>NC_137466.1:119861283-120573564 GCF_964235325.1 Thermobia domestica
TAAGTAATATTTTACTTCTGTATAAAATTATACTTTGTATAGCACTCAGCAAATGTGCATGACCACCTATTCATGTTTGACTATATCTTTAAAACTTCTGCATAAATTGAAATACTGTCTGACATACAAAGAACTTAGTGTTATTAAAGCTACTGCAATCCGTGACAATTTACTCCGAAATTAATGGAAAAAAGAAATTAAGTATAGGAAAGCACATTTGCTGCCTTTTATAGAGTTATATTGAGTTATGTATACTTTATGTTTTGTTGAAAAGATAGTTTTAGATACTTTGTACTATGTATTTGATTGTACTATGAGCAACTTACATTATTTTAAAACTATTTAATATACCTGTATTAATACATTTTGCCATAAAAATATGTATTATTGTGTATATATTTGAAAGTACTTTGTATGTAGAGTATGATTATTGAAGTGAACCAAATATGTAAGTCAAAATGTATGAAATTATTTTAACAATATCGTTCTTTTGCAACTAATTAAAGTAAAAGTACTCAGGTATAAATTGTTATATTTGGATTCTTCCTTACCCTTTAATCAATTAACAAATTGTTGTGGTCTTGCTGTTCTTATTTTTATTTTCGAAACGAGAAAATCGAAAATTGGAATCCGTAACGACGTAGTACTGAATAAATTATTATGACTCAAATTAATGAGTACCTTCGAAATATGGTCATCTCCGCTACAGTAGCTAACAATATAACTCAGAAAGGCAAGCAAAAAGTCGAAGAAGTAAGAATAAATTTTCATTCTTATATTTAATGCCGTTATATACATAAAAATTGAAGCTCTAAAAAAGACATAATTATGTCAATAGAATTAAATTTATATCATAGAGTCGTTATACACAGTATTATAATAACGGAACTTTTTGAATTAAAAAAGGGAATTAGGTATTTTACCAGGTGTAGTTCTTTTTATTCGAAATGCATCAATTCAGCATCAATACATCGCTGAGCACGTTCAACCAATCCTAGCACAGAATTTTGAATGTACTTTTCGGAATCGCCTCAATGACCCTCGTCACGGCAGACTTGACGTGCGTAACATTGTTATAAAATGTTCCTTTCATAGCCAATTTTAATTTTGGGAATAGGAAATACTCACATGGCGATAAATCAGGCGAATACAGTGAATGTGGAAGCCAACGGATTTTCTTTTTTGCCAAAAAGTCACGACCTGCGACGGTTCTGTGACATGGTGCGTTGTCGTGCAGTTAAGACTAACTGCCTTCCGCTCGATACTCGAGCTTTACGTGAACGATTCGCTTCTACAAATGCTCCATAATACATAAAATCCAGATAATATTCACCACTTGTTCCACCATCACGATTTTTGTTTTCCGGTCTGCCTGGCTTTAGGTTGTCTTTCAAGGACTCCTGACCGTCCCGGAATCGTGTGTACCACTCGAACACGCATGTACGAGATAACCACACATCACCATACACTTGTTTTACCGTTTCCAATGTTTGCGTAAATGTTTTACCTAGCTTGAAACAAAATTAAATATTGGCTCTTTGCTCCATCGTGTTTCTGTGACGAGGTAACACCAGATACACTCATGTTTCTTGGTATAACTTAACACTCCGTTAGTCGATTCTCATGATTGTGGTCTTGTTTTGTTCAGTAGATATCCAGCTTTCCGATGATATGTTGCTTTAATAGGTGCTCCGTTACTTTTCCGACATACTGTGTATGACTATAAAGAAATTATTACAAATTTTAGAATTGTACAGCACCTGTAACCAGAACTTTACATGCTGTTGGATTGAACTAAATATATTCTAAGGAGTTACCTATAATCTTCTCTGTATGCAAGTCTATAAAATATCGACACTCTCTTCTGGAGAACTGTGACTAACAAAGTGCATCAATATTATTTGAGAGTGAAAATGAGTTTGAGGGAGTCGAATGAAGATGAGGACAAAATGAGTGAGTGAGGTTAAGGGCATCAATAATATTTGAGGCCAAGAGAGTGAGTGTGAGAGTTAATTGAGGTTGAGGGTGAGTAAGAGTGAGGGCATGAATATTATTTGAGGATGAACCCGAGTGAGTTTGAGAGAGTTGATTGAGGATGAGTGTGAGGGCGAAAACAAATATTATTTAAGGGTGAGGGCGAGTGAATGTGAATGAATTGAATGAGAGTGAATGTGAGTGAAGGTGAGAACGTCAACATTTGGGAGTGAGGGTGAGTGTAATAGAATTGAATGAAGATAAAGGTGGATGAGTGAGTGTCAGTGTGAGATAGTTGATTGAGAGTAAGTGTGCGAGGGAGAAGGGATAAATATTATTTCAGGGTGAGGCGTGTGTGTCGTTGAGTTAGGGTGAGTGAGGATGGGGCATCAACATTTGAGGGTGAGTGTGATGGAGTTGAATGAGTGAGTGTAAGTAAGGGTAAGTGTATCAACATTTGAAAGTGAAGGTGAGTGTACTGTAATTGAGTGAGGGGTAGTGTGAGTGAAGATGAGGGCGGGCAAGTGAATATGAGTCTAAGAGAGTTGATTGAGAGTGAACATGAGTGAAGGTGAAGACGTAAGTATTATTTGAATGCGAGTGACTGTAAATCCGAGTGATCAAATTGAAGGCATCAACATTTGAGCGTGAGTATAATGGAGTTGAATGAGACTGATGTAAGAATGAGGGAGGATAAAGTGAATGTGTGTGAAACAATTAACTAAAGGTGAGTGGTTAGAGGTGAAGGCGAGTGAATGTCAGAGAGTCGATTGAGGGCGAGTTTGAGTGAGGATGAAAACATGAATATTCTTTGAGGGTGACGGCAAGTGACTATGAGTGAGGTTGAGGGTATCCACATTTGTGGGTCACGGAAAACGTGTTAAATTGATCAAGGGTGAGGGTGAGTACGGATGAAGGCATCAACATTTGAGGGTAAGTATGATGGAGTTAAATAGGGGTGACTGTGAGTAAGAATGAGGGGGTAAAGGGAACGTGTGAGATAGTTAATTAAGAGTGAATGTGTGTGAGGATAAAAGCATATATATTACCTAGCATTTGAAGGTGAGGGCATTAAAATTTGGGGGTGAGTGGATGTTGTTAACTGAGAGTGAGTTTTAGTGGGGATGCAGTCATTGACATTTGAGGGTGACGGTGTTGGAGTTGAAAAGAGTTGAGTAGGAGTGAGGGTAAAGGCATAAATATTATTTGAGGGTGAAGGTGAGTGATTGTAACGAAATCGATTGAGAGCGAGTGTGAGTAGGGATAAAGGCATGAATGTTTCGGGGTAAGGGCGAGTGAGGGTGAAGGCAACATTTAATGGGGTGTGTGAGTGTGCTAGAGTTGAGTGGGGGGGTCAGGGTGACCCAGTGAATGTGAGCGAGACAGTGCGAGTGTATGAAGCTTTTTTTTCTGTTGTGTAAGAGATACGAGACAATGTAAGAGGTACGCTACAATAATTAAAACAGATATGCTCTATATGATTGTAACCGATCGCAATTCGCTTGTTAATAATCGTAGGCGTCAAGCACACTTGTATCTATTGGAACTAACAGTGTTGATTAATCCAGAAAACCGGTAAACTTGAACCAGAAGACATACAAGAAAATTTAATTGTTTCCGTTCTAAAAGCCGACTATTTAGGATCTGCAATGTAAATCACACTAGAACAATATCATTTCTAAAATTCTGAGGGAACAACTGCCGAAAGAAACAGGAATTACTGTCAAGCAATATTTTATTTTTATTTCGTTTTTAGGAAAGAAGAGCAACTATTTTGTCCTGTACATAGATAACTAATGTAACTACACTTTTAGTAACAAACATTAGTCATTAGAGGAGGATTTCTTTCAACAATATTTTGAAGTAAAGATAATTATTTTACGTTAAATAGCAATATTTTGTGATAAGCAACGATACTTAAAGCGTTGTTGAAATATGCAGCTCATAACTGTTTCTCTCGTTGTTTGCATAGACTCATAATCTAAACTTGATATACATGAATAACTCCTGGACTATCTGACATAGTCGCTACGTAAGTGAATAATATAGCAAAGAAGCGCTGTGTTGTGATCTCTCTTCTGCTTTTTACTGTGACTTGTAGGAGAGAAGGGAATCTCCTCTGTTAGCAGTCAATGGTGGCATGAATGTACTGTCCATTAAAAAATGAAAGACTAAGCTAACGATCGAGAGGAGTCACCAGTAATCATATATATATATATATATATATATATATATATATATATATATATATATATATATATATATATATATATATATATATATAGATAGATAGATAGATAGATAGATAGATAGATAGATAGATAGATATAGATATAGATATAGATATATATATATAGTAAACCTACCTAATTTCGTGATAGCATACCTTATTCCGTAAGGGTGTATACCTAAATTCCTGATACGCGAATGTACTCACGTTACATTAATTGTCACCGTCTGTATCACTGTAATTTGTTACTGCACATATGCTACACATGAAAATGGTTATGTCAGATGAATTAAGATTCAGGCACGTTTCACGAAACCAATTGTAAACAGAAGCAGCACTATATCTAGGGGCTACGATTCTTTCCCGAACTTTAGCTCTCGTTATAACTAGCGCACAAGTCATGAGTTTGCTTACTCTGACACACTTTTTAGCTGCTGGAGAATTACGTTGCATTGTAGTGACATTTACCGTTGTGCCCTGATCAGGAAGATGAACTGTCACCTTCATGTCTCGTCGAGCTTTTCAGCTAGAAACAGTATTGTTTTTGTGAGGCAGAGTTAAATTCGGTATACATGGAGAAGACTATCCATCGGTGATGTAGAACTAGTGGTCGAAGTGAGTGATTCATTCTCAGAGCATACAGACCTAGTTTCGTCCATGGAGGAATAGAGACGTCTTGGGGCAGTTGTAAGTGCTTTACTGGATACTGTGTGAGGATTCAGAGGAAATATTCCCGATTTAGTTAAACCATATATGATATTATTTACGGAAAATGTTTTAACAAAGAAAGGATTGAAGAGAGTGAAATTCATAACGACCAGGTCCCCTGAAAGGGGAATACCTTCTTGAAATTCCCATAGTGTTTCCTGCCATGCCCATTTCAGGGGTTTGTAAACGGAAATCTCCAGAGGTTGCAAAATGTAGCTGGTATGATCTGGTATAGTTACGATGATTACATTGTTTCGAGATGCGACGTCCAGTACCTCGGGAGTCATGTGACTAGCATGGAAACCCATGATCAAAATTGCAGGCCGTTCTGTGCCAAGATTCTTAACAAATGACTTAACTATTGTAGAAATAGTTGCGAATTAATTCATCCAGTCTGAGACACAGGTACAAGCGCATTAGAAGTGTAAAATTCTTCAGTGTGTAGATCAAGCGCGCTCCTTTGAAAATAATCAGAAGGGGACCAAATTCACCGACAGAAGGCAACGCGGTGTGGGTTTCTGCTTTGTCAGCAACTACACAATTGTATATTTACTTTTTGCCGACCCTGGTTACAATTTTGCTAGATTTCACGACGTAGCAAAGCCCCGTCTCATCGCAGTTCCATATCTGATTTGATTGTTTGTCCTATTGTATCCTAGCACTTCTTCAATTTTTGGTAAAAATCATCTAAAGTCTCACGCGTAGCATTGTTGGCTCGGTAGTGGGACAAATTTTCTGGCATTCGAAGGCATAAGTTATAACGACGACTTAAATCGCGCTATCATTTCCAGCCTGCACTTGTTTTGTCGTCACTGAATGAAAACATTTTCTTTTCTCACCATACTGTTCTCTTGCAATTTTGTACGCCAGACGTCGAATTCGACTCACTGTTAAACCAAGCCCGATTTTCTGCATTTGGATAATGAAGTTCACTAATTTTATTTCAAATTCCGCTGAAAATGCAAATGGTCGTCCCATTTTTCCACTGTTCACATTGTCCTCGTCCCAATCACAAGGGTTCAAGTAGTCTTTCAGTATGCTCCACGGAATACAGAAGTGTTTGGCAGTTTTGTAGATTTTTCTTCTAACACGTTTTGCACAGCACTCTTAAATAACACTGTCTCTGGAATAGGTCTGCCTTCTTTTGTTGACATGCCCCGTTTCCTGTTGTACTTTCCTGTCTTTTTTCAAACACTTAAGTTGTACTAGAGACACGCTGGCACACAATTGCATAAGAATATGATGCAATTTGATAAGCGTCCCTTGCTTTGCATTTGCATTACTGTTTCAAGGTTATACGCAAAATGATAACCAGAGTACTTTTAGAGCAAACGTCTGTAACAACAGCTACAAAATGACACCGTGCACACACATAAAATATTTGGCTTCGAACGTCACTTGACTGAGAACCGCTTTCTACCTTGTGCGCCAACATCCTAAGTGACCTCCGCACGGTAACAGTTGACACTGCAAAAATCTTTTCACCACATGTCGGTATTCCTGCCCTCTCTTGAGCACCGCTGTAACTCTATCTATAATGCATACCTTTTTCTGTGAAGAATAGTTTGTTTCGTATTACGAAATAAGGTATATCTCCCTCTGTGCATGTGTAGAACGTACTTCACTGCTATCGACATTATTATTATTATTATTATTATTATTATTATTATTAGTAGTAGTAGTAGTAGTAGTAGTAGTAGTAGTAGTAGTAGTAGTAGTAGTAGTAGTAGTAGTAGTAGTACTAGTAGTAGTAGTAGTAGTAGTAGTAGTAGTAGTAGTAGTAGTAGTAGTACTAGTAGTAGTAGTAGTTGTTGTTGTTGTTGTAATAGTAGTAGTAGTAGTAGCATCTATTGAATTTTACATGTACTGAACGAATGTTTCGTCATAAAAATTTGACTTTCTTCTCTTGAAAACGCTGTTGGTAAGCTTTTAAGTACAGTTCATTTCCGGTGCAAGATCAAGACTTTTGCTACAGTAAACAAATATGTTCACAATATTGTGTATTACAGATAGTGGTGAAGAATCAAAATACCTTTTGTCTTATGAGTTGGCAGCACAACCCACCATTATGTATGACATTTCGAGCAGAAAGCTCAATAAATCATTTTATCGTTAATATATTATAAAATTATTTTTCTGTTATAAGCAACGTATTGTTAGTTTTTGAAAGTCACTCAAAAACCTGAAGAACGTACAGTATTAACGTGATAGGTGAAATACAATATTGAGCTCCGTTGAAGGTGCCAAATAGCATTTGATGGGTGCGATAGAGGACTCAGTCCGATAGCCGACCCAAAAATGTAGTGGGGCCCGGTAGAAGTTAGGAGGGCCCAATCCAACCATATTTAGTTCATTTGCAAACCTACAGAGAAAATTTTAGGGGAATCAGTAAAAAATTTAGGGGGGCGCTCCCCAAAATCCCCCTTGGATACTGGCCAGTGGAGGATCTAGCATAAAAGATATGACCAACTCATAAACAATGAAATTACATAGTTCTAGTAAGGAGAATGTCAAAGACAATGATCTAATTTTCATGCCTGAAAATAATTTCCTTTCAAGCCACGCAAATGAAGCAAACCTCATAAATCTTCTTAAGCGCCTTCTGAAAATCCTTCTGAGTGCTAAGTGTACCAACCAGTTGCTGATGCAAACATCTTTATAGCAGCAATAGCCATTAATGTAACGACTAAAGGTTTATTGGTATTTGTTGGGGAAGATACGGGTACCATTTTGCAGTTTGAACCTCATGCGATAAACCAAATATTCATGTTAATGTCTGGTATGACTGGCTAAGGTCACATATTATATTCGACAGATATAAACCCAATTAGAACATAAAAGAGTTCTATAGATTCGTCGAGTGTGATTCAATTTCTGCTCTTTTCAGAAAGAAAAAAATAAGCTAACAAAACACTTTCGACCAATAGTGAACTTCTCATGAAATGGATGTCTTCAATTCTCTTTCATCTTCCTTGATGCAATTGATACAGGTAAATAAAACGCTTCTTGATTGTGTAGTGGATGAAGGAAGGAACAAATATTGACATAGCATTGTATCATATTAATTAGGAAACTATAAAATTGAGGTATTTGACAATATTGAGTCTCCACTTTCATAACGTAAAAGTTCGAACTAAATGTGAAAGAACGGCAGTTCTTGCACAGATATCGTGCATGTTCGATATTTAGCGCGTTATCTTATCTGTAATAATTTATAACCAAGAAAGTTCTGTCACTTCTTGTGGAGGTCTGTGTTCAATTGGCCCTCACACCGAGAGTTGAATGCGAATGGAGATATGACGAAGGTCAGTTGTTGGTGTTGGAATATCCAACATACTTCCTTCTTGTGGCAGTTCGGTTACATCGTGGACTTGCGTAAGGACAGAATGAACGTGCGACCTTCACAGAGCGTCAGAAGAGCGTATATGAGTTCAAACTGGGGTCAAACGCCGCTGCAGTGGGGTGAAAGATATGTCAGGCCTTTGGTGAGGGTATCATATCTACGCGGACAGTGCAGCGGTGACTTAACAAGTTTAAGGACGGTGATGAAACACTCGAAGACGC
The DNA here is from genome assembly GCF_964235325.1 of Thermobia domestica. Lineage (NCBI taxonomy): Eukaryota > Metazoa > Arthropoda > Insecta > Zygentoma > Lepismatidae > Thermobia > Thermobia domestica. The sequence continues at coordinate 119,869,760 of NC_137466.1, forward strand.
ACCACGTGCGGGCAGATCAACACATGTACTAAATGGAGATGTTCAGGCAGCGATTGAGGCGAACTGTGACCAGAGACGTGTAGAACTGGGATTACAATCCCATTTAAGTGGAGAAGCCATTCGGCAGCACATCCATTAACTTAGGAAATACTACAAATTTGGTCGATGACTCCCACATGATCAGATTCCGGGCCAGAAGGGAACACGAACAGACACCTGTGTTTCTTTGCTGTCTTGTCTGAGAGAGGGGCCATTTCTGGACAGGTTGTTGACATGTGATGAGAAGTGAGTCGTGTACGAAGCTCCACAGCGCCGTCGTCATTGGTTAGTATCCCATGAACTGATTCCAAACCAACCGAAAGAAGCACTGCACCAGAAGAAGGTTCTCCTGTATGTTTGGTAGACTGTTTGCGGCATCGAGCATCGGGAACTACTACCAGCTGGTCAGAGCATCGAAGCAACTGTGTACTGGAGCCAGCACTTCTGAATCGCAGAGGGGTCCTCCTGTTACAGTACAATGATAAGCCTCACGTGACTAGGATGACCTGGAACACCATTCTATCTCTTGGATGGGAAATACTATTGCATCCGTCATACTCTCCGGACGCTGCACCGTCCGATTATCACCTGTTCCATTCCTTGGACAATCACCTTAGAGGACGCCAGTTCAAATCTCTAGTAGAGGTGCAAAATACGCTTGATACCTTCTTCCCTTCACGACCTTCCAAATTCTGCGGCGGTGGAATCCATAGCCTTCCAGAACGTTGGTAGAACGTCGTCGATGCTGATGGGGACAATTTTAGGTCTGCCAGGTACGTCTTAGTTGACGTATCGATGTTCGAAGGTGGTGGGTGAAAAAGCGATAGAACTTTCTTGGTTACCTTTATAGTTCCTCGTTTGCCATGTCCTTTAAGTTTGACAACGTTGTTGGTGTACTTCTGCTATTTCACTTTTCCACAAGTATGCGTTTGGAAGGCAGCTCCACGAATCGTACAAAATTCTTCCGAACCATTACGTGAGGGAAAGTAGTTCAACGAACCGTGTAGAGTTCAGGCTTCATGAGTCGTTGTGTTCACTACAGTGGTTTATTATGATCTAACGTCTATTAATTCTGTATTACTAATGAAAAATGCACGTCATAATATAATTTAATCTAGTGAAGTTGTTATGCACAATATCTGCATAACACAAAGAAATCTATAGAGGAATCAATTCCAGAAGTCAAGACAAAGAAAAAAATATGATGACTTTTGGTCCCCAAAGCTAGAAAGACTAAAGAAATCCAAATGTATTTCGAAAAATACTATAGAGAATAAGAAATGAGTGCACCAAGTTTTATTTTGATAGACAGAATAGGTGTGAGGAGAAAAGTTGTATATCAATACGTTCTATATATACAAAACCGAACCTATGACCTGACCTATAAAGAGAACATAATATAGAAATATAAATGCATTACTACATATACTGATATCAAGAATTATACCACATTCTCTGTAGAATGAAGCAAGCGTTTCAATAGTTATCACGTATATCTTTCCGTGACATGTGGAGAGGAAATTGGGGATAAGTCGCAAAAATGTCTTCCTAAATAGTTCTATTGTGACGTTATGCGTTCTCTGAAGTAACACCGGAGCCGGTAGGAGTCAGTATGCGAATTAAAGAACATTTAAGGGGGGAAAAGTGCACATCCGAGAAATTTAACATGGGGAAGTTAACAATTTATGGGATACATCCAATTCTTCAGAGGGGGATCTCCTCCATGGTAAGTCGCACACTGGTAGGAGTATACAATTAAAATATACCTTGAAAAATGCTATGTGGTATACGGATAGGAGATATATCCTTAAAAAGGGAGAAGATATAATATGACAGAGTAAGAACGGAATAGAGAACAAAATGGCATGAGTGGGGGTGTTGGTGGATAACATGGATTTATTCCAATACAACTGTAGCACAGTGGCTGTTTAAAACGCTTGCTTCATTCTACAGAGAGAATGTGGTACAAATCTTGATATCAAGATATGCAGTAATGCGTTTATATTTTTTATATTATGTTTTCTTTATAGGTCACGTTTGTTTTGTATGTACAGAGAGCATTGATATACAACATTTCGCTTCAAATCAGTTGCAGGTAATAAAAAAAAGCTTCACCGTTAGAATAAAATAAAGATTGTGTTATCAGAAGCGAAAAGAAATAGGAATTGCTCTTTAACTATGAATGATATTCTATGTAAGGGAAGTTCCCCAAAGAGTACGCACTTAGTCTTTAAACACGTAACGAAGAAAAGGGAAATAACCCAGAGTAATAATTTCTATCACAAATCTTTATTCATTCCTTAAGGTCAAAATTGGAGGCAAATATAAAGACAGTGACGCAATAGTCACAACAATAGATGCATTGTTATAAAACAATGCATTTGCGCACTCTTGAAGGACTATGCCTCTAAGAGTACGTAATGTGTCCTCCAAGAGTACGCATTTGCTATGTGAGAATAATACTATTACAATGCAGCAAACGAAGCTGATATTACACAATTCAAAGAAAATTATCACAGAAATACGAAAAGAGGTACTTTTTTTTGTTTTGCGAGAAATTGATATAAATGAATACAAATATAAATGTAACATCAAAAGTATTCAAATTCTTGATAATGAAGGAAACCAAGAGATAGCGTACAATTAACCTAGGCCTAGATTACAAAATAAAATTGAAAACTGCCAAATTATACCAAAGTATAATTGACACTGCCTATAAACTAAACAGAAACTTATATACGCAAATAAAACAAATAGAACATTACAATATAACTATGCATCTAAAATCTGACATTTTTATGATCATTAAAAACACAACTGTCACTCTTAAAAACCCCGAGGCCCTCATAATTTGAACAGGCCTCATGCCACCACTTCCTGCAGGCATGAAACTGCACCTAAACCTCGATGGGTTGAGTGTACTGCTCATCACATCCAGGGCAGAAGTAATTCTCCTCGTATGAAGATCGTGGTTGGTCTGAAGAAACACGACATATTCCTTCAGTCTTGGCATCAACTTAATCGTTAGGCCTATTCCTCTTGCAAGCTGATTCTGTGAATGCTTCAAGTTTGATTTTGAACGGTGGAAACGTCATAATCTCAGACTTCTTCCCTGCTCTTTTTATTTTCTGTACACCTGAGTGTTTAGGAAGAGGCAGACATGCTGACTATGTACTGCTACTGGTTCATCTGAAACATCTGATGTTGTTGCACCATTCTCTTCGCTGTCAGCAGAGCACAGTTGTTGATCGATCAGTGCCGAAAGTTGGAAGTCTACTTCGCTCAAGACGTCAGGATTGAAAGGGTGGATCCCTGTAGCTTCCACGAACTCCTAGCTTTCTCAATTGTTGCAATCCCTTCGTATGCAATGTGGATGATGCCGGAAATGACACTTTGTGTTATTCTTCCTGCGGGTGATCAATGGTTGTTGACCATCCATTTGTCACAATCAGCTGCAAAGGCACTCTTCAGAGGTCCAAACCCCTTGTCAAGGGGCTGCAGCATGTGGCTTGCATGCGGAGGAAGAGAAAGAAAGGTAATGTAATTATCCCTACAATACAGCACTGCTTCCAAAGTGCAGTGTGTGGTGTGGTTATGAAAAAGTAGCAGCACTTCATCATTCTGAGTTCGCTTCAGGAGGTGAGAAAAATGTTTTGGAATTTTATTTGGGAGAGTTAAAATTCCATTTTCATCCATATTAAACATTCTATGAGAGATAAATTGTTTGTCTTGTAACACTGCCTGAAAGTTGCTGAAGAATATCGTGTATTGAGTTTTGTTGAAGCCAATTATTCTTAAAAGGCTGCATTTCTCCGGTGAGCGCAATGTTATCATTCCTTTTGCAAAATTCATATATCCAATTCTTTCCGGCTTTCTTCTTCTCTCTCTTGAAGTTGTGTTGATCTGATTTCTCTCTGCATAGTCGAACGCTAGGTCCATCAGTTTTTGGCACGTGATATCGTAAAGCATGGAGTCAAGGTTCCTTACGTGCTGAGCCAATTCCTGTTCTTGCAGAGGGCTGAATGTTGGCTTTATCTGTCGCACGGACGTTGGGACAGTCCCTTGGAAAAATTTTTAAAAAGAAACTATAGCTAAACAAAAATCATTGCAATATGTTAGTTATGAGACTCTTTTCCGAGGTTAGTTCGCATGCAGTAGGTTCAAATTTGTTATTTTCTAATCCTAAAAGTAATCATACCCACTTTTCTGAGATTTTGTCCTACTTCATTTACTTCAGGAATAGCGTAATTACACATTGCTATAATGTAAATCGTTGGTGATTTCACATTAGTATTGCTTTAGTGAGCCATGTAAATTGCCGGGGATTCACATCATACCTAGGCCTACCTACTTTCTCGGGCTATGCGAATCAACAGCGATGCACACTGCTAGTGTTTATATTAGAGAAACCTATTCATTTTGCCTCCAAGTAACCCTGCAGTGTCAGAATTGGAAAATAATCTGACAAGGTGTTCTTCTCTGATAGTCAAATTCAATTGTCTACACAGTCCTCCAAGAGTACGGCATCACCGGTCCCCAAAGGGTGCGCGCGTACTCTTGAAAGAAAGAAAATGTGTACTCAGAGGAATCACATTCACTTTACAAATCTATCAAAAGTGTGCAGTAGTTTCCAGATATGATAGTATTATCTGCCTTGTGCTCAACCTTGATTGTGACACCTAACATTTGACTAAGTTTAGAAACAGAATATATCTGTATTCAACTACACACGCTAATTAGTGTGAACTCAATTATTACACTGGAAGTATCAAAAATATTTACTTACCAATAAAACGTAGGAAACAGATGCTGACAGCAGACAACTTGAGTACAACCAGCTTTCACACAACGACGCTTCTGCAAGAACACAAACAAATATCGTACAGCATTGCCAGATCTGGCAAACTGTTGATCGTACTCTTAGAGGCCGCGCGCTCTTAGAGAAACTTCCCTTAGTAATATTTTATTTTGAAATAATATTTGTTTACTTGTAAGTCAGACATGTTACAAGTTTGTCTCATATATATATATATATATATATATATATATATATATATATATATATATATATATATATAGAAAGAGAGAGAGATTGTTTTTTTTTTATCATTAGGTTTTGTGTGCAGGTCCCATAAAAAAGTTTCACTTTTAATTCTCAATATGGACCCAAGATTCCTGATTGCTTCATTTATTTTGTTATTTATGCATTTCAAACGTTGTGGTCCACAGACTTTTCAAAGTTTTCGAGGTTATTTTTAAACTAAAACTGTACATAAACTAAATTATATTCGATTCAGTAATGGAAAGTACGAGTATTATAATCATGTTATTCATAGTCTGTTATTAAAGAGGCTGATTTTGGCTATCTTTGTAACATAAGCAGTAAGCCTGACATAGTAAAACCTTGTAGTTTGTACTGAAAGGTAATAGATCGTTCACACGAAAATATTTAATTATTTTCTATTAAAGAGATAGTTACATGTCTGTCAAAAGACACATCGCATTAAAGGAGTTCTCAAAATTAACAAGTTTAAGAACCACTGTCGAATAGTAATAGTAACTGGTAAAATTCGATTGTTGACAGTGTACTCGTATTTGAAATAAAATCATAGTTTACAATTTCCGAACGTCATTGTTTTACATTTGTTGTTTACTAATATTTACATGTTTCTATTAATTTTGCAACAATATACCATACACCATGGTGGAAAGACTACAAGGTGGATGCAATGCAGTGCTACATTCTTGTCGCTCTGGCGCATGACGTCATCTTGGTCGCAGACGTAGCCAGCGAGAGTCAGATGAACTTTTAACAAGCGCTTGCTCGCTGGTATCTTACACACAAACTTCTCTTCTGTTTATAGTGATATTCAACGAAGTAAAAATTTTAGTACAAACATTAATTACATAAACGTAATGTAATCAATGCTTAAGCTAAGTGAATTCAAAGGAAGATATTTACAATAGCAAAAAAAACAGCAATATCAGTTCATATTAAACAACTTTGAAGCTTGAACAAGCTAATATTACTCACTATATTTTCTGCTTTTTCTTTCTTTTCTTTTCTTTCTTGTTTCTTTTCTTTCTTGTTTCTTTTCTTTTCTTTTTTAAACATCTGAAGCAATACACTTGAGTATGTATAGGCCTGAATAATCTATATCACAGTGTGTCGTTAATACATTTCATTATTATATATTTATGTATGCTCAAGTATATTTTTGTAACACATTGATCGGTTTCGATTTACTATTATTATTACTTTGCTTGAAAGAAAATTCTTTACTGATGACCCCATATAAATTTTGAGAATATCTCAAGGGAGAATTCATAGTTTTCGTAAACAGAAATGCACTTACGTATATTTTCGCTATGCTTGGACAGCTTTTTTTTTTTTTTTTTTAAGAGGTTGCTCCCACGTAAGTTTCGTCAAAATCTCAGGGGAGATATTAAAAACTTTATTGAGCAGGGACGCACGTATTTAATATTTTAAACATCGTTTTTATTTTTGATTTATAAAAAAATCATTTGATTTGAAATCGCTGATCGCTTATTTATAGAATTTGTATTTAAACAAAAGGTTTGGTGAAACTGACAGTTCTCTGAATAATAGTGTCAAAATTTACGCCATTAACAAACTGTATTATTAAACATTTGTACGAAATAGAACGTTGCATATACTATTGTGTTCTAAAATATATATATATATAAATATGTATATACAAAGCACCTCAAACAAAGAAATTGCAACAACATGACTATTTCAAGCAAGAAACAAAGTACTAGGCGTAGGTGAAGACGATGTAGGGGTGTTACGGTTAGACTAGAAAACATATAAACCATAAAATTACATAATTTTTAAAATTTTCTTGATAAGTTTTCTCTTTTCTGTCCCGTGGATTAAAGAAGACTAAAGATAAATGCAAGTGAATGATTATGTGGAATTTGGTGGAATGAGAATGCGGGAGTACCCCGAGAAACTCACGGACACGATGTTGTCCACCACAAACTCACTTGACCGAGAAACGGACCAGTATCCCTTGCACCAGAGGTGTGCCTTCTGCCACTGAGCCACCGTGCTTCCTTGATTGGTTGAGAATCTACCATATTTTAAAATTTACTGCAGTCATTCTTAATTTTGTAATTCTGGAGGGGGGTCCCTAAATATGTATATCTAATTATCCAAAGTTATGATTAAAATGAACAAAAATTTCAAAATCTGAGTGTAAAAATGTCCCGACAATGTCACCCTGACATGGTAGGTGGATACTTTATTGTCTTGATGTAATATATTGTTATATATCTTTGTAACCGTTAATCGTTATTACGAACCTTCCATTCGTTAGTTAATTTGAAGTGCAAGGTCCCGTTTCAGCACCGAGGCTACAGGGAATGCATACCTCCAGAATGAAATGGGATCTGAACTACATTAACGCGTTCAATGTTAACTGGAGGGAGGTAATACCCCCTAGAACATCGTGCCTCCCTTCTCGAGTTACATGCCTGCCTCTGTGGTGAAAATTTTGTCTCAATATCTTATGTAGAAGGAAATGATGATAGAAATAATCACCTCTGTCCGTTCACCTCCCTCATGATTTCAAATCCGGGTCTTGCCTCAAAGTTCGTCTTTCTAAATTGTACTATTGGATTTTTGTATGCAGAATCAACACAAGCTACTGTAGCTCTATATACTATTTTTACATACTGTTCATACTAAACAAAATTACATAGTGAATCGCTTTTTTATAATTTTATTTAACATTGCATTTATTTATTAATTTTTCCTGTCGCCTGCAAACTAAAATCAATTTCTGGAGACATTCCCCCTCTTTTTGGGGAAATCTAAAGTATTTTATATTAGTTCCCTTAGTTTTTCTGTAATAATTACTACAGCCGTACACTGCACAGTTAGGCATTCTCGATATCATTTAAAAGAACAAAGTAACAAAGAATTTCCACTTGTCACTTAAAGCCGCGCCTCTTCCCGTTGTCTGTTGCAAACCAGATGACGTCACAGCCACAACAGCGCTCCAGGCGACATGCGCATGCAACCACCTTGTAGTCTTTCCACCATGCCATACACCAGAGATATCGTATTTCCGAAGACTTCACTAACAGAAAATCAACGAATTGGATAATCAATTTAGATGTGGTTCCTGAGGATAAGAATCATTACTTTGTGTGAGGAAGTTGTACAATACTTAAAGATTTGTGAGAAATATATTTTACTATACTTTCATCATCTATTAGAAACAAATAACTGATTTTTTTTTGTTCCATATGAGTTTAAAGTGATTCAGACGATTTCACATATTTGTCTTCTTGCTGAAGTTTAATGGTAACTGAATCTCTCATTCATTTCTACATTTCCTATTTGCAAACATCTCTTGAATCTGTTCTCTAAAAATTTAAGACTCAGGATTAAATACAAAATAAGAGGTGAATTTTTTCTCACCTATTAGATATTTCGAACATTTTACGAGCTGAAAGGATATGAAAAATCATTCACAATATTAGAGAAGTTTTGGAACATGCAAAACAGATTCTAGATACAGACGATATGATGTAGGTTTACGGTTGGATGTTTATACATTTCTTATCATCACCAAGTATCTTTGACATCGAAACATATCCTCTCGGAAATGCAATAGTCAACAGTAAAACCAGATATTTCATTTCTAAATTTACCATAGATAGCGTTAAAAATCTGAATGCTACCAATAAAAAAATTCAAATTCATATAATATAAAGAATATTCATTTCTGAGTAGGACGTTGGATAGTAGTAGGACTATCAGTACCGCTGAAACTTCTGACAAAATTGCCACTCTATTCACCACTCCTAGTAACTGGTTAGTAACGGGGAATCTTAATCCAAAAATATTAAGTAGAGAAATCCTCCCCGGGGTTTTCCATCGTGGTTCGTACGAGTACCACCAGGTTTCAATTACACCCGGGGCCGGATACAGGATTTTCTGAGGGGGTGCACCAAATAACAGCCAGTACATTTGAATTAAATTTGAGTTCTTTAAATGCCTTTACGCATCTGTGGTGTGAATGAGGAGTTGTCATGGAAATGCTAAGTATCTGCTCTCGATGTATTATTTTCCTTCAACCTTCAGAAAAACGACTGAAACTATTGATTTGCAAAACTCACTGCTAACTTTTCACTTTACGTAGTGTATATTTACAACGAAGTGGGGGAAGGTGCACGTGCATTTTTGCACCCCCATAAATCCGGCCCTGGTTACACCTAATTGCTCCTGGTTATTTTATGTCTGAAGTCGCTATGCTTCAAATTTAAAACCAGAGACCACCTAAATGGAACGTGCTGATGCTAATTGGTTTATAATTAATAATGCATGCAAAGCTAGTTACACTATTTTCTTCTTTTTATATATAGGTCTACATAGGTATATACAGGGTGTTCCAATTGAATCTCCCTATTTTCATTTCTGTATTTCTCCCACATTATTTGAGATATTCAAATGAACTAAAATGCACTAAGAAGGTGCACTCATTAAGTTAGTATACAGATATCAAGAAAGTCAGAACACTTCAACATGCGCCTCACCAGTCACACGAAGGATATCCAGGCGATGGTCGAGCTCCAGCCATGTGTGTTGAAGCATTTCAGGAGTGACGGTCGCAACAGCGTCCTGAATGCGCGCACGAAGTTCGCCAATATTCGCTACTTTTGTCGCATACACCCTGTCCTTGACATACCCCCACAAAAAGAAGTCCAGAGGTATTATGTCAGGCGATCACGGTGACCATGAAATTGGTCCCCCTCTCTCTATCCACCTCCCAGGAAACTCAGTATCTAGTGCTTCCCTCGCCTCTGTAAACCAGTGAGGAGGTGCACCATCGTGTTGAAAAAGGATATGCGGATACCTATGTCAAAGTTGTGGGAAGACAAACTGCTCCAACATATCAAGATCAGTAATACCCGTTACAGTACCTTCAGCAAAGAAGAACGGTCCTAACACTGTACCATCTTGCATGAATCCACACCACACATTAAGTTTAGGGCTGTCTGTCTCGAACCCGATGACCACGCGAGGAGGTTCTGACCCCCAGATTCGTACATTATGTCTATTGATGTGACCTGACACATGAAATGTGGCCTCATCAGAAAACATAATCTTTGACAAAAAGTGGGGATCATTGTCAATGAGTTCCAACATATCTGTAGCAAAGGCCGCTCGTTTTGCTTTTATCAGTGGGATTCAGTGCTTGCAGTATTTGCACTTTGTAAGCGCACAACTTCAGACGTTTACGCACAACTCTATGGACAGTTGATTTAGGTATTCCCAGTTCCTGCGAGGCTCTGCGAATGGACTTACGCGGAATTCTTTGAAATGTTTCCGAAATGCGCTGCACATTGTCTTCTGATACACTTTCGCGACCACCACCGTGCTTTTTAGCCACTGAACCAGTAGCCAGGAAATTCTGTTTCCATACTCGAATTGTTTTCGCATTAGGGGGTTCCCTCTGGTATTCCTGGCGGAATCGTCGTTGCACTGCGACAATGAAACCAAGTTCTGCATACCACTACACTACCTGGGCTTTTTCTGCGTTGGTCGCCATTTCACTGTTCCTGCTGTCACCACCTCACCTGGCGAGATTTTTGGGATCGACTAATTTCTAACAAAACTCTGGTGTTTCTTCTACTGTATTTCATCTGGAAAAGAAAGAAGTACACATACATTAATTATTTACCACCAGGAAATGAAAATAGGGCGATTCAATTAGGACAGACTATATATATATTACGGAATTGATGAAATAATATGTTTTTTTAATCGGGTACAGAAGTAAATTCACATTTTCTTTATTGATTTTAACACCAAACTGTGGTGTTTGTAGGAAATCCTCCAAGAAAAGAAGCACCATAGTGTATCAAAATGAAAAAAAAATATGAAAGCTGCTGTTTAGTATATAATTTTTTTTATAATTGCTAAGAGGTAAATTTAAACCTTTATTTTTTACTGATTTTTATTGTAAGTGGTGGGAATGATCAGAAAGCTTAAGAGAATGTGTGCCAAATGTATTGAATCGAAATTCAATATACTTGTTTGCGAGAGTTCTCATATAATATTTTTCTTATAAACCGAGGAATGGAGATAAATTCACCCTTTTGTTCTTGATAGATGTCTCCAAGCAGTAGGATAACTGAGGAGGTTCAAAGCAACTTTACGCCATATTGCATTAAAATCGAAAAACTTTGACGAAACTCATTTTAATATATTATTTAACAAAATGAATATGAAGTATGGGAAAACTCACTGTTTTTACCTACTTATTCGTGACCGATTTTAACCGTAAACAATAAGAATGATCGAACTATATTATGGTATGCCAACTTTCCTAAGTTAAATATAGAAACACTTTATAGCTAAAGGAGAGGAATTTGTAAAATATATGAGCGGTTCCTTTTTCCGTAATAATGTAATACGTATAAGTCATTCTAATAAAGAGGAAATTATATTTATCTTATTGATAGAAGGAAAATAAGACAATTTAATCAATACGGCAATAATATTTATATAGGATAAGCAAGAAGTCTTTTGTCACATCACATTTATATGCAAACTTGTAACATTAGGTGAATTTTCCCCTCTTTTAGCCTGTTTTTCTTGACGGATTTCAACCCGAAACGACTGGTTCATTTTCAAATATTGGAAGAAAGCACGTACTGAGATTCATTAAAATATTTTTTACTAAAGTTATCATGAAACATATAGACAGACATAATTCCCTGTTGAATCAATGGATATAAGTTCGTTTTTCATTCATACCTTACATAATTGTTGTGTAACTTAAGATTTCTTTCTTTTTATTGATAATACTTTTTATTTATTTTCCAGAACTCTCAAGAAGAAGCAAATACAATTCACGAATAGAGTCAATTTGGGAAAACGAGAAGAATAACATTACTACTCACACATGTCTTCGCAAGACAAGAGAGAAGCTTCTACTCAGGAAGGAGATTACCTTAAGAACAGGGGAGGAAGTATTATCGGAAATAATTATCAAAGGAGTGTTAATTGTCTAGCTGTTCTACGAGGTCTTAGGCATAATCTTACTTTTACACTATCAACAGAGCTTCAGGTGAAGAATGAAAAATACAAAATCAACGAGTTTAATGACTGCATATTTAGTTGTACAAGACGTGAAAGTCGTATATTGTGTAGAAGTAAAGCACAAATAGGCCAAATTACATAAAATCGATGGCAATTGTTTACTTACCAGGTCCAAACAAAGCTCTTAACAAAGATTTGAACTTGCAAAGTCTTTTTCATTCGTATATGAATCTCACGAGATGTGATGTCATTAAAAAAGCCAGTAGAGCACAATTCATTTTCTATACACCTCTCGGTTTTGAATTCGAACGAGAAATAGATTTTTACATAGAAATGAAGCCTGTCAAGCATAAAGGTAAGAATGTTATTTTCCGTTTTAGACAAGTTCAGGAAGAAGAAAAAGACATCTTTCTCTGCACACGTAGAGAAAATAACGAATTACCCAAAATCTACAAATTAATGAATAACCCAGACATAGAGTTGCGCACTAGAGACAATACACCATGTACAGACGAGCAGAGAGAACAGTTTTTTTAGAGATCTTTATTTCTATGTTAACCAACATACAGAGGAAGATTTCGATTCTTTACTCAAGACTGAAATCACTGAACTCCCTGAAGTCAGTAAAGAGGATGCTGAAGCTATACTTCGCTCTTTGCAAAAGGAAGTAGAAAACTTGGCAAAGGATCGCGTAGGATACTTCTTCACCAATGAAAAAGCTACGAAGATAATTGAAGAAAAAATTTGCTCACTCTCAATGACCAATTTAAAAAAGTTCAGTAAAGATACATATGAAATGATACAATTTTATAAATTAGAACTAACTAATGACTTCGAACATCTTGGTTCTTTCCTCGACGGCAAAAAAGTCGTTCTAACTGTAACTTCCAAGCATAATCCTATAGGAACTTCCTTGAAAATACAGGCAGCATGTAATCATTCAATACGCAATTTTGATAATCTTGTTGTGCTACATACTTCAACACTGGAGAAAGATATATAGCCAAAAATCCTTTGTGCGTTGAAGTCAAATGTGCCTTATCTGTTCTTGATTATCTGTGATGAAGATACTATAAATAAAGAACGACTATCACTGTTATCATTGCTGTTTGAGTCTCTTAGTAAAGAATCAAAAGTTGCCGAAGTTGAATCATGTAAAAGAAAACTAATTTTAATCCTAAATGAAAAAGATAAATATATATTAGAAAACCTAACTTCCAATATAACTGCTAACTTATACAGTGAAACAACAGATGATAAGGAAATTACTTTCCAAAATCTAACTACAGAATGCAAGAAGAAAATTTTGGAGAAAGAAGTAGTTTTTCTAGGGGGAAAATGCAAGTTGAATGAACTTGTTGATGAACACTGTGAATTCATCAACGAAGAAACTTTGCTCACATTGACTGATAGTAACAAATTTCTCGAAATTGGAAGACCAATAATGAGAAATAACAATAGCTATTTTAAGCGGAAACTCTTGTTAAAGAATATGGTCAATCCCAAATATTTAACGGAGATAACGGAAGGTAACATTATTGCACTGAGTGGTGACTTTGTTTTACTTGAAAATATTTTGAAACAAATCAATAAGAATATTCGCAAATTAAGCGATATTGAGAATTGGGTTAATTCTCAAATAAGTGGTACGGAGATATTTATTCTCGACCAACATCCAATTGAGGAGCAATTTGAAAAGTTGACCGAAAGATGTAAAGATTTTAATATACATTTGATTCATGTTGAAAATGGATACTTGTATTGGGAAAAGTCTTTCAAATCGCCTGAAGCAATATTAAAATACGTCGAAATGAACACATATGAATATCAAATTAACAGTGCTACTAGTGTTACTCATGACGCTCATTCAATCAATCAGTGGAAACGTATTTTTGTGGACCCAGTCCGAAAACTTCTTGAAGAAGATGAAGAAGATAAAGAAGAAAGTAAATCAAAATTTACAAGTAGACATTTCCAAAGTAGCTCAGATCATGTTTCTGAGGATGGTGTTATCATGTTCAATAAAAATGTGATGCCTCTTTTTCCGCCAAACACAGGTTTCCTGAAACTTCAACAAGTTTCATCTGAAGACAAAACTAAAAGAAAGAGTGAGAATGCAACTGTCAATCTTGCATTAGTTTCTAGTGGAAGAGAAGTGGTTCATGCTCCATTAATCGTTTCACCTTCTTTGTCAACTATGTTTGATCAAGTGGTACCAGAATCACACAAATCGCAATCGGTAAACGAAAGAAATGGTGACTCTTCTAAAATATTTCAATATCCAACAATGGACTATTATGATTCCGACTCATCATGTGAAAATCGAAATTATACTATTAATTCACTTCCTAAATGCAATGATATAAAAACAGCAAGAATGCCTATAATAATTGCAGACGAACCTGGTATGGGTAAGACGACAGTTTTGAAATTCATTGCTGAAAAAGAGTCTAAATCGCATCCTAAACATTGGACTGTGTTCTTGAATTTCTCAGATATACGCAGAGTAATAAAACGCTTTATAGACATCGATAGTTTTGAAAAATGTATTGAAATTTTGTATCAAATGCAAAATATTAATGATAGATTCAGTAGAGCACTTTTCGATTATTTCTGCTCACATAAGCAGGTTGTAATATTAGTAGATGGCCTTGATGAAATAACTGAAAAAGATAGGGAACGCATGGTGTGTATGCTAAAGTTACTTGCTATTAAACCTTCGATAGTATTATGGGTGACTACAAGGCCTCATTTGAGAAACAACTTAGAGAAGCTCTTTGGAATGCCTTCCTTCAAACTTAAAAATTTAACAACAAGTGATCAAGAAGTGTTTTTAAAAAGAATTTGGAAAGAAGAATTTCCGGTAAAGGAAGAAGAATATATTGATAAATATACTAAGTTATTAATTAAAAGTTTTAGTAGCAAGAAGAATGAAAATATTTCAGGATTAATGCGAAATCCACTTCACTTAAAAATGTTGGCAGAAATTGATGCAGATAATTGTAAATGGTTTTGCGAGAAACCAAATATGAATGACTTATCCATTGATTCTTCCATTAACATATTTAACTTGCATCAACAGTTTGTGGTTAAGAAATATTCGTTGTTATATGAAGAAAAATGTGAAATAACTAAAGATCATCCTGGATACGAAGGCAATGTACCAGTTTTAGAACATAACATGAACATGAATCTTGCTTACGAAGCAGTAATAATATTATTTCCCAACGAAGAATGCTTGGAAAAGATAAGTAAATGTTATTTAGGAACACTGAAGACCCCACAGGAAAGTTTGTTCAAAACTGGAATAATTCAGAAAATTGACGATAGTATTGAATTTATTCATAGATCTTTTGCAGAATTTTTTGCAGCTCTATTGATTTCTGAAATTTTAATGACAGGAACAAATGCCCACAAAGACGATATGTTTAGTATTTTGAAGAAAACTGTAACAAATGAGCGTTACCGCCTTTTAAGATTATTCTTGGATTATCACATGTGTAAAGAATCGCCTTTTCGCGATGCTCTCTACAATCTGGTGGATTGCTTTGAAAATGGGAATGATGAGTTTGAAAGTCTTGTAAGTCAATGCGATTCCTTGAAGCGTACTGTACTCCATTTAGCTGCTTGTCATAGGAGCAATGAATTTTTAAGCAAATTCAGAGACAAAGTTCCTAGTTTTATTGACGAAGAAGACGGTTTTGGAAAAACTGCTATTCAATATGCAGTTGAGAATGACAACTGGGAAGGTAGTTTTCTTTTAGTGAAAACGAAAGCTAAGATAACACTAAGTCCTAAGCAAACTATTACGTTATTTGAAGAAGCATGTAAAATGGGGGGAAATGTTGTAGTTAATATATTGTTGAAACACCTATACATGACATTTAACCCGACACATTTACAAGAGCTTTCTTTTTCTAGAGGACTTCTTTGGGCAGTAAAGAATGGACACGTTTCTGTTGTTCGAACCGTTTTAGACTTTGGGTTTGTAATTCTCCGTTCATATAAAGGTACGGAAATGTATGCCCAACTTAAGAGTAAGATAGAAGACGGAATCGTGAGACTTATTAGTAACATTGATTCTAAGGGAAGAACATCTATTCATCTTGCAGTTTTAACTGGCAATATTCGGATAACTAAACTATTAATCGAAAGACTTCAAAGTATCAAATATGATATATATCATGACCTTTCTATATTAGACAACAGGGAAGAGAATATACTTCATATAGCGACAAAATCAAAGTTAGAAAAACAGAAAGATGTAGCGACAAAATCAAAATATAATAAACAGAAACATATAGCTACAAAATCAAAGTATAAAGAACAGAATCAAAGACAATCTGACAAGACTCGTCTTAAGATGATTAATTTCATACTTCAGACTCTAAATAGAAAATATCATGACTATGAAAGTGCGTTTTTAATATGTCAACCGGATATTCTGGGCATGTCTCCTTTGTACTACGCTTTGAAAGACGAAAAATGTAATCAGATAGTGGATGCATATATAAAGCAGATATTTGAACATGCCAAAAAGTATGAAGATTCAATGCCTATTACAGAAAATCAATACGTACTGCATGTATATAATGCAGCTATCAAGTATAATAATAGTACAATTTTCCAGTTGATAGTAGACTTTCTAAATGAAAATTTGGTTGATCCTTGTCAATTCATTCTAGAACATTCTTCAATACTCTCTGAAGCTGTCATCAACGATAGTTCAAATATTATAAGTAAAATTTTAACTTACGTAAAAAAAACAAATTATACTTCACTTCTTATGTCCAAAGATTACTCCTCTTCAAATTTTACGTTATTCCATTGGTGTGCTAAGGTGGACAAATTAAGTATTCTTAAAATCCTTCTTAAATTTCTCAATAAAGTACGTACCGGTCTAATTGTACTTGAAATGACTGATAAATCTGGTCATACGCCACTGTCGTTAGCTGCTCACTTTCGTCATAATGAAATTCTGTCGGAATTACTATTGTATGTGAAAGAACATAGTCGCCAAGAAAACATTTCCAACCAAATGCAATGTACGCTGTTTCACAAAGTTGCATCAACTGGAGACCAAGCAGTTTTCAAAAAACTCTGTCAATGTGTGGGACAAAATATCAAAAGCTTTATTACTCAAAGAGATGTCAAGGGCGGTACACCAATAAGTATTGCAGCTTTTAACGGCCATTTTGAGTTGATTGATTACATGTTTGGAGTCGTAGAGGCCTGTGGTGGTTATCCACATAAAATATTAGTCAGTAAATTTAAGGATATCGGTACATGTTTACATGTTGCAGTGAAAAAAGGAAAAATTGAAATCGTAGAGAAGCTCGTTGATTTCATTAGACAAAAAGGTGGTGATCCCATAGAATTAATGTTCCAGCGAGATGCAGATATGTTGACACCAATTGACATCGCAAACAAAGAAATAAGTGAATATTTCTCAAATTATCTTAGCCAAAACTTACAAAAGTAGCGATCCAATAGTTTAAGAATATTTTGAATATTGTCTGCATTTATCACAAAATAATTTGGTCCTTAAATTACCTATGCGTAAATTAAGCTACAAATAAACAAACTTCTAGTATCTACCTGCAGTTATTTCCTACTATATGCTATTTGACGTCACGATTTCCTTCCTGCTTTCTCGCTGATTTGACGCTGATAAAAGACAGTGATGGTATGCAAACAAGAACATGAATAGGGTTGTCGATAGTCTTGCAGGCATACAACTCGTTGATCCATGACTGCGTGTACACTATCAACACCTGCTCTTCTACGTCATCCCTTCTTCTCTTTTCCACATTTTGGTCTGTCTGATATTTCTTAAACTTACTTACGTCATACTGAGCTCCTACGTCATATAACTGCCAGTTGGAAACGGCTGATGTATATTAAATATTGTATACATCAAACGGAAAACATTTTAGTAAATCCAAACAGAATTCTATTGGGTCTATAGGTGAAAGATTGCTTTTTGTTGGACGATGTTTAGCAAATTAAGTGTTCTTAACATTATTCTGGTAGTTTTCAACGAAAATGATAAGAACTGTACAATCACTATTGGAATCATTACACGCTACTATCTGAGAGCGTGAGATACAAAGTATTTGTTAACAACTCTTTGACATTTCAGAAAATGTATCATAAACGTGCACAATAAAACAATTTGGACAAATGAATATCCAAGTTCATTTAGGATACATTTTCCTGTATTTTTATATATGTAGAGTATTAGATTTTAGAATGAGAGTTTTCTATTTTCCGTTCACTAATGGAGATGTAGGTTTCCAGGCAAATTAAAGGCTGGCCGTAGAACCAAGATCTTAATGCAAAGAAATATTAAGAAACAATAAGATTAGTTCGATATATTAACCTGTAGTAAAATATTTCGGAGATAATATAGCTTCCAGAAACACATCCTAGGTAGGACTGCTAAGTGAAAACTAAAGAACAAAGCAAACGGAAAGATTTAGAGTACGGTCGTGTAATTGTGGTTTAAAGTCATTGTGGTTCTGTTTGTATTTAGATATTGACAGAAGACATAGGGAAGATCAATCTAGATAACTAGTGAAAAGAAAGTCAAGAAAACTAGAAGAGATAGCTTCATAATAGTTCTTATTTTCTACTGGCGAACCATCTTTCAATCAGAAAGAACATAGTGCTAGATTAAAAATAATTTTAATTGGCAATTCTGAAGTTAGATTTTGTGAACGATAAATAACTTATCGTACATCATCCTGAAAGAACGATGGCACGATATAATAATCATAAGTGTGCATATGTCACGGAAAAAGAAAAGACTGAGGTCACTTAACGAAGAATTGAAGGACGTTATTGCCTTACCGCCGAAATACAGTTGAAAGTATGTTGAAGTACAGTTGAAATATTTCCCCCTGTACTTTCCTCAGTTCTACTATGCAAATTCTGAAACAGTATTGTTAAGTGACTTCCAAAACGCGTCCGTTTCACTTGTCTGACGCTATTTTTAACATTAATCTTTCAAACCTTCTCGTAAAGCAATGTACAGTATATTATGTGAGTCTAGAAAATATATTGAGTAAATGAATCATTTATAAATTATGTATTGCATATAAATATCTTAGTATAAGTAAACACTGAATTGTGTGTTATATTTGTTGCTTGCATTATTTGTGATACAGTATTTGTGGTATAGTCTGACTTCTTGTAAAAAAATAGAAAAACAAAAGTAATGTAATGAATAATAATGTTAGTATTAGCAATATTAGTGTTAGTAATGTAAGTAACATTTTACTCCTGTATAAAATTGTATAGTATTCAGTAAATGTGCATTCGTATTTGACAATATCTTTAAACCTTTTGCATAAATTGAAATATTGTCTGGCAGACAAAGAGTCTTATTAAAGCTGCTACTGAAATCCGTGACAATTACTCCGAAATTAATGGAAAAAGGAAATTGTGTGTGGAAAAGCATAATTATTACCATTTATAGAGAAATATTAAATTGTGTATGTTTTACGTTGTTCTGGGAAAATATTTTTGGAAGACATATTTGACACTTGATTGCAGTATGAGCAACTTTAAGTATTTTAAAACTATTTGATATATTTATGCATTTTGCAATAAAATATGTATTACTGTGTATAATTTAAAGTACTTTGTACCTAGAGATACTGTAGATCATTGGAGTGTACCAAAAATGTAAGGCGAAATGTATGAAATAATTTAATAATATCGTTCTTTTGTAACTAATTAAAGTAAAAAGTATTCAGGTTTAAATTGTTATATTTTGATTCTTCTTTTACCTTTAATCAATTCACAAAATGTTTTTGTAGCCTCGCTTTTGTTATTTTTATTTTCAAAACGAGAAAATCGAAAATTGAACTCTGTAGTCTAACGCCGTAGTACTGGATAAATTGTTATGACACAAAATAATAAATACCTTTGAAATATGATCATCTTCATTATGGTAGTCAACAGTATAACTCAGAGAGGCAAACAAAAAGTCGAGGAAGTTTTATCATTCTTATATTTAATGCCGTCATATATGTAAAAATTGAAGTTCTAAACAAGATATATGTGAATAGAATGAAATTTATAACATAGAATAGTTATATCACTATAAACAAATTATTATAATTTCAGAATTGTACAGCATCTGTAGCATAGACAAATTATGGTAAGAAATATCCACACGCTGGTACCAGAACTTTACATGCGCTTAGATTGAATTAAACATACTATTCTAAGGAATCGCCTATTATCTTCTTTGCATGCAAGTATACAAAATATCGGTACTGTCTTCTGGAGAGCTATAACGAACGAAGTGCATTGAATTTATTTGACGGTGAGAGAGAGTGAGTATGAGTTTGATGGACTCGAATGAGAATAAGGACAAAATAAATGAATGAGTGTGAGAGCATCAATAATATTTGAGGGCAATAGAATGAGTGTGAGAGAGTTGATTGAGGTTGTGTGTGTGAGTAATGGTGAGGGCATGAATATTATTGGAGGATGTGTCCGAGTGAGTTTGAGGGAGTCGATTGAGGATGACTGTGAGGGCGAAAATAAATATTATTGAAGGGCGAGAACAAATGAATGTGAGTGAATTGAATGAGAGTGAATGTGAATGAAAGTGTGTGAAGGTAAGAGGATCAACATTTGGGTGTGAGGGTGAGTGTAATAGAATTGAGTGAGAGTGAGGATGAGCGTGAGTGAAGATATGGTTGGACAAGTGAGTGTGAGTGTAAATGTGAGAGAGTTGATAAAAAGCAAGTGTGCGAGGGTGATGGGATACATTATTTCAGAGTAAGGTGTAGAGTGTGACTTCGTAGAGTTAGTGTGACTGTAAGGCTGGGGCATCAACATTTGAGGGTGAGTATGGTGGAGTTGAATGAGTTAGTGTCAGTAAGGGTAAGTGCATTGACATTTCAAAGTGAGGGTGAGTGTAGTGGAATTAAATGAGAGACAGTATGAGAGAAGATGAGGGCGAGCGAGTGAATATGAGTTTAAGAGAGTTGATTGAGAGTGAAAGTGAGTGAAGGTAAAGACATATGTATTATTTGAGAGCGAGTGAGTGTGAGATTGAAGGCATCAACACTTGAGGGTGAGTATGATGGAGCTGAATGAGGGTGACTGTGAGTTAGAATGTGGACAGTTAAAGTTAATGTGTGTGAGACAATTGATTGAATGTGAGTTGAGGGCCAGTGTGAGTGAGGATGAAAACATGAATATTATTTGAGGATGAGAGCAAGTGAGTGTGAGTTGAGTGATGTTAAAGGTATCCACCTTTGTGGGTCAGAGTAAATGTGTTGAATTGATCGATGGTGAGGATGAGTACGGGTGAAGACAGCAACATTTGAGGGTGAGGGTGAGGGTGAGGTTGATGGATTGAGGGCGAGTGTTCGTAAAGATTAAGGCGGGCGAGTGAACGAGAGTGTGAAAGAGTTAATTAAGAGTGACTGTGTGTGAGGATAAAGGCATGAATATTATTTGAGGGGGAAGACATTAATATTTGGGGTGAGTGAATAGACTTAAGTGAGGGTAAGTATGAGTGGGGAGAAATCATCAACATTTGAGGGTGAGGGTGAAGGAGTTAAAACGAGTTAAGTAGGAATGAGGGTGAGGGAATAAATATTATTTGAGGGTGAACGTGAGTGGTTGTAAAGGAATGGGTTGAGAGCGAGCATGAGTAGGAATAAAGACATGCATATTTCGGAGAAGGCCATGTGAGGGTGAAGGCATCGACATTTAATGGTGTGTGTGAATGTGGTAGAGTTGAGTGAGAGTCAAGGTGACCAATTGATTGTGAGCGAGACAGTGCGGATGTACAAAGCTTGTTTTTTTTTTTTTTTTTCGTTTTGATGTAAAAGGTGAGGGCAATCTAGGAGGTGCGCTACAGTAACTAAAACAGAAATACTCTGTATGATTGTAACCGACGGCAATTCACTTGTTAATTATCATAGGCGTCAAGCACACTTGTATCGACTGGGGTCAACATTGTTGATTAATCCAGAAAACCCGTAAACTTGAACCAGAAGATATGCAAGAAAGTTTAATTATTTCATGTTTAAAAGACGATCATTTTGGAATCTGCAACGTAAATTACATAAGAACATCATTTCTAAACTTGTGAGGGAGCAAGTACAGAAAGAAACAGGAATTACTGTCAAGCAATCTTTTTTCTTTTATTTCGTTTTTAGGAAAGAAGAGCAACTGTTTTGTCCTGTACATAGATAACTAATGTTACTACACTTTTAAGAACAAACATTAGTCATTAGAGGACGATCTTTCAACAATATTTTGAAGTAAAGATAAATATTTTACGTCAAATAACAATATTGTGTGGTAAGTAACGGTACTTTTAGCGTTGTTGAAATATGCAGCTCATAACTGTTTCTCTAGTTGTTTGTATGGAATAAATCTAAACTTTATACATGAATAATTCCTGGACTATTTGACATAATCGCTAGGTAAGTGAATAATATAGCGAAGAAGCACCATGTTGCGATCTCTTTTCTGATTTTTACTGTGGCTTGTGGGAGAGAAGGGAATCTCCCCTGTTGGCAGTTAATGGTGACATGAATGTACCGTCCATTCAAAAATGAAAGGCTACTATCGATCGAAAGGAGTCACCAGTAACCATATATATATATATATATATCCAGTGGCGGATCCAAGGGAGGGGCTATAGGGGCAATAGCCCCCTTCCCCTGAAGCTCAGGTATACACTAGATAAAATGGGCTTCAATCCTACTTTACACTGGATAAAACGGCAAAATATGGTTTAGCCCCTCCCTTGATCATATCCTGGATCCGCCCCTGTATATATATATATATATAGTACTGACACAATTATTATGGGGGGCCGCGGTGGCTCAGTGGTAGAGCGTTCACCTCTGGTGCTTGGGGTCCTGGGTTCGATCCCAGCCCCCGCCAAGTGAACTTTGTGGTGGACAAACACCGTGTGCGTGGGTTTTCTCGGGGATCTCCCGTTTCCTCCCACTTTGTTCATTCCACCATTTCATTCATTACTCATTATCACCGTCTCCTTTAGCCTAACCGGCATAACCGTGGGACGTAAAACTCAAAGATTTCATTTCATTTCATTTCACAATTATTATGGATTGTTTTTTTTTTTAAAAAAAAAAAACAATTTTTCTTCAAAAACGACATTTAATCAAACAAATAATAATGCAAATCAATTTTATTCACAAATAGTGAGTACGTCAATAGTAAACAACCATTTTAATATTTAATTTGTCCACCCTTTGCATTAACAAGTGCTTTAACACGTTTTGGCATTCCAGTGATCAACTTTCTACACAATTCCCTGATTCTACCTGAATGAACCCATATTTTGATAAGACGTTGTATGAGTTCTGTTTTGGTCGTTATGGGAACTTCATATATTTCATCCTTCAATACAGACCATAAACTCTCAATCGGATTCATATCCGGGGAATTTCCAGGCCATGAAAGCACTTCTACACCATTTTCTTCAAACCAGGTCCTCACTGACCTTGCTGTGCTACACGGGGCAGAGTCCTGTTGAAAAATCCAAGGTCTATCCGCAAACCAATCCCTTGTTTGAGGTAGCAAACGTCTTTGTAGTACTTCTTTGTACTTATACTGGTCCATGGTGAAATCCACAATCTCCAAACGACTTGTTCCATGCACAGAAATCGCTCCCATGACCTTCTGAGGGAATTTTACAGTCTTCTTTAAACATTCCGGTGTAAAATGCTCACCTGATTGCCTTCTTACAGTCTGCACACGGTCGTCAAGCACTGCAATGGTAGACTCGTCAGAGAACACAACCTGCAACAATACAGAACACAAAATAAGGCGTTTAACAGCGGAAGAAAGTGATAGAAGCAATTGTATAACGAGTAGACTTAATGACGTGAAAGTCTGCAAGGCTTAAAATTGGAAGTAAAGTTCAATATTTTGCATAATTTTAATCATTTGTGCTATTAACGTTTTTACATGAATATTTTAAACTCTTACCTTCTCCCATTGCTCAGATGTCCAGTCAACGTGAGCCTCTGCCCAGGCCTTGCGAGCCTGTTTCATCTTGTCAGTAAGGCCAGGCTTTTTTCTGGGACAATATGCTTTTAGTCCACCTTCCAATAGTCTCTTATTTACTGTTCTGCGAGCAATGGTAATGCCCTCTGCTGCAAGTTGGTTGGAAATCATTCTGCAAGATGCTCTTCTGTTGTTAATATCCATTTTAATTATTTTTCTGCCCATTCTCGGTGTTGTTTTCTTAGGTCTTTCACATTTTCCAACCCTATTTGATGGCAAACTGTGGCCATATTCCAATTTATTCTTGATATTACTGACGGTTTGAGTTGAAACTTTAAGTTTCTTCGATATTTCTTTCTGTTTTAAGGTGGTTTCTTTCAATAAAACGCTAATCTGTCCAACCTTGCGAGGACTTAAATCACGAACTTTGCCCATGTCTCCTCAATTGCATAAACACTTTAGAAAATGTGAAAAAAAAATATGGCGTTAAACTTAAATGCACAAATACACAGCACTAAAGTGATCACATCCAAATGACAGGCAGACAACGCAATAAACACACACTTCTCCACGCAAATACGAGACTATTACTGAGCTCTGTCCAGACAATGCAGTGATTGTGTCAGGTTTGTCAGACGTTTTCTATCTGTATTACCAGACACTCCCATACAAGGCTGTAAAACCCAATTAAAATAACTAATAAATATTTGTTTGGTACTGGTATGGTAAAGTAAATAAAGTATTAGTTAATAAAATTGTTTTCAAGACATTTTTGCACAAAAGTTTTGATTTTATCAAAAATCCATAATAATTGTGCCAGTACTGTATATATACAGGGGTAGACAAAAAAATCTAGAAACATTTCATACAGGACACGTAAGTTTGGCCCTCCACTATACAACACGTGTTGCGGTTGCCGATCGTTTTTTGTGTTCAATGTGTCATGTGGACCTTCCTTTTCTGTCAGCAGTAACCAGTACACCTGTGAGTGTCGTGGTGTGAAAGTGATGCGGCAAAATGGGCGACCTGGCAGACTTTCAAAGAGGCGACCTGACAGACTGATCGTTGGGGCCCGTCTGATTGGAGCTTCAGTGGCAACAGTGGCGAACAATGTAGGGGTATCGAAAGGCACTGTGTCCAATGTCACGAGGGCATACACAATTCATAGACAAAAGACGTGCTTAAAGCACAACAGTGGTCGAAAGTCAATCCTGTCAGATAGGAACTGCAGGGCATTAAAACGGATTGTAGCAGCTAAAAAGAAGACCACTGCAATGAAAATTACGTCTGAACTCAATTCTGGCCTACAGAACCCGGTTTCATCGAAATCAGTGCGACGGAAACTTCATAAAGTGAAAATTCATGGTAGGGCCGCTATCGCCAAACCCATGATCACACCAGTAAATGCGAAGAGGCGTATCCAGTGGTGCAAGGACCACAAGGCGTGGACTCATGAGCAGTAGAAACACGTAATGTGGTCCGATGAATCGACCTTCACCGTGTTTCCAACAACCGGTTGTGTTTACGCATGGAGAACACCGTCGCAGGCCTATGATACAGATTGTCTGCTCCCAACTGTAAAGCATGGGGGTGGGTCTGTTACAATAAGGGCATTGACATTGTGGTTTTCTGCAGGTCCCATCATAGCCCTGCATGGAATGATGAATTCTAAGGTGTATGAGGACATTTTGGAGGACCAGGCTCTACCCATAGCCCAAATAATGTTCCCTGATGGTGATGGCATCTACTAAGATGATTTGGCACCCTGTCACACTGCAAAAACGGTGAAATCTAGTTTGAGGAGCATGACCAGGTGCTATCACACCTCCACTGTTTCCCACAATTACCAGATCTGAACATCATTGAGTCATTGTGGTTTGAGTTAGAAAGGCGTGTTCGAGCTCATTACCCTCCACCAGCATCCCTTAAGGAACTGGAGCATATTTTGGAGGAACAATGGTACAAAATTCGACACCACTATTGAGAAGCTGTATATGTCCATTCCACGTCGGATCCAAGCTGTTTTGGACGCAAAAGGAGGCCCCACACCATACTAGTTATGATTTTCACACGTTTGCAAACGTTTTAGATTTTTTGTCCAACCCCCGTATATATATATATATATATATATATATATATATATATATATATATATATATATATATATATAGAGAGAGAGAGAGAGAGAGAGAGAGAGAGAGAGAGAGAGAGTCCTTCTCCCTCTGTGCGTGTGTAGAACTTACTTCACTGCTATCGACATTTTTATTTATCATCTATTGAATTTTACATGTACTGAACGAATATTTCGTCATAAAAATTTGACTTTCTTCTCTTGAAAACGCTGTTGGTAAGATTTTTAGTGAAGTTCATATCCCGTGCAAGATCAAGTCTTTTGCTACAGTAAACAAATATGTTCACAACCTTGTGTATTACAGGTAGTGGTAAAGATTTAAGATACATTTTGTCTTATGAGTTGGCAGAACATCCCACCATTACGTATGACATCTCGAGCAGAAAGCTCAATAAATCATATTATCCTTAATATAGTATAAAATTATTTTCTTGTTATAAGAAACGTATTGTTAGTTTTTGAAAGTCACTCAAAAACCTGAAGAATCTACAGTATTAACGTGATAGGTGAAATACAATATGGAGCCCCGTTGAAGGTGCCAAATAGCATTTGATGGGTGCGATAGAGAACTCAGGCTGATAACCGACCCAAAAATGTAGTGGGGCCCGGTAGAAGTTAGGAGGGCCCGATCCAACCATATTATAGTTCATTTGCAAGCCAACAGAGAAAACTTTAGGGGGATCAGTAAAAATTTAGGGGGGAGGCCCCCTCAAATCCCCCTTGGATACGGGCCTGTGAAGGATCCAGCATAAAAGATATGACCAACTCATAAACAATGAAGTTCCATAGTTCTATTAAGGAGATTGTCAAAGACGACGATCTAATTTTAATGCCTGAAAATAATTTCCTTTCAAGCCACGCAAATGAAGAAAACCTCATAAATCTTCTAAAACGCCTTCTGAAAATGCTTCTGGGTTCTACGTGTACCAACCAGTTGCTGATGCAAACATCTCTACAGCAGCAATAGCCATTGATGTAATGACAAAAGGTTCATTGGTATTTGTTGGGGAAGATACGGGTAGCATTGTGCAGTTGAACACTCATGCAATAGACCAAATATTCATGTTAATGTCTGGTATGACTGGCTAATGTCACATATAATATTCGGCAGATATAAATCCAATTAGAACATATAAAAGAGTTCCATGGATTCGTCGAGTGTGATTCAATTTCTGCACTTTTCAGAAAGAAAAAGAAATGAAGCTAACAAAACAATTTTGACAAATAGTAAACTTCTCATGTCAATGGATGTCTCCAATTCTCATTCATCTCCCCTGATGCAATAGTTACAGGTAAAAAAAAAAAAAAAAAAAAAACTCTTCTTGATTGTGTATTGGATGAAGGAAGGAACAAATATTGACATAGCATTGTATCGTATTAATTTGGAAACTATAAAATTGAAGTATTTGACAATATTAAGTCTCCACTTTCATAATGTAAGTTCGAACTAAATGCGAAACAACGGCAGTTTTCCCAAAGATACCGTGCATGTTCGATATTTAGCACATTATATGTTCTGCAATAATTTATAAAGATAACCAAGAAAGTTCTGTCGTTTTTTGTGGAGATATGTGTTCAATTGGTCCTCACACCGTGAGTTAAAAGCGAATGGAGATACGACGAAGGCCAGTTCTTGGTGTGGGTATATCCAACATATGCCAGAAGATATGCCAGTCCTTTGGTGAGGGTGTCGAGACAGTGCAGCGGCGGTTTAACAAGTTTAAGAAGGGTGACGAAACACTCAAAAACGCACCACGCGCTGGAAGACAAACACATGTCCACAATGAAGATCTTCAGGCAGCAATTGAGGCGAACAGTGGCCAGACATATGAGGAACTAGAACTACAATTCAGTGTGAATGGAGAAACCATTTGGCAGCACCACCATCAACTTGGGAAGCATTACAAGTTGGGTTGCTGGTTCCCACATGATTTGATGCCGGGCCAGAAGGCAACGCGAGGAGACAACTGTGTTTCTTTTCTGTCTCGTCTGAGGAAAGAGCCATTTTTGGACAAGGTGTTGACATGTGATGAGAAGTGAGTCCTGTACGAAGCTCCACGGCACCGTCATCAATGTTAGCATCTCATAAACCGGTTCCAAAACAGCCGAAACCAACTCTGCACCAGAAGAATTTTTTGTGTGTGTTTTGTGGACTTCTCGCGGCATCGTGCATCGGGAACTCCTACCAACTGGTCAGGGTGTCAATACAACTGTTTACTGTCAGCAGTTGAGCCGTGTTCAAGAAAAACTCAAAACTCTGAAGTTAGAATTTAGAATCGGAAAGGGGTCCTCGAGTTACAGGACAACGCTAAGCCCCAGGTTCCTAGGATGGCCCGGGACACCATACTACGCCTTGGATGGGAAGCACTATTGCATCCGCTATACTCCCCGAACATTGAACCGTCCGATTATCACCTGTTCCATTCCTTGGACAATCACCTTAGATTACGCAGTTACACAGATAGCTGTGCTTCCATCTGTTTTCTTTATGTGTTTCAGTGGTAGAGCGTTCACCTCTGGTGCTTGGGTCCCGGGTTCGATCCCAGCCCCCGCCAAGTGAACTTTGTTGTGAACAAACACCGTGTGCGTGGGTTTTCTCGAGGTTCTTCCGTTTCCTCTCACTTTCTTCAATCCACCATTTCATTCATTACTCATCATCACCGTCTCCTTTAGCCTAACCGTCATAACCATGGGACGTAAAACTCAAAGATTTCATTTAATTTTCTTTATGTGCTATTCTTGTGTCTTTGCATATATAAACATGAGATGGCAGAACTGTTGCCTGTATTACTGTTGTCAGACGACTCACAGGCTTACAACAATATTATTGTGACCAATTATTGGCAGAAGTGCCAAAGATATTTCGTAAAGCTTTGCTTATATTAAACGATAAATACCAATGCAAATTCTTTCAGGTAGTCACTAGTTATTTTTTATATGCTCGGAAGGCGATGTCTTTGCGCTTTAAACCTCATAGCCCATGTATGTGCTAAATCATAACCAATGTCTATCTGAATCACTCCCGAAGAGACGATGTTATCGTCTGCGGTAAAACATACTAAAAAAAATCTTTGCGCAAACACTGGCTTCTTTCCGCTCGATTGGAAGTATTCTAAAGTTCTTTTATTTCCTAAGCCTAAGAAACCACCATCCGACGTACAGTCGTATCACCCGATCCGTTTAACAATTTGTGTCTGCAAATTATTAGAACGTATACTCGTTCGTCGTCTCCACGACCACCTCCTCATGCACAATCTTCTGCCGATCCAATAAGCTGGGTTCCGACCGCGCTTCAGTACACTCGATCAGCTCTTAAGATTCGCCACTGCTATTTATAACCAATACAACAAGGGATTTCCTTCTTGTTTAGTTACGTCTGATTTGGAAAAGGCATTTGATAAGGTCTGGCATCCTGGCTTGATATACAAATTACACAACTATATGCTGCCCATATCTTACATACGATTAATCAATACTTTCTTAACAGGACATCTTGCATATATTTCTATTAACAACGCTTTATCACACCCCATATTCTTACATTCTGGCGTACCTCAAGGTTCTTCTCTGTCTCCTTTGTTATATCTACTGTACGTTGCTGATCTCAGACTGACTTCTCACGTCCAAGTCTACCAATTCGCCGATGACACAGCATTTCTCACAACAGCTCGCACTATCCAGCGTATTAATAGACTCATGCAGCCAGCTATCGACACATTTGTCTGTTGGTGTCAGGTCTGGAGACTCAGTATTAACTCAGCGAAAACACAATCTGTAGTCTTTTTATCGCCACGTAGACGACCCAGAGTGTTTCGCAATCCGAATTTATTAAATATTCACGTGGAAACACGCCAGTTCCTTTCACATCATCTCTTACTTACCTTGGGGTGATATTTGACTCAAAGCTTACGTGGACTCCGCATCTTAAGAAAATTGTTACTCAAGCTAAGAACAGACTAAATCTACTTAAACGTTTAGTTGGCACCAGCTGGGGTTTACGACCACCTACTGTCCTCCACACTTACAAAGCTTTTATGAGGACTACTTTAACCTATGGTCATACAGCTTGGGCCGCAGCTCCCGACAAATTTTATAAACAATTGTCTATAATGGAGCGGCATGCTTTTAGATTGGCCTATCGAATTCACTTACCAAACCCAACCAGACTTCACTACGATCTCATAGACTTTTCACCACTGCTCACCCATCTAGAACAGCTTCGCATTCGTTACATCACGAAACGCTTTGATTTACGACACCCCATGCTTCAGGATATACTACGATATGACCGAGACAATGATGCACCGCCACGATACGTCGACACTCCGCTCTAACACTATCTTACACTGTATCACTTGCAAATGGATCCTGCCAATCGAGACCCAGAAGTATTTGCTATATATCATCCACGCCATCTGTCATCTTCCATCTATCCATCATATGCACAGTAATAACCAACTAACATGGGCCTCCTCTGTCTACATCAGTTCCTGAATAGCCCCAGGAACAGAAGATAACAGCATCCGTTCACTAACAGAACCTAGTGTTGTGGCGTCCAGTACAATTCATCCTCATTTTCATCATCATTTTTAAATATTATTTCTTTGAATTGTAATTTCTGTTACTGTTTTTCTTATTTGTTATTATATTCACGCACTTAGCCTTCATGCACTGACAGTTTGTTATTTTCTTGTTTCATGTTTCTAATAGCCTCCATGCACATATTACCTTTATGTTGTTATTATTATTAGGTTTTTGTGTCACCTGTTTCAACTTATCTCTATTGTATATATGTTAATTACTTAAAATAATGAATGAATAAAGGAACACCCCTTAGACCAACCACAATTTCTGTAGCCTTAACATTCCTAATACAACACTTCCCCGAAGAAAGGGCGCAACCCTTTAACCGGGTCATGGGTAACGGATTGCAGTGTCGGAGAATATAGAACAGGAAGAGTTAAAAGGAAAGAACAAAGAACGTTACTAGTATTAAATGGATATATAAGAGAAGATTTGAGGAAGGAGAGAAGAGGCAGAAAGGAACGAAAGACAGGATAGTTGATAAAATAGAGGTTCTTAAGACGTAGCTGAGAAAAATAGGAGTCAAAACATATAAGGAAGTAGGGAAGAGGATTTTAGACTAGAACAGAAGAGAAAGAAAGAAATAAGAAATAAAGGCAGAAGAGGAAGGAATAGTATATATATATTCAGTGGCAGAAGTTGTAATATGAAATATAAAGGAGAAACAGGAAAAAGATAAGAAGAAATAATAATAACAGCCTAAGATTATGAAAAAAGAACAAGACAGTACAGGTGTTCAAAATTCAGAACAGGTGAGCAAATAATTGGGGAAAGTATGAGACAAACACCTAATTAAAAATGCCTGTTTTGTACAGATGAATAAAAAAGGGACGAAGAAAAATTTGCTTGTCTCTGGGAAGAGTGAGAATTAACTTCTTGCACTTAATGTTTATATATAAGTTGTTATTCTTGGACTTCTCCATAACATGTGTGATGATGACGATGTAACATTGCCGAAATATAACATGTAACATTCCTTATAACTAACATACATCCTCGTTTTTCGCTTACTGGATTTCACCACTTTACATCTCATGCTCTCCCATGACTTTATTATGTCTGAGTAATAGAATTAAATAAATATAAAATATTGGACCCATCTCAAATTCCTTTACTTACTATCAGGGTTGATATGTTTAAAACAAAATGTTTAAAACATGTTTAAAACGAGGGCTGTTGTTTTATTCAGTTTGTTTTAAACAAATTGTTTTAAACGTGTTTTTTTACGATGCTGATTGGCCATGTATAAAACAACTAAAATATCAGATTGAAGAAGCTAATTTAATTTTCTAACAAAGAACCCATCCTCCGCAGGATTTGTGCATGGAATAAATTACAAGCAGAGTTATATTTTTATTATTACAGCAATTACTGAACGAAATTCTGCAAATCAGTGTGCGTATAACTAAACCAACAGAAATTCAAGTGAAGTATTTGAACATTTCTTAAGTTCCAAGAATAATGGAGGTTAAACAGACTATACACTATTCTAAGATCCAAATTCACAAATTCAAAACTTGGGTATTTTTTGATCACTATCATTTCCATAATAATCAACAGTTCTCACATCATAAGTTAGAAGAAATACTCTGGCAAATACAATACAACTCATAGAAAAGAGCAGTGACTAGCCTACAAGGAGCAAATGAAATTTTAACTAAACAGTTTTCAAGATACATCTCTATCTGCAACATGGGTAGCTAATAATGATTAGTGTCTACGGCATAACAACACAATTAACTCTAGACACCCGTCAGGGATTTTAACAAAACGGTAGACTCTCATGTTCGGGGCTCTGGTGACCCCCCTAATTATCACAGAGTCATGAGTTATACACCATTGGAAAGCTTATAGACCACAAATTCCAATGAAGTAACATTCGTGAAATTTTCGCCGTATTCGTAGAAAAAGAACAGATATAAAAAAATCATTAAAAATATGAAAATATTGACTTTGCGGGGCCCTGGCAACCCTTGCAGTCTCCTTATGTTGACAAAATGATGCTAATGTGTAGGCCACATGTGACGATAATATAAGAAATGGTAGCCATTGCTGCCATTGCGTAATGAATTCGTTTTATATAGGAAATATTTAATATATATACGCAGAAAAAGTTCATTGAATTAGACATTCTCTCCCCTCCCCCACTATAGTACCACGTCTATATGCAAATCATTTTTGCTGCAAACATCATGTATACGAACAAGGGACCGTCCCGAAAATAAATGTAAATTAACCAAATTTGACCCCCTCTTCCTCTATAAACAACAAGTACACATACAGGTTACTATCATGTAGGGGACTACTTCATTGCTTCACATATCAATTTTTAGGGATGTACCACAAAGGGGGGAGAAATACCCGCCAAAACCAGATGAAAAAAAATTGATGAAAAATTAAAAAAAAAAACTTCATCCTCCCTCTCTCGGCCGTACATACGTACACCCTATATACATAAAATGCAACTGACGGAAAGCTTCATCCCTCAAAAATACTTTGGTACCAAATCATCTTTCTAGCTTAATTAAGGACTCAGCTATTGATGTTTGTTTTAAAAATACATAAATGTAATTTACGTCAACTCCAAAAATTGGCTAACTTTGCCCCCTTCCTGCTACCCCATATAAGCAAGAAGTACAAATACACGATATTACCATGTAGTGGCCTACTTCATTGCTTCACGTAAGAATTTTTATGAATCTATCCCCCAAAAGGGGGAATGGCCCCCAAAAAACTGCTGAAAAAACAAAACAAAAAAACACGATATTTATCCTCCTCTCACATACATAAAATGCACATCAGCAAAGCTGCATCTTTCAGGAATAAATTGGTACCAAAACCATCTTCCAGCCTTAGTTTGAGGTTTAAGACTGAGCCATTGAGGTTTAAAGCGCTGATAGAACGTAACACAAAGAAACTAAACTACATATTCTGTGAACGGAGATCGGGAAAATCCCGATTTCTTTCTGCGGAATTGAACATTTGGGCGAATCGAGATTAGGGAAGTTCCCGAAATTTGATCTAGCGGTTGAATATAGATGGCAAGCAATACCTAAGAGTGTAAAAATGTAATATATATGTCTATTTGGATTATTGTTTTAAACAAAATAAACATTTTAAACATGTTTTTTTTTTCTGGTTTAAAACAAAGTACTTTGTTTTAAACGTTAAAAACGTTTTAAACAAAAAAACATGTTTTAAACATAAAAAACGTTCTTTTTGTTTTTTTAAATCATGTTTTTTTCAACCCTGCTTACTATTATTTTGATGGTTGTGGCCCAAGAGAAGACTCACCCTCTGTGACCCGCCCATCTTAAGATGGGAATGAAATTGCACTTTAAGAAACAAAAAGCCTGTAGATACGAATAGTCTTACGAAAACAGCATGAAGCCTGATGAAGTTTTACGAACGCTTCAAGATTTGAGTGAAAATGGATCCGGACCGGAGGAACATCAGGAAGGCAACAGCAGTGGCGGAAATTCAGTGTCTGAAAATTCTTCCTCGGATGAAAATGAAGATATTGACACAGAAGATACAGGAAGTGGGCAATCAAATATCTTTGTAGCAACAGACGGGACAAGTTGGAGTAGAATGGCTGACATAACAATAATTGGAGTGCTGCTAAACACAATATAAACCTGATCTGCCATCTTATGTATTACGTCATATTGAAGATCGTGATTTTGTTGGTGCTTTTCGCTTTTTCATACACAAAGCGTTGTTAATAAAATTATGGAATGCGCCGTTACTGAAGCTCATGAAAAATCTTCGAAGTTGACTTTGGAAGTTGTCACCTGCACAACTTGAATCATATTTAGCAATATTGATGTTTCGTGCAGCTATAGTAACTACATGTATATCCATAAAGGAATTATGAACCAGGAATGCGGCCCAGTGTTTCACAGGAAGACTACGGGAAGAAACAGATTCCTGGAGGTAATGAAAAATGTTCAATTTGATGAGAAAACTGCTAGATCTTCAGTGCTAAAAGCGGATAAGTTTTCATTGGTATCTTCATTGTGGAATCCGCTCATTGAGAATTGTATCAATCACTATAAATCTCATGAAAATGTTTGTATTAACGGGCAGTTATTCCCTGCTAAGGTCACATGAAAATTCATCCAATACATGGCTAACAAACCTGATAAGTTTGAACTTAAATTTTGGTTCTTTGCTGATGTAAAATGAAGATATGTACTAAATGGCCTTCCGTAGCTGGAAAAGGACCAAGAACGACCTTGGGACCATAGGCGCCTGAGCCATGGGGCAAAGGGGTCATTTGCCCCCCCACTTCCCAAACTGGGGGGCAAACATAGCATTTTGCCCCCCCCCCCACTTTCGGGGAACCAAACAATATCCAAAAAGTCTTGTCTTTCAGGGAAAACTACCTCTCAAATACAAAGCACTAAAATAAATTGCTACGTGTTTATCATTTTTAATTTTTTTTCTCTCTCTCTCTCTCTCTCTCTCTCTCTCTATCTATCTATCTATCTATCTATCTATATATATATATATATATATATATATCTATATATATATATATATATATATATATATATATATATATATATATATATATGTGTGTGTGTGTGTGTGTGTGTGTGTGTGTGTTTTAATGGTGTCATGTTTTCATCTATAATGTCAAGATGCATATGCTTGGGTCAAAATTAGTGAACCATACATAGGCAACAGCTGGAAAAGAAAAATTCAAGATTCTCAGATTTTGGTAAACCATCGATACAAAGAGCTAGATTCCAGCATTCTTTTAATGCTAGGTCACTTTTAAAATGCGCATGTCCAAAACAATGTGGGGGATTAAAACAACTGCAGATGGAAAAGTGGGTACATTAACCTCGTGCCGCATTAGAAGAAAGAACATGGTAGAAAAGCGAGGTAAGGTCAACTTCTGCCGGTATCTGTGAAGCCAAAGAAAAGTATAGGAGGAGGGTGGGCACTTCTGCTATCAAGTGACAGTCCATGTTGATCTGTTGATCTTTTAACTTCCGAACAAAGCATTCTTTTAATGCTAGGTCAGTTTACGGTACAAGAGAGACTCTCACCAATCTTCGAACAGATGAACATTTTGACAGGGTTTGGACTAATGCAACGACAAAAAGTGAGTTGTTAGGCGTGGAAAAACCAATTTTGCCGCGTCAGCGAAAAATTCCGAGACGACTGGCAGACGATGGCTCTCCAAACCACACTTGACCAACAGGACGTGAATACAGCGTTACACACAGAGAAACTTATTGTGAAAACCGCATGTGATATACAATATGAAGGAGAACGTAGATATTTACTTGATACATATAACGATGATTTGAACGAAAGTAGACTTCGAGTTCAGCTACGAATGTTCCGTGATGTCGTTATAAACGATGCCAGAGATGTTTCAGTGCAAGACGTCGTTGATATTTTAAGTAGCATGGGGAATATGTCATACCTCTTCTCTGAAATTAAAACTTTGCTGGAACTACATTTACTTTTACCCGCTACAACGGCTACTGCTGAAAGAACGTTTCCAGCTCTACGTCGATTAAGGACCTATCTTAGAAGCACTATGACTCAGAGTAGACTTAATCATGTTGCTGTTCTTCAGATTCACCAGGAAAGACTTGACAAATTAAATGTGCGTGATATAGCGAATTAATTCGTATTAAAGACAGAAATCCACAGAAAAACATTTGGTTGTTTCTGAAGCCAAAACTATTGTGTATATGTGGTGTGTTGGGAACTGCGAGTGATAGTGATATAGTTTGTGACTTTTTTTTATTGTATAAACAGCTTCTACTGTATCTTAAACATTTCGAACATTTGGTGTTTATATATATTTTTACAAGCTCAGGAAATGATCATTTTCAAGAAAGAAGCCTTAAATTTAAGTAAGTAGTAAACATATTACTTTTTTTTTTTACCATGGTAGAGCAATGCAGTAATTTAGTATATAATTAGTTCGTTCTTGTATAATGCTTTCAAAAGGCAAAATTCATTCCTAATTCGATTAGCAATGGTTGTTCATATTGCTGTTCATAGTGAAAAATTGTTTTGACTTCTGGGCGAGTATTTTTTGTTGTGAAATTCATCGAATTATGGATGCCTTGTGTGGTAAGAGAGTTCCGTGAGGTGTTTTTTTTTTTTTTTTTTTTTTTTTGTGCGGTGAAATCTCCCAATGTTTTCGGATAATGTTCCCATTAAAGTGTCGAAAATTTTAATCAGCCGAAAACCACTAGTAATTGAGGTTAGCGCAATGTATTTGTTGATTGCACAATTTAATGTCATTGTTATCAGAACATTCATTTACAATAGTGTGTTTTCTTCGTTGGGGCTTACGTAGCGCAATTTGTAGTCTTCCTTCCCGATAGGATGCTCAACCGTGATCGTCTTCCCGTACGAACAGCAACCATGATTGCTGTAGACCACAAATAAAAATTGAAACTATGCTTATCCTCAAAGCCAATGACAGAAAGAATGATTATTTTAATAATAATAATAATTATTATTATTATTATTATTATTATTATTATTATTATAAAATTCACTTAATCTTAATTGGCCAATTTTGCCCCCCCCCCCACTATTTACATGTGTTAGGCGTCTATGCTTGGGACCTGTAACTAAGCGAATATATTGTTCTCACGGTAATGGGTTCCTTTCTCAACAAAGGACTAAACGTTACTTTCGATAACTTTGGAAGCTGATGTGGCTCATGGGAAGTGAAGTGACCCTTCTAGTTGTCGCGAACTTGAACTTCAATTTGATAATTTAGTAAATAAACTAAGATTTTTTTTTTAATTTTTGCTCTTCTACGTATGTCTCATTATTAGTTAATTAATATCGAACTTCCGAAGAGAAAATCTATTTGAGTTTGTTGATAGTGTCTATAGCGATAACTGCCAGTCATGAACTCTCTTCACTTTTATTTTAAGAGTAAGAAGGACTGAGAAAGAGATATATTAAATAGTAAATCAAGAGGAAGATAGAAGAGGGAGAAGGAGAAGAAGAAGGAGCATAGATGAAGAAAGAGGGTTAGAAAGGTCTTCTAAAGAAATCTATCATGTTGGAGGTAGGGAGAGACCAGAAGAAAACGTTACAGAAAAGGGGTGTTGGATAGTCTATGTTAAATATGGAAGAAGATAAAAGAGAAAGAGAAAAAGGGAAATAGAAATGAAGAAATATTGAATAATTTTGGAAATATACCCAGAAAACTTGAATAGATATTAAGAGGTAATTCATATCCTCATTTTATTATTCGAGAATCAATTCCGAACTGTTCCTGACGAGACACATGTTCCCTCATACTACTCTCACCTGGATCTAGCTTAACTACCCAACTTGGAGTTACCCTGACCCAGCCCAGATGATGAGAAGTATTAATTTAATCATTTATCTGTCATTTCTGAGCATTAAACAACTTTCATCCAGTAACTAATTTTCCATGGTGAAGATCGAACACATGTTTGTTAGCCAAGGAAATTAAAAAAATCAAATGATACATATATTTTCCACCAATCGCAGTTCCTGAATTCTTAAAAAGACTGTCGTGATATCTGCTTATTCTGTTGTTTCGGCTTGTCTTTCAGAGCCGATTTGGATTACTTATCCTTCATGACCTCGGTAATGAACCAAATATACACATGTTATAATAATACATCTACATAATAAATGTTATTATTTTAGGTCAAAATTAGAGATTACGGTTTCTTCCCACTTGCGACAGTCCTATTAGCGACAGGAACTGTTAACTGTCCTATGAGTGACCGATTCGATCTGTTAACTGCCCTATGAGTCACCGATTCGTTCATACTAAGATAATGAAAGAAGATAAAGTTCTCTCTTCTTTAACTTGTTTCATGCTAATGTGATTTAGAATCTAACAAAATGTACTATGAAAAATTTCGCTCTACCTGAATTTAATACGTGAGACTGCTCTCATTACACTAACAATTTTTTATACGTTTTTCCTAATATTATATTTTTGAATTAATTTCCATGAATACATTGACTATCAAGGGGAAAACTAACTAAATATTTAGAGTAGCTCCGCCTTTGTCTGATTCTAATATAATTAAAATTTTCATGTTAAAATGATACGGAGCATAAGTATAGATTGAATGGGTTTATGCCATAAGAAAGAAATCAGAAAGAGGGAATGGTGCCCGAAGAAAATTTTCTAGGGAGGTGCATCTCCATGGTTGCTGTATCACGTCTGGTATTTAATATACGTGGTTTGCTATATTATTGATACATTTTTGTGAGCCAGGGGGGCGATCCCTGCCTTCCCATCGGGCGCCCATGGAAAAAAGGTGTTCACCATTTGATTATACCAAAGAAATCTAAAAACACGGTGTATTCCAAGAAATTATTACACTAGTTACACATCTCTCGCAGAACTTAACAGTTCGTCTAGTTATAAGGGATTATTTCAGATTGCTACACGACAAGGTTTTATATATAAGTCAAAACAAGGGAGGAAGACAAATTAAGCAATTAGTTTACGTTTTAGTAGCTTACAATAGGGGGGAAGGTAGTTTAAAGAGTTTGTTTACCTTTTGGATTGTTTAGAGTGAACTGCATTGTAATTGGTGGGATTGGTTGAGAATAGCCAATTAGATGTAAGGGATCTCAAAAGCTGTCTTTTATCATTGACATTTTTTTTTTTTTCATTTTATTCATAGAGTCTTAGGAAGTCTAAAAAGTAGATAGTTGGCGAAACTGTTACACGTTTAAGTTTTTCAAATTAAAATATATTACTGTGCTTAGTGAGTAATTAGAGTTGAATCAAATTAAGTACAGAAAACAGAGCTTTTGAAGAAAGGGGATATTACAACTGGATTTTCAATAATTACATAGGAATATACTTTTCATGGAAATATCCCTGTTGTCTCGTTGTTATTTGATATGTTTTATGTCAAATCTAACTCAAAATTATAATAAGTTTTGTTTGCACTCACAGTAGAGAAAAAATATATTTGACGAACAGCATCACTGGCACGTACATATTTCATACCAAGGTTGTTCCGGCGCTAATAACGCTAGAGGCAAACATATTTTAGGAGAAGGAACCATAACATCTTCCATCATCTCCATGTAAATGAATCGGTCGCTGATAGGACAGATAACAGTTCCTGTCGCTAATAGGACTGTCGCTTCTGGGACTAATTCAGAGATTACCACTTAAAGTTAAAATTATCACACATTCACACACACACAAGCATACAGGACAATGTATTGATACAGGTAAGTAGCTAATATATGCTTGGAAGGAAACTATTACTAGCTACAGTTTGGTAACATTTATTACAACTATTAAAAGTAAACACAAAGAAAATATTAATTACATGCGAACAAGTGTATATAGTTATATCGCTATACATGATATGTTAAATTATCTCAATATAGATTTAATGTTTAAAAGGGATGAAAAATTGTAAAATACGGATTTAACATTAGTAACATCAAATTGTTTCTTGTATGAGCTAAAAAAAAATTGTCAAGCGAGTTTTTTCTCGTCGTTTCAGAAAACATTTCGTTTTACGTGTTCATAATGCAGCCTTTTGGCGTCCATGCACGTAATTCGACTTTATTCGGGCACACACACATAACGAAATATTTTTATATTTCCAATTAATGCACCTTCGGTTTATAGAATTATTTATTTACCCATTTTTCCAATTCATAAATTAAGAAAGCAAAATTTCCTATCATTGACTCCAATGTAACTAAATCACTAGTTTCGTTACTTCATTTGTTATCTAGTCAATTCACTAGCTCTTAAGTCACCATCATATAATATTATGTTGAGCACACACATTTGCAGTTATATTAGGACAATTTAAAGATGGTTATTTAATGGAAAGTCGGTCCTTTTATTAAAATTTGCTGCATCGATTCGCCCTGCTATATTGTTCTGATGGCTGATTACAAAAGACGAAGTAAATCGCGCCAGAATACTGAGATGGAATATAGTTTCCAATCAAAGTACGATAATTTTCGCGGCGGAAAATATAAAGCGAATTAAAAATGGTGTAAACTGGATCAAACCGGATTTTAGCAGGATATGGGCATCTCAGAGGGACGAAGGTGGTCTAAAATATTCTACCAAATATTGGATTGTTGGACAAATTCAGAAAATTCTACCCAATTGCTGACTTATGATTTATATTAAAATAAAAATTTATAATTTCAATAATCATCCGATTGAAAAATGAAATGAAATCTTTAAGTTTTACGTCCCACGGTTATGCCGGTTAGGCTAAAGGAGACGGTGATAATGAGAGATGAGTGAAATGGTGGAATGAAGAAAGTGGGAGGAAACGGGAGAACCCCGAGAAAACCCACGAGCACGGTGTTTGTCCACCACAAAGTTCACTTGGCGGGGGCTGGGATCGAACCCGGGACCCCAAGCACCAGAGGTGAACGTTCTACCACTGAGCCACCGCGCCCCCCTCATCCGATTGAAGTACTCATATATAGAAATTTCTTATGAAAAAATAATAAATAAATAAATAAATTATTTCCCGAAATATGTTTTTTTTTAATTATTCTGAAGTCCTAGGTTCATTTTGATTTAGACACGAAACAACGGATTTAATACGTAAATCGAAAATTATATGACAAAATCTAATAATACACAGTACGATCAAAAATTACCCAGACTAAAAAAATATATGTACTACCTTAACTATAGCTGAAGATTACACTTTTTTACAAGTAGAAAATTAGCCGAATCTTTGAAAAGGAAATAGACGACCTTTGTTGGGGCCAAGCATCCAAATAGACAAGAACTTCCCAAAATGTGTTTGAATCAGAAAGAAAAGGATATATTCACTATAGACATCAGGAAATATACTCACAGTATGCAAGTGTGCACGCGAGAAAAGTGATGCTTTTTTGAATTCAATGCACAAGTCTGTCAATTTTCAGCGTCATGAAACGAAAGCAGTCTCAAGTTAGATTATGCGGCAAGAATAGAACTCTTGATAACTGTCACAAATGGAAGAAGGCTGTTTGTGGAAAATGTATTGAACAGATGTGGAAACAGCTGATATGTAATACATGTCTCACGGAATGAATTACTAAGTTTTCTCACAAAAAATGTCTATGAACCATATTTAATATTAGTGTGTATGTTTTGTATCTATACTAAACAAAAACGTTATAATGAAATATAATTTACAATACAAAAATATAAGAATTTAATCTCAGAAAACAAACTGGGCGAGAAATATTGTATTGTGTATAAATCATGTACTACTGTCGTTTTTGTAATGTATTAATTATTTTTTAAAAAAGAATTCAAATAAATATCGTTAATCTTGATATAATGTAAAGGAAACAACTTAATCGTAACATTATAAGTTAGCCCTTTAAAATATACTAAAGAAAACAGAAACACACAAAAAACATTTCAGTGTGATGCAAATAAAAGCGCGTCAAAATGAGTACTCGGTACTTCTAGAAGGTAAAAATTCTGATTTTTCTAATGTTAAAATTTTCTGAAAAATTGTATAGACATCTCTTAAGCATTTATAATTTTATCCGAAAGTCTGTTTTGATATAATTTTCTGTAAAGAAGTTTCACAATAGAATACATATTCTCGACAGTCAAATGTATGATAATTACAAAAAGAAAAAATCTTAGATTCCGTAACGTTTTCGATTTGTTTGGACATCAAATTCAGCTTATTTATTTCCACACTATTTCAAAAGCAGCTGACTTACAAAGAAGCAAGGATTCTCCTATATGATTTTGAGAGTAAAGTTAATTATCATTCAAAAATTGTGATAAAAATTGTAGAAATAGATATGTAGACTGTTAATTGCATTGATAAATGTAATCTTATTATAATAAACAATGATTACAAAGTTCATCTAAAAGTTGAATGATAAGCAAAAGCAATACAAAATAGTTATTTTAATAAGTAACGCACAAAGTGCTGCATTATATACTGTAGAAAGAGATGGAGCAGACAGCAATAAATATTTGAATTTTTTATCTGATTAAACTTAAAAACATAATTATCAAGAATCATGTGATACGTTTTCAGATTTGATAGATATTGTGAATAACAACTTCATTAGATTGAGTTATATTATGAAGTAAATTTTATATTAGTAATACAAAATTATTAGACACCAGATCATAATACACACCTACAGCTACCGGGACGACTCGTGGAATCTGAGCTGTACATGGTCCTTGGACTGGCTTTCCCTCATGTGATGGTTCGAAAGAATTTTGCACAATTGGTGGAGCTACCTTCCGAATGCATACTTCAGAAAAACTGAAACAGCACAAGGGTACCAACGTTGCCAAACTTAAAGTATATGAGGGCATGACAAACAAGGAACTATAACACGAATACTAATAGTTATCCGAGTTAAATGGCGATATTAATAAAAGTAAAAATGTAAAACAACGGCAACAACAATAACAAGAAAACGAAACCCAGCGGCAATCCGGCAACACTGCACCCTTAGGAGTTGTCCTCCTTATAACGTGGCAAAATTGTATGGGTGGGGGTTAACGACCGAAATATACTCTCGTGTTCTATTGGGTGGTAAAATTGGACAATCTAAGTGAAGCTTCTCGACTCCCTGTGATCACTATAGAAGGAGAACAGTTTATTAAATTTCAATTTTTTAATTGGTAAAAAAAATGATCCTCTCATTTCTCTTTAAAGTATAGGCACACACTTACTTACAAAACACAATGAAAATAATCAAGTATTACTAAGAGTGTTTCAGATAGAGAAAAGCTTGAACCGTCTGAAAACTAGGTCCTCATCTTGTTTAAACTATCGAGTCTACAAGCACATGAAATTCGTTTTTGAATACAGATATAAACAAGAGAGTTTCGTTTCACAGTATGAAACTACAATAAATTTCCAAACTATGGAAATTCAATGCTCGAACTTGAAGTAGTACATCTGTAGCTACTGGTGGCAATAGATTAATAAGATCAAAGATAGAACCCGTTCCTCGGACGTTGAATCAATATCAAAAAGTAGGCTACTACT
The DNA here is from genome assembly GCF_964235325.1 of Thermobia domestica. Classification (NCBI taxonomy): domain Eukaryota; kingdom Metazoa; phylum Arthropoda; class Insecta; order Zygentoma; family Lepismatidae; genus Thermobia; species Thermobia domestica. The sequence goes on from NC_137466.1 coordinate 119,913,630, forward strand.
CGTTATGCGTTTTGTTCTCCCTCTATGACGACAGATGTTGAAACCAGATCCAACAGAGGATTCCGATTCAACAGAGGATTAATGCAGGAGATAGAATCTACCCTTGGGAAGATGTATAGATAGGACAAATCTGCATCTCGATATCTCTTACCGTTTTTGCTATACGGAATCAGTATGGAAACTTGAAGTACAATATATTTCAACCACTTCTGGATTTGATAAAGTATTGTTGGTTGTGATAACATGTACTCTTGACACCCTGAACCAATAGCAGAAACCCACTTGTCGATACTTATTACTAGTTTTTTTCTATGGCAATGAATGTTGAAACTGGAAATGGTTAATTTGAACTATTTCCGGTTTAAATAGAGGTTTAATGGAGTATGTAAAACTTATTCTAGGGAAGCTGAATAAATTGCAGAAAACTATATCTCGATATCACTTACTGTTTTTTCAAACCGGAAATGACTAATATTAACTAGTTCCAGTTTTAATAGAGGGTTAGCGGAGAAGATGGAACCTAATTTTGGAACTATCTCGATATCTCTAACCTTTCTTCCTTGTAAATTTTTAATGACTTCCGTTTTTGGAAGAGTGTTGTGGATAGTAATGAATGTCGTCTTCGGACGCTGAATCGTTAAAAAAAAGAAGAAAAAGAAAAAAGAATTTCTAGCTGTCTTTACCATTTTCGTTCTATGGCGATAAATGTTAAAACCGGAAAAGAATAAATTGAACCTTTTTCGGTATTAATAAGAGAATTAGCAAAGGAGATGGAGTTATTCTTCAGACGTTGAACCCATTGTAAAAAATCGCAGATCGATATCTCTCACAGTTTTCGCTCTGATATCTGTCGACGGACGGACGGACGGATAAAGCCGTTGTAAAGATTCCCGACACTTATTGGTACGCATAGCATAATTTGGAAGTCTTATAATAAGATGTTTGTTACTTGCTTAGCACAGTGTGCTGCTTGTCATCCAAAAACATGTTTCTAAATACCCGCTGAAAATGTTTCTTGATCCTATACTTTAGTTTGAACCTTCAATAATTGATTGTGATTTCATGATCTTGGATTTTATTAGTTACTCTGTTATTTACTTCCAAATATTAGATTTGGTAATACCTAAGAAGAGGAGATGCTTAACAAAGCACCTCACATTGAGATCGCCTTCTCCTAAGTATTAGGACTATCATACCTAATCAGTGGTCGAAGTGAGACGGTATGCGGTGGTATGCCATACCGCTTCTGTTTTTTTTCAGTAATGCGGACATACCGTCTCTGGTTTTTCAATGATCAATACAATATTTTAATAGACAGTATGTTGAGTGAAAATCATAATAAAACATACCGCCTCTGCTTTTTTTCCACTTCGAACACTGTACCTAATGTTTGGAAGTGAATAACTCAGTAACTAGTAAAAAGTCAAAGATCACGCACTCACATTCGACATTCAAGATTCAAGCTTAACCAGTTGAGAATGCTCCAAGAGCACTGCCAGAACAAAATTTAAAAAGAATTAACTTTTCTTATAAATTTCTAAGGCTTTATAACAATTGCTCTATGTACTTTATTATTATACTCATTAAACAATTCTTGTAATATATATATCCATTTATAATTTCCTTGAGTACTAATTTTTTTTTCGACGTGTTTTGTTTAAGAGTTCTGTTCCACGATATGTTGTTTTTCTGTTCCACGATATATGTTTCTGTTCCACGATAAATTTCATCTCTATGACTTACGTTTCCCGAGATATGGCTCCTTAAATCTCCCGAAATTCGAACTTTTTTTGTGCCAATATCTGGGAAACGGTGGCTAGTTGATCAGTGACCACCGGATTGTTATTTCTAACAAGTAATATGAACATCATTGGTAGGAGTATGCACGTCAGCGTTAGAAGATAAATAACAATAGAAACAATCTGCTACTTAACAGTGTATTTTCTACTTATATAATAGAACAATAAACAAGTTATCTGCTCTGGCAGAGTAGAAATTGTCAGTTATTATTGTCAACAAATAATATATTTTTAGCGTGATTCAGATTATTTTATCCCTATTTTCTCAAGAATTCCGCATGAGAATTCATCCTGAAACTTATCTATCGATTGTTATATACTTGGACAATATTCAAGTCAAGGATCTAATCATAATTTTGGTCTCATTAACCTCTTGCCTATGTAATTTTTGGATTAAGACTTATCTTTACCTGCGTAATTTCTTTAAACAATCCTCACAGTTTTATACAGAAATGTCTCAGAATAACCCTCGAACGCCTGGAACAATTTCAACCAAACTTTGTACACTGATGAACTATGACATGTAAATGAAATCTAGGTGAAATCTAGGTGATTTGAACCCAGGAGTGACGGATGGGGTGAGAAGGGGTGACGTAAAAATAATCGAAAATCACCGATATTAGTGTCGAATCCACAGTTTTCGAGGTCGCTTAGATGAATAAGAACAGCTCATGCCGTGTAAGTCCATGGCAGTCCTTTATCGGAATGGGGCGGGCAGAACACCTAAAGGTGGGCGTGAGAAGGGGTGACACGTAAAAATAATCGAAAATCATCGATAGTTTAGTTTATTTTAGTTTAGCAGCGAGACTATATGAGACCTGGACCTACTGATTAACGTGGAATCCGAACCACATGTGTTGCCGCCGGGAATCGAACCCGAGTCTCCCACGCCAAAGGCACGTATGCTAACCCCTTAGCCACGAGGAAGCTGTCATCATCGATATTAGAGTCCAGGCGGGCATAACCCCTAGGGGTTGGGCTAAGAAGACTGCTTGCAAGATCAAAATTGTAAAGTCTAACCACATCTCATCTACATCTACATCGTTCCAAATACTTCGTTCCTTCAGTGCAATTTTTTCTGTCAAAATATTTTGTTCATATCTATTCGTTTCAAGCACTATGAGGTCAAAAATATGGTCTGTAATAAAAAGTTTCAACCATTCCAAGGTATGACCCTTATTGTTTACATTAACTTGAACATCACTATTTTCACAAAACACCTCGGAAACACAGGAGTACGATTGTGTCCAGGTCAGGGCCGTGCTGGGACACTAATGAGGGCGGTGGACAAGTCTACTAAAAGGGCGCCCATACAAACGGGAATATTATATTAACGTAAATAGCTAACCTCGAATCGAAATCCTCTTTACTACAGAAAAACTTTTTAGTTTCTGTAATAACATTTCTGTCAAATAAAAAGAAGCTAAATATATCAACAACTTAATATAGCTCTATGGCCTATGGATACAGGAGGTTCAGTGCCGCGTTTACAAAAGCTCTCCATTGATTTCTGTCTTTAGCCAACTGGACCCAGTTTCTACTTTATATTCCAATCTCTGGGAGAATCATTTTAATATTGTCCTCCCATCTTCGCCTCGATCTTCGTAATGGTCGTTCTTCTATTTGGATTTCCAGTTAGAACTTTGAAAGCGTTTCTAATTTCTTCCATTCTGGCTACATAACCTGACCATTTGAGCCTCCTAGACTTGATGACCCTGACAATGTTTGGTAAACGGTATAAAATTATGCAGTTCATCCTTATGAAGTTTCCGCCTTTCCCCATTCCCGTTCCTTTTGGAGTTTAAATATTGGTTTAAGAATCTTGTTTTCAAATATTTTCAGTCTGCGATATTCCCTCCAGAGTCAGTGACCATATTTCGCAACCATACAGCACAACAGGCATGATTATCGTTTTATATTTTGAGCTACAAATTCCTCAACAGAAATAGCGACAAAAAAGATTTTTAACTGAATAATAGCACGAAATTCCTGCTTTCAGTTGACATCAAATTTTTTAGTGATTATGGTTTTGGTCTGTTGATAATGATCCTAGGTATTTGAAAGTATCCACTTTGTCGAAAGAAAATATTATTTGGTATTTTAACGCATCCATAAAATGCAGTATTACGATCCCGACAAACTTCCATTTATTTAGTTTTCTCTGCATTTACTTCCCTGCAAGCGGTAATTAAGATATCTGCATTCCTTTCTATTATTCTATCATTACCTATTAAATTTACATCATCAGCATACGCCATAACCTGGCAAATACAATTCAGCCCTAGGACTTGATTGCTGCCTTTGATTTTCCTTATCATGTTCTCCAGAACAAAGTTAAGTAATAATGACGACAACGCATCTCCTTCTTTCAGGTCATTCTCAACGTGAAAGCTCGTGAACAAGAATTTCTCGACTCGAACCTTACTTTGGGATTCATTTAAACATATCTTAATTAATCTACCTTTTCTGTAAGCATGTTGTACAATGTTTCCCTCCTACCAGAGTCTAAAGTCAATAATTGTTGTGCCAGAATGTTGTATTCTCTCATTTCTTTTCAAGTATTAGTCGAATGGTAAATATCTGGTCGATAGTTGATAGATTTTACCTAAATTCGTTCTGATAATCTCCAATAATTTCACTGCGTATGGAGTCAATCTTGCTAATACAATGTTTAAGAGGATTTATTGGGTGTTGACACAAGAGAAATGCCTCGATAATTATTAAATCTGTTTTGTTGCTTTTCTTCTGAACTGGAACAATGATTGATTCTCTTCACTCTTGTGGTAATTCCTCCTTGTTCCAGATAATGAGAATGAGTTTGTGTATCTTGCTCTACAATTTTTCCCTCCAGCTAAAATTAAGTCAACCAAAATTTCGTCTACACCCGGAGATATGTGTTTATTTTTTTTAAAATAGCTATTTATTTTTTTTTAAATTTCTATTTCTGTCTGGTTAGGTTCTGGAATATACGGTTATGTTGCATGCATTTCACTTTCTCCACGCGCATTAGTTTTTGGCTATGTGTTAAGCAAATCGTCAAAGAAATCTTTCCATCTATTTAAGATGCTATCTGTATCAGTGAGAACTGTTCCTTTAGGTTTCTTTAATATATAAGCACGAAGTTGATAGCCTTTCTTAAGTTCGTTGATGCATTTATACATGCCCCGAATGTTTTTGTTTTCACTATTATCTTCAAGTTAATTAATTTTAACTTTCAGAAGTCGCGTTTCTTTGTTCTAAAAGTTTTAGAAGTTTTCTGCCAGATGACAATGAAATTTTATGTACTTATTTCGTTCGGATCAAGGATGTTATAAATAGAGGATCTGCTCATATGTATCGTCATTCTATTAAATCGATGAAGCCAAAAAACAACCGAGGATCGGCACATGTGATTGGCTACTCTCGTTTCCGCCATCGTCTGATTGGCTACTTTCGTTTCCGCCATGATTGTTGGCTCAAAACATTGCGATCCTATTGGGCGGAGTGGGCAGAGTAGGGGTGGCGAAACTGTGACGTATGGCTTCAAGATTTTGTTGTAAGAGCAGATCCTCTATTTTTTAAGATCCTTGGTTCGGATTTTGTAGCTAACACAATTTCTTCTGTTTTCTCTTCTCTGCTACTTTAGTACATTTCTGGTTGAACCATGGTTTGTTCCTACGTATTTCTGCGTGCTCGAATATTTCTTTTGCTGAAATTTTTATGTTATCTCTAATTTCAACCAAGTATCTTGAACATTAGTGCACTCCGAACCTTCTAAAACCGAGAATCTATTCGACACTTCAATCCGGCTCCCCTCTCACCTGACTGTCCTCTATTTAAAAAAAAATAAACCGCTCCGTTTTCAGATATTGAATATTTCCTTTATTCAATGATAGTCTCTCTCTTACTACCACAATCAACTCCTCTGAACGACCGAAGCTCAGTTGTGCGAGACTGTTCTTTTCTGTCTACTAAAACATGATCAGTTTGAATATGTGTTTTTCCATCTGATGAAGTCCAAGTATATTTATGAATGTCGCGATGTTGGAATTTTGTAATCTTCACGATAAGGTTTCTGGATATTGCACAGTTCACGAGTCTAACGCCGTTGTCACAACCTTTCTTATGCAAACATTTATTCCCTATAATCGGTTTGAAAATACCCTCCGGTCCTACCTTCGCATTGAAACCGCTTAACAGAATTTTCATATGGTATTGCAGGAGATGATCAAATACCCGTTCTATTCTTTCGTAAAAACTGTATTTTTTAAATCGCCATCTTTATTTTCTGTTGGGGTATGTGCATTTAAAACAATATTACACCACCGACCCTTAAGAGAAGTAAAAGAAAATCTATCATTAACAAATTCAACCTATGTAATTGCTGATATTACGTATTCGTTTGTGAACGGAAAGCCCTGTTTCTAGTTGGTAATTTTTAATTTGTTCCCCGTAAAAGAACGTAAAATTTTCCGACTTGACTCCTTCGTTTCCTTCTCATCTAACTTCCTGATATCCTACTAGGTACAACCTCTATTTCTAAACTCACTTTTTTACAAATTTTAACGCGCCTGCCCTATAGAGACTTCTTATATTTCATGCTCCAAATCTCACGTCGATTTTACTTTGCTGAGTTCGTGTCAAGTTATCAGTTCTGATCCGAGGATTCTGCGAACTTATCTGAACATTTTCTTTTTTTTTTTTTTATACAGGATGAGGTTGTTAGCCTCACACCCAATTCTCGAGCTGGATTATCACTCCTTGTCTGTCCGCGACTGCTTACTCAGTATATTCGCAGCTAACCTCTATATCCCAGAGGCCTTCTCCTCTATCCACAACCTGAGGACGCGCCGTGCCGTGGTGACAGGAAGACTACATTTTACGGAAATTAATACAGCTATATTTCAGAAATACAACAGGTACTGATTATCCGAACACTGCTTTAAAACACACAGAAACAATCAATATGCTCGGATATATGGATGCATATTAAGACTGTGAAAGCTTCGATGCCGTAAAAATCGTAAATTAGAGACTAGTGTCAGTGTAGTATTACATAAATGCATCGTACGTTTAACTATCCGAACTATTCTTGATGTATCACATTGTTTCGCTTTATAGCTATATAACTTTATAATATTTTTGTAAGTGATTATACTCTTTACCTGTTCTCTGCCAATAGCAACTGTATGAATTTATAATACAAAACTGAAATACAGAAGAATAAAATTTTAAAAAAATAATGTGATATTTCGCAGGGCATCTTATGTAAAGGGCGCCTTGTATTCTTCACAGGTTCTGTACTACCAGTCAGTATTTGAATTTATTAAACAAAGCTGTTATACAGGATAACTAAAACCACTTATCTATAATGTGATGTTTCGTAGGGCGCCTTATGTAAAGGGTGCACTGTACCTTTCACGGGTTCTTCGCCAACAGTAACTGTGTGTATTTATTGTACAGAACTGTGCTATGCAGAAGAGTAAATAAAATCGTTCACTTTGATGTGGTCTCGGAAGGGCGCCTAATGCAAAGGGCGCACTGCTCCTTTCACGGGTTCTTTACCAATAAAAACTATAAGAATTTATTACTAAAAACTTGTACCTTTATTTAGACTGTGATATTTGGGAGGGCGCACCGGGACACGTCCCGGTGTCCCGGTGGGCCAGCACGGGCCTGGTCCAGGTTGTTCTATTACTAGTACTTGGCTGTTTGTTTTCAAAAGGTTTTCAATGATTTTTTCTTTCTTCTTCTTCTTCTTGTACTACAACATCTACCACAGAATAACTAGTCCAGAAAGGGCCATTTATACAATGGAATAACTTATTATTTTTCAAGTACAGTCTTATGTATATAATCGGTTAAATTTGTGTTTTAATTTCACTCATGAAAAAATAGTTAGCAGCTCATCTTTAATATATAGGCTAGTTATTCCCTAATTGTATGATGATAGCCAAAAAATAAAACTTGATTTTAGTAATACTGTTTGCCAGTAATTCCTTAACAATGTTATGTACTCATTTCTGATTAAAAAAATCTATGTAATTTTCTCCTTAAACTTTGTTTATATTAAATAAATTGCAGTTGTTATGGTTTGAATTTGTTGCATATATTGCTTATAACAAGTGATGAGCAGTGGATGGGAAAATTTAGAAAAATAAGGTGCGGAATTCAAATAGGTTTGTGTTATTCAGCTAATTATTTACATTTTCAACGATTCGCCGTACGTGCAGTCGTCTGCGGGGAAGAAGGGGGATCCAACACCGATTGTTCCGTCCTGGTTTTTTCTTAAGAAAAGTTGGCAACTCTGCGTTTCCCCATCAACTATATTCAGTTCAAATTCTAACCAGTGGTTCTTTTTTGTGCAGCATTCGAAAAAGGGACTTTAATTATAATCACCCTGTACAACTACACGGAATGAATTTGAACGTTAACCATTTCAGTGGCCTTCTAAGCTTAACTCAATTATGGATTAATCCAACGGGATGAATGTACTCCCGAATTAACTTTTAATCTCCTGAGAAAGTAATAAACTACCCCTCCTTCATTGTTAATGCTTTGTCGCAGCTCCAGTACGCGAGCGAAACGTACTTTATAATTTCAACTTCAGGATTAACAGTATGCAAGCGGTCACACGTGAATAAACAACAAACATATGAAGTCTCACTTAATCTTTAGCTGCAGACAGATCCGGGGGTGCAAATACACTTTGAATAATAGAGACGAATTATCTTGCCCAGTTTATTGTTAAAAAGAAAAAGTAAAGTTACAGTTGAAGTCCGTCGGTTAATTAGATTTACAATTGCCGAAAAAGAGATTTACCGACGACTCCCGAGCTACACAGTACGACGTGTGTCTACGAAGTTATATCAGTTTTTGGAGACACATCACATTTATAGTAAATGTTAAAAACGTGACAAGTTTCTGCAACTTACGTCAGATCTTATGACTATTTTGTACTTTGGTCACCAATGTTAACTTTCCATATACACCCTTTTGTTCACCCAACACTATAGCTGCGTGCGCACATAGACTCTAAGTATTTTCCCTTTTCATACACATTTTTTGTTATATTAAAAAAAATGACACATTGATATTCAGTGCTTAAGTCCTCATCACGTGTAAGGCCTGGTGACCATTTCCTAACAAACATCTCCAAAAATCTCTTTCATATCCTGTCCTGAATTACCTCTTTGACTTTGTCTCATCCTTGAAGTCTCTCCTACGATATCCAATGTTAATAGGAATTTTTCCATTGAGAATATTCTATCATTGGGATTTAAGAATATACAAAACACACATATTAAACAGACGAAATAACGAAACAGACATATATATATATATATATATATATATATATATATATATATATATATATATATATATATATATATATATATATATATATATATATATATACAGATGGTGATCAGAAAAATGGAAACACCTGAACGAAATTGCAACTTACCAGATTAACATGGTGTCGGGCCACCTTTCGCCTTCAGAACAGCCTTGATGTGGCGTAGGATGGAGGCATAGAGGTCGTAAATGGTAGCAAGTGGAATTTTACACCATTCCTCGTGCAGGGCATCGGCCAGTTCTGTGAGAGAGGATGGAGGTGGAAATCGTCGCCGGAGTCGTGTTTCCAAGACGGACCACAGATGTTCAATTATGTTGGGCGGGCCAGGGGACGTGTTGAACTTCATCCCGATGTTCCTCAAACCACGCTGCAACAACGCCAGCTGTGTGAATGGGTGCATTATCATAATGGAAGATGGCGTCATTGTCCGGGAACAACATCCGGACCATAGGATGCAAGTGGTCTCCTAAAATTGCGACATAATCGTTGGCAGTGATTCGTCCGCTAAGTGTGACCACAGGACCCAATGAAAACCATGGTATTGTGGCCCACAGAATCACCGAGCCGCCGCCATGTTTCACAGTTGGGCGGAGAAACTGCAGATCATAAGCTTCTTTGGGCGTTCTCCACACATAAACACGGCCCGTGGTTGGGAATAGGGTGAAGGATGACTCATCCGACCATATCACACGTTTCCAGTCCTCAACGGTCCAAGTTGCATGGTCGCGGCACCATTTGCGGCGTTCGAAAGCATTATGGTCCCTGATGAGCGGTTTGGCCCGTGCAACACGACCCCGTAAGTTCATGTCATGTAATTCACGGCGGACTGTGATTGTCGAAACACGGTGGGGGAGGTGCTGATTGAGTTCCTCCGTCACTTGCTCCGCAGTGGCACGACGGTTCTGCGTGACAATGCGCTTTAATACCTGGCGTGACCTGTCACTCATGATTTTCTTCCGCCCACTGTTCCGCTTCCCCAATGTGGTTTTCCCGTGTGTTGTGTAGGTCGTCATCACCTTCGACACTGTCCCACGCGACACACCTAACACAGTAGCCACTGCCGTCACACTCACTCCACATAACCGCGCACCAACAATTTGCCCTCTTTGAAAATCTGAGAGGTCTCCCATTTAACACTATCTCCGTCTGCTGCAGCCATTGGACACTGCTGTTCCACTGCGCCTGACGTAGTATGGAGACCGACCTAACACACCACCACTAGCGGTCCGGCGCTGCGGGCGCCACGACACCACTGCCAACCCATACATCTGACGTGTTGCCAACTGCAGGTGTTTCCATTTTTCTGATCACCATCTGTATATATATATATATATATATATATATATATATATATATATATATATATATATATATATATATATACAATATAAACAATTGGTAACTTCTCAATTAAGAAGGGGAGATCGGCAGTCCTTTTAACATCCCATAGCATAATTAAATATAATTATCCAACAACAACAATCACATAATATTCAATTAAAGAAAAGAAAAAGAAAAATACAATAATAAGATGTACGGCTGTGACAGCTTTTTGTGTTTTTAAGTTAGAAGTTTCTAAGTTACATTTCCTAGAATTTCAGATACAAAGAAATATCTCTTGGCTTATCTTTTCTCTTAAAGTTCGTGAAGAAAAGCACAGGTATCCCATATGTGCACCATTGTAAGTGTTCATAGATCTTACATTAAGATGCTTCGATTGATGTAAGGCCTTGAATAATGTTGTTAGTTAAAGCTGGTACGTGAAATGAAATCTCCAGTTTAACGCCTCATGATTATGTACCGAGTGTAAGGGGAAAGAGTGATGATAATAACGAATGAAATAGTAGAATGAAGAAAGCGGAAGGAAACGAGAGAACCCCGAAAAAAACGACGCACCCCGAAGTTCACTTGGCTTGAAACTGGAATTGAACCAGGGACACCACGCACCACAGATGAGCTCTTCATCATTGGCTCATAGCGACCCAAAACTGGAATGTGCCTTGTTAGTGGTGTGGTTAGAATGATTGGTGATACAATAAGGAATAGCTCTGATTAGAGCAGAGAACATAGAACGAATCTTTCCGTTTAAACTTGAACTTTCTTAATAAATAAACAAGTAAGTTGTATTTAATTAGTTGTATGTATATGGCACCGTACAATTTGTTCTTTCTATTCATATCGATTCATATTACTTTATTATTACGTTGTGTTATCCGAAAATGAAGGGAAACTCCCGTTTTCGGCATTTTTATATAGTGGCAGATCTAGGCCACGGCCCTCCCAGTTTTTTTCAGTGACAAAATAATTTAAGCTATTATCTATATATTTTTGAAAGTTTATATCTATCTATCATAGTCTGGGTACTGGCTGCCTCCCCCCTTTAGTTTTTATCTTCTAGATCCCCCACTGTTTTTAAGTATCCAGTCATGAATGTTCGCACCATTTAATTCCCTAACATGCGTATTTATAGCAGATACAAGACAACCTTGACTACAGCCTGCTAGAGTCATTCGCTCTCCTCTCGCTATACAGAATCGAGCGGGCGGTGACCTTGATTATTTAAATAAAAAATGCAGGAAAGAAGAGAAAGACATGTGATAACATGTTTTCTTGTGCGTTACATTGAATGCCAGACGGGAAAGTCCCGCTTGTTACATAGAAAATCCATACTATATGACGGACGGTCGTTGAGCTGCAGTTGCAGCATTGAAAATGAAGTGAAGAGAAACATACAAATCAAGTAGCTACAGAAAAAGTTTCAGGGAACACAACTTCAAGAAACAAAGAGCCAGATTGAAGACGAAACAATTTCCGTTAAATTGACAGGTAATTTTCTTTTAAGTATTTTTTCTTTATTTTGCCAAACATTAAGAATGAGTATAACCATGTTGTGTACACGGCATCAATGTTTTTAAATCATTTATTAACTTAGGAGTTTTTGTTTTCATTCAAATTAAGTCTTTCAAATGTACGTCCCAGTCCTTTTGGCTAAGGGAGACGCTTGATTAAGGCAAGTGAGTGATAATGGAATAATTAGTGGAATGTGGATGTGGGAGAAAACGGGGACACCTGAGGAAATCTACGGACACAACGTTGTCCACCACAGATTATTGGCCGGGGATCGAACTAGAGACATTACACATTACAGGTAAGCGCTCTACCATTGAGCCACTTTGTCCTCTCTTCTTTGAAATGGACTGCGATTTAAATGTTGTGATTGTACTAGTTTCTTCCTTAAGTCAACTAATATTCGTTGCTTTCTTTCAAAATGAATTTTTATTATATATATAAATTTAACATTACTTCAATTAAATTTCGTAATTAGATGTTGAAATTATTTAACACAAAATTTAATTTTCTCGAAGCAAAGGCCATTTAAATAGACTTGAAGAAGAAATGAATTGTATGAAACGAATAAAAATGTCAGTTAATTTTAAAGAGAAAGAAAAAAGGGAGAAAGGAAATAAAAATAATTCCGCATATACAACATTTTGACTGTAAAATAGAATGTAATTGAATGCCTCCGCCCTGACTTAACAACTGAAGGAGCTTTGCCAAATTGGAAAGCCAAAATTTCTATAGAAATCCATATTTTTTAAAATGAAAATGCCTGAGTAATTACGTAACGTAATAATAATTTGTGTAACTTTCAACTGCTTCTTCCACACAGAAGGCCTATTCAAGATGATAATGCTGTAACAGAGTAAATGGAATAATTTGTTCTTCCAGCATTCAGAAGCTTCAGAAATCTCAATAACATTAACAATATTCATAGTTTTTATCAATCCGGTAGTTTAGCGCTTTGCAGTCCTTGTCGATTGAGACCACAGAAAGGAAGTGATACTGACATTTAATCTTGCTCATTCCCTTCTGATGGTCACGCTATGCGTTTTATGTGGTTGATTTTCTCCCAGGGTTGAGTGTTTGTTGATTTTTTTTATTTGGTATTATATTTGTTGGGCAATAATAAAACCAGTATTTTCATACTTGTTTTCATGGATGACATTAATGTGGTAAGCTTTAACTTTTAAAAAAATAGCTTTCAGATTAAAAATATGGAAGCCACTTCATAGTATTGTTTTACGTAACTTTTCTTGCTTTGAATGATACTCCAATACAATCTTGAGTAATATTTTCTTGGTATGTGTTCAAATAACTCCGTAGCCTATGGTTAATCTGGCAGCAAACAAATATGCCACAAAATAATTATTGTCGCGAAAAATACTAAACTCTTGCTATAGTTTAACTTTATTTTTTTAAATTTTTATTTATTTATTTTTGTCAAAATGGTTAAATTATTCGCCAAGACCTTCTACGGGATTTATTTGATGCATTCACGTAGATAATTTGTCACCAAAAAAAAAAAAAAAAGGCTTTACAAAGACATGCGTAAAGAAAACCTTACTTCCTATAATCTCTATTCTTAACCATTCACAAGATTTTAGCAGATTAGTTATATATATTGTGTTTTTCAGATGTAAAGCATCACGGGCAGTAGCCAATGCTGTGGGATATTCCGCGCGGTGTTGCCGGATTTCGGACTCCCCTTTCCCTTCTCGCTCTTCCTCTAGTTGAGATTATTACACATACATTGGCAACATTATTCACAATGTAAATATACTATTCCAGCAAACTCAAAGATTTTGGCTGTGTATCCTAGAAGTATATATAGCAACTGAATAACCTACCTATTAACTTATTCCAGTGGAACTGCTAAACGTTCGTCTTCAACACTACTTTCACTATCGTCTATGTCAATTAATATTTCGCCATTGTCTGAATCTGACTCTTGTAAATTTTTTTATTATGAGTTCCAAAAATTATAAACACAAAAAAATAATTCTTCGAGCTTCACTTCGTAGCACTTTTTTTTTTAAAGAAAATTCCGCACTTGTACTCGGTTTCCTTAAAGACACTGTCAACTATAATTTTGGAGAACAAATGAACTACCACGAAAAAAAGCAATCTAGACACTGATGAATTCTGTTTATGCTAGAAGAGAAGTTGCGTTCTTACACACACAATCAGCTCCTTTGCTTCCATGTCTGTTCCTATAATAACATACTCTTATACTTGATGTAGGTCTCACAACAACAATCCATCTGATTCGTAAGCAACGCGATATGGTCGAGTTTGTTTTGGGTTACAATAATTTATGACACCACTCAGACGCCTGGTGCTTTTGCATCCCTGCTAGAGGAGAAAAGAAGGATTACGTAATTGGCCACACATACGTAAGGTATTGAAACGAAGAAAAAAAATCATACTGCGTTTCTTCTGTCGAATAAGGAAGAATCTTGCATGAAGGCAATTTCAAAACAATATTACGAATGTCCCATACCTTCTGTTCTTCCACATGAGCTCCCGCCGGGAATCGAATATATATAAATGAATCAAATTGCAGAGGCTTGTTATTTAATTCGATCGCTTACTATTCTCAAGGGTGTAGAAACGGGGGAAAAGAGGGCCTTGACTTTCCAAACTATTTCCAGCCCCGAAATGAGGTTCATCTAGTATATGTTTAGTAAACTTATTTAATAGTTAATGCAAATTAGGAACGTTTATAATAAAATACGATTTTTAAAAAAAGAAAAAGGAAAACATCATCAATACAGTTTCTGTACCTAATTACAAGGACGCTGATTTCTCTGTAAATTGGTGGGGGGGGGTGCATTCAGATGCAGAAAGCATATATGATGATTTTGTGACAAATTGCATTCAAATTATGCCTAATATTGCACATTTACAAATAAAATGAGGGCCCTGGCTCCCTCAGTCCCCCCAGGACCCACCCAACCAGGTACATTCTAGGAACGTGCCATTTAAGTTCCATATGTATCGTTTACGTACCTGGTACTTGAGAAATGTACATTTCATATGCATAGCATGTGTCGCTAGGTACGTGCCTTTCGAGGAATTTCTGACACTTGAAAGGTACTTTTACATACTTCACTGGAATGTGAGGAATGTGAATGGCACATACCCCATGTACCATGGCATGGTTGTGCGTAAGTTGCTTCGTCTTGCGACTAGGGTTGCCAATTTAGCCACTTTGTGACGAGATCTGGCCATTTTGAGAACGTCGTTAGTCACATAATTTCCAAAGAGCCAATAGTGGCTTTTTAGCCATATGCTTTTCACTTCTATAGCCATTTTCTGAGTTTAGCCACATCGTAATATATTGTGTGTGTCATTTTGCAATTTTCTGACGTTTGATGCGTTCTCTAGGTTGTAACATTCTAAACCCCACTCTCAGAATTGTCCTCATAAAATTAGCATTGATGGTTATATTGTGACGTTACACAGCAGAGAATTAGTTCAAAACCTGTACGTTAAAACTAGACGTTAAATAAAATTTTCGGGAAGACGTAAGTTTAAGTATAAACTAACTCCTTAAATAAATTCAGCCTGATAATATAGACATCCTTCAGGAAATGTCACTTTTCAGTGGCAATAAGCTTGAAACCGGTGAAACATCTTTTACTGATTTAGCTTCTTCTTTCACCTTCTGTGGAATTTGAAGATAATATCGACAAAATTGAAAATCAGTGGCGATTAAAAAATCTTCGATTGAAGAATTTTTGCAAGAAACTAGCTGAACCTGCGCTCTCTACACAGCGCATTATTCGCATATGGGCATAAATCGCCTTATCATTCCTTACAACATCTGTACATGTCTCTTTACAGACACAAGTTAAAGACGTATTGATTTAAAAATAGCCAAGGGGTATCATAAAGGGGAGATTTTTCGATTATTTTTCTGAATATCTCGCACCGTTTGCAAGATTTGAGCCTACTTCCGGTTGGAGTTTCTAATTCATGTACGACCAGTGTTTTCTTTCTTCTTGCATGCAGTATGTAATAAGCAAATACATTACATACAAAATTAATATATTGTCAGTTATATATGGTGCTTATTGGGAAAAACACTCCCCAAAAAAGTTCATCTTAGACTGGAGAAATGGTTATCCTTCCTTTTCCATTATTATTTGGCTATGAAACAAATGCCGGAGACATATACAACCCCTATATACAACAGTGTGGTGTTGGAATGTGTAATGATTAGGATGTGATGTTTTATTTTATTTTTTTGAAATTTCAACACTTCCAATGTACCCGTAAAAATGTACTAAAGAAATAGTGCCCATGTTTTTTAAATATTCAATTAGAACTGGACAATCTACATGAAATTTGCAATCGATCAGTGAAAACGTCATCTTTCTAGAGCCTGTAGTTTCTGAGATCTCATTGTCGAGAAACATATATGCGTATTTTAAAAGAGCTCCAAAGATGGCAGCACAATTCATTTGCATTTATTTCGGAGAAGGCTTACTAAAGGCAAAGGCCTTTGAACAATAATTTAAAAGGATAAACTTTGTGAAAAATATTTCTTTTAGTAATTTATTTAAACTACACTCTTTTAAAAATATTTGTCTTTGTTATAAACGTGAAATCACAAATAACCGTAAATCAAAGGTTTGAATGCTAAGATTATAGGTTAGAGCTCGGTGGCCCTATCACATCACTTCCCAGAGCTCTGTTTAGCATTGCTCTGAAGCGCCACTAGAGCTTAGTGACGATTTTTGTTATATCCTATCCTCACTCCTGGTCACTGAAGCTTGATTCCTGTGTGTATCGGTTGAGAGACTTATCTAGCCCAACTCATCAGATACCTACGCAGGTTGATAGCATCTTTGGCCCACCTAGACCACTATCCAAACGGGTGGTCTTCTTCAAACCTGTAACCTTGTAGACGACTTTCGCTATGGCTTCTGGACAACTCTCTGGTCATACCGGTCTACCTTCTGTTGTTGCTCAGGGTCCATCTCTGACGGCGGCAAAAATCGACAAACGGAAAGCCCGCCAAGAGTCAGAACCGAGTAGTCCAACGGCTCACTCTACAACCGCTGCTAGTTTTGCTGCTGCGCTTCAGATGACACCACCAACCAAACGTCATCATACTTTAAGTGAGTCCTCAGCAACATCTAGTAACATGGAGACCGAGACCGCTGATAAAGTGCCACCATCTAAACCAGTTGTTCACTCTTTTCTACTTACGAATTACGACGCGAAGTACCATGATCTAAAGCAAATCTACCTACGTCTGCTTAAGTATGTTCCACGCTCAGACGTTAAACAGCTCATACCTACCAAGAATGGTATTATTATTCGCTCGACCGATCCAAACATGGCCTCTACACTCCGAAACACCTACTCTTTCGAGATCTTCGGCGCCTCTGCTAACATTCAGAAGCTTACATCGAATCAGGCAAAGCAGCCTCCACCTCCTCGCAAGTCTCCTGCTCTGTCTGTTGTCATCCGTGGAGTCGATCCACAATATACAGATGCCGAGATAGCTGACGAACTAAAACTTGATGGCCATTCAATCATTAAATGCATTCGCATTAAGAACACATCCGGATCAACTTACATGGTCCGTGTTCTCACTAATAGTCAAGAGACAGTAGACGACCTTCTTCATAATGGTGCATTTATTTTCTTAAAAAGACATCGAGTAGAACCTTCTCGCTCACCTCCTCCCCTTCCTGTGCGCTGTGAGCGCTGCCAGGCCTATAATTCGCACCATACTAACGATTGCAGGAACCCCTTCAAATGCGGATATTGTGCTGGCCCCCATTCAACTAAGTCTTGCACTAATTTACAGAATGCACCTCAATGTTCAACCTGCCCAGACCAGCATCCCACATACAGTTACAAATGTAAGGCTAAACCCGCGGCAGACTTACTCAAACCTGAACTCACTGTTCCAATCCGGATACATAATACTGATTCTACCACACCACCTCCCAGCTCAGCCCACCAACCGATTACCATCGATCAATTTCTTTCATTTCTTACAGTCACCTTACAGAATATTCATCCTTTCCTCCGTCAGCACATTCTCCAACAAGTACAACTCGCCGCTAAAACCATTCTGCATGTTAATTTCACTGGCACCTATTCCAACAACTATGCTCACTTTTGTTCTACTATTCATGAATCTGCAGTGTAATCTCTCTTACCATCTACCATCATTTCTCTTCACTATGGCCGTTCACTTTTTATTTCTGAACATTCGCTCCCTCCATAAACATAAGCCTTTGTTCGAACAGCTGCTCCTTGAGGAACACATCCATTGTTTTATGCTTAATGAGACCTTCCTCACGCCGAAACTTCCCTGTAAAGTTCTATCCTATCATCTTCTTCGCCATGATAATGCAGTCCCAGCTCGCCGTGCCAATGGCGGTGTGGCTATTGGTTTTCCCCCATCTATTTCTCATCGCTTACATACTACTGGTGACCGAACGCTGCCTGAACATATCATCTCCACTTTATATTTCAAACAATGCTATATCACTGTTGCTACCATCTATATCCGACCCGGCCAACCTATTCCTTTAAGTTTTTTTCAATATATATCAGACCGCTTTCGCAGTTACATTATCATGGCCGACATTAACTACCACAGCCGTTCTGATCACCAAAAGCGCACTTTTCTTCATTATATTCAGACCCACACGACAGGATTCTTTCACACTCTCCCTAAGCCGACACGACCATCCTCCAATACAACCCCAGATATAGTCATAACTTCGCCCAATCTTCTTACTAAGCTTACCCTGACTGTACTTGATCCTTTGGGGAGCGATCATGTCCCTGTCAAACTTACTCTTCAACTTAAAGAACCTCCTCAATTACCTCAACCAGCTTCTCCCCGCTCAGTAGCACGTTTCGATCGTGCAAATTGGCCACAATATAGAGAATTTCTTTCCAATAGGCTTGAATCTGTACCAGCTCCTACCACAGAAACAGAACTCTATCATACCCTGCATACCATCACCGACAGTATACACCAGGCATCCTCTAAATTTATTCCTCAGACCCCAATTACTTCCTATAGACCAAAGCTGCCTCCACAATATCTACCTTTAATACGCCGCTCCCGCCAGTTCTACCGAGATTTCACTCACACAGGAAACCTGGAATCGCTTCGGCAACATCGCCAATACCAACGGGCAGTCCATAATTACATCATTGCATACAAGACCAGAAACTGGATAAAAGCTTGCAATAATCTATCTGATACAGCACACCCCACACAATACTGGAAAAGATTTCATCAGCTCACCGGCAAAAACACCCGCACATCTTATCCACTAATTGTTAACGATACGCCCTTACTCACTGACGAAGACAAAGCCAATGCTTTTGCTACCCAACTCCAAGACGTCTTCACGCCCCTTGGACCTACTCTCTCACTCCGTCCTCATCCTACAGCTCGACTAAATCTTGACTCGCCCTCACTTCAACCAAATGTTCAACATGTTCTGCCAGACGATTCGCCGTTGACAGTTCCTATCACCGTCACAGAAATTACCACTATCGTTGCCCGTAAACGTAATACAGCTCCCGGACTGGACTCAATCACATATCGCCATATCAAAGAGGGACCGTATATTCTCCACTATCTTTTATCTCTCATTTTCACATTTATTCTTCGCACTGGGTTTATCCCTAACGATTGGAAAACATCCAAAACCTTAATGTTCCTGAAACCGAACAAACCAGCACCATCTGTGTCCTCCTATCGACCTATTCAACTCACCCTTGTTTTCAGTAAGATGCTTGAACGAATTCTAGTCTCACGTCTCCACATACATCTCGCCGATCACAACCTCATTCCCATACATCAAGCAGGATTCCGACCGAATTATAGCATTAATGATCAACTCCTACGTCTTACCACATTCATCACTGCTCAGTTTAACCAATCCAAGCCTTCCTGTCTCGTCCTTTTCGATTTAGAAAAGGCTTTTGATAAAGTCTGGCATCTAGGCCTTCTATACAAACTATTTTCCTTCAGATTTCCATTCTGCTATATTCGCTTCGTGTACCATTTTCTCTCTAGCCGTCTCACTTATGTTTCCATTAATAATACTCTCTCTCACCCTGTATTTATCCACTCTGGTGTTCCCCAAGGCTCTGCCCTCTCGCCGCTGCTTTACTTACTGTATGTTGCAGACTTTCCTGCCCTTCCTCCACATGTCAGTATATTTCAGTATGCAGACGATACGGCTTTCTTGGCGATAGGTAATACTATTCAAGATATTAACCGCATCCTTCAAGCGGCCATAAATGATTTCCTTCAATGGTGTGAAACGTGGCGTCTCAAACTTAATGCAAGCAAGACCCAAGCAATAGTCTTTCTGCCACCAGGCAAACGCAGTCGTGTACATCGAAATCCATCCAACCTCCACGTCACGATTGACGGTACACCCCTTGCCGCTAGTCCCACGGTGACGTATCTTGGTATTACCTTCGACTCTCATCTCAAATGGTCTGCACATCTCAAAGGTATCATTCTCAAAGCTACCAACCGCCTGAACCTCCTCCGTCGCCTCACTGGGACAACCTGGGGTTTGAAATCTCGCATTCTTCTAAACACATACAAAACTTTTCTCCGGCCCGTTTTAACCTATGGTTTTACAGCTTGGCTCTCCGCACCTGAGTCTTATTACCGCCGACTCCAGATTCTTGAGCGTCACGCCCTACGCCTTGCGTTTCGCATTAAATTACCAAGTCCCACCAGAGACTTATACGACAGAACGCCCTTTCGCCACATACTTTATCATCTCGAAGATCTCCGGCTCAGGTACGTTGCGAAGCGATTCCAGAACCACCATTCACTACTCTTTGATGCAATGCACCACGAAGCCACTCTTCGTAAGCCATCTGTTACTCTCCGACATTCTCCACTCTCCCTGCTCTTTACTTTGTATCATCATGTTCTTCCGCCAAATAGTCCCGATCTACTACTTCTAGAAGATTTTATCGTTCCTACTCCACCCCCATACATCACTCCATCATATGTTGCACTGTGACCTTCCAATACTAATAGGGCTCCCCCTCGTCTTCATTGCGTCCAGAGTAGCCCCTGGACAGAAGATAACCTACATTCGTCTCTCTAATCCTGTTTATGTTGTGTTGTGTTGTCTAGTGCACCTCATGGTTTCATCCTGCATCACTGTCTTGTTACCACTAATGTCATAATGAATTAAAAGACAGTATTCTCAACCTTTCCTGATGATTATGGTTAACGGCCATAATGACCTGTACTGAAATACACCTAATAATAATAAAGATTATATAGAATCTCCTTGCCCCTCGAAAATACCCCCAAATCAAAAATGAATAGTAACTTCACATCCCAAATAAAGGGCGTAACCCTTTGGGTGGGTGCTAGCTGCGGCTAGCAAAAAAAAAAAAAAAAAAAAAATGGCCCTATCAGCCTGCTCTCGCATACCAGCAAGGTGTTTGAGAGAGTACTGCAGAGCAGACTTCAGCAATTCATAGAAGATCATGACATCATCCCGGACCACCAGTTCGGCTTCAGGAAAGGACACTGCGCGGATCAGCAGCTGGTACGGGTGGTAGAGAAGATATGTGACAGATTCAACGAGGGAGGCCACACCTTGGGGCTTTTTCTCGACATAGAAAAAGCATTCGACAAGGTGTGGCACGAAGGCCTCTTTCACAAGATGATGCTCCAAGGCACTCCGCACTACCTTCTGAGAATCATCAAATCCTTTCTTCAAGGAAGAACCTTTCGTGTTGCCCATGCAGGACACCTAACACCCTCCAGACCTATCCTAGCAGGAGTCCCCCAAGGATCCTGCCTATCCCCAACCCTCTACGCCATGTACACGGCGGACATTCCCACAACCCCCAACACAGCGGTAGCAACATTCGCAGACGACACGGCAATCTTTGCCAGCCATGGAAACATCAGATACGCTGAACTATACCTCAGACGACACGCCGAACTTCTCCACCGATGGTCTGAAGAGTGGAAGATCAAAGTCAGCGAACAGAAGACCTCAGTAGTAAACTTCACACGAAACAGAAGAAGAGTTCACGTCAGGATCACCATGGCTGGAACACCCCTCCAGAACCGAGATGATGCCAAATACCTCGGAATAATACTGGACAGGAAACTTACATTTGCTCACCACATACATTCCATCGCCAAGAAAGCCAGTCAACGCCATCAAGCCTTGCTACCGCTACTCCTCTCCCCATCCCTCACCCTGAAAACCAAACGCCATATATATCAGATGAGCATTCGTCCCATCCTGATGTATGCCCACCCTGCATGGCAACACGCAGCAAAAACGCACCTCAGCCAACTACAAGTCATCCAGAACAGAGTAGCCAGGGCTATCACTGGACACTCGAGAGACACTCGCCTCGAGCAAATACATGAAGATTTGGAACTCCCATTTCTACATGACTACAGAATTCACAGATCAGCCAACTTCTGGAGGACAATCAGAGCCTCACCACACCAACACATAGCCACCATAGGAACGGCCAACCCAAGAAGACGAACTTACAAGATGCCGCACCCCTAAAACGCACAACCACTAAACTGACATAGGAACAGCAAAAGAGGAGCGCGACAGTTGCGTCCTCTCTCACAACAAATACGCACGCAAAACAAAAGACAGTCAACAACACAAATGGAAGGCAAGGGCCCAAGCCCGGTACTTAAATCAACCACAAAAACCGCCAAGAAATCTCTGCTCTGCTCTGCTCTGCTCTGCTCGTAAATGTTACTGTAGTATTTTAATAGATAGTTAAATTGCCATACAGATGCCGGAGGAGGGTATCTATTTTCAGAGTTAGTTGCTTGGCTTTTTTTAAAAGTACAAGTTTCTACATTCGAACGTAAAAATGAAGCGTTAAGGTTTTAGTATTTAAATACTCGCACCCCCAGTTGCATAGCACTGCCCTAAGGAACATTACTGACATGCGTAGTACATACACGGTACGTGATATACACATAATAGGTACATTCCACGGTATGTGTCATGCACGTACTTTTGGGCGGAAGTAACCTTATTCCTTACATGTGTATTTCACATGATTGCTCTATTCACGTACCTATCATGTACATTCCAATGTACCTCGAGGAACATTCTTTACACATGACCAGTATGTACTTGTGTTGGGTGGGGATCTTTCACTACTATATTATTGCATAATAATATCTGAGTTGATATTTTTTCGAGTTTTTTCCCTTTAGTATTTTAACCTACATAAACACAAAGTCGGATAAACAGACGGCTAGAAACAGCATTTGTTTTCTTATGAATAGCTTGTTGATTTATCTCTTACAATCCGCTTTTCAACTTCAGTACTGTCAAGATCCGTCTTTTGTTAAGGTAGCATCGAGAAAACATAATATGTGTATAGTATACATGGTGAGTTAAAATGCTTTCATATCCTGAAAGAGGTCATTTGTTCTGATTTTAATGCGTGAAAAGCTTTCCTCCCCCTGAAAGTAATGTTCCCCTAGAACAACCTGTTGGTTACACCCCTGATTATCCTTTAATAAAAGTTGAGTTCCATTTCCAAATCGAAGAAAAATCCATTGGAAATTAGACGGGACTCAACGCTCGTTTTACTAATTGTTTTATATGGAAACCTTTCAAAGCGTGTATCATGACAACCAGTTATCATAAAAAGATGTAGTTTTCACGTATGTGTTCGTAATTCTTTTCTCTACTTCGTAAAGTGAGCAGTTAATGTGCTAATACAATATTTCTAATAAGCGCCTCTGCTATTGTCAAGATTCGCAGTAGCGCGAGAAGTCAGCGTGCAGAACTGCTTGTCGCGAATTGTCAACACCGCTCAAAGCCAATTGGACGCCGCGTAAAGCCAACTCAAGGCCATGCCGCTTCCCATCTGAAAAATGCTGTAGTATTCTTAATTTTTTTAAAACTATTTTTCGTTACCATAGGCGTCAAAATTTACCATCCGAGGATGTGAATAGAGAGCATTATAAAGGAAAGTGGCTGTTAAATTTTATTATTTTAGTTATGATTATTTAGTTTCGGTTTAGCTGCATTGTTAGCATGCTTGACCTCGGTGTGCATTGTCCCTGGTTGTATTCTCGCTGGGAGCACTAAAAGTTTCTGGTATTGAATCAGCATCATGGCGCAATTGGAATTAAGAAGTAGCGAGCTCTGATCCAGAAAACCAGAAACAACAGTGTCCAGTGTTTCTTTCAGAAAAAATGTTTCGGGAGGGGGGGGGCACGCTGCTGGTCTATTCTATTTGTTATTATACTGTAGATGTATTATTTTGGTATCCTGCGGCGGGGAGCACTCTCAGAGGTCCGAGGAGGCGGGGGGTGCACTCCCAAGAAACATTTCTGGAAGAAATACTGATGGCGTCTGGGAACCGATTTACTGGCCACTCATCACCCAGCTGACCGTAAGGCATCTAGCTGGTCATAGTCCTTCACGGCTGTAGTGTCAGGAAGTTTAATTTATTACTTCATAGGAAATTTCATCGCTATTTTAATAGCTACTGTATAACTTTAAAAAAAATTAAAGGAGTTTAACTTCCTCCTTATCTGTGTAACCTACAATTCGCCTCATTTCTATATACTGAAATAAAATACTAAGCTTCCATTCGTGTCACAAAAGCCCATAAAGTAATCTGACCAACCAATGGCCCACTTTCAGCCGGTGACGCCACTTAATGTTTGATGTATACGAATATGTTTATATATGCACATTTCTTAGTTGCGGCAATTATAAGTGTTTTCCATGATACTTTTCTGGCTATTCCTCTAATCTGTATTGCACTAATTATAATTATAATTATTATGCGTTGACGCTGTTTAAAATTTTCTCTTTTCATATCTATATTACTATGTAACAGTGATCCACTCTTCAACACAACGATCATATTACTATAGCTAGAAATATGAAATTTGGGCCGGAAACTCTCTTGCCATGAAATCAGATGATAAGGAATTGATTTTAAAAATACCTATCCTAAGGGAGGTTACAGGAGGTTTATTTATTTAACTTTTTTTTCCAAGAATAAAATATCTCACATTAGGAAGATTGTAATACTCCTGGATGGAAATTACCAAATTTATGTAATACTCTCTTTTGTAACTTCTATCTGAGTATTATCCTTATGGATTAAGCTCCAAAACTGTTATGCACTAACTTCCAACCTTGTCGCTGAAAGTCGCTAAATTATAACTGTAATGTTCTTACTTTATGGCGTTGCTGAAACTAAATATTTAAATCTAAATAAAGAGCTCGTTACATGAATCGTTAAACGAAATGATAGCACTATACTCAAATTTTAAGTAACCTGTTACTTAAGCGGTATGCATGTTGCGCGTCGACGCATAAAGACGTCATCAGGTACCTTTAAATTCCTTGGCAATACATCCACATCAAGCAACAGTTCTAGATTACAAACAGTGATAACATTTTACATTATAGGCTGAGTTATACGATGGAAAATCATTTAATATTTACTTACGTGAATTCAGGTAAGAATTTTGGCCCCTCACAGCGGAATCGCCACCCATTCACTCTTGGGAACGGGAAAGATCAGAAGAAATCAAGATTCAGGGCAACGTGGAGAGTAACACCAGGAGGAAATTTCGTAAATTATCCTAACGAATTGTAGTAAACAGAAAAATCTTACTGTAACATTATACCAGAACATCTAGGACATTAGTTTATTAGAAATATTCCAGATAAATAGAATAATTTCCGTGGTAATGTTTATTTTATTATAATATTTATAGCTTACGCAATAATATTTCATATTTTATAACGATAATATAGCAATAACATATGATGATTCAATTGATGGATTCTTCTTCATACATGAATTCAGTTAGGCTAAATTTATTTTATTAGTTGTTTTCATACAATTATGTAGATATACGTATATTGTATATAAGTTTTCTTGTTTCCTTCGTTTTCTGATCCTAGGCACAGATTCTTTTACGTAAAACCAGTGGTGCTATTCTAATTTTTTAACAACCGGTTCTCTCTCTCTCTCTCTCTCTCTCTCTCTCTCTATATATATATATATATATATATATATATATATATATATATGTGTGTGTGTGTGTGTGTGTGTGTGTGTGTGTGTGTGTGTGTGTGTATGTGTGTGTGTGTATGATATATATAGTAGACGGATAGGAGGAAAGATAAATATAATTCTCGTGTGACATGCAGCGACCTACACAGCATACAAATAGTGTGACAAAATTATGTAGCACTGCGGATATCTTGGAAAAGAATTGTCCAAGATAGATGTTGTCGAGAAGTATTGGAAAATCTTTATCCAGCAATGGATCGACAACTGTTGATAATGGTCTGTATGTGTTTCAAATATAAATAACCCTTACTACTTCACTCATATGATCCCACTTCTCATTCTTGATATCTGAGCATTTGAGATTAAGGAATAAACGTCTATACTTCTACATACAATAAATGTCGAGAAATTGAATTTTAGTCGTTTTTTTATATATTTAGAACATAGTTAAGAAATAATCTAGGTATTCACTGTTGCCAATTAGCCATTAAATGAAAGCAAATCAACTTGGAACTTTCGATACCTTTTATTGTAGTAAATTATTGTTCTTTTCAGAGTTAATTACAAAGGATCATAACAAAGGTAGTATCAAGTATTAAAGATCCTGTGTTCTAGGATCGTGCTGTCCAAATCATAAAACATTCCAGCCTAGATTGACAACACTAATATGTAAAATAAACATTACACAATGTAATTATAAGTGTATCCAAAGAGTCATTCGCCATGAACACGAATTTCGAGAGAAAGCGATATTAAGCTCCCTATCTACTCCAGAATACACCTGGCCAACGTCATAATGAGACCTAGTTAACTCTATCTTAATTAATCAGTTATGCATACTTGTAATATACGACTTATTGTACTTACATAATTACAACCATTCCTACACTATGAAACAAAATGTAACGACGGGTAAAATTCGCGATTACACAAAGTGACTTAAACACAAGTACACTTTGGCCGTAAGTTAATTCATCTAGGTGAGATAAGTCTCGGAGCTGATTATTTACTTGCCCTACAGACCACGGATGGGTCTTCGCGGGTTATGAAGCGCGATAGATTGTGAAGAGTGATCCAGCTCACGCATGGGTCTGAATTAGGGATGGCCAGATCCGGATATTTTTGGATCCGGATATCCGGATCCACTTGGGTCCGGATATCCGGTATCCGGATATCCGGCCACTGGATCCGGATCCGAAAAACCGGATCTTGGATCCGGATCCGAAATTTCGGATCTTGGATCCGGATCCGAAAAAACGGATCTTGGATCCGGATCCGAAAAACCGGATCTTGGATCCGGGTCCGAAAAAACGGATCTTGGATCCGGATCCGAAAAAACGGATCTTGGATCCGGATCCGAAAAACGGATCTTGGATCCGGATCCGAAATTTCGGATCTTGGATCCGGATCCGAAAAACCGGATCTTGGATCCGGATTCGAAAAAACGGATCTTGGATCCGGATCCGAAAAAACGGATCTTGGATCCGGATTCGAAATTTCGGATCTTGGATCCGGATCCGAAATTTCGGATCGAAACTCCGTGTCAGAAAATTCGGGTGTTCCGAATCAGCAAAATTTTCGAAATTATTGACAAAGTGATTTTCATTCCTATGCTTAAAATAAGATTTTAAGACACTTCTGGTATCTGATCGTGTGACAGCCTTGCGTTCTCTTCATTCCAAATTTGATTGAGTAAAACTGTCGACTTAGGTGAGAGCAATCTCATTGTCAGATTCGATTCTAGTGGAAATACTTGACCGAAAAGGTAGTAAATCTTTTTTAAAGCGGTCGTCCTGATGGAAATTTGTCCTTTGTTTTCTGTAACACTAGTCAAATGCTGGGATGAAACCTTAGTCTCAAGCCCAAGCTTCATTAGACTCAGGCTGCTTACTTTTCTAATTCTTTCTGAGTTATTGTGGTCACTGAATGAGGCCATTTCCTAGTCGTGATGGGCTAGGCCATTGCTAATGGAACAGCCCATAAAATATAGATCAAATCAAATTAAGGAGCAACTTCCTTTTCTTGCTCTTGATGAGCTTTTTTTTTTCTTTCTTTAAAAATACGTTTCTCTGTGACCGTACCACTCCAGTTAGAATTAAGAATTGTAGTAGAGATGAAGTTCTAAATGGCAATTAATGTATCAAAATCAATGTATTAATGTACTGTATGTGTATACAAAATACCATATGGAGGCACGAGCAGTAACACGTATCTTTCTAATTAGTAATCCAGTACTTTAACTCTGCATAGGTTGTATAAGGAGCTATATCATTCATGTAAGCACATAGGCGGATGCAGGGGGAGGGCGAAAAGTCGTTCGCCCCTACCCAGCGCCACCATTAACAGTGTACTTTAGTAGTAATTTGTGGCAATTTCAGATCATCTAAGTAATTTTTCACTGATAGCATCCCCAACCGCCCCCTCCAGGAGTCCGTTCTGGATTCGCCCCTGCGCAAATATAATATACAACTCATTCAAAAGTACATTTTGGTAGCTTTTTAAAATTTTTATCTTAAAGGATTGTCATTTCTCGTGGCTACTTATGCAATTTTGTCCACAGGCATACATGCAATTTCCAGTCATTACGCAAATACATTTTTATACTTAATAGACCTCGGCTAGTTGGGGGTTTCGCCACTAGACCCCCGTTACTAGGGCCTCGCACCACAAAAGCCTCTAATCATAATCAATTTAAAAAGAAATGTCTGGGGATTTGCCCTTAGACCCTCTGATATGTCATTTGATCGGCCTATGACCTCGTACCTCGTAAACCTACAACCATACCGAATCTCAGTTCAAATATCAAATTATATGTAATAACATTCTGGTATCCCGAGACATACCGAATTTCAGTGCGAGTACATGGGGGCTTTCCCCCCAGCCCACACATTTGCTCGGTCTACGGCCTCGCACATCATACGCCTGCAAACATAACGAATTTTTAAGGGGCCGCGGTGGCTCAGTGGTAGAGCGTTCACCTCCGGAGCTTGGGGTCTCTGGTTCGATCCCAGATCGCGCCGTGTGGACTTTGTGGTGGACAAACACCGTGCTCGTGGGTTTTCTCGGGGTTTTCCCGTTTCCTCCCACTTTCTTCATTTCATTTATTTCTCATAATCACCGTCTCCTTTAGCCTAACCGGCATAAACGTGGGACGTAAAACTCAAGGATTTCATTTCATAACGAATTTTTGTTCAAATAACAACTTTCATTTCTCTAACATTCCAGGATTCCGAGATATAAAAGTATTTTCTCCCCGCCCCTTTTCTTCTCCTCTAAGACATACATCAAAAAACGCTTAAGTACATACCTAATTATTTCAAATGTAAAGTCCAAATTCTATGCTCCTAACCTTCAGAGGTTCCCAGAAATCGACATGTTATTATAATAATTACAATCCCCACTCTCTTTCCTTTCCATCTCTTTTCTTTTCCTTTTTACTAAAACGTCAAAAAACACTGAAACACACGTCAAATTATTTTCAATGAGAAATGCAAATACCAAATTTCAAGTCTCTAACCTTAAAGGATATAACATATTAATACAGTAATTGTAATCCCCACTTAATTTTCTTCTCGCCCTTTTTCTTCCCTTCTGGGCCATATATATATATATATATATATATATATATATATATATATATATATATATATAAAACGTTGAAATGCGTATCTAATTATTTTAAGTGAGAAGTCCAAATACCAAATTCCATGTTTCTAACCCTTTAAGTTTCCGAGATATAGGCATATTATTATACTAGTTGCAATAATTGCAATTACCACCCGCTCTTTTACTTCCTATATCTTCCCTGCCCCTTCTAATTTAAGTATCAAAAAGCACTTAAACAAGTATCAAATTATTTTCAATGAGAAACCCAAGTATCAAATTTGAAGTATCTAACGTCAAGAATCATCAATATTTTCCACCCCATTTCCCCCCTTCCTCGTCGAATTTCCCAAAGTCCTTCCTTAGTGGTATCCTACGTCACAAAGCCTATAAACTGTCCAAATTTCAAGTTTGTAGCTTAAGCGATTTCTCCTGTACGGTGATCTGTCACTCACTCACTCAGTCACTCAGGACTGCCCTTTTTATATAGAGAGATTTAAGATTTTATGGGAAAGGCATGGATTTTGTCCTAACGCCGCCAGTGTCTTAGAAATGTAATAGCTTTGCTATAAACTTTAAGCAATCAACTGACTGATCTGCGTCTATATGTATTATGTAAAATACCGCTTATGATATTTATTTTGCTCGTAATTAAAAAAAAATAGAAATGATGAAAATTCAAAGACATCCATGATTTTAGCGTAATGCTGCAGGAGTTCAGATCATTGAATTAATCATAAGAGCCGACTGTATAAGATAGACTACATTAAATTCCAATGTGGCACAAAGAAAATATGCAGCATTACTATGCAGTTTTTCAACGTTATAACTCATTCTGAAAATATTATCATAGGTCTCACAAACAATCGAATTTTAATCCTAACTCGATTAATATATAACAAAAGGCAGATCTATACAACTACTGACTTGAGATGAAAGTGGCATACTTGTAGTACGTTTAAAGATATACTAAAGGCTAAATGATGGGGTGTGCGCAACAATGGTCTACACCCCGAAAAATGTGAAAATGACATTTTGATGTAATCTTTTGTCATTTAAATTGAATTGTCTTCCCACTGAGTTAGATAAAATTCACCTAGTAAATTTTATACATATGGATATTTTAGTTCTGGGTCATTCTAAGGCCTAAAATATTCAAAACAGGAGTCCGAATCTGAACTTTGAAACTTCGGATCCGGATCCAAGATCCGATATTCAGGATCCGGATCCAAGATCCGAAACTTCGGATCCGGATCCAAGATCCGAAACTTCGGATCCGGATCCAAGATCCGAAATTCCGGATCCGGATCCAAGATCCGAAATTTCGGATCCGGATCCGAGATCCGGATCTTCTAGGATCCGGATATCCGAGATCCGGATCCGTCTGGCCATCCCTAGTCTGAATCGCACTGAACCTCGAATGAAGCGAAACAAGTCGTTATAAACCATCTCAATTCTCTTTCACATTACAAACCGTAACTTTGATCCAACTACGTCATAGCCCTGTATCCTATTCCACTTTGGCCAAACTATTATTTTTGATATTTCTAAACTTGGTCATCGCTTTCCATCCACCTTGTAATGTGGACGCTTAGATATGTTTCCGTCGAAGAACCTATTTTTTCTGTTTCTTTTTACTGTGACGTCACTCAAAGACTGTTGTATTTTCTGTGCAGTGGCTGTTAATAGTTTTGCGAAGAATTCTCTTCCTTGTTAAAGACAGTTATTGTTTTTGCTTTGTATTCTCTCTGTTGTTCACTTAAGTTTTTAATGCCTCTCTTTTAGAATTTTTTGAATAAAAAAGGAAAATAAATTTTTCTGGATGTCGTCCCTTTTCTCCACCCTATAGTTGTAAGAATTTCTAAGAACAAAGACATTTCGCCGTTCCTCTCGCCCTAAATTAATCTTCTCGTATGTACAGAGCAAAGTAATGTTCTTCAAATAGGTCAATTCATTTTGGCTGTGAAAAATTTGTATTCTACAAGCTCTCCCTTTCAGCTGAAATTTGCAATGCACACACTTGCCTATGCTAATAGAAATTACAAAATATATTGAAATCTTATCTGCATGGTTTATTTTCGATTTCCGAAAATGGGTTCTGCTACGTGAAGTTGCCATCGCCCATTTTGTTTTTGGTATAAATTGTTTATAAATCAAGAACAAACAAAAAGTTTATGAAAACAGACATGAACAAACAATCTGCAAGGTTTAATTTTCGAATTCTGAAAATGAGTTCTGCCAGGTTTAAACAGATATTTTGTTTGACTTCTTTCTTTCACGCTTGGCTTTGTGATATATATATATATATATATATATATATATATATATATATATATATATATATATATATATATGTGTGTGTGTGTGTGTGTGTGTGTCTGTCTGTCTGTCTGTCTGTGTGTGTGTAGGTTTGTTTATCTCGGTATAACAAACTTTTCTGCGAACTCGAAATATTTTAACAACCGGTTCGCCCAAACCGGCTGAATAGCACCACTGCTTAAAACTCTTAATGGTATTTCATTGTGTGGTGAGTACAAATAATATATTAGTTTCCATTATATTTCTATTATTTAAATCTATTTATAATTAAATTTCTTATTTACCATATATAATTATTTTCATTTCTTCTATATATTTAATAAAACTCACCAAGGTTAACTAAACTCCCACCACAATGATCAACAACTAACTTTTCTGCAATTAATGTATCACGTACTTAACATGCAACATCTGTAACTTATTATGATTCTAGGATCATGTTTCCTTAGGATCATACTTCTTGAAGTTTTATATAATATATTCTAAGAAAACATTATAAATATATGACTTTGAGTTCATGGAATACCCTTATAAAACATCTATAACGGTATTACAGAATCGTCATTTTGTAGGTATGTTACGTTAATTTATCATAGTATACTAAAAGAATATGCCAGGGTTAAGATGATTGTTTATAACACCATCGGTTTTTAATTTATGCTTCAATTTATATTATTAATTATTTCATTTCTTTTCTAGCAATTTGGTGGACGATGATGGTAGGGAGAGGGAGTCTCCCCCGAAAGCATTTCATTGATATATATTTCTCTCCTCCTCAGTGAAATTCACAATTATCTTCTAAATTACCTGTATTTATTTATTTATTTTAATCTCCCATTCACTGAAAATAAACTACGTTGAATATATATATACACGGTGGACAATTTATCTGGAACATCCGTGATAACGGAGAAACCAGAAGAGGGAGAAAAGCGAAACTTTACGTGAATCAACTATAAAAAGGGGCACACCGTTTTACGTATTAAACACCACCAACCAGTGAACAGTGTTGCCATCCCAATATAAAGTTATATTTTTTTTCAAATGGCACTACGTCAGATTATTACATATTTCAAATTAACATGTTAAATGAAAACTTAAAATATCACATTTATTATTCAGTGTTGCAAACTAAGGATGTTATAATATCAGAAACATCCAAAGTTTGGAAGCCTCTATCACACATACAGCACAACCGAGATGGGCAAGACAATGCACATTGGAAGCACCTTAGCGTTAGATACTATGGTCATGGTATGACTTGTTTTGAATGAGTAGCAACGAAGTTACAAGGACTTGAAAATTTGATTTTTTTAAAAGGCTTTATTTCGAAAAAAATGCCTAGATAAGTATCATATCTAGTTACTTGTGTGGTTTGCAATTGACAAACAAATAATTTTGCCGTTTACAGCACTTCGATATCTCAAACCGTTCTGGAGATATGATAAACATTGATGAAGTTTGCAACACTGGTTAAATCATGTAATTGTTGTAGTTAAAGATACTAAAAAAGTTATTCTTGCAATGCTATAAAAGACAAGGAAAACTACAATCAATTTAAATATTGTCCAGAAATATGCCATTTTCAGTGGTGTTGCGAACTTCATCAATGTTTGTCATATCTCCGGAACGGTTTGAGATATCGAATTGCTGTGAACGGCAAAATTATTTGTTTGTTAATTGCAAACCACACAAGTAACTAGATATGATACTTATCTAAGTATTTCTTCGAAATAAAGCTTTTTGAAAAAATTCAAATTTGACAAGCCGTTGTAACTTCGTTGCTATTCATTCAAAACAAGTCATACCATGACCATAGTATCCAACGCTAAAGTGCTTCCAATGTGCATTGTCTTGCCCATCTCCGTTGTGCTGTATGTGTGATAGAGGCTTTCAAACTTACGGATGTTCCAGAGAGAGAGAGAGCGAGAGCGAGAGACCTTGGTTGTAGAAGCTGATAACCCTCATATCACAAAATTTTAGTTCTGTGAGTGAACAATGCGACAAGCTTCTTCTCCGTCTGTTCAAAGTGAAACATTTTTTATTTTCATGTGTGTTTACAAAATCACTAAACTTGCTAATCTTCAAATTAAAATTATTTGTTTATCTTTTTGATTCCAAAAATACTAATTTGCTGTTGAATTTTAATTTCTGCATCTTTGGTTACAGATCGAAGTCCTCATTACTGCTCCCCAAATATCTGTAATGCGCTGAAGTGCAGGTACAATTTAGCGGTGCATTACAAGATAGAACATGACATAAAAGCTTCCCATTAAAAATAACTGAAAATTCCAAATTTCTATTCTTTATTATGAAACTGCCAAATGTAAAAAATCAGTCAAGCTAGAGGAGTTAAATTCGGTATTAAAACTGTTAATTAAAAATACCAAAATAGCGTTACATCCTTTGATAATTCAGCTTCTAATTAAAAAAAAAAGTTTCTATAGAATTCAAATTTCCTTTTCTTTGCTCAGAAAAAACAACTTTAGATGAGTAGTAGGGGTACGTGAATTTGTAATTTCAATTAATCGAAAATTCGCCCTTTTCAGAAGGGTTTCATAAAGGGAAGAAATTCCAGTATTAAAAATTTCCATTATTTATTCCAAAATGTGAGTGTTTGTTTACGTTGGGGACGTGAAATTCGATAGATAAACTTATAATTAAAAATGAGTAAATAGGGACAATAGAAGCAATTCTGTTTTTAAAAGGAAAAGTAGGGACATTTTTACAATATTCAAATTTCCAGTGTTATATTCATTTAAACCTTTTTCTTCCCGTGTGAAGAATGGGCACTTCTATTTGTTCTATTATAAGTATTCGTCATGAACACCTAACAGTCAACTCTATTTGGAGATTGCCGAGAAAGTCATTTAGAAGTCAATCCTGTATTTACTCGCCCAATCCCG
Source organism: Thermobia domestica (assembly GCF_964235325.1). Lineage (NCBI taxonomy): Eukaryota > Metazoa > Arthropoda > Insecta > Zygentoma > Lepismatidae > Thermobia > Thermobia domestica. Next base: position 119,948,522 of record NC_137466.1, read on the forward strand.
TAGGTACAACCCAGAATAGTCCTCATGCAAATGCACCCTGTGATTTCAACAGTAAAATCACCAGAAAGTAGCCTGTATATTCTTACTTTGCACCAGAAATCATTATACAACGAACACTACATTTGAAAAATTAATCTAGATCGGTTCATACAAACTTGAGAAACATAATGGGATCGCAAAGTGTTACGTTCATATAGCTATTTGTTATATAATAATAATAATACAAAACTGGAAAATAATACAAAAGCAAGAGAATTTAATTTCACTTGTGAAATTACGGTAGACTTCTAAACTATGCGAATTCAATTTTGAAACAGATCTGTAACTTCAGTCTGCAAAAGAAGGATAAAATGTGGAATGGAACTTGTTCCTTTGACGCTGAATTCGTATATTACTATACCGAAATCGATACTGAAACCGAAAGTTTATTATCTATTCTCAGCATCTATTCCTCAGATATTAATTCCACATGTGTTGTCTTCTATTATTGTTTCCACTCTATAGAAAATCATATTACACCGGAATTAGTAATTTATTAACATTTCCGGTTGCGATAGAGAAGTACAATCGGAGATGGACACTATTCCTGCGATATTGAATTCACATTAAAAATCTCTACTTCTCATCATTATCTGTTACTGTTTTCCATTATGCTGATCAGCGTTCAAATCGGAAATTCTTGATTTCCACCTCTTCTGGTTTCAGAAGGATAAGGTTAGAAGGATAAAGGTAGAGCTAAACTTATCCTTGGGGCTCTAAACCGAAATGTGGAAGCTATTACTCACTATATTTAGTAGTATATGATCAAGATTGAAACCGAAATTATGAATGTATTTCTACCACTTTCGATTGCAATAGAGAAATAAACTCAGAGATGAAACCATTGCTTGCATTACTAACTCCATAGTTGCAGTACTGCATGTATTCAATCTACTGAGGAACATAAAGTGGGATACACCGTATCATCAGCAAACTGAAGTACATAAATTGGTGGTTCTGGTATTGGCATATCAGATATCAGCAACATACAATTATTATGTGTCTCATCACGCTAGTAATATCATAGGCGTTTATCATGTAGAGAAAAAAACTTTCAACATAAATTCAAGTCCTAAGAAAGAAATTTCTAAAGTTAATCATTATAATTTTTTTTGTATAATTACTAGGTTATAGGAAATGTAATTTTCTAGTTGTTAGACCATTTAAGTTGTAATTATTATTTTACAGAAATATGAGTTCCAATAAATCTCAATATTGGCAAGACCATAAAGCAAACTGGAATGATCGACTACATTACATGTTGCAAAATGGATTGTACACAGATTGCACATTTCTTGTTGGGGACGAAAACACCAACCAAGAGGTAAGTCACGTTTTTCTAGATATTCGCTATGTATATGAGCTAACCTTTTCATTCTGCATACTTTAGCTATATATTTAGAATCATAATAACATAAGAATATTCTATTTGCCTGCAAATTACAGGGTACAATTTCCTCAGGCAGAATAGGAATGTGCCTAAGAGAGAAAATACTATTGTAATATTTTAAGATGGCATCTGCCTCCTTTTATAGGGTATGTAGCTGTTATTTTTTTTTAAACCAGATTCTTGATATTTGCAAGCGTTCACCTCCGGTGCTTGGGGTCCCTGGTTCGATCCCAGCTCGTGCCGTTTGGACTTTGTAGTGGACAAACACCGTGCTCGTCGGTTTTCTCGGGGTTCTCCCGTTTCCTTCCACTTTCTTCATTCCACCATTTCATTCATTTCTCATAATCACCGTCTGCTTTAGCCTAACCGGCATAACCGTTGGACGTAAAACTTAAAGATTTCATTTTTTCTTGATATCTGCAACTATTAGACTTACAATATTCGATTATGAGTTTTCTTTTATATATATATATATATATATTTCTGACAATTTAACGCTGCAAAGTTTTAGATCGATACAGCAAATATGTTTTAAAGGATTATTTAAAATAGTAGCCTATGAGTTCTGGTTGAGATTTCGTAGTGCTTTTTTACATGTTTAGAAATCTTGACTTAGTAAGAAATAGTTGGGTTCGAATCATTGTGTGCTCCTCCAATTCGGTTTGGGTTCCGTGTTAGATTGTAGGTCGGTAATCCAAATAGTTTCGGTGTCAAGAGCATAGATCACCCGTATTGCGAACCTCCAGACCCTCCCTCGGCCTAATTCTGTGTAATATGTCTGCGCCTGGTTCATTACGAATGAGGACCAATTCTCTTTAAGCTTGTATTTGGGTCTTTTGAAATATTTTCTCCCATTATACATTTAAAAAATATAAAAATACAATATTTTATTTTACAAAACGAATTATTTTACAAAACGAAACCCGACCTTGCCTACGAATGTAAAATATGAAGAGGATAGAATATATTAAATGCCAGTCGATCTGCTGCACAGAAATAAAGTGTTAATTCCGGAGTATTAAAAAAATATTTTCTAGGAAAATAATATTTGTTAAATTGTTATAAATGTCAATATGTAACAATCAAATATTGTTAGAATTTAAAGTTTAAATGAAATATAAAACTTAAACGTTTTCTGTAGCATAATATTATTATTATTAGTTTAGCCTCCCAGAACTAGGCACCAAGGCTAAAGGAGACGGTGGTGATGAAATGGATCATAATGATAGAATGAAGAAAGTGGAAAGAAATGGAAGAACCCTGAAAAAAACCCACGCAAACGGGGTTTGTTCACCACAAAATTTGCTTGATGCTTGCTGGAATCGAACCAAGGACCTATTACCAGAGGTGAGCGCGCTGAAACTTAATCACCTCGGCTTCTATTATTATTAGTAGTAGTAGTAGTAGTACCTCTATCAGTATTGAGGTCCATCCCGTTCCCTTTTATGGGTAAACAAATTGCCAAAAATTCTAATTTCGGGTTTTTTTTGATCTTATTTATTCCCTTTGATGAGGTCCTATTACCTTATAGGGTTATATGGGTGTGTACAGGTGTTTATTCCCTTTCATAAGACATTGGTACATTGATGCACCCCCTTAAAATTTTGGGAGATCTACCTTGGCCCGCCCCCTCAATTTTGGAAATTGACGAATTTAAGCATTCGGTATCATAATACAGGAATTCAATATGTACCATTATAAATTTGGGTGATCCACCTCGTTCCCTTTCATGTGTAAAAAATTGCCAAAATATAAACGTAAGCAACACGTTGTACCACGTGTTCGGTTTTTTGGTCCAATTTATTCCTATTTATGAGACTCTATTACCTTATATGGTTAAATGGACATATACAGGGGTCGATTCCCTGTCACAAGACATTGGCACATTGGTGCACCCTTTAAAAATTTGGGAGGGGTACCTTGGCCCACTCCTTCAATTTTGGAAATCGTCCAATTTAAGCATTTGGTATAATAGTATAGTATCTAAAATGTACCACTATAAATTTGGATGGTCCACCTCGTTCCCTTTTATGGGTAAAAAATTGCCAAAATATAAACGTAAGCAATACATTATAATACGTGTTTAGTTTTTGACCTAATTTCTCCCCTTTTATGAGGTCCTTTTTATCTTCTTTGGTTATTGGGGGCCGCGGTGGCTCCGTGGTAGAGCGTTCACCTCTGGTGCTAGGGGTCTCGGGTTCAAACCCTGCTCCCGCCAAGTGAACTTTATGGTGGACAAACACCGTGTGCGTGGGTTTTCTCGGGGTTCTCCCGTTTCCTCCCACTTTCTTCATTCCACCATTTCATTCATTACTCATTATCACCGTCTCCTTTAGCCTAACCGGCATAACCGTGGGACGTAAAACTCAAAATTTCATTTCATTCATTTCACTTCTTTGGTTATATGGGTATGTATAGGGGTCAATTATCTTACATAAGACATAGGTATATTAGTGCACCCTTCTTAAAATTTGGGAGGGATACTTTGGCCTACCCATTACGTTTTGGAACTTGTTTAATTTACAAATTCGGTATCATAGTATAGGACCCCAATGTGTACTGCTATAAATTTGGGTGATCCATCACGTTCCCTTTTATGGGTGAAAAAATTGCTAAAAAAACAAATTTCGGAGGTTATTGGCTCCATTTTGTTCCATTTGATGAGGTCTTTTTACCTTGTATGATTATATGGGCATGTATAGATGTCTGTTCTATTCCTTAAGATATAGGTAGGTACATTGGTGCATCCTTTGAAAAAATTGAAGCAGTACATTGGCCCCCACCTTAAATATTGGAAATTGCCAAATTTAAACATTTAATATAGCACTATAGAACCCTAATATGTATTAGTATAAATTTGGGTGGTCTATTTCGTTCCCTTTTATGGCTGAAAAAATTGATAAATTTCAAATTTGGGAGGTTATTGACCCATTTTATTTCCTTTGATGCGGTTTTATTACCTTATATGAATATATGAATGTGTTCAGGGGTCTATTTTCTTTTATAAGGCATGAGTACATCGATGCTTTTATCTTAAAATTTGGTAGAGGTACATTGGCTCACTCTTAAATTAGGAAATTGCCCAATTTGGTATAATAATATAGGTTCTTAATACATACCACTATAAAATTTGGTGGTCCATATCGCTCCCTTTCATGGGCAAAATTTACAAATTAGTATGACTACGTGTTCGATTATTGACTCAATTTATTCCCTTTGATAAGGATTTAGCACGTTATATGGGTATGTACAGAGTTTTATTACCTTTATATTTTTATGTTCCCTTTTAAATTTTGTTGGGGTACATACAACCAGTCCTTAAATTTGGAAATTATCAAATAACAAAATTCGGTAAACGTTTTCTAGGACCCGTTGTAACTGTTGGTGTCTCATTTGTTCCCTCTTATGGTCAAATATTCAAATTTCAAGGGTTATTGACCTATTTTATCTTTTCTGATACGGCTTTATTATTGAATGAGAACAGGGTTTATTACTCTTTTTGTAAGACGCAGGTATATTTGTGCACCAATCTTAAATTTTGGGAGGGGTACATTTCTTTTTGTTAAATCAATAATTGATAATTGTTCTTAGAATTGGGTGGTTTCTTTGGGTACATCATTATCAAATATTAGTATGGTCACGTGATCAATTATTGATCTATGATGGAATTATGAGTCCAGGACATTGGTACATTGATACGTTTCTCTTAAACTTTGGGAGGATAATTTGAGAATTGTTAAAATGAAATTAAGTCATTGGTCTTGATTATTCCATCTATGGGCCAAATATAAACGTGAGCAATACGATGCACCACGTGGAAGGTGTTATTGACCTTGATGAGGTAGTGCACAAGGATTCATTTCCTTTTCAAAATTTGTGAGTTATCAAATAACGCGTTTCTAGACAACAGCTGGTTTTGTTTTGAAAACATTTTTGTTTCAAAAATTTTGTTTGTAAAATCTTTGAAATTTTTCGTTTCAAAATCGTTTGAAATTTTTTGTTTGAACTTTTTCTAAATTTTTTCGTTTCAAAATTTTTTGTAAAAGTTTTCGTTTAAATTTTTTTTGTTTGAATTTCTTTTGAAAAACTAAAAATTTTGTTTGAAAAGTTTTTCGCTTCAAAATTTTGTTATTTTTTACCGATAAAAGGGAACGGGATAGACGCCAATACTGATAGAGGTACATACCCTGGTCCTAGGCTAACATACCAAATTTTTAGATTTGGCAATTTCTAAAATTTAAAGTTGATTAGTCCTATGTACCCCCGCCAAAAATTAGAGAGTGGGGCAAGGTGTCCCTCCCAAAATCTAGAGAGGGTGGTCCTAGGTACCACTCGGTCATTGACTCCGGGCCAAGGTCATTGACCTTTGACCTATGACGTCACTAAAAATTTTGTGACTCAGTTGGACCAACGGGGACCAGTACTATTATGTTGTATTATTTCTTGATATATTTGACATATTCAGTATTTATCATTTTGTGTTGTGATGTTTTCCAGGATATTTGTTGTAGCATTTGCAATTATTACCTGGTCTTGTATATTTTGCATGATGAATTCTGTTTCTAGGTATAAATCTCCTACTTCCATCCACTAAAATGTCGTGTCTGTATCTAAATGTTCCTAGTTCTCTTGCAGTGGGAATCTCGTAGTAAATTTTCTCTCCATTGTTTCCGTATGTGCTGTGTTGTTTGTAATGTTGGTATTACCTTTGATTCCTCCCCCTGTCTTAGGTGAAGTCGTGATATTTGCGGTTTGCTGTTACTATTGCTCTCTGTATGTTTGAATTTTCCTGTTTTCCACAGAAATATTTCTTTAATATTTTAATTTGTCTCTAATGTATATATTGAATATTGATTAGTCTTCGTCCTCTTTTGTTTGTAGGTAATGACCAGGCTGGAAAAAAAATCATCTTTGTTGTCGTTTTTTATTTAAATCGATTTTTTTCATTTAAATCAAATCTTTCTTCTCATATAATACAAGTGGGAAATTGAAGAAAAATATTAGGAATTAGTATTAAATGTTAATTATACCATTTAAGTCAAAGTATTGGGGTTGAATTTTGAATTAATCCCCAATCATTAACCAACTTCAATTCCAAACTATGTTTCTTAAGCATTAAGGAAAAAGTACAGCAACATTTACCAACATGACACTTTTTTTCACACAAGTTACTGATATTTGGCAGCGGCATATTTAGAAAAAATTGTACTAGCGTGCGGCACGAAATAGTATAAAATACAAAAATTTCGCCTAACTAACTTTTTGACAGGGAGATTTACAATTTGAATGGCTGGAAACTGAGAATTCACTCTGGATTGAATTACTAAAATTTCAGCTTTAGAAAAAGATTTATTCGTTCGGTTGCAGAATATTTTTTGTACAAACGGAATCGTTAAATTTACGAATACTCATAGAAATACTTGATTTCGGTAGTACAGTTACGGATTTCGCCATAAATAAGCTTGCATAAGGTTCACAGTTTTGTCCGACACTGTACTAATGGCATGGCTCTGGGGTAATAAAAATTCAGTAGATTTTCTAAAACATAACTATATGAACAACATGAATATCCTGATTAATCGTAATATGCTGAGGAAGTAACCAATCATTTCCTGAAAGAACGGAAGATGTAAATTCCAATTGGATTTTAATGCCGTTAAGATATTAGTTTCAATGCTATTCCCTGAAACTTCACGGATTATAGTTCATCTGTTAATAAGACAGACATTGGGAGGAAAAACTTCTCTGGTACAAGTCGAAATTCGAGTCTAATAAAGCGTTATATTCTTTATGTTTAATCTGAATTTTGATACTTGCTAAAATACTGTCTCGAACGATAGGTATCGTAATATTGTGTGTCCTAGACACATCTCTTCCAGACCATTTTTCCGTTGTTCTCAGAACATTTTTCTACATTTAAATCCTTACAATTATTTCCCAGTGATTTTGATTGAACCATGTTGCATTCTAATGTTTTTGGGAGGGCAGTGTAAGAAAGAGAGCAGGCATTATAGCAGAATTTCATCTTGTTTATACAGCGGGTAGCCGTGCAAGAGCATTAATGCATCCTAACATACTAGTTCAGGCCGGTTTAGGCCCCCAGAGAGCTTTCCCAGGTTGGACCAAAAGGTCAATGGTCAAATTCTGCTATAATGTCTGATCTCTACTGTGTATAACATTGTCGGTTTGCATCGTTCTTTGATCATGACTACAAATGTCTCGCTTTTTTATAAACAGTGGAAGTGAAACCTTTGGATATCGTTCTGTTAGTGTTATGTGAGTTATTATCTAAGTCACTCATACATGATGATGCGTGGGGGGCGCGGTGGCTCAGTGGTAGAGAGTTCACCTCCGGTGCTTGGGGTCCCTGGTTCGATCCTAGCTCGCGCCGTATGGACTTTGTGGTAGATAAACACCATGCTCGTGAGTTTTCTCGGGGTTTTCCCGTTTCTTCCCACTTTCTTTATTCCACGATTGCATTCATTTCTCATCATCACCGCCTCCTTTAGCCTAACCGGCATAACCATGGGACGTAAAACTTAAAGATTTCATTTCATTTCATTTCATGATTATGCCTGAGAGGGAAGAAACTGTTGATTACAATTCTCAGGTTTGTTGGCATCCTGTGGCACACAACGATGCGTATTATTTTCTTTCACATTGCATAATATTGCATTAATATTGAGTAATTCTAGCCTCTTGCTTTTTACTTCGTGCGAAAAAAGATATGGAATGTGAGAATTTAAATCAGGAATGCAAATAAGCAACAAAATTTTACTCCCCCAAGACAAGAGCTACTAGCTCCATCTCACAATAGATATCATTTACTTACCTTCGGTATGATATTAAATGCTCGCCAGCACGGACTCAGCTATCTTATTGTTAGAGATGACACCGGCAAACTAAGTTTTAATATCCCATCTTTCGATTTCGCTTTGACCAAAGTATTATAGGTAACAACTAATTCAGCAGTTTGTTCTTGCAACAAAAACTCACTACTCGTCTACAGAAGCAAAAGATATTAAAGATAATTTTAAAGTAATGTGGTAATATACTGTCAATCAAAAAATAATTTACTGCAGAACAGGTATCGTTTTGTCAAAACTGAGTATCAAAATCTAACTTTTCCTAAATATACGACATACTGTGTCCATCAATGCTCTGGTCGCGCAACCTTATTGCATTTTATGTTACCTTCTTTACAATGAATCCACCAAACATAGTAATCATTCATGTCATTATATGACAAGTTCAAAAATTTATTTATCTAAGTGAGAGCTAAAAACATGTTAAAGCAGCATCACTTAGCATATATTGGAGGAAATGTCGTTTCTTTACCGCATATAACATAAATTACACTGTATAATTTAAAAAATTCAAAACATATAAAAGTATCATCCCCATTATTTCTATGAAAAAGGACAGGATGTACACTGAGTAGAAACGTATGTGGCGCACATAAAAACATAGGTTACATGTGTAAATTCTGTAGTCTTTAGATTTAACGTAGAGCAAACGTATAAATGAAAAAGTATATTTTATACGTCTATATAAGAATTCGGAATAAACGTTCTTTCCGTAAAAAAAACTGTATATAGGCAGTCAGGATCTCACATACAGATGGACGTATTAACATATAGCTGACGTATATAACGTACATGTACATGTGTAACATACGGAAGATTGTTAGATGTCACACATCCTGCAACGGCATGATGTAATATCTGAGCAAGAAAAAAGGACAGTGCGTATGTAGCATGAATAACGTATGATTCGTACTGATTTCTGTAGTAAACATAAGGATTCCGTATATTGTACAATCCGGATAACGGATTTTTCCGTGTACAGTCGAATCTAGCGACATGAGTGTGCCTGACAAATTACACGCATAATCAACATTTTCATTAACTATAACTACAAATAAATGTCCAATATACACAAATAAAACAAATACTCACTTCAAATATGAATGTCGCCATCTCTATGACCCAAAAATATATATAAATTGCAACGAAAAGCGTTGAAACAGTGGTCCTGCAGAATTTTTGGGTGAGTTTGGTAAATTTTAAAATTCTTTTACCATCAAGAGCTCACAAAGCAAAATCGCAAAAACTTGTCTTTACTAGAGGAGCGAGACTCAAAATTCAATGGCAAAATTACCACTGAAAACAGACTTAAATTTGAAAACGAATTGGGTTGGGATTAAAATTTGAATCATGAATAACATTAGCATGGGCATGCAAAAAATAAACCAGACAACCAAGAGGCTGGTGGGCAGAGAAAAATATAAGAGGGAGGTATACTTCATACTGTCGTGTGAGCAACATAAGTAGAAATTCAATAACACACTAGCGTAAAATTATTCTGTAATTGGAATCGTAACAAAGGTGTAAGCCTCACACCATTTTTCGCTATGTGCAGCGACGCACATTAGTAGAGGGTTGGAAAACTAAATCCACAGCATATTCAGTTACGTCTCGTGAGTTCTTGTAGCTCAGATCATCTAAAGTAAATTTGAGTGTTGGGGATTTAAAACTGATAAGCCGTACAAGATTTTGTAAACTAAAATTTGGAGAGCAAAAGTAACTAGATCATACCTGGGTTCATTTGTCAGTGAAACAGAACACATTTAAAATGAAGCAGATTGTAATGTTACTGGGGATGCAAAAGGGTGAAAGAAAGTAAGGATATGTTTAGGATAGGATTGATCTACTGGGCACTTGCCTGACGTCAGTGGCGGCTAATATTAGTGTTGCAGCGTTGCGCAACGACCAAAGTATTTCAAGAAAAAATATTATTAACAATAGTAGTAAAGAACAGAAGGAAATACTCTCTAATACTCCCATATATACTTCAAATAACAGATTTTTTATTTCTGTAACTGTCCGTTCCGTTAATCCGTTTTAAAAACCGAAAAATAATCCGTCAGAGTCTCTAATTTATATTGCGTTGCAGCGAGTATACAACGACCAGATTCCTTCAGCGTGGCAATTCGAGCGAATGTTAAGTCTCCTTTCCCCTATCTCAGAAGTTAAAGGCTCTGGTCGTTGCAGTGCTTCTGCAACACACCACAGCTTCCAGTGAACGAGAAGGTTTTTCGCGCTAAATAAGATTTCTGAATTTTATTTCACTAGCAATTAACAAATGGAATTTGTTTTTATGCATTCATATTTTTAAATTACAGGACTATGCTGAAGCAAATCAATATAATGACAATTAAAAAAGGTGATTGTACAATTACAAAATAACAGGGTGGATTGATTTAAATCAGTCTGATTTAAATCACGATTTATATCAAGATTTAAATCACTTGATTTTTTAAATAAAAATCGTTGATTTAAATCAAATTCCAAAGTACTTTAAAGTGAAAACAAGTAAAGTCCCATTTCTGTTCTGTTATTCCGATTATGGAAGATGATAATCATAATACAATGAGACTCAAATGTACAGTATGTATAGCATAGTATGAAAACAAGTGTCATGCAGAGGATGATTAGGGAAAATCCCGTTTTGAACGGGTAACAGGGCAATCCCGGTTTCTTCTCTTCGTAACATAGGGTTTATATTGTAAATCGTTAACTATTCCAACGGGGATATCACCATCGACATTTAAGACGAAGATTCTTTTGTGTGCGCGTCTATATATTTATTCCCAGATAATAGGGCGTATTTAGAAGTGTCCTATCCCTTTTTTCTTTCTTTCTTTCTTTCTTTTTTTTTAGATTTTATAACTTTAGGCAAAATTTATGTATTTCATGCCGCAAGCTAGTTACAATTTCCTTAAAAATATGCCCCTGCCAAATATCAGTAACTTTTGTGGAAAAAAAAAGTGTCACTTTGATAAGCGTTGCTGTACTTTTTTCCTTAACGCTTAACCTTTTAAATTATATCACCTATTTTTAGGTGATAGGATAAAATATTCATTATTCGATTTAAAAAGTACCAATAAAGCTTTTTACTTCGGTTTTTTTTTCAGGACTGAAGGCATTGTAGAGCACGTTACATGTGCTTTCACGCCTCTCTGCGTCGAGACATAAGATGTGATGACGTCATAAATTTTAAAAAAAAAATTGTTGTGCCTATTTTTACTATTTTTTGGCGGGCATTCAGAAGACTACATTTTGCATTCAGAAGACTGAAATTCTGCACACTCGTTCAGTGCACCCTTAGTATTTTTCAGATGATTTCAGATCTCTACGTGGAAACTATCGGGTCCAGAAGGGTTAAAAAAAATGCCTTCTTCGCCACTTTCATGCCTAAGATGGAGACAAATGAGTGGTACCATCTGAAAGGTTGTTCTATTCTGAAGAGAATGATGTATGAACCATAATCTTAGGATAAATATTAATGTTTCAGGAAACTGTTACCTGAGATCCTGTTTTATACGGGAATCTGGGATATTTGGGGATATTATTTTTCGCGGGCTTACTTTTGCATCTAGAAGTTTGAAATTTTGGACACTGATTCACTGCACCCCTTAGTATTTTTTCAGATTTGTTTCAGATCCTTGCCTTTAAACAGAGGCGGTACAGAGGGGTAAAAAGTAAAAAAGGGGATATTTCTTAACAGAAAATCCCTTTTTTCGTGATTTTCCAGCCCCAGATATCCTACAGGATGGAGACATTTGAATGGTACCGTTTGAAACTCTGTTTTATTGTGAAGAGAATAATGTACAAATCATGATTCTAGGATAAATAGGGATGTCTGAGGAAATTTTTATATTACATCCGGGTCATCTGTGGTATTGTGGGTATGTTCGTAGCTTATTGTTAAATATTTTTCCAGCCCTTAGTATTCAAGATAGAAGCTTGAAATTTTGTACATACATTTAGAACACCCTTAGTATTTCCCAGTTGATTTTGAGATCTGTGAGTTAACATAGGGGAGTCCAGAAGGGATCCAATTTTTTTAAAAAAAATTAGAAAAAATCCCGACTTGTCTCAAAATTTTCCGCTTCAGGGACATGATAGGGAAAATGTGAATGTTACCGTTTTAAAGGCTGTTTTATTCTGAAGAGAAGGAGGTATGAATAATGATCCTAGGATAAATAGGGATGATGCTTGACTAAAAGTCTATAATTTACCAAAAAAAAGCCATAATTTAAAATTCTTAAGGAACATTGTTTGGGATTGATATAGGTTAACAATTGGGGATTAATTCAAAATTCAACCCCAATACTTTCACTTAAATGGCATAGCTGGCATTTAATACTAATTCGTAATGCTTTTTCTTCAGTTCGCGACTTGTATTATACGAGGAGAAAGATTTGATTTAAATCAAAAAAATCGATTTAAATCAAAAAATCATCAAAAATGATTTTTTAAAAAAGCATGATTTTTTCACCCTGCAAAATAAGAAAGAAAATATGTAGTAGAGCAGAAAACAAATGAAAGTAGACCCGCATTTAAAGTTAATTCTTAGCTTATTAGATAATGAAGGCTTCTACTACAGTAATTTGTTAACCAAATGTTAATAAATCAACATATAGAGTCCTCCCTCCGTGGATAGTATTTTAGTATATACATATTTCTTTTATAAAACAAATGTATTTTATGTTCTTGATAACTTTCCACATAAAAGTCTATGATATGGAACACCAGATTGAATTTGGGACTAGTTAGAAATGCTCAGGGGCGTAACCACGAGGGGGGTCGACCGGGTCCAGACCTCCCAAAAATTTCAAATTTGACTAACATGTGTGGATTTCCCTAACGCACTATACTTGTTTAACAGAGAAATGATTGATGTAGGCTAAATATTTTATTTTACGCCTCGACATGTACTCTTTCTTTTCTCATAAAAATAATCGTTCTATCATTTTTTCTAAAAATACAGGTGACAGTAATTAAGAATTACTTATCGTCTTTTCGGGTGCAGTATAAGACAGGTTCGATATTACATAGACGTATTGGACCTCCCTCAAATACTTCGGACACCTCCCAGCTAACATTTTCTGGGTCTAGAACTGGCACTGCTGTTTGTTTTGACGTTCTTTGATTTTTGGCTTCTGTTACATGCTGATCTACATCTGGCGTGTTTCAAGGTTTGCTTTCCAGAACGTATCACATTGATAAGCAGTTTCCTCTCGTGTGGAAGTATATTGTGTTCATCGTGCATTGCGTAACAACCAAGATGGATGATTTGGAATGTAGTTCTTTCTTTTACGCACATATGTGTGTGTTGATGTATGAATCTGTGATATTCGGAATTCATATACCAGTACCTCTTTTGTATTAGTTGTTTTGGTTATTAATTGAATTTAATTTTATTGTATGTGTTTTATTTCTGTAAATAACTTACAAATTCTGAATGAATTGTATACCATGACCTCTGTAAATAACTTACAAAACATGCCCAGCTTTCAACTAAGAAAAAACTTGCAATTAAGGCTTAGACAAAACAACCAAAGGGCAATTCAGGAGAGTGTTCGAAAAAAATCCGGTTTAAATTTACAGGACATTATACGGCAGTGATGTTGTTTGCACTAGATACATTCCCGCAATTTATTTTAAATTTTCATAGATAAATTGTTAATACAGTGTGTTCAATGTACATTTTTTATAACTGTAATCTCTGCTACGAACGCTGCAGTCTACTCTGAAGAGGAATTCAGATCACTGTCAGGGACTGAGTTTGCTAGAATGAATTGATTGTTCGCAATAATCTAGAAAAAATATTTAGTGAATCTAGAAAGCTTCTGAAATTAATATTAACTCTACCTACGGCGTCAACGAAAGAAGAAAGTTTTTTTTTTTTTTTACATCAAAAAGAATTGATACTTTCAAGGAATTGAATGTCCCAAGAACGGTTATCACCATTTGTTATGCTGTCCATCGAAAAGACCTGGCAATAAGAATACCGGAGTTCAATCAGCATGTATTAGGCAGATTTGCTCCAATCAAAGAGAGGAGGATGAACTTATTAATTAAATAAGGTGATTAATCAGATAAAATGTTCTGCATTTTTTATTTTTTAAAAACAGAATTTTATTTAATTTCACATGTCACATAGCATTTGCATCTAAAGTTATGCTAATTAGTCAATGAGTCCATTTTATATCTTCTGTCTCCGATCGTTCGTACTGCAACACCAGAAACCACAATCCACCGCCCGCCATTGCCTGACGTTCTCGGTGGTCTTCCAGCCATGACTCCTCTGATGAATTGTTGTCCTCTCATTGATGTCTGTTCTAGATGATCGGTGGTCAGATGGTTCAAACAGAAGTCCGGTGCGGATATACAGAGAAACTAGCGTTTCAGCGACGATGTACTTTGTCAAAATAAGAACGTTCTCTCAAATGTTGAGACATCCTCGTCAGATATTCAACAATGTAATGAATAAAGATTATCCTTTTTTGACTAGGGTAAGATTCGAACTTCCAGACTGAAAATCGTCGCCCGCTCGTTTATATCCGCGTCATATCGAATCTAGGCTTCAACTCACTCATGTCCACAACATTCAGTCGCTTTTATTCGCGTCTTCGGCCATTCGCTCCGCAGTTTAATGTATTACCACGTTGATAATTAAAATGCAAGCTATTTAAATTAATCTCAAGGATTGTTCGAACATGGATAAAGGAAACAATCTGCAGTATTGTTAAGTGAGAAATACACGTACAGAAACAAGTCAACAGAAAATAGTTTTTTTTTCTGTGTCTCAAATGTAATTGAGCTGTTAATGCACTGAAAAGAAATTAAATATAACTTGGATAATGGTGATAATTAAGAGTTCATAATTTCAAATAAGTAATATTTATCACTTTCGGAGAATTGAGTCCAATAGTTGTATCCAAAGTTTGTTGTTGTTGTTGTTATTATTATTATTATTATTATTATTATTATTATTATTATTATTATTATTATTATTATTATTATTATTATTATACATAATTCATCGTGAGGGCACGATACCTGCACAGTCTTGCAATATCATCGAGGTATAGCACATCCTTCCGATTAATCAACGTTGCCTCCCTCAGCTGGAAGGTATGTTGCACTCGTTGCAACTGCTGCGAATACAAATCTGCAGTGATGATGTGGCTTAGGAGTAGAAGTTTGTAAAGTATCACTTGTCAGCTAGTCAAACAAACACAGATAATGATTTTGTATTGATGCAAAGGTGATCTTGGAAGTGTGAGGTACAGGGCCAAGTATTAACAACCAATGTCAGGTACGCTTGGGAATTTCATACTAGACCCACTTGTCGTCACTCATGAACACTTAAAGAAATGTGGGTGTATTGCTTTGCCGAGATAGTAAAGACATACAAGCTGTCATCACTCATTACTCCTTATCGTACGCTGTCAATGTGAATCGTTCTCACTTGCGAAATTTGTGCTCCTTCCCTACGTGGAGAAGGTGAAGTCTGACAATTTCCTCGAAACCCTGGAAGGTCAACAAATTTACCACACGTTTGACAGCTGTCCTGTATCGCTGCATTCATGGGCTCGTCCTCCAACCCTGTGTATGACCAACGAGAAGTTCATGAAGACTCAGGTTTCCCATTTGAATTTCTAGAAGCAATGACTGCTGTCAGTGCGTTCATTCGCAGCATTCTTCTCCAAATGCAAGGCGTATTCCACGTCTTGATGCAGGTGCTCACAGAACCACCTTAAAGTCATATAGCAAACAATCGCGAACCAGCCACTTAGATCGCTTCCATTTCTCTTCAACATTGGATGAGATGGATAACTGTGTGTGCGAAGCATGCTTGGATCGGCAGAGATCAATTATCACACTAACCCACTGCTTTTTCATAAGACACTTGTACCCTTTGTGTGAGTGTTTTATGCAATGGGATGTAAACAAACGACAAGAACATTTTCAGCTACTTTGTATTTAGGTAAATAGAAAATTCTACTAAATTGCCTCTTCCATATGAAAGCTAATGGAAATGGAAGTCATTCAGTTACATGTTTCAGTGCTAAATGACTGTAACTACAAAAGTGTAATTCAAATCTATATATAAAAAACTGCTTTGCAGACAGTTGAGACTACAGCCATACACTAACAAGACATCATATTACATGATTAATTATGAACTTACCCCTATTTCGCTCATTATTCCGATAACAGCTCAAGTCCTGATAGTTTTCAGACACGTCGCATGTCACTTTTCTGGGATAAAAATCCGGCAGGGATAGTTTGTCGTTGGGGTGAGCTCTTTTCGGACGATTTTCTGAAAAATCGCTCAGGTGATTTTGTTCTTGGGTCATTCCATGTCAAGCGGACCAGTTTTGAAAAAGTTCCCACTCCAGCATCTCCGATTTGTTTCAAATTTTGCACAAATGTTACCTGACACCAACAATGAAGAATGATCAAATTTGAGTTGAAGATCTGTATTGGTCGCGATAGTAGGGCGTTTTCAAAATGGCCCCTGTCTCAGCAACAACGAGTAGCAAACGTCTTCTCCCATTTTGGAGTGCCTGCCATTTTGAACTGAAAGCTCTTATAACCTTCAAAATTTGTTTCCTAGGAGAACTTTTAGAGTAGATGAAGGTTAGTTTTTCACAAATTCCCTTGGGTATTCAGAAGTTGTACAATAAATTAACAAAGTTGGCTAAAAAGTGTGTGCACGTTTCATGTGTGCCATATTTAGACCCCCATAAAGTTGGATGAAGTCAAGTCAGTAAATTGATATTTGAAAGAGATAAACCATAATATACATACTTTAGAATATATAAAATATTTAGTCTTTTGCGCATATGGTTTAAGGGATATGTGGCCTTAGAAATAGGAAAAAAATGAAATTATGTGAAAAATGGACCTTTTTGGTACCCAAAAATGGTCATGTTGCCAACCTTACACCAACTTGTGACCATAACCAATGCAAAGAGCATGTTCTGATATAGTTAGGAATGAATTTTGGTGTTGGTGCCTTGTTCGGTTTTTGGATGATTGTAAGTTATATTCTAGTTCAGTTTACAAAATCACCACAGACTTAATTTCTACAGTATATCTATGCAAGTAGTAATTTTATTGAACATTTGCTCTTTGTTATCAAGTTACATTAAGATTTTTTCTTACAGATAATATGGCCACATCAAGAGATATCGGTCTACGAGATTGTACTATATAGGCAAAAATGCATGTCACAGAAAAAGTTTTCTACAAGTTGTGCGTTTAAAATGTGTGCAGACTTTACAGAACAGAAATAATTATTATTTATGCGAACAGAGTATGAAATACCACCAGATGATGCATTTATGTGTCTTCACCATGAACACCTGCTACTGGTTAAATACGAAGACCTACAACTCCACTTTTGCAACCCGTTCGATTACCATAAATCAACACTACCAAAAAAATCACTTCGAGTCATTGATAAAAAAGAAGTGGCTAAGATATTAAACCGGGACAAGCTGTGTGTAGGTTGTAGGGTAAAAAAAACTTTCAATAGAGAAATCAACTGTAGGGTCAGCCAATGATAGAAACACATCTGGATTCAATCCTCCTGAGTCTCAAAGGAGGAGACTTGACACAAATGTTGTCGAACTAGATATTTCTCCCCTAAAACCTAAAAGAGTAAGTAGAAGAGATTTGCTCTGATATGTCAAGAGGAAAATATGCGAAGCACAAAAGTCCCTTTGTCAAGAAATGCATCCGTTACTGACGTTAACGTAGAAGAAGGATCTAGCACAAGTCAACAGAAGTGTATTCATTGGAAAGATTACCGGAAACTGCTGGAAGAATTGAAAACCAAAGCCGCAACATCTGACAAACAAACGAAACTTCAAATTCTAACTCTTATCCCATGTAGTTGGTCTATAGAAAAAACAACAAATATATTTAGAGTTTCTAAATGAATGGTTAAAACAGCTAAAAATTTGAAACCACAGCAAGGTATTCTTGCAATAACAACAAAGATGGTAAGAAAATGATTGCCTTCTGAAGTATCAATAAGAGTACATCAATTTTATGAGGAAGATGAATTCAGCAGGATACGTCTTGGCAAAAAGGGGTGTATGCCGGTAAGAATTAATGGATAAAAGGTTTAGAAACATAAACGGCTGTTGGAATATAACTTGAAAGAAATGTAGAGTGCCTACAAAATGAGATATAGACCTGAAGTAGGTTTTCCCAAGTTCTGTGAACTTTGACCAAAATGGTGTGTCACAGTTGGCGTTACAGCTTCACACAGTATTTGCGTCTGTACTTATCATCAGAAATATCAAGTTCTAGAAGACTTGTGTTGAGTTTCCTCCTTTGAGACTCAGGTGGATTGAATTCAGGTATCTCTATCACTCGCTGATCCTACAGGTGATTTCTCTATTGAAAGTTTTATTTACCCTACAACCTGCACACAGCTTCTGTCCTGGTTTACTATCCCTCCCACTTCTTTCTTTTAACATAACAGCTGTTTTTGTATCAATGACTCGTAGTGATTTTGTTGCTAATGTTGATTTATGATAATCGAACGGGTCGCAACAGTAGAGTTGCAGGTCTTCGTATTTAACCAGTAGCAGGTGTTCATGGTAAAGACATATAAATGCATCATCTTGTAGTACTTTTTACCTTTTCGCATAAGTAATAATTATTTATGTCCTTCTGTAAAGTCTCTACACTTTATAAACCCACAACTTGTAGAAAACTTTTTCTGTGGCATGCAGAGCCTTCATTTTTGCATATATAGTACAATCTAGTAGACCGATATCTCTTGATGTGGCCATATCTGTAAGAGAAAATTTATTAACGTAACTGGATAGCAAAGAGCAAATGTTCAATAAAATTACTACTTGCATAGATATACTGTAGAAATTAAGTCTGTGGTGATTTTGTAAACTGAACTAGAATATAACTTACAATCATCCAAAAACCAAACAAGTCACCAACTCCAGAATTCATTCCTAACTATATCAGAACATGCTCTTTGCATTGGTTATGATCACAAGTTGGTGTAAGGTTGGCAACATGTCCATTTTTGGGTACCAAAAAGGTCCATTTTTCACATAATTTCATTTTTTCCTATTTCTAAGGCCACATATCCCTTAAACCATATGCGCAAAAGACTAAATATTTTATATATTCTAAAGTATGTATATTATGGTTTATCTCTTTCAAATATCAATTTACTGACTTGACTTCATCCAACTTTATGGGGGTCTAAATATGGCACACATGAAACGTGCACACACTTTTTTAGTCAACTTTGTTAATTTATTGTACAACTTCTGAATACCCAAGGGAATTTGTGAAAAACTAACCTTCATCTACTCTAAAAGTTCTCCTAGGAAACATATTTTGAAGGTTATAAGAGCTTTCAGTTCAAAATGGCAGGCACTTCAAATGGGAGAAGACATTTGCTACTCGTCGTTGCTGAGACAGGGACCATTTTGAAAACGCCCTACTACCACAACAAATACAGATCTTCAACTCAAATTTGACCATTCTTCATTGTTGGTGTCAGGTAACATTTGTGCAAAATTTGAAACAAATCGGAGATAATGAAGTGGGGACCATTGGTCCACTTGATATGGAGTGACCCTCTTACTTAATTAATAATGCTATAATGTTGCGTAAGTAAATTCTCATATTACAATCTAGGAGTACTGTACTCTTGCAGGCGATATTTTTTCAGACAAAGTTTACAACAACGGATTACAACTTCCCTCTGTATTATTAAGTATTTCCATGTTAGCTAAGTCATAGCTTAATTTAATTTAAGGAAAGGAAGCAAGAAATTTCAGTGTGATGGTCCGTAAGTTTTATTCGCATGTTAACTTATCGCAGGTTTTGACAATCTCAAACTTTCTTTAAAAAAATGACCTTTTAGTGATAAAGGGATTTATTATACTATTATTTGAGAGCTTATTTTTGAACATGTAAAATTGCGTATGGAGGGTTCTTTTTACGCACAAAACAAATATTTCATTCACTTTTCCTAATTTCCTATGAAGCTCACCTTTTAACATAGTTATTTCCAACTGAATTCTATGTGATGTCACACTTTACTGCTCGTATTCTTTCTTAGAGTGAAGGAAGCTGGCAGGTAACCTGGAGTTGATTTAAAAAACAATAATGACAACCAATCAAGATCATCAATAACATAGTTGATTTTCCACGTATGCCACTCATGAGTTCATGACTACGTGCAGTACAGTACATTTTTATTCAATTCTCCTTCCCTCTTTCCTTCATTGTGTTTCTCTCTGCTCTTCTGAGAATGTAAAACCGTACTTATAGGCACTCAGTTGGAAATTATTGTGTTAGCGAGATAGGGTTACTTTTATTCGAATCATTTTCCTTTTACATGTGAATCGTTCTTCAAGAAGATAAGAATTTGTTGTAACGGAATATTTTTATAGGCTATTCGAATATAATTATCATTTAGTGCGGTGATAATCAATTAATAATGTAATGCAGGCCAGGAAAAATCGAGAATAATATTTGCTGACCGTTTCCCATTTTCTTGCTCTCTGAGGTGATGGTTCACTAAATGTATGTAAGTCTTAAGTCTACTGAAAATTTATTATATTCTAGGTATCCTTTTTGCTTCATGTGTCTAGGCCAACTAGGGCTTGACTTAAGAATATTTACAAGCAACTATGAAACCTGCATTATTCTAACCAATGCCTTATTTTGCAGATTGCACCTGCTAACCATGGTTTAAAAAGATATTAGGTTGCCGCGAATGAAAAGATCGCTTTGGCATCTGGTAGGAAACTTATCTCAGATATAGATTATGGTTGTGCATCTAACGTTACAAACTCTTTACATATCCAGAAAACAGGCTGGGGTGTACACACATTCAAGATGAAATGCATTGTTGAATAGTGCCGTATGAAACTGTTCTTTAAAGAACGTATGAAGAACGTCAGTGATGTTTCTTTGCGACTTCAAACTGGAGGCATTCTACATACCAAGACTCAAAAATCGTTTACAGTGTATTTAAACCAGTAATAGCGAATGAGCGCATCATTTGACGTTGTTTGTCTAGTTTCATTCCAGTAACACAGCATTGTAAAATGAGCCACGTGGGCACCGACCAATATCCTATTTAAATGAGATTCTCAAAATCACTGACGAAGCAGACCCTCCAGATAGTGTTCATGCTGTTGTAAACGAGTTAGGCGTACACCATACAAGTTCGATGGTTCCGTACAATCGGTAAGGTGAAAGAGGTAACTGCCACATAAATTTGTTACCAAACGGTTATAATCGAAATTACAGTCACTCTTTTCTTAATAAAATGCTGGTTCCCTTACGAAGCTATTCATATACGTATCAATTTATAATATTTATTTTCTACATCCACTGGATATAGTTAACCTGAACCTAAATTATTTTAGATTTCCGGGGAAAGTTTTAAAATTAAATTATGAACTGACCGTGAAGAGTGAATTTTTCGTGGGTAAGGTACCTTTAGGTTATATGTAGAGGGACATTTAATCTATAACCAGTGTTTTTTCTTGAATCTTCAGCATTTGCGATCGTATGGTCCGGGTTGATGGTTTTTGTACTTCTTTTTTCGATCAATAATTTTTTTATAAGCGCCAAATCTCGTTTCCTCATCGGGAGCTATAAGGATCCACAATGTTGCATTATATTTTACAGATTACTGATTTTCGAACTTCAAGTATATTATTTGAAAAAAATCTTCATCTCTTGAAAGTCTTAAATGAGATTTTTTAAAATGTATTCTTTTCTTGTGTATCTATCGACCAGCTACTAAAGTTTTATGACAGAAAAGTATTTTAGAGTATGCGCTTGTTGATATAACGCGGTCGTCTTCTGGTAGGGACTCATATAATATTGAGACTTCAGTAGTGATATTAACAGTATGTGGATTGGGTGCGCGTTAGCAACCCAATGATACATATACTTACACACACACACACACACACACACACATATATATATATATATATATATATATATATATATATATATATATATATACGTTAATTTATTATAATATACTAAAAGGATATGCCAGTATTAAGAAGATTGTTTATAACACCATCGATTTGAATTGTATTGCTTCAATTTATATTATTTATTATTTCATTTCTTTTCGAGCAATTTGGTGGACGATGATGGTAGGGAGAAGGAGTTTTCCCTTAATAAATTTTATTCTAGCACTTCATTGTTATATATTTCTCTCCTCCTCAGTAAAATTCACAATTATCTTCTAAATTACCTGGATTTATTTATTTATTTTATTTTAATCCCTCATTCACTGAAGATAAACTACGTTGAATATATATATATATATATATATATATATATATATATATATATATGTGTGTGTGTGTGTGTGTGTGTGTGTGTGAAAATTTATTGACACAAATATTAATATGAATAACTTGAGGTGTATTTATTAATGGATTGATATATGATACGACGTGCTTTGCTATACCTACTCTTGTTTACCCCGACTATGTTATATGGTGTCATATTTTATTATACCGCAAATATCAGTGCATGCTGATTGTGTTTGAAGTATCTTTTTGTAAACTTGCGTTCAATGGTACTTACTAACTTGCATGTATGGGAATATAAGTAACGTAGCAGGCTACGGTGAAATATTTTTGAACCAATTAATCAAATCGTGATCCAATGAAATATTCAACTTTCTAATTTACCCCACTTATTATGTAATAAATATCCGAAATATAAGTGATTTTCAGTAGGACAATGTGAAAAGTGGAGATACGTAAACCAATTAAATTCAGTAGCTTTCTTACTACGGAATCCAATTACATTTCGACTTACTCAAGGAATTTAGTGGATACTGTTCAATTCAACTGGTGCTTATTCTTGAAATTCCCTAAAGTTCCCTGGATATGTATGACACCTATATACATAACTACTTCCCTGGAAATAAATTAATCAAATATCTTGAACGTGAAGTTAATATCCGGAAGTGACGTATATTACCTGATTTGTGATAGTATAGGCTACCTTGCCTTTTTAATTAATGTTGACGTTTGAAACTAAATTGTGACGATTTAAATTAAGACTGGAGGAAAATTTTAAAGTAAAATCCTAAATGCAAGTATGCAAACGGACGCTATGTTAGCAGAAACTATATATTATTAGTTTTACCCAGTAACATGAGCGTTAAAGACTCAAATAAAAGATTTTTTATTGGACGATGATTTGCTCTGTAAACACCCATATTTAATTTAAGAGCAAAGGAGAATTCTCCCTATCATTTTAGATTATAAACGTTAGGGTTCTAGCTACCTTCAGTAGCTCAAATTTATTTTGTATTTTATTAATAATTCCACTCATTTACTGTGTCGAAGTTCGATTTAACTTAATTACTTATTCAAATATGTTTAATTATCTTGCCAATTTTGTACTCTAGTCATATGTAAAATACTCATAATAATAACATTCCCATGTGTTGTTTGCAACTAATGTGAATATTACTTCAATTGTCGGAATTCTCATGCGTAAAGTTTGAATTCTAGAGATTCGTTTAAATTATGTTGTTATTCAATTATTGGAAACAATCTGTTCAAATTAAAATGCTTGTAAATTACTATATTTTCGTGAAATATTTTAAGGATTATAACTTGATATTGTTGAAAGTTAAATTGTCACTTATAAATGGACTTTCTTCTTTCTTTTTTCTTTCTTTCTCCTTTTCCTTCTAATTGTATTAAATTATTTGTTCAACTGTAGTTAGTACGTCTTCTTTAAGAAACGTTTGAATAATATACCTAAATATCTGTTGTTTTGCGGAGTGAATGGTGGTATAAATGAGGTTTAGTTTTAAGTTTGGGAACCTAAGATAACATTGAATGACCAAATCTATTTATTGTGTGAATATAAATCAGAGATAATACACGTATTCTCACGAGTTAAAGGTTAACAGAAATAACTACCAGTCATGCACGAAATCTCCAATGTTTCTTTAATACATGTTGATCAATTGTGACTCTTAGTTTCTAATGGAGGTAAATAAATAATAATTTATTTACCTCCATGGAAACTAGGGACAATAGCTACCAAACTGTGGAACTCTACTAAGAACTTATGGTGAGTCATATCTTGTAATATTCAGTTGTGGAAACTACTTTAAGATTTGCTATTTTAACTTAGAATACTTCGTTAAACTCTGTTGAAGAGAGTGCAAAATTGTTATCCTAAACAATCTGTTTATGCAAAACCACTACGAAGAGTGATGTAGTTTCTCATCGATTGAACTAGATCAAAGCAAGCATTTTTGTGGATTGGTTTTGATCTGGGTCAGTGTTGTATGTGTTACTATGTGTCTTGTTGTGACAGGTTTATGGATGATATCTTTTTACCCTTTTGATACTCTACAGAAAGACTGATAAGTCTACACCACATATAACGTGTTACATTCTTTTAACTATATTTTAATAATCATCTCGATATCTCTTCTTTATTTTCTTCAATCTTCCCTTTTCTTTAATATTTCTTCCTTTCACATTTTTCTTGTAATTCTTTCTGTTACCGTTTTCTTTACCTACTAAATGGACTATCCTTTTAAATGGACTATTCTTCAACAAGTCATTCTAGTCTTTTCTTTTCCCTTCTTCTTTCCTTCTTCTAATTAGCTTTACTTTCTTTTTCAATTTTCTTATGTATATCTGTAGTTGTTGCCGTTATGGTCGTGTATCTTGTACACGGTCTAACATTTAACAAAATAAAAATCTTCGGAAGTCTGATGGCTACTGTAGACAAAAAGATTAGTGACCTTTCACCTGTCACAGAGTAGATGAAGCTATAGAAAACAGTTACTAACAGATATAAAATTGGCGACGAGTTCTTCATCATTGGTACACGACTCCAAATAACGACAACACACAATAGATTACAAATTAACACCAGATAAGAATCACTGTCTAGTGGTGTACAATAGTATAGGCGTAGAGAATAACAGGAATAGTTTCATTACGTTGGATGTTACTTCAGGATTTTAAAAAGATGGCTATGCTATGACAATCATAACAGTAAGGACGATTGAGTCGTGATCAACGTCCAGAATTATTTCTAAAATCCCCAGATGGTATAGTTGCTAGTATGTTCTTAAATGATGGAAGTAGTCCATCATGATATTTCTCAAGCCGAGAAGCAATCATTAATGCGAATCATTCAAGTGCTGAACTCAACTTAATACACTGCAAATGTTTCTGCAAGCATCCATCTATATCCGCAAATTGGCGTTAAGTTGCGCGAAAGTGCTTGCCCGTCTTGCTGGTGCGAAAATTTCATTCGCATCATCCTTATATTTACACAGTAAAAGTTAAATCTCGTTTCTAATTAATTAAGAAGACCTTTTTTCTGTTATGCAAAGAAATAAGGGAATAAATCATACATATTTCCATTTTTATTTTGAGCCGGATGAAATATGCTCATGAGTTAATGGGGAACACGTGTCACCATTTGACCATCACTGATTTAGTGCAATAATTCATATGAATTTTATTTGAAATGGTATACGAATAGACACGAAGTTTGATATTTTGTTACTATTGCTTAAGAGAAACTAGATGTGATTCACTTGCACCAACTCAAGTGAGGCACGCAAAAGGAACGGTTTTAAATTATTTACTAAAACCGTTATTAGAAAGCGTTTACTATTATCTCATAGTTATTGAAAGTTTATTGTTCATTAAAGTCATACAAAATTAAATTCCCAGTAAAAAGTAGCTATGTTCGTATTCCAAAAATCTGTATCTTTCTAAAATTGCAGAAGATAAATATTTCTGGTAGACTACAGTATTACCAACACATCAAGCCTTATGTCTTTGAGTATCTAAAAATATATTTTTCTATATTTTCAGGTTATAAAGGCACATAAGCTTCTACTAACGGCGTCAAGTCCAGTGTTTGAAACCATGTTCTTTGGATCTCTTCCTGAAACAAAAGAAATCAAAGTAGTGGATATTGAACCCTGTATTTTCAAGAAGATGCTGCAGTATGTTCGACACTTCTTTAAAGTATACATTTTTAATTCTTTAAAAGGCAAAAGAAAGATGAATATGTTAAAAGTACATATTTTTGTAAATGCTCAGTTACAGAAACCACCTTAACTTATTCCTGCTTTACCTAACATATTGCAATAACTAAGACATAATCAACTTACCAGATATAATGAGTTCGTACTAATTTTACAGTTTATAAAGAAGATTCAACTAAGATTGTGGTTCATCCTATACTAAAACCATTACAGATATATAATATTATATAACCTGACTTGGGAAACGTCAAATTCAACAAAGAAAACAGACTCAGTTTCGGTAATTTAAGACAATATTTGTTATTTCAATCGCAACAGACAGACTATAACTGATCAGATTTCAGCTACAAGTGAATTTTTAGAACAGTCAGCAAAAGAAAATTTGTTACTTTTTATCTATAATAAGAAAATTAACTTCTTAGTCTTCAAGTCAATATTCCTCACAAAATTATGTTATTACCACAATTATAGTAAGAGAGAAAACTGAATCTACTTATTTTATTTTTTCATTAGAGGTCAAGAATGAGATGTTAAGTTCTAAAACGTTCTCCTGCGCACTTCAAACACATAAATCACACACTTTGATAAAATTATATCACTCACGAAAAGAGGGTCTATTGTTTTGTCTGAGTCTGTCCACACTCCTTATAAGGCACAATAGGTACGTTCATTCTTCGTAAATAGTTGCGAGTGTGATTGCCAATTTTCAGCCTATGGGATGGCGAGCCGATTGAATTTAGTTGACTTGAAATAATGCTGCATCTGTTGTGTAGCAATTACTTTCCTAGCTCAAATAAGCTAAGCGTTATCCTGAAGTCGAACTCTGTGCTTTTTCATTGGGAAGATCTTAATGTCCAATGCGTCTTATCACATATTCTGCTTAACGCTATTATTATTAGTTAAAATATGCTTTGGTCAGAATTTGTCTTTTATTGTATACAAGAAGTTCCAAAGCTAAAATGATTGTTTTTCAGATAATTCTGCTATATGGCACTCAGTGTAAGGTTATGAAATTTTAAGGTATGTACTTTTACATAATTGGAACTGGCGAATTAGAATGAAGTCCAAGGCACACATACATAAGCTGTATCTTCGCTCCCAATCACAATGAAATTGCGTTTTCTTCTGTCTTCGTTCGATCTTATATTAAGATTTAAATTGGTCTGTAAGCTTCGTTTCCCATCTTAATTTTCTCTTTGATTTCAATGTTTTGATATACTCTAATTGACAGCAGTTCCATCGCAAGGGATTGATGAAATTCTCAGACTTAATGATTTAGTTCCATGATTTGCAAATCTACTACAAATCTACTATTAGTTCCATAATTTACTAAAAAGTTAATCATTTGTGTTTTATTTCATTTTAGTTCATATTTCTCAAATACTTTATAATGGCCCATGGTAATATGTTTATACCATCTTCTAACATACATCTTTTATCACCTACAGAACTTAGTACTAGTTCGTTAACATTAACCCTATATACTTTATACTTATAACTTATAATTAAACACATTTTCTTATAATATTCCCTTTTATTAAACAAACAACTTTTATAATTATCAAATGTTAAATCTTTATTCATAACATTGTTCTTAATTGCTTTTGTTTTTCTGCTTTTAATTACGTCAAGTAGTGCTATAATGATGACATTCTTATAGGCGCATATTTGTTTATTGCTAACTTAAAAATATGTATTCATAAGAACCCATCCAGGTACTCTAGCTTTTAACTCATCTATTTTAGTTCTTAGTTTATGTTTCCTATTATTTATAAATCCATTTAAGTTTTCTTGATTCAAGTATTTCTGCATTATATGTAGTGAAGTAGAAATTGTAAACTTTTCAATTTTTCTAATGTTTACAACTGAATGATATATTTACTTTTTGACCATTATGTTTGTTTAGACTTATCTGTGTTCTGTTCATAGTTGCTTTGTATGTTTCACTTACAAAATCTTGTAGAGGGTCAGATACAACATCTTTAAGTCTTAATACGCGTATTTTTTTTATGTAAATCTCCATGTTTCTATTCTTGATTTAAATGAGTTGTCGTGAAATTGTATATTTATTCATAATGTTACAGTTTTCACTTTATGTTTTTCAAAAACGTCTTCTTTAAATGAGAATAAGTTTTTCATATGTTTGCTTAATGTTAATCTGTTCTGTTCATCTCCTTTACATATATTTTTAAAATTCAAATACAGTATGTTTACTTAAAACTCATTACCCTTTGTTTTTTACCTTGATCATTTGATTTGATTTCTTTTTTCATGTGTTCATTCTTAACACTACTACTGATAAAATCCTGTTATTAATTATAGAGAAAATTTTCATTTCAGTGTTTCATTTCAGTTTTCTAATATTACAGTTAATATTCGTATGACTCTCTAAATCGTTATGTTTATTAATGCGTTATATTAACAATAAGACTTTAGTGGGAACGTCCCATTCAAGGCAATAATAATTCAATGTAAATCTGATACATTTTCAAACATATATGCATTTAAGAACCTACCTCATCATGAGCGTCGTTCTCATTGACGGGTTTATTTTTCATTTTTATTATCTCAATTTGATTCTGGTGTATACCTTTCTTTTACAATCATTTCTTGTAATTCTAATAGTGTTTCTTTTTCTTTTAAGAATGCGTGTTTTTCTAGTAATGCTGTTAACAGTTTAATGTCATTATGAATTAGTTTAAATCGATCATTTATTAAATCACAATATCATTCCATATTTATTATGTAGAAAATCTTCGTTCACAATTTCAACTTTATAAATAAATCTTCGTTGAAAATTTCAATTTCATAGAATAATCTATAAAACTGAATATCACTCTACGCACATAAAAAAACAAATTACTAGCTTTCTTATATCTTCTCTTTTCATATGTCGACCGATATGACGCTTCTGCAAACACTTTAATATCCAAGATGTTATTACTAATTTCAAGTTTATTTTTACTTTCCTTATTACCTGCATCATTAGACAGATTTATATTAATTTTTATTACTTTCTATATATCGGACTATTACTACTTTTCCTTAACCATCTAACCAAACATCACTTACAAAATGCATGATCACATATTGCTTTTACTTTTTGTTCTTTCGATTCATATTAAATAGAATGTTTCGAATTATTTTGTGGTGCTTCTTCGTAAGGTACTTTTCTTAGTTTACATTTAATTTCTAAAGACAAATTTTGTTTCTTAAATAT
Source organism: Thermobia domestica (assembly GCF_964235325.1). Classification (NCBI taxonomy): domain Eukaryota; kingdom Metazoa; phylum Arthropoda; class Insecta; order Zygentoma; family Lepismatidae; genus Thermobia; species Thermobia domestica. The sequence goes on from NC_137466.1 coordinate 119,978,110, forward strand.
ATCTTACCAATATATTTTATCACGAAACTCAAAAGTAAATTCCTCTGAAAGTTTCTCCTTCCAAAATACAAATAAAGTAATTCACTTCATCTTTGAATTCCCTTATAAAATTTTGTGAAAGTTTTTGACCATATGAAATTTCTGTCTATTTAACTTTGCCTTCTAATTCCCTTATTAAGTGTTCTGATAAAGTTTGGTTTATTGAAATTTCTGTCAATTCCACTTTGTTTCCAAATTGCATAATAAAGCTTTCTGATAGTTGATCATAAGCAGATATATTCATGTAATTTATTTTCATAGTCTAGAAAATATTCATTAAACAATCAGTTAATTTTTTATCATCAAAATTTCTTATCAACTCAAGTACTGGTAAACTTTTTAACATTTCTTCTTTCTCTTGATGTTTAAGATTGTTTATGTTTGTTATTAAATGTTCTCTTAACTCGCTGTCATATTTAAGTTTTTAGACCACATATAACTTGTTTTTTTCTAAGAGCATGATAATAGAATCATTTTTAGGATTTAATACGTATAATCCTTTACATGTTTTTATCTGTGAACTTATTTCGAGTTCATGATGTTTAACTAGTTTAATTAGTTATACTTTTCTTAGTCGATAATATCCTTTGATTTTCTTTCCTTTCCATAGCGTTTTTAATTCGACTATTCCATATCTGTCCATATTCTTGTTTTTATCTTGAAAGCTTTTCTATTTGATTTCCTTCACATTTTCTTTCTTAAGACTCACTAATATAATTATCTCTTGTTTTTCTCTTGAGTATTTACTTTTTATTTCACTTTTCCGTATTTTTTTTCTTAACATTTACTAATATAACTCATATCTTGTTTTTATCTTAGGAGATTATTTCTGATTTCATCTTTTCACGATTTCATATTCTATTTTTAACACTACTCGAAGTACTTTTAATTCAAAAACGTACCTTTTTAAATATGTTTAATGTTTAACTACATAAAAGTTTAAACACATTAAATTACAACACATTACTTTTATTTATTCAACCAGTATGAGAATAATCAAACACTAACCATTTAACGCACATTTTACCACCTTTCTTTCTTTATGTTTTTTCTGCAAGATACTATTTTTATATTCAGTTTTAAATAATTATGGTTGATAAAAATATTTCTTTAACTTGGTTGTTTAAGTCTTTTAACCTATATGTCGGTAGATTGGAACGTGGGACCTCATTAATAACAAATACTTCCATTGCAAGTTGAGACTATATCCGTTTTCAAACATCTTTCGAAATGCTTATACCAACATAATATCCAATTTTTTATTTAGGCTTAATATTTTTATATATTTCTTATACACCTTTTCACATATCATTTACTCATTTTTTATTTAGTACTAAAGGTTTCGTACCAATTGTTCTTTGAAATTTATTATTAAAGTACTTAACCAATGTTGTTAATATCTTAAGTCATTTTTTTGACTAGTAAATTTCTTCCACATGTTTTATTTAATACTTTTGTTAATCGTACTACGGGAAAAGTTTTTTTCCAGTAAGTTGAATAATGATTGGTATAATTTAACCAATCCTTCATAACCTTTGTTACAAGTTCTCTTCCTTATCTGTTTGTAAATTTTTAGTTTTCTAATTTTTAACATATTTTTAATGTGTTTGCAACAACAACAACGGTCTCATCTTTAACTAGAGCAGCAAATGCGTATTTCGAAATCATATCAATGTTTATCATTTAACAATAACATTTATGTTAGTAAATATTTATAATCTTTAGAAATCCCTTTTAATTATCAACTGTCCATTTCAAGAAGATCTGCTTACCACAAATCGTATAATCCTTTTGTAATAATGGATTTAATTTACAAAGTTTTCTTTGATACTTTAAGTATTTCTTCAATCATTTGTTCTCTAATACTTTTACCTTCATCTTGTCAATCCTTTACAAATTGTGTTGTAATAATACCGCTTGTATCGCGTACACCTTTGTTTATATATCTTTCATTTTTCGTTTGTTTTATTCTAATGGTATCTTTCTTTGTATGCGATTGCTTCTTACACTTAACAGTACATAATTGCTATTTATTTAATATAGTGTTATAATAGTTCTCTTTATGTACGTAATAATAAATAATAGTCCTAATTTTTAAACGTAAATATATCGTTACTTTTAAAGACGAAAGGAAAATTTTCAACTGGAGTTTTGTTTTAAAATATGTTTAGAAAGTATTTATCAAGACTTAATTCCATATTGATTATTTTTCCATTACAGAGAAATTTATAAGCTTTATAAAATTAGTTATTCAGGAGGTTAGATCTTTAAAGTTTTTACTTCTCAGTCGACATAATAAGTTCATAGTTTCCTTCTGCATAATAAGATTAAAACTTTCTTCATCACTTCAAAGTCCTCTTTTGTATAACAAGCATCTTAATATCATCTTTCTTTATATATGTATCTTATGTTGACCTCAATACATCTTCAAATTTGTTTCTATCACTTTCCAAATGTTTATTAATATTACTATTTATTAATTAAATCTGTTCAAATGTTACTGCATCTTGTTGATGAATACCATTGGGTATATTAAGAATTATTTTGATAATAAAATGAACCCATTATTTGTTTGCTATGAAGATTTTACCTGGTTCGGATTTAAAGGGATAACGATTTAAAGAGTTTGCATGTGAGTGATGGTTAATGCTTCTGTGTTTATCAAACTCTTGGTTTTGGACAACCTCATCTAAATTCTTTAGTAGTTTTAAATGTTAAAGTTAGTATTTGGAACATTATTTTTCCTATCTATTCAGAAGAAAATTAATACAAGATTCCACTATTTGTATACTTATTTATAATTATCATGTAGTTATCGCGTAAAATGTAAGTGATTTTATGGTTATAAAATCCATAAAAGCTGAAATAATTAATTTCTAAATTTTATCCTTAACAATACACAGACATCAATGCATCGAAAATAGAATTTTAAATTCTCTATTGTAGAATTTTGATTTTCCAAATTAGTTAATAAATAGCCAGTACCGTATGTTTTTTTTGTAATTTTATCCTTAGACTTATTCACCCAGCAACACACTCAGTAAATTGTGTTTTAATTTTCAATTGATTGTCGTTTGAATTTTTAGAATCCATTATCGGCCAAATAGCAAATAAACCTCTGGATTTTTACGTGATTTTTTTTTGTTTTCGGAAAATACTATTGTCTAGAAAGGTCTTAGTGTTTTGTCACGATCTGCTTTTTGTCAAAAGCAAATCGTATCATTTGGAAATCAATGTTAAATATGTTTATGTTTATTGTTAGGTATAAAAGTTCGTTTACCTTTGCGCGTTTAATGTTAGCCTGTATTTAATATAAGTGTTTATTTGTTATATGGATAATGTTGATCTGCACTTAATATGTTATTTATTTGTTGTATGTGTAATGTTGACCTGTGCCAAGTAAAAGTTGTTTACTTGTGTGCCATTAACGTCGACCTGCGCTAAATCACTACAGAATTAGGTAATATATAAACCTAACTAAGAGATTGTACGAGTACTATATATATATGACTTGATCGTGCTGGATGATGTGTTGTACGTAAGCGGACATTATCCATAGATAATATAGAAATATATTTATCAGTTGCATGTTACTCGAGTAAAAAAATAAAAATTATATAGGATTCGATTTCGAAAAATAATTTTTAATATAGTCTATAGCTTCAATTCAACGAATTTATTTAAACTCCATGAGATTTCGTATTATCATAATTATACTGTTTGTGTCAATAGATGGCGTAAGCGCAGTAAAAAGAAAAAGATAGTGAAATAAAAACATAACAGGTTCATCGTATAGTCTGGGCCCGACGATTGATATCAAATGTAAAAATTTGGACTATAAAACCTGTTTAAAAAGGAAGTTTGGACATCGACCAATGTTTGGATATATTTAAGGGCCAGGCGGGCTTAGAAAGTAACGTAATTAAAATTGTGAAAAATTCCATTAGCCAAAAGTAATGAACATATACCTTACCAAGAAACCTAGCCTCTCTTGTGTCTGTTATTGTGTCAGCGAGGACCAGGTATTGCAAAACGTACCTGTGAGCATAACACAAATACTGCACTTAGGGGATTGACGAAAGTTCTCGCTTTCGAAGGGTTACTTGATTTTTGAACTTCATCTAATCATCTTTTCATCTCTGTTTGGGCTTCGGCCCTAGTACTCTTCAACATTATGGCGGACTCAGGCAATGCTCTCGGACAATCGAATCTGGTTCAGACATCTCCGTTAAATATTGGCCCACATGGTCGGCAAAAAACGCAACCGCGAATTGTTACTGGTACTACACGTCTAGTAAAATCTACCACAGCTGTTCTTACAAGTTATGCATCATGTGTAACTAATGGACAACGCATTCGTTCGCGATCTCTTTCCGATGGTGAGCAAACATTAGACCCAAAGAAACAACGACTTACACCCATCGCAGATCCTATTGCTGCTAATAGTGTCAGTACTAATATGGATTGGGCGTCCACTTCTTCTGAACATCAATCAATGCCACACCAAGAAACAATTTATAACTTCTTGTTAACCGATTATGATACAAAATACGACTCAGTACGTGCTGTATTTCAACAACTAGTAAAGTACGTTCCTCGTCCAGAAATACGAGAAATCATTAAGACACGTCGAGGCATCATTCTCAAATCGACCAATCCAAACTTCGCCACACACTCCGGAACAAAGCCACTTACGAAATTTTTGGATTGAAAGCAAAAATAGCAACTTTAAGTTCCAGCGGACGGAAAACACCACCTCCACCACGGCGTCCTCCAATGTTATCTGTTGTCATTCGTGGCGTAGAACCCGACTTCACCGATGAAGAAATTTACTCAGAATTGCATCAAGAAGGACTACCTGTCAAACGTTGTATACGTATTAAGAACAACCAGGGTCCAACATACTTAGTCCGTGTTCTTACTGATCAACAACAGTTGATCGACCAACTTCTTCTCAACGGTGCATATCTATACCGGCGTCGTTACAAGGTTGAACCATCTCGCACACCAGCACCTTTACCTGTTAGATGCGAGAAATGTCAACAATACAATTCTCATCCGACATCTGAGTGTCCAAATACCATCAAATGTGGCTACTGTTCACTTGAACATTCTACAAAAACTTGTCCAAATCTTAAGGAACCACCACATTGTGACCGATGTTCTGAAAGACATCCTACTTATAGTTACAAGTGTAAAGCTAAGCCTAAACCCGACCCCGCTAAGCCAGAGCTTGTTGTACCGATACGTTCCGTTGACACACCAACCCCGCCAGCAAATTCTTTACGCCATCCAATAACCGTTGAAGACTTATTACGCTTCCTTACTATTTCTTTACAAAATATTCATCCTTTTGATCGCAACCACATCCTGCACCAGATCATATACGCAGCCAAATTACTGTTTAACTTACAACTTCATGCTACCTATTCTGGACCTACAGTTCACTTTCAAATTCAACCAATAGAAGTCTACGTTTAACATGGGTACTGCTACCAACACTTATATGCTACATATAATTATGGCTTATAGCTTACTTTTTCTTAACATTCGATCAGTCTTAACACACCACGTGCTCTTTACGCAGCTTCTTCAAGAAGAACAAATTGCAACCTTTGCACTTAACGAAACGTACCTCGCACCACATCTCAACTGTTACTTTCCGAAATATCACTTACTCCGACATGATGCTCCATCTGGTCCACGAGTCTATGGAGGAACAGCTATAGGTGTTAGCCAACGCCTTCCTTATCGGGAAGTCACGGTTCCATTAACGCTCACACTGCACCTACCTGAGCATAATGTCACGACTATTTATTTTCGAGGCCGCACTGTCACCTTTGTTACCATATATTTTCGTCCAGGTAAAGCACTCAACTACGACTTCTTTCGATATATCGATTCTATCTTTAGGCACTATCTTATCATGGCAGATCTAAACTTTCATAGCCGATCACAGCGTGACAAAAATAACTTTCTCGACTTTCTGCAAACTGAAACAGTTGCTGAGTTCCATGTTCTACCGAAGCCTACACGCCCCGTCAGCAATACTACTCCTGATGTTGTCATCACATCAACATCTCTCTCACAGAGTATTCATATCGATGTGCTTGATTCAATTGGTAGTGATCATGTGCCTATCAAACTTACACTTCACTGCTCTCCTCGCTCTCAATCTCAACTACCTCCTCAGAAGGTATTCTGCTACAAACGCGCTAATTGGGAACAATATCGCTCCGATCTGGACACTGCTGTCAACAAATTGCTCATGCCTACAACACAATACGATCTTGATCACACAATTGTTAATCTTACCGAATCTATTCAAGAAGCAGCACAACGTTCTATTCCTACAACAGAAATACAATTGCATAAACCAAAATTGCCTCCTCATTATTTACCTTTCATATTCGCTTCTCGTAGAGTACATCGCGAGTATCTCACTACAGGAAATCTTGAAGCGCTTCGGCTTCATCGCCAATATCTTCGGATTACACATAACTATATTGTTGCATATAAGAAGCGCCATTGGATTCAAACTTGTAACACACTTGCAAGTGAATCACACCCTAGTAAATATTGGCGCAAATTCCATCAACTCACAGGGACAGTTTCCCGCACACCATACCCCATTGTTCAAAATAATCAGGCAATCACCACTGATATGGATAAAGCTAATACGTTTGCTTCATTCTTTCAAGATATTTTTACACCTCTCCCAGGTTGGCATACACCGCAACGCCTACAAAAGTCAATAAACCGACTTACAGATCCATCTTCTGCTTTTCTGCGCCCATCTATCAACCACTCTTTGGAACCCAATAATCCACTTACCACTCCGATTCAACCAGACGATATTCGCCAAACATTATTCCGTAAACGCAACAACGCCCCAGGATTTGATTCTGTTACGTATGTTCTCATCAGGCAAGCTTCACCTTCTTTTCTTCTGTTTCTCAGCACCATATATACCTTCATCCTCCGAACTGGATTTTTTCCAATCGACTGGAAATACTCAAAAGTACTTCTGTTTCCGAAACCTAAGAAACCTCCGTCAGACGTCCAGTCTTATCGCCCTATACACCTCACCAGTTGCCTCTGTAAAATTTTGGAACGAATTCTAGTCCGCCGCATGCACGCTCACCTTGCAACTCATAACCTACTTCCTATTCACCAAGCCGGTTTTCGACCTCATTTTAGTACCCTGGATCAACTATTAAGACTATCCACGGCTATTTATAATCAATACAACACAGGTTTTCCTTCTTGTCTGGTAGCCTTTGATCTAGAGAAAGCTTTCGACAAAGTTTGGCATCCTGGTTTACTTTACAAACTCCATAACTATCTACTACCATCTTCATATATCAGGTTCATACATTCCTTCTTATTAGGGAGGCTAGCATATATCTCTATTAACGGAACACTTTCTCATCCGATTTTCCTACAATCTGGCGTTCCTCAAGGTTCGTCACTGTCTCCTATCTTATACTTACTGTATGTTGCCGACCTTGTTGTCCCACAGAACATAAGCATATTCCAGTTTGCTGATGACACCGCCTTTTTCACGACGGCCCGCACAATGCAATCAATCAGTAAAAACATGCAAACGGCAATTGACGCATTCGTTCAGTGGTGTAATATATGGCGATTAAGTATTAATTCTACGAAAACTCAGGCTATTGGTTTCCTGCCACGTAGACGCCGTTACCGAATATACCGAAATCCAAGTCGATTAAACATTCAAGTAGATCATACACCTGTCGTGGCGTCAAATACACTGACTTATCTTGGTGTCATATTTGACTCCAAACTTACCTGGAATCCACACCTCACCAAGATCGTACGCCAAGCACAAAATCGGCTCAACCTACTCAAGCGCTTAGTCGGTACAACCTGGGGGCTAAAACCATTAACAGTACTTAATACCTACAAAGCCTTTATGCGCAGTACATTAACATATGGACACACTGCCTGGACATCCGCACCGCCAAAATTCTATCAGAAATTGGCTATCCTAGAGCGTCATGCTCTACGTCTAGCACATCGAATCAGCTTACCGCATCCGACACGGTTACTTTACGAGCTGATTGATTTTCCACCTTTATTGCATCATCTCGAACAGCTTCGTACTCGGTACGTTTGCATGCGAATTGACCAGCAGCATCCCATGTTACTTGATATCCTACGGTACGATCGGGATCACGACGCACCTTCAACTTACGTCGATACTCCTCTCCAGCACTTCATGACCTTCTATCATTTACAACTAGATGATGCTGTAGTGGATCCCGAAATCTTTCACATCTATGAACCACGTGAACTTTCATCATTCATCTACCCATCATATGCACCGTAACTACCTATTAACATGGGCTTCCTCTGTCTTCATCAGTTCCTGAATCGCCCCAGGAACAGAAGATAACTTGCATTCGTCAGTACTAACAAAACCCTGTGATGTGGCGTCCAGAGCACTCCATTCCATCTTCATCTACTTCTCTGCCCACTGCACCCTGCACTACAATTATTCAGTTTCGCATTCACCATCATTCATCACGGCATGCTAATACTGTATTTTTTTTTAATATTATTGTGGCACCCTTGGCCTCCCATCATATTATATTTGATCCTCATTATATGTTATTTTTCACCTTTCAATAACCTCTCTGTGTGTATGTGTACTCAATAAATGAATAAATATCACAATATGTACACCTCTTAGACCATCCACATTAAAGTGCAATCAACTCTTCTATATATACAGCACTTACCCGAAGAAAGGGCAAAACCCTTTAAACGGGACGACGGACAAAAAAAAGTAATGAAGATCGCCATCTTGCTAATAGTTTTAAAGAGGGGGCTGTTATCTTAAACTTTTAATTTCGTAAAAGGTGAACTGGAACTTCTTTACAAGAATTTATTCATCGGATGTTGTCTTCTACAAGTTTGATGGGAATATGTGTTATTACTATGACTAATTAAGGTAAATTCGTGGTTGCACGCATCTGATCAGATTATAAGGGGACATGTTAAACATTTGATTCTTAAGTGATGCGTCTTGGCTTCTTATCACTAAATTATAACAAGATGTTGCAGTATATTATCTAGTGAAACCAAGTCATATAATCAAACGGGAAAAGTAACAAAAATGGCAAGCAAGCTGTTACATAAAGAACTTATTGCAACAGAATAACGATATTTACCGAGTTATGTTAGGTCGACTGATAGTTGACATTTGCAGCTCGTTTTCGTTGGAGTAGCTTCTCAACTGAAGTGTTGGCAATTCATTATTAATCACTATGAAATCGAGTTTCAACATTAAACTAATAGAATACCACATCTTCTTATTTGATCTTTAATGATATGTATATTAGGGTGATTTATGCAATCTATGCAGTGGTTATCCAACCTGGAGCTAATTATTAAGGGATGATAAGATTTAATGTTAGTATCTATTAGTGCTGTTGAATTTTTGTGACATTTGCGGTTTTCGGTTTTTGAGAAAACCGGTTTTCTGAAAACCGAAACCGCAAAAGCGGTTTTCAAAACCGAAACCGCAAATGCGGTTTTCAAAACCGAAACCGCAAAAGCGGTTTTCAAAACCGAAACCGTAAATGCGGTTTTTAAAACCGAAACCGCAAATGCGGTTTTCAAAACCGAAACCGGAAATGCGGTTTTCAAAACGGAAACCAATGTTTTTAATTACACCTTTTAACAATTGTGAAAGCATCTATCGATCGAGACATCTATTGATTTATGTCTGTGTTTCAACATTTTTTATTTGCTCCCGTTTCCTCCCACTTTCTTACGGTTTAGAACTCCGTAAGTACTGATGTGAACTTGTGTGTTACAAATACTGACCTGGGATCATTTGCACTTTTTTTTTTAGTTACTTCTTTGATGACACTTCCAAGGTATTTTTCGGTTGCAGGGAAGCAAACTGGACCCCACCTGATTTTTATATATTTTGTAAAGTAGAGCACGAGGAACACGAATCTTAAGGAATTTTGACATTCCGACTTCCCGAACTCGAGATACTAGAACTTATACAGTAGTTTTACATAGTATGTATAAAATTAACGAAGAAAGTTCTGTCGCTTTTTGACCTATCACCTTAGAACATCGATATGTCACCTAAGACCAGGGGTGTAGCCAGCAGGTTTCTGTAGGAGGGGCCCGTCGTTTTTGAAGGGGAACAGCTACAATCTTTTAAAAAATGTGTTACAACTAGTGTTTTTGAAGCCTGAAAAAAACTGGAAAATTTTGGTTTCCTTCCGGAAAACTAAAAACACTGTTTTAGCTTATTATTATTATTATTATTATTATTATTATTATTATTATTATTATTATTATTATTATTATTATTATTATTATTATTAATAATAATAATAATAATAATGGTAATAGTAATTTCATAAATTATATTACAGATAGTTTGTATTATGTTTAACCAAGAACTACTGCCCCCGACCAAACATTATACCTTTGTGCATAACTATTTCAATACACAGAACCGATCTATATAGGTAAACAAGAAAGTTCTATCGCTTTCTCACCCACCACCTCCGGACATTCATATGTCACCTAACACGTATCTGGAAGATCAAGAATAGATCGACAACCTTCTGCAAACGTTCTGGAGGGCCATTTATCCCATCGCGGTACAGGTTGGTGTTCCGTGAAGTGAAGAAGTTATCAAGTGCATTTTGCACCTCTACTTGGGATTTGAGCTGGCATCCTTTAAAGTGATTGTCCAAGGAAGGGAACAGATGATAATCGGACGGTGCAATGTCCAGGGAGTATGGCGGATGCAATAGTGTTTCCTATCCAAGGCGTAAAATGGTGTCCCGGGTCATCCTAGCCACGAGGGGCTTAGCGTTGTCCTGTTACATAAGGACCCCTTTTGGGATTCAGAAGTGCTGGCTCCAGAGTTTTGAGTTTCTCTTGAACACGGCTCAACTGCTGACAGTACACAGTTGGATTGATGCGATGACCAGCTGGTAGCAGTTCCCGATGCACGATGCCACGAGCAGTTCATCAACACACAGGAGGACTTTCTTCTGGTGTAGTACTGGTTTCGGCTGTCTTGGAACCGTTTATGGGATGCTAACCAATTATGACGGCGCCGTGGAACTTCGTACAGGACCCATTTCTCATCACATGACAACACCTTGTCCAGAAATGGCTCCTTCCTCAGACGAGACAGCAAAGAAACACAGGTGTCTGCTTGCGTTGCCTTTTGACCCGGAATCAAGTTATGTGAGACCCATCGACCCAACTTCTAGTGTTTCCTCAGTTGATGAAGGTGCTGCTGAATGGTTTCGCCACTCACACTGAATTGTCCCCATGCCGTAAGCGTCGGTGGACCACAAATGGGCAATTAGCGACATCACGCCAAACATTGGCGGCGCCGCAGCGACGATCCCCGGTGGCCCCTCTATCGTTTTGAAAATTATGTCACCAGCGGCAGAGATGCCACAAAACGCCAATGAACTACAAAATTAACTAACTAACTAACTAACTCTATGGCCTATGGAACCCGGAGGTTCAGTGCCGCGTTCACAAAAGCTCTCCACTGACTTCTATCCTTAGCTAATTGCATCCAGTTTCTACTTTGTATTCCTATCTCTGCGAGATCCATCTTAATATTGTCCTCCCGTCTGCGCCTAGGTCTTCCTAATGGTCGTTTTCCTATGGGTCTACCAGTCAAGACTTTGAAAGCGTTTCTACTTTCTTCCATTCTAGCTATATGACCTGCCCACCTAAGCCTCCTAGACTTGACGACCCTAACAATGTTGGGTAAACCGTATACACTATGTAGTTCCTCGTTATGAAGCTTCCGCCATTCCCCATTCCCGTTCCTCTTGGGTCCGAATATTCTTCTCAGGATCCTGTTCTCAAATACTTTCAGTCTATGTTCTTCCCTCAGAGTAAGCGACCATGTTTCACAACCATACAGAACAACAGGCATGATTATCGTTTTATATATTTTAAGCTTCAAATTCCTCGATAGAATTCGCGACGACAAGAGATTTTGAACCGAATAGTAACACGAATTCCCTGCTTTTAGTCGACATTTAATTTCTTCGTGAATATGATTTTCGTCTGTTAATATTGATCCTAAATATTTGAAAGTATCCACTTTATCAAAAGCATTATTTAATATTTTAACGCCTCCACAATTTGCCGTATTACGGTCCCGACGCACTTCCATGTATTTAGTTTTCTCTGCATTTACTTCTAAACCCATGTCCCTGCAAGCGTTTAATAAGATCTCTGCATTTATTTCTACTGTTCTCCTATCATCCCCTATTAAATTTACATCATCAGCATATGCCATAACCTGGTGAATGCCGTTCAACTCTAGGCCCTGGTTGCTATCTTTGATTTTCCTTATGGCGTATTCCAGCACAAAGTTAAATAATAATGGCGACAACGCATCTCCTTGTTTCAGGCCATTTTCGACGTGGAAGCTCGTGGACAAAAATTTTCCTACCCGGACTTTACTTTGGGATTCACTTAAACATATCTTAATTAATCTAATTAGCTTTCTCGGTATTCCAAGTTCTGTAAGAACGTTGTATAATGTTTCTCTCCTAACCGAGTCGTAAGCCTTTCTAAAATCAATAAATAGTTGATGTACCGGGGTAATGTATTCCCACTTCTTTTCGAATATTTGGCGAATGGTAAATATTTGGTCGATAGTTGATCGATTTCGTCTAAATCCGCACTGATAATCTCCAATAATTTCATCTGCGTATGGGGTCAATCTTGCTAACAGAATATTTGAAAGGATTTTATAGGATGTTGACAGAAGAGAAATGCCTGGATAATTATTACAGTCAGTTCTGTCGCCTTTCTTGTGAATTAGAACAATGATTGATTCTTTCCACTCTTGTGGCAATTCTTCCTTGTTCCAGATAAGGAGAATGAGTTTGTGTATTTTGTTCCTCAATTTTTCGCCTCCAGCTAAAATTAACTCGGCCGGAATTTCATCTACACCCGGAGATTTGTGTTTCTTCAATTTCTTTATAGCGGCTTCCACTTCTATTCGATTGGGTTCTGGAGTATACGGTTCTGCGGTGTGTATCTCCTTTTCTCCACGCTCATTATTTTTTGGCTGCGTGTTCAGCAAATCGTCAAAGAAATCTTTCCATCTATTTAAGAGGCTATCCGTATCGGTGAGAACTGTTCCGTCAGATTTCTTTAATATATAAGCACGAGATTGATAGCCTTTCTTAAATTCGCTGATCCCCTTATACATGTCCCGAATATTTTTATTTTTACTATTATCTTCAAGTTCCTTAATTTTAGCTTTCAAAAAATCCCGTTCCTTTGTTCTAAAAGTCTTGGAAGTTTCCCGCCTGATATCTGCGAAATTTTGTGTAGTTGTTTCATTCGGATTTTGTAGCCACCGTAATTTTGCCAGTTTTCTCTTCTCTGCTAGTTTAATGCATTCTTGGTCGAACCATGGTTTGTTCCTACGTATTTCCGCGTGTCCCAATTTTTCTATTGCTGAACTTTTAATGCTATCTCTAATTTCAATCCAAGTATCCTCAACACTAGTGCACTCCGAGTCTTCTAAAACCGCGAATCTATTCGAAACTTCAATCTGGTATTCCTCTCTTACCTGGCTCTCTTCTAATTTCTTTAAATTAAATCTCTCCGTTTTCGGACATTGAATATTACCTTTATTCAACGATAATCTCACCCGTATTATCGCTACTACCAGGTAGTGATCAGTGTCACAATCAGCCCCTCTAAACGACCGGACGTCAATTATGCTAGATTGTCTTTTTCTATCTACTAAAACGTGATCAATTTGATTATGTGTTTTTCCGTCTGGTGATGTCCAAGTGTATTTATGAACGTCGCGATGTGGGAATTTTGTACTTTTCACGATTAGGTTTTTGGATGTTGCAAAGTTCACGAGTCTAACACCGTTGTCATTACTTTCCTTATGCAAACTTTCGTTCCCTATAATCGGTTTGAAAATATCCTCTCGTCCTACCTTCGCATTGAAATCCCCTAATAGAATCTTCATATGGTATCGCGGGAGTTGGTCAAATATCCGTTCCACTTCTTCGTAAAAACTATCTTTTATATCGTCACCCTTATCTTCAGTTGGAGTATGTACATTTAAAACAATAATATCACACCACCGTCCCTTAAGAATAATAAAAGAAAGTCTGTCAGTAACAAATTCAACCCGTTTAATTGCTGGTAATATTCGTTTGTGAACGAAAAACCCTGTTCCTAACTGGTGATTTTTATTTCCTTCCCCGTAAAAGAACGTAAAATTTCCGGAATTCTCAGATCCATTTCCTTCCCACCTAACTTCCTGAACTCCTACTAAGTCCATCCTGTATTTCTCTAACTCACTCGTTACAGATTTTAACGCGCCTGCCCTATAAAGACTTCTAATATTCCATGTTCCAAATCTCATGTCCATTTTCTTTTGCTGATGTCGTGCCAAGTTATCAGTCCTTGTCCAAGGCTTTTGTGAATGTTTCTGAACAAGTACCTTTTTTTACAGGATGAGGGTGTTAGCCTTACCCAAACCCCCAAGCTGGAGGACCACTCCTAGTCGTCTGTCCGCGACTGCTTATTCAGTATATTCGCAGCTAACCTCTATATCTAGAGGCCTTCTCCTCGATCCCCAACCTGAGGACGCGCCATGCCGTGGTGACAGGAACCCACGTTACACGGGAACCACAAAATTACTCCCCCAAAATGTTAAATCGGCTATATGTGTGATTTAGTTACATTAAGGTGAGTCTAAAAAACACTTTTAAAAAGTACCAAAATATTACCCCGAAGGGGACTCAAACCACCAACCTTATGATTACTAGGCAAATGTTCTTCCTACTTCGCTACGATGGCGATGAAGGAAACGTCGCTTGTAAAGGGATAAATCGTTAAGATCTTTTTTATTTGGTCAATCACAGTGCTCCTTTAACCGTGTATATTCGACGATAACTGTTTGGAATTAGATAAAATGTGTTCGCCATGTAATTTTGTAACAAAATGACGCGTGTCTATTTACTTTATTTCATAGTTCTCGCATACTCACTTTCTAATGATCGACGACAGTTGTCATCTAAATTCATACAATTATCGCACTTATTTCAAGATTTTTCACGTCATGATGTTGAGGCAGAGGTTATTCTTGACCCTCGGAGCTCACTTTAGGAACAATTCGTCAGCAAAAAATAATATATAATAATAACCGCATACACATGACTGGC
Source organism: Thermobia domestica (assembly GCF_964235325.1). NCBI lineage: Eukaryota > Metazoa > Arthropoda > Insecta > Zygentoma > Lepismatidae > Thermobia > Thermobia domestica. The sequence goes on from NC_137466.1 coordinate 119,993,394, forward strand.
GACAGTTCGTGTTGGTCCCTTCACGATTCTCCGCGAAGAATCTAAGAAGTGCGGACCAAGACGAAGTTCTCGCTGGTCGCTGCTACGCGGTGGTACTTCAACACCCCGACGCGAGATATATATGTTTCGACTCGACGAAACCCGGCCGCCAGTGAGGGCCAACTATCGCAGACCTACGCAAAAAGCGACAGAACTTTCTTGGTTAATTTTATACATAAGGCTGATTTTCTTTGAAATTGCACTTAATTTATTTTAAGATTTTCTGAGAAAAATGTGTATTTATTATTCGTGACTAAAAAGACGTAATTATTTTATTAACAGCTATATCTCACTTCCTGTTTTACAAGAAATAGCATTTTAAAAAGCGAATGAAATCCAAACTGAAAAACTGAATAAAAACGTTGCTTTTCACCAAATTTTCCATCTGATAAAAAGTTCTCTTGAAACACTAATTACAGCATATAAATAATATAGTCTAATGTACTTACGATTTAGTATAGTACCATTGTTTTATGATAGAATTTATAGTGGGAGGCGCGGTGGCTCAGGGTTCCCTGGTTCGATCCCAGCTCGCGCCGTGTGGACTTTGTAGTGGACAAACACCGTGCTCATGGGTTTTCTCGGGGTTCCGTTTCCTCCCACTTTCTTCATTCCACCATTTCATTCATTTCTCATAATCACCGTCTCCTTTGGCCTAACCGGCATAGGCGTGAGACGTTAAACTCAAAGATTTCATTTCATTTCATAGAATTTATAGTACCTTGTCAAAAAGTTTGTCTTCAAACTGTTAAATACAAATCGCCGTAAATTGTGTAATCTACTGTCACAAAAAGTATACCATACTATTTTCGGATCGCTATAAGGAAGAAATACCATACTATTTTGTGATCGGTATGGTAAAATACTATTTTTCCGTACTATTTTACCGTAAATTATTAATTATATGTAAACATTGTTATTTTTAAATGACTGAAGCGAAGTAATCTCACGATGATGTTTTAACATCTGGTCATTAGGGGGGCCAGGAAATCATTTGGGGAGCCTGGCACCGATGGGCCCCCCGTGGCTACACCCCTGCCTAAGACGTACCTGGAAGATCAAAAATAGTACCCATCAGTATCAACGACCTTCTGAAAAATGTTCGGGATGGGCATGGATTCCTTCGCGGTAGAACTTGGTTTGCCGTGAAGCAAAGAAGGTATCAAGTGCATTTTGCACCTTTACTACGGAGTTGAACTTTAGTTCTCTAATGTGAGTGTCCAAGAAATGGTTCAGGGATAATCGGACGGTGAACTGTCCAGGGAGTATGGCGGTTGCAATAGTGTTTCCCATTTAAGGAGTAGGATGGTGTCCCGGGTCACTCTAATCATGTGGGGCTTAGCGTTGTCCCGTAACGGGAGAACCCCTTAGCGATTGAGACGTGCTGGCTCCAAGGTTTTGAGTTTTTCTTGAACACGGTTCAACTGCTGACAGTAGACAGTTGCATTAATGTTCTGCTCTGACAAGCCGGTAGCAGTTCCCGATGCACGATGTCGCGAGCAGTCCACCAAACACACAGCAGGACTTTCTACTGCATTACTGGTTTCAGCTGTTTTGGAACCAGTTCATGGGATTTTAACGAATGGTGACGACGCCATGGAGCTTCTCATCACATGTCAACATCCTGTCCAGAAATGGCTTCTTCCTCAGACGAGACAGCAAAAAAAACACAGGTGTCTGCATGCGTAGTCTTCTGGCCCGGAGTTAATTCATGTGGGACCAATAGACTCAAATTGTAGTGTTTCCCAAGTTGATGGAGGTGCTGCCGGATGGTTTCTCCACTCACATTGAATATTAGCCCCAGTTCCTCACAGGTCTCTCCACTGTTCGCCTCAATTGCTACCTGAAGATCTTCATTTTGTAAATGTGTTGGTCTTACGGCACGTGGTGCGTCTTTCGTGAGTGTTTTGTCACCGTCCTTAAACTTTCTAAACCACCCTTGCACTGTCTGCGTAATCACGACACCCTCACGAAAGGCCTGAGATATCTTCCGCCCCACTGCAGTGGCGTTTGATCCAAGTTTGAACTCGTACAGCATACACACCCTTATGACGCTCTGTGGAGGTTCCATATTCACTCTGTCCTTACACAAGTTCACGTTGTAACTGAACTGCCACAAGCAGGTAGAATGTTGCATATACCCACACCAACATCTGACCTTCGCCTTTTCTCCATTCGCATTCAACTCACGATGTAAGGATCAATTGAACACAGACCTCCACAAAAAGCGACAGAACTTTCTTGGTTACCTTTATATATCTCACAGGACATAATATGTTAAGTATAGAGAATATATCTATATTAAACTTAGTTTTAATATCTCGAGCTCCGGAAGTCGGAATGTCACAACTCCAGATTCGTGTTCCTCGTGATCTAGTTTACAAAATATATAAAAATCAGGTGGGGCCCACTTTGCTTCCCTGCAGCCTACTTTTCAAACGAAACTAAGTTTTCCAGAGTGTACATTTTGCTTCAAACTGAGTTCTGCCCTGGCTAACATACGTAAATTCGCTTCTATAAGTGTCGTTAAAGTTACACTTGAAATTGTCGTTCGGCATTCTTGTAGCTTATGAAGGCATGAATAATTCAAGTATGTTTGTCACAACATCTACAAAAGAATATTCATTCGTATAGAACCTCCAATACATTACATTAAAAACACATGAATTACACAAAGAAAACTATTGTGCATTAGAGCAGATCTCTTATTAGCGAATGGCCCTACACCCGCGCACTGCTCAGATAGCTCACAGCCTGAGCCTGAGCGCAATTCCAAATTTAACTCAATCGCGATTAAGATTGTCAAAGGTGTAGCGGTTTACGTTGAATATACCAACACTTTATTCACTAAGTCGTCTTAGATTTTTCTCCAATCCCAAAAAGCAGGTGGTTTTTCGTGATTAAGATAGCGAGGGACGAATATAGAACCTGACAATCGGGTGGTACCCGCAAAAATCGGGTAATATGACAACACTAAGCTAAATAGAAAATAAGGTATATCCCTATTTAAGATCACTACACCTGCAACTCATGAAATTCAATTTGAAATCTCATCCACTTAGATTGAGATCTTTTATATTATCATTATTCTTTCACTTTGTTTCTAAATAGTACTGCCACTCTTTCTTTTGTTAACAAAAAAAAACCACCTCCCTTTCTTAGAAAAAAGAAAAGAAAAAAATTAGATCGCAATTCACAATTTTATTGTTGATTTGTTGCCATTCCGATAAATGTGAATGTTGTGGTTTTGCATGTGTTGACTGGTTTCTTATCGCAAGTCCCAGACACCTGCAATAGTTCATACGTGAAGGGAACACCGATCATATTTTATTCTATATCTTTTTACTTCCCAATAACGATAGCCGTGCCTCTTTGTGACAAACTGCAACTTATTTTTTTTATTCTGCCAATTGTAAAAGAATACTAAACAAGAATTTCCCTACACGTTAAGACATTTTAAGAAAAAATATCTTCTTTCACCTCTGCAAATTTTGAGCATTTTTTCCCTACGCCGGGGAAAATTTCCCTCCATCTGGCAACTGTGAGCCGAAGATGGGAAAGATTCTTTGCTGTTTCCTCGTCGTTATTTGATATTAGTGCTGTCGAATTTTTGTGACTTCTGCAGTTTTCGGTTTTTGAGAAAATCGATTTTCAAAACCGAAACCGCAGATGCGGTTTTCAAAACCGAAACCGCAAATGCGGTTTTCAGAAACCGAAACCGCAAAAGCGGTTTTCAGAAACCGAAACCGCAAAAGCGGTTTTCAGAAACCGAAACCGCAAATGCGGTTTTCAGAAACCGAAACCGCAAATGCGGTTTTTAAAACCGAAACCGCAAATGCGGTTTTCAAAACCGACATTTCGGTTTTATGAAATTTCACTTTTTTCAAAAACCGGTTTTCGGTTTTTTCAAAAACCGATTTTGACAGCACTAGTATCTATATTAATCACGTCGAAATTTATTTTATTAGTAATAAATGAATAGGTTAAGTTAGCTAGGTTAGTTATTTTAAGTATAGTACATGTATAGCATTTTAGATTAAATAGACTAGTTATTAATTGTATTATTGTTGTGTTAATTGTATTAATTGTCTTATGTACTAAAAGGATGATGGAATTGAAAGCTTGTATTACTGAAATTTGAACTGTGATAATAATATGGAAAATAAGTTGACAGAGGAAAAAGTAATGATAATCGAAAGTGAATGTGCATATATTGTTTCTGTCGTGAATGTACACTCATGTCCAAAATTATTGTCGCATATCTATAAATGTGTTGTTGTAGGAATATAATTTGATAACATCTTGTTTGAGGATCGTAGATCACTTATATATTTCTTCACGTTGTTCACAATTAAATCTGTTTCCCACATTCAGACCATTGTTGGATGCATTTATTTTTAAAAAATCTCTGTAGCCTGGATGCATAGAACTCAGCAACGAAAGTTTACAGGTCCTCATCGTTTCTGAAGATAATGCCATTTTTGAGTAATTGAGTAACTCAAATAAAGAAGACAGTTTTACAAAACTGCATTTAGTTTCTTTTTACATGGAACTTTTATGAATAATGACACGGCAAAACGGATAATAATTTAAAAATTTGTAGAATTGCGAACGCACTTAATAAATATTACCATATTTATATCTAATAGTATCAAGATGGTTATTCTCAGATCATAAGTTTCCAAGTGATATCTCCAAAATAAAATTAAGGCAATGGTCTAATAAAAATTAGACATTGGCAATATTAAACATACAAATCTGAAATTATATAAACTTTTAAATCTCCATTATTTATTAATATATTTTTTTAAAATAAAACATTTCAAAATTAAATTAAGAAACGAAAGTTTCTCCATGTAATAATTATTTGCTACATATTAATATAAAATTACAAAACTTAAATATCTTTGTTATTTATTACGAAATTTCAAACATTTAACTTCTAGCATGATCTCGTAAAACTAAAACGTACTCAGATTGTCGGCATAAAAAATGCTGATGAAGAATCATGCATTAATATTTATTCTTATCTCCACAGAAACAAACGGCTATATTTGGCAACAGTTACTTCAACTGCATAGTACCAGATTGAATGAAATAGTCTTGGCCGTGATAGCCATCTTCAAATTCTCTCCTTCATCCGAACAACCACCCAATCAAATAAACAGATCATGGCTAATGTAGCCAAAAGTTTTTTAAGCATACTCAAAATTTTTAATTTACGATTTTAAAATCCAAATTGTTTTTATATGCGCAACGGCTATTTATTCAAATTTATAAATGAATATTCCAGGAACTTGTGGTAGTGCCACTCCGAACAAGAAACCTCAGAGCATCTTACTCACTATAATATTAAAGAAACACAATTTAAAATATATATATTTTACAATACAAAATACAATATATGTATTTTAAAATATATATATACAATAAAAATATATATATTTTAAATTGTGTTTCTTTAATATTATAGTGAGTAAGATGCTCTGAGGTTTCTTGTTCGGAGTGGCACTATCACAAGTTCCTGGAATATTCATTTATAAATTTGAATAAATAGCCGTTGCGCATATAAAAACAATTTGGATTTTAAAATCGTAAATTAAAAATTTTGAGTATGCTTAAAAAACTTTTGGCTACATTAGCCATGATCTGTTTATTTGATTGGGTGGTTGTTCGGATGAAGGAGAGAATTTGAAGATGGCTATCACGGCCAAGACTATTTCATTCAATCTGGTACTATGCAGTTGAAGTAACTGTTGCCAAATATAGCCGTTTGTTTCTGTGGAGATAAGAATAAATATTAATGCATGATTCTTCATCAGCATTTTTTATGCCGACAATCTGAGTACGTTTTAGTTTTACGAGATCATGCTAGAAGTTAAATGTTTGAAATTTCGTAATAAATAACAAAGATATTTAAGTTTTGTAATTTTATATTAATATGTAGCAAATAATTATTACATGGAGAAACTTTCGTTTCTTAATTTAATTTTGAAATGTTTTATTTTAATAAAATATATTAATAAATAATGGAGATTTAAAAGTTTATATAATTTCAGATTTGTATGTTTAATATTGCCAATGTCTAATTTTATTAGACCATTGCCTTAATTTTATTTTGGAGATATCACTTGGAAACTTATGATCTGAGAATAACCATCTTGATACTATTAGATATAAATATGGTAATATTTATTAAGTGCGTTCGCAATTCTACAAATTTTTAAATTATTATCCGTTTTGCCGTGTCATTATTCATAAAAGTTCCATGTAAAAAGAAACTAAATGCAGTTTTGTAAAACTGTCTTCTTTATTTGAGTTACTCAATTACTCAAAAATGGCATTATCTTCAGAAACGATGAGGACCTGTAAACTTTCGTTGCTGAGTTCTATGCATCCAGGCTACAGAGATTTTTTAAAAATAAATGCATCCAACAATGGTCTGAATGTGGGAAACAGATTTAATTGTGAACAACGTGAAGAAATATATAAGTGATCTACGATCCTCAAACAAGAGATGTATGTATGGATTCCAAACGACACGAACTAATGAATCCACGTAATAAATATTCACAATGTACTATGTATTCAGAAGATGTTAAATTAAGACGATTAAGGAAACAGAGTATGTTATAAATACTACATTGAAATCATATTTGTAGTTGAAGTATAGATAATTGGAATGACTTGTGCAACTTTAAAGATTGATAAATGCTCTTTCATTAAATTTAAGTCACTTTATTAATTTTATATGATGAATAATATAACAGTTAAACAGTGTTTGACATGCAGTACTTGACGCAACTTCTAGAGTTTACTTAGCTGACCGGAACAGATTTATTCGAAATTTAGGTCCCATTTAACTATAGTTTTCAAAACTCACCATATGTATTGTTACTAGGGCTTTTTTGAAATCCAATATTTGCCTATGAAGTGCATTCAGAAAAGATAGAGTATACAGAGGTTTCCTATAATCCGCATTTTGAAATTTTCAGACAGCTACGAAGCTCAGTTTTGAATATGTAAATGAATTGTTCGCAATTATTTGAATTTTTTTGCTGAGTCTCAACTTCAGACGATGTCCCGAAAAATTAAATCATTAATGCTTGTCATGAAATTTTTTTTTCTTTTTCTCTACTTAAAGGTTAAGATAAGTTTTCTTTTTAGAATGCTTTGTATAATATTCTGTATCTTCTTCCACATTAATAATTTCTAATTGGTTGTTGTGTGACGTCACAGTTTGACTCTTATTCTTATTGAACTACACGTATGGAACAAAGAGAAGACAAGAAACTTGTCCTTGATAAAGGCAGTGTTGACAGGCGAACAAGAATATCGATAACTTAATCGATTGTTTTGTAGATGTTTTATTCGTCGTACACTACTAACCTTTGCTTATTCCATTCTTCCATCCCAACTCCTTCCTTTCGTTGCATTACCTGTTCCCTTTGTTGTTTATCTAATTATCAAAACGTGTTGTTACGTGATACTTAAACCAGCAATTCCCGTTGGTTAGTAGCCTGTCCGTGTGCCTTTAAAATGCGTGACACGGATTCGAGTTTCGGTTGGAGATCCTTGAAATTTGAACGCACTGGGTCGTTCAGGTTCCATCTTAAAATGTAGGCCTGTTTCATAAACTCCAATCCAGCTTCAATTTCATATTTCAGCTTGTTGGAAATGACTTTCTACAATTTATCTGTAGACTATTTTTACTTTTCAACTAAATGTGGCTATTACAATTCTTCTTTCACAACTATCTAGATATAATCCTAATTACACGCTGTAGTAGAATCCTACAGTAGTATGAACCAGAAGATAAAATAGTTATATTTGTTTCTTGTAGGTGGATATACGGAAATCAGATAACGTTTGGAAACTGTAATGAAGCATTCAAATTCATTTACGCAGGCAAGAAGTATGGTTTACAACAGCTTGTTGATAAAGGTTCCAAATATGTCATAGAGAAACTGGATGCTATTGCTGCTATTCCAGCCTATGAGTTTGCAGATTTAATTGATGAACCACTGCTGAAAGAGTATTGCTTGAAGGTGGGTTTCTTGTAATTTTCTTTACTTCAAGGAGGTACATGAGAAAACTATTTTATAGTAAATAGCAACTTAAGAACTAACCCCAAATTAAGAGGAAACATAACGATAATAAACTATAGTAGAAAGGCTTTGCTATATTAGTAAAATTTTAGAAAGTTAATTATTTTGTGTACTTTCTAATCTGATCAAAGTAACTAATATTTCTATTAAGAAATATATCAAATTGTACACAACCACACACTAAGCAAGACTATGTGATAATATACAAAAAGCACAATCATGTAACAGTTTGGACACAATAACTGTGTCTTCATCAGACTTCCACTCCTTCTGGAAACTTGGGAGTTGATCCTCTCTTATATACTTTTCGGAGATCAACTTTTAATTAGGCTACGCCCCTTCATTAAAAAATAATACTTGTGTTTTTTACTTTCACTTCTTCAGCTGCACATTTGTCAAATTAAAAATGTACATTTTTGCTGAATACATTCTTGTCCTCTAATTATCCTTGTGATGTTCCCTTATTAATTTGTTCTCTTTCTTTCTTCTTCCTTTTCCTTTCTTCTTCTTTAAGTAGAATCTTCTCCCATTCTTTATTTATTGTGAATACTGCATTCCAATTCCTCACCTTATCTTCTCCTTCATGATTTTCCTCGCTTCTTTCTATTTTCTCACCAATGTCCTGTTCTGTGCTTCTATGACTTCTGCTCCTTTCCACCCTATTCTGTAGCTTGTATCTTTCTGATGCTTATATATTGCGTTGTTGTCTCTTTTCAATCTTACGTCATATTTGTGCTGTTTTATCCCTTCTTCCATCTTCTGTTTTTGTCTTCTATGTAAATTTTGTTTCACCCCGCGCATCCTACTCTATATATTACCACTTTGATCTTTGTCCACTATTGCTTTTCTTTTGTTTTTCCCGACTACTTCAATTATTCTACTTCCTTCTTTCCAGTACGTCCTAATTCATGCTTTCTGAAGTATCCTGCTTTCTGTTTCTTTGCCTAGGCTCTCTTTACCAAACCATTTTTGTTCTTTTCTTCGTCTTCCTTCCTCTCTGTTGCTATGTTTCTTTCTCACTCTATCCTCTTCATTGTATCCATTTCTCCTTAGTTGTGTCCAGAACTTTATAAAATATCTTTTCCTTTTTTCTTCGTCAATGTTTAGGTTTCATATTTTTTTCTCCATCCTTTTTATGAAATCCTTTGTATTCTCATCTAAATCATTTCTTTTGTAGCAATACACTCCCGCTGCAAGTCTTTTTGATACCAAGATGTAAATAAACTCTCCTTCTACCGACTTCTTTATTTTTATATCTAGATAGTTTATCGACTTGTCTACTTCTATTTCATTCTCTAGTCTAATACCTTCCTCTTCATCTTCCACGACTCTTATGAATTTCTCCAGCTGCCGTTTTGTAATTTCCATATTCCTAAACATTTATCTACATAACGGCAAGAAAGAATCAGTCTTTCTCTTCCTCTTTCTATTATCTCCTTCACCCAATGATTCAGTACTATATCTGACAGCACTGGACTCAAATAAGACCCTATATAATGTCATTCCTTCATTTTAAAAATCCTGTCTCTCATTATACAGTAACCATTCTCCCACAATGCCTCAAATCCTCTTCTTACCTTCTATCCCCATCTTCTATTTTCTTTTCCATCCATTTCTTCTTCTATTATCTTCAATATTTATTTTCTCCCCAGGCTCTGGAACATACTCTTAACATCAAGGCTCTGGAACATACTCTTAAATAACACTCTGCTCCCCTTTCTTCTCTCTGATTTATATATTATCCTCTTAAGCTCTTGCGCATTCGCTACCCTACTACTGTCCTTCTCTCATTGCCTCAGCTATCCTCTTAATCTTTTTCTCCAAAGGTTCTAACATATTGTTTCTGCAGGTATGCACCTGCCTCAACTTCACTACTTCTTTGTGGATTTTTAGAAATGCTTTTATCCTAGTTGACGTTCCCTCTGTAACCAAGTTCTTGAACCCTTTCTTCTTGTAGTACTCTATAATCTGTTTTATCTCTTTTTGTCCTTTTGCTACCACATCTTCGTATGTCTCGTCTTTCAGATCCCCAATTTTTTCTTTATACCATTCTTTATTCATCACAACTATAGCATCCCCTTTGTCTGCCTGTTCCACAGTTATTTCTCATTTTTATCCCTTTCAATCCTATCTTCTCTTTGTCATTCAGATTATGTCTTTGTCTTCTTGAAAAGCAGTAGTGGACAAAGATCAAGGGGGGGAATATATAGAGTGGGATGCGCGGAGTGAAACAAAATTTACATAGAAAACAAAAACAGAAGATGGAAGGAAGGATAAAACAGCACAAATATGACGTAAGATTGAAAAGCAACAACAACGCAATATATAAGCATCAGAAAGAGACAAGCTACAGAATAGGGTGGAAAGGAGCAGAAGTCATAGAAGCACAGAACAGGACATTGGTGAGAAAATGGAAAGAAGCGAAGGAAATCATGAAGGTAGGAGATAAGGTGAGAAATTGAAATGCCGGATTCGCGATAAAGAATGGAAGAAGATCCTACTTAAAGAAGAAGGAAAGGAAAGGAAGAAGAAAGAAAGAGAACAATTAATAAGGGAACATCACAAGGATAATTAGAGGACAAGAATATATCCAGCAAAAAAATTATATTTGTAATTGGAGAAGTGTGCAGCTGAAGAAGTGGAAATAAAAAACACAAGTGTTATTTTTTAATAAAGGGGCGTAGCCTAATTAAAAGTTGATCTCCGGAAAGCATATAAGAGGTGATCAACTCCCAAGTTTCCAAGAGTGAAAGTCTGATGAAGACAAAGTTTTTGTGTTGAAACTGTTATGTTATTGTGTTTTATTTATATTATCATATAGCCTTGCTTGCTGTGTTGTTGTGTTTAGTTTGACAAGATAGAAACAAGGCCTGATAAAATAGTTATAAGAAATATATAGAAACTAAAGCCTTTCTCAAAGATTTTTTTCTTTTCGTGTAGCAATTTCCAAAACAATTTTAAGTTTGCATCCCAATTTATAACTTTTGCATATCATTTTACTTAGCAATCTAAATGGAATTTATTTCTTATTTTACTGTTTTACGTCGATATGAAATAATAAAAAATATATAAAAAATTATATAACAAATACACATGATAACGATAAGTAAAATAGAATAATGTTGCAATAGTTTTTTAAAGTACTAAATTTGTTATTCTATTGATTTGTCATCCTATAATATCTGGTTTTGAATACGAATGGAGCTTTCCATTAAGAACTGAATTTGTAATGTCCTTTAGAAACGATAATTGTTATTACACAACCCACGAAGTAAACTTATATTTTTATGACTAAACACAATGATTTAAATTCACGTGTGTTAATTTCCTGCAGCCAACTCATGCCCCGATCAAGTTTTTTTTTTTTTTTTCAATTTTTAAAGCTATATATCCAAAACTACTTTTCTTTCGTAATTTTAGCGAAAAACAAAATGAAGTAGCAAAGTAATATTTCTGGGTCAGTGAAATAAAATAAATATGCAGATGTGTCATTTATAAACTGCTTATCCCAGAGATAGGACAGAAGGGGAATTGTGCTTAAGTTCAGTGTTTCCGATAGATGTCTAATTTACGAAAAGTAAGCTAAGGCCTTGCATTTCGAAAGATAATTGAGGTGCTTTATTTCTATATGCTATAAAGTGTCGAAATGTACACTCATGTCCAAAATTATTGACGCATGTCTATAAATGTGTTGTTGTAAGAATATAATTTGATAACGAATTCGTCCGGTATTTCTTCCAATGTTAGTATGTGTATAATCTGCAAATACATGTATGGGGCAAATTTCATGTCAAAAGAGCAGTAAATAAGAACAATAAAACGAAAATAAAACTTTCTTGTTCATTTAGCAATATTTTTTTTTTACTCATTCTAATTTTCGTATTTATGATTCTTTTCCCATGAAATTTACCACAAATATACATTTCCCGATTATACACATAGTATCAGTATTAAAAGTACTCTGCAAAATCATTATCAAATTATATTCTTAAAAGAAGACAGTTATAGATATGCGACAATCATTTTGGACATGAGTGTACATGATATCTTTCTTGATAATTCTACTACCAGTATCGAGCTAGAGGTCTGCACGGACTCGGCCTGAGCCCGCGGGCTTGAGCGCGACCCGGCCTGCGGGTCGGACTCGGGCCTACAAAGCATATACCACTTCGGACCCGAGTCAGGCTCGAGCCGTAAATTTCTAAATATAAAACCATATTTCTCGGGCCTACTTTGTAAATATACTATACAACCATATTTATTCAACCGTTCTTTCTGGACAACTTTTTAAAGCACAACTGCAAAACTAAACCTCTAATTGCTGTAAATAAAAATGTAACTTAGCGTTCGTTATTAAGTTTCTGTAATTCGGACTAATTTCGGGTTCATTTTATTATCGCACGAGCATGGGCTGGGCTCTGGCCTAAATGATAAAACATACGAGCTCGTATTTCGGACTCAAATCGGGCCTCACGTTACAAATTTGCGTGCCAGGCCGGGCTCGGGCTAAAAATTCCGGCCCATGAAGATCTCTATCTCGAGCAATATGGTTTTAGTACATAGTAGATTTATTTATATCATAGAGAACAAAAGAGGCACATATAAGGAAACATAGGGTTTTCGAGGAGAGATTTATTACACTATATACCAAGGATGTTATATAATAGAGGATCTGCCTATACAACAAAATCGTGAAGCCATACGTCACAGCTTCGCCACACCTACTCTGCCCACTCCGCGCCACTAAGATTGCAATGTTTTGAGCCAACCATCATGGCGGACACGAGAGTAGCCAATCAGACCTTCCAGCTCGGACGATGCTCGGTTGTTTTTTGGCTTCATTGAGCTCATATGATGAGGATACGTATCGGCAGATCCTCTATTTTATAACATCCTTGCTATATACTATATGAAATCAAAAGAGAACCCTTCCGTCATAAAGAAAAATATATTATTCTGTTTTATTATGTAAAAATATATATTCATAGATTCATATATATAATTAACTAATGTAATGTGTTTAGTTCATTTCCCTAGTATATGATACCCAATAGACATATTTAAATATAAGAATTTATTATGTTAACTTATCATGAGGACAAACGATGCACAAATCAGCTTTTAACCTCTTGCTGACTTAGTATTCTGTAAAAGAAAGAACATTGTATTCTGTCAAAGAACGTCGATGTTTGAGAATCATGGTTTATCCAATACTTATCATTTGTCTATTAGAGACGCAGCTCAAACATGCTTAAGAGAAAGCTGAATTTCTGTCTAGAAAACTTTGTAATATATTTCTTTGACCATTACGAAAGCCTCCGTATATCGAAAGCCATTACGTATACGAAGCAAGCGAAACTATTTATTTGTTTTGTTTTGGAAGCACTAGAGGACTCCAGAGTTAGGTACTTCTATAAAAGGTACTCAGAAAATTCTACATGTACTACGATATCTTTACCAAGTTTAATCGTCATGTGGAATTGGAATTTATCGTCCCAGTACTGAGGCTATATGAGAGGTGGGCCTATACTTTAAGGTGAAATCAGAACTAGAGCAAGGTGTTAAAATTTTAAGGCTCTTGCTCCGGGAATCGAACCTGGGATTCCGTGCATCAGAGGCATGCGCTCTTGTTTCTAGAACAGCAGAAAATTTGTTGAAATACATTGTACAGTTATTACGTATAAAGATATAGAAGAGTTTTCAAGGAAACATTTTTGTAGCAGATATAACATTTGAGAGTAAAAGCAGAGATATAGGTCGATAGGCGAAAAAAAAAGAGAAAATGTGGAAGAGTATGCTTTCATATGCATTTGTGGTCCATAAAGTTATGTGTAAAATGGGTTGCATAACTCTCGTGTTTATCTAAGTATACAATATGACAACGAATGTCCGTGATGCATATGCTGCATCACTGATTTCGTAAAGAATTGCATAGCCCGTACATACAATCTAATCACGTACATCATGTAAATACCAGTGAAATGACATCTATAGACAAGCAGAAACTCGAGTTGTACATAAACAACGATGCATGCTTCTGTCCAGTGGCGTATACTGTTTTGATGGCTTGGGCTACCATCAAACTTTATAACACATTATTATTATTATTATTATTATTATTATTATTATTATTATTATTATTATTATTATTATTATTATTATTATTGAAGTTTACTTTTCAAAAAAACCTTACAACACACTTTTCTTTTATCCAGGAGATAAAAATGATTTTCTCTTCACTAGCATTCTCATCCTTACATTTTGCTTTGGATAGGTGGTAATTCTATTCCACCAGAGTAAATGGAAGCTGACCGACTAATAACGAACACTGAAATAGGTGATTAGTAGGGTTAGGATTTTGTTGCACTATAAATGTGGGGAAAATGCAAAATAAAAAATGCAGTTATGCACTAAAAATCTAAGAAAATGCACTATAATTTTTAAAAAAATGCTTTCACAGAGAATCATCCGTTACTATTTATTAGTGCATTACCTATATATAAACAACAAAAAAATATGAAGGTTGGTTTTCGAACTGGAATGCATGGCGGTTCTCTGCAAATAACGATTTGTACATTGAAAAGGTTCTTTCAGTTTCTACAGAAACTACCGTAGCATATTCGAAATAGACCATATCACTAATTCCTAGTTCACTTTCTAATTTGGGCAGTACAAATTTTCTGCCTGAAAAAATGTCCACTATCGAACAAAACATGGTAACATGAGTTTTTTTCGATACATCTGTCATTTTTCTTGACAATACAAGTCCTACTTCCCCAGGAACACTTTCTAATGCACTTGCTGTATTTTTGATTGAGTCAATTGAAGTCAACTTTTCTCCAGATTTCTCTAAAGAAGTAATCACACCTGGTAGAAATCCAAAATTAGATTGAATGTGCACAAGCTTACCTTGAATTTCAGGATTGACCAGTATCTCTTGTGCAGTTCGAAACGCGGAAATTTCGGAGGAGTTGAAAGAGTCTATCGTTTTCTTCACAGCTTCGAAGTTTTGACAATAGTATTTACAGGCTTCTAGCCACGTTCTCCACCTGGTAAGAACGGGGCTAGGTGGTAGAGGGAGTTCAGGATGCTCCGACTTAAAAGCAGCTACACGTGGTCGGGCCTTACTGAACACTTTCTTTACACTTCCTATGAGTGTATCAACATCAGGAAACTGCACACATGTCTCTTCAGCCACTCTGTGGCAACCATGCGCGAGGCACGTAGTGTGAATCATTTTCGAGTGAGCCTGAAGTGAGTTCGCTGCTTTTACCATATACGGTGCAGAATCGGTTACAAAGAGCAGCACGTTTCCGTGAAGAACGCCATTAGGCCATAAGAGATGCATTGACTTATCAAATAACTTACTGATCGTGGAATAATTGACCTTTTCCAGAACTTCGCAATTCAAAAGAAATGTTTTACCCGGCCCACCCTCATGCATCACTCCAACAACATTTACTACATTTCGTCCCTCTGAATCACAAGTTTCATCCATGGACACCCATATTTTCTTTCTAGCCATTTCTTGTCTAATGCACTGCATTGTTTTTTCGTAAAGTTTGTTCACGTAATTCTTCTTTAATGTCGAAGAATCGGGAGGGGGTTAACAAGTATATTTTTCCAAAAAGGCACGTAATGTCACGTTGTCCACTTTGTTCAACGGAATGTCAGCACAAATAAATGCTTCACACAAATCTTCGAAAAAAACAGAGTGATTCTTGGATGTATCACACTGCGGGAGAAGTTGTTGCGCGGCGTTTGCCTCTCGTTTCGCACGTAACTTAAGTCCCCGTGTGTGTTTGTCCCTTGAAACATGCTGTTCAATGGTAAATTTTCTTTCGGCTGAAACTGCAGTACAGAACACTTACATCTGTTGTAAATACTTCATATGCTCCAAATTCACTCACAAATCGTTTAAGCTTGGAAGCACTATTCTCTTTTATCTTCGGCATTTTAACCAGATAAACTGCAGAATTAGGCGCCTACCAACAGCTCACCAAAACAGTGAATGCAACAGTCACTGAACTCTCGCTCCTTGGCTTCATGTGACTAATCACCAGAAACTGCAGTCTGCGGACATTGGTCACGCCTGCTCCAACGAATCTTCGAAATAGAATCGTGTAGGTGGAAGCATTCTGCTTCAATTTATTGTTTTTATAAGAAAAATGAGAATTATGCGGTTAAAAGTAAGAATAAATACTAAATATGCACGTAAAATGCCCAAAAACTTTAAAAAATGCACTTATAGACAGAAATGGGCAAAAAATGCAAAAAAAATGCACAAACAAGTTTGTCTTAAATTACTTCTTTTTAATAAAACAGGATTTATAAAACAACGAGCAATGTTTATACTAATCCAGAAAAAAGATGCAAAATCATCAAGATCCTAACCCTAGTGATTAGTCAACGAAGGAGCCTCAATCTGTAATAGCCTTGGCAACGAAACTCAAATAATGAAACAAGTATTTATAACAGCTATGCTAATTATCGCAAAATACTATAAAACACAAAATTTTCCCACAGGCTCCCAAAATGCCTTGTCATTACTTGTATAATTTCCCTTTACTCCTCGCTCACGCCGAATAAATATATTTCTTTAGAGGCAACTGCTGTTGTCTGGCAGTTCGTTCGTATGTTGTGGGCGGAGGTGGAGCGAAGGAAAATGCGCTTATACGATTCTTGCTGTAGTAGCTAGAGAGTGGTTTCTACTGCGTTGTCATATCAAAGACCTCTTAAGTTAGTGAGACAGACTGCATACACCCGACCACAAAAGTATCTCTCTCCCCCCTAAGCGCTCTAATTCCATTACTTGGGGTCCAGGTCATTTGCAGATGTGAGAACGCCTAGACAGATGCAACCCAACTTACACGTAACTTTTCTCGCACTGACAGGAGTTGGTAGATCTGATCCAGGTGTTTATGCAGATATAATTGTAAAGTATTTGACTAACAAAACAGTTCTCCATTCTAAGATGAATCTCTATGGTTCGGATCGTGTTTTCCAAAGAACACCATATATTAATCACAATATTATTGTGTATGTAATGTATTATTTCTTTATATGCTGTATGTTTAGAGAAATAAAAATACTGACCACGCATTTATCAGGAAATGCTTGAAAGTAGATGAAAATATCAAATCTAGAACAACTGCTAGAAATAAGTTTGTAAATGATTGCCTCCATTGAGAAACCTTCTCCAATTCTCCTCATTTCAACATCATTTTCTGTCTGGAGAAGGAAAGATCTTTCTTGTCACACTGAGTATGTATTAAAATTGAAATTGAAACATTTGAAAAAGTTTCAACCTGGCCGGTATTCGACCCCGGGTCCGCCGAACAGAAGTTCAATACGCTAACCACTTTCCTACCGCGCCACTTAACCTTTTATCTAAACTTTTAGCTAATTAAAATCGTTGCATCTAAGACTATACAAAATACTAATGCTCGTATGAGAAGACGTTCCTTATGAGTGTCACAATGACTTACTCGAGATTTCCTTCTTTAACACAAAAGCAAGTTATATAGACCTTCGTCAATGAGGAAAATATCACGAAACATTCTTCAAGTTGAAGGTACCTCATCGTTTTTAACTGCTCCCGATTTACATTACTAATATTCTTCCTCATCGTAACTTCTAATTTCCAAAGAAGAAGAGCCGGCAGCATTTACACCGATCCCAAGAGTTTCATTATTCGCGCGCTACCTTAGCCAGCTGTTTGAAGTTGGTCATGTAAAATGTACAGAAAAATTTGAGCAAGAGAACAGAACCTAACCAACCCCTGCGCGGCTTCTAACCCGTTCCTCCTCCTACTCCGCCTACTACTACTACTAGTGCTGCTGCTGCTATTATTACTTTTACTATGCATCCGTATAGTAAAACTGCAAGCTTATTTTAATGAAAAAAGAGTTATGAAAATTTAAAAAATCCTTGGGCAAGGTTTGAACCAACGCCAAAAACTATTTTCATTACTAGAATGTTGCCCTAGAACGCTCGGCCACGAGGCCGACAGCAGTTGGCCTTAATTTCCGCTATATGTAGGTCATGACTCTTGATGTCCTATCTATATCGGCCAATAAGATCAGATGATATCTGATATTCTTGGAATTCGCGAAAATGCAAGCCGGTAGACAGGCACGTGGCCAGGATTTCGTAATAGCGGGGTGTCTGTGACGAACTATTGAGATTATTACACCAGGGGCTGGGTCATTCTAAACTATTTTACTGGTAAAATATTTTGGTTCGTTTAGCCAGGATTTTGTAATGGAGAAGGGGGCGTGACATGAAATATTGTGGTTACCCACAAGAGGCTCGATCAATCTAAACTATTTTACTGACAACGTACTGTACCTATATGGATTTGTTAGGACAATAAAATCAGGATATGTTAGTAATTATTTTAGTAACAAACTATGAAGAAATCTCGAGTAAAAGGATATTTAAAAACTGAAAAAGATATAGTCTTCCGAGGTCTTTTGAACTCTATTCTTCTTGTATTTTGTTCTTCTTTTTCTTGCCTTCGGTTAATGCCGTTAAGGATAGCAACGAGATCTCTTTCGGCAGTGAAAACATCCTGCCGCGAAATGGATTAGTGTTGCCGCAAAATTGAAAATTTCTTTAACAAGTGTCACTGGAATCTATGTTGCCAGGCTCATATTATTGGGGATTATTGGCATTTCTTAAGTTCTACCTGAAAGTCTATCTGATCGTCATTTGTAGTCCATAGGATTAGCATGGAGCTAGATGGAATTCAGAATGCTCCGTTACAATAATATCCATTTTTAACTTGACTCCTCCCCCTGTTTCTCCCCCACACAAAGCTCCCTTAAGAAAGAGTAACCTAACGCTTGCTGTAGCTTTATATTTTTAACGCTGATTCTTCTTTTTCTCGTTTCTTTTTGTTTCATCTTTCCTTATTTTTTTCATTCTGGTTTCGAAGGGGGATCCCAACCCCCGGACCCACCCTTTGGCTACGTGCCTGCGGCAGACATTATTTTCGCATTCTTTGAATTGCATCAATACGTGTAGAAAAAGAAAGTTTTATTTTTATCTTCCGTAACTACTAGTTTATTATTTTATCTTTGTATGAGGAATTTGTGGTAGATTGGCAAATTATGAAACTCGTATGGCAGAGACACGGGTTCGAATCCCGTCGTAGCAGCGCCGTAACTTAGATTTTTTCTGGGGAGGAGGCAAGCATTAATATGCGTATTTGCGCCCGCTAGAAAATGTCGTTTTCCTAATTCTTGGGCCTCCTGTTTTAAACCTTCTCTTACTCTTTATGAACCCCGGGAGCCTGTGGGCCCTCCTGTACTGCAAGGTCTGCGGAGTCGTTAGTTACGCCTCTGTGCCCGTTCCATACACGACAAATTAATTAAGGGGACAATATTGACAAATCTGACAATAATATACGAATATATATTATTTCTAGTGCCCTAATAATAGACATTTATTTACTGAAATGGGTCCACGACTCATTTTTGTTTTATTTACCTTTTGTGTGCTGTTCTGTTTATATAATGTAGTGAACCTGTTTGATGCTTCACTTATAATTTCATCTTCGTATCGTATATGGAGTAAGAACATTTTGTCTTAGAATGGGAACCCCTCAAACGGTGGGGAGCTTCCCTGGGGAGCAGTGGCCCCCTAGTCCTGCACAAGTTACGGCCCTGCGTCGTGGCAATCAGTTTTCTTAATTGGAAGGTATTGTTTACGTAATTGAGTTTGTAATTCTTTTATTCCTTTATTATAATTATTATTATTATTATTATTATTATTGCAAAGTCGAGACTTGGCTACATATTTTATATTTTATGAATTTTCTGATTGGATTTCAAGTCTTTTTGTTGAACAATCAACACACTCCGTCTTAGGGGGTTTGGGGGAGGGAAATATTATCCTGTTGCCTTTTATCTGTTTACTTGCAAGCTACAACAAGCCTGGATACTGCATTTCACCTTTCTATATCTACGGGAAATACCCTAAAGGTTTTGATGATCATAAGAGAGTAAGTGAATAAGTGATGAGATCAATGAACTTTGTGTATTAACAACATTTAAAGTATCAGGTTGTCAGAAAAGTCATGACATATTTCGGTAAAATATGACAAATGATAGTTTGTGGATATACTAGAGTTTTTCGGATCATGCAATAGTTCTGTCATGAATAGCTAAGATCGTGAGCGTTTTGTGTATTAATACTGCTCTTTGTTTGGTTTGGTTTTACATATTTGATCAGAGATGGCGTGGGTCAATGAAAACTTGACCCACGACCCATGATCCACCACCCACCTTGGCTTACTCTGCCCACTACCCACCATGACCCACTCCGACCCACCAAGCTCCAAAACACATCGTCATCAACTCTGACACATGATCCACGGTCAGTTTCCTACCGATTAAAGAGTTTATACCTGTAATAAAACCACGTTGTCAAATTCTAACTAATCGGAGTTTGAATTTCTACGGTCAATCGCTCAAGCATCGGTCTGTTATAATAATGATGGATCTGACCTTTACGATATAAAATGGTAAAGTGTTTGTCATGGGCAAAGTTACGATGAATTTCAATTAAATGATCATGGTCTAATTATCTCCTTGTTGAATTATCGATACTTTTCTGTGGAAAAACGGATGAAATTTGAAAGTCCCAAATCAAGGTACGTAGACCAACATACAGAAGCTTTCATTACAAATTTAATGTAATGAGTTGATTGCCCTGTGCTCTAAGTGCTCCATATAATAAACAAGCTTCTGCAATTATTATAAAGCGCATGGTAAGCATATATGGATATATGATGCGAAGCACTGTATTTTTTATTGAGTTGAGTTGAGTTTAGCGTCCCTTTCACAGCGAGGCTATATGAGACTTGGACCTACCCCATGTCGTAAACGTCGCCAACACCTAGTGGCTCACTTGCGGGTAAACGTCGATCGTCAATATACCGACGAGAGGATTGCCGCTAGTGTCCCACTGGCGGCAGGGTTTCGTTAAGTCGAAACAGATATCTCACGCCGGGTGTTGAAGTTACCACCGCGTCGCAGCGAGGACTTCGTTTTGGTCCGCGCTCCTTCGATTCGTCGCGGAGAATTGCGAAGGGACCAACACAGACTATCGCCAGTCATGTGCATGCGGTTATTATTATATATTATTTCTTCCTGACGAATTGTTCCTAAAGTGAGCTCCAAGGGTCAAGAACAACCTCTGTGTCAACATCATGAAGTGAAAAATCTTGACTGCGACAATGGACATTTCCTTTTTGACCAAAGGTTGTAATTTAAAGACAGCATCGTGTAGAACTAGTCTTCAGTATACCACATACCAAAAATTTCGGAAAAATATTTCTTCGTTACGGAGACACAACGCTTCAAACAATGGAAAAATGACTACTTAGGTCACGGCAACACAGACGAGGGTTTTGGCGTGACGTCGCAGATTCGTATCGCTCTGTGAGTTGCATTTTAAGCTTCAAGGAATGTTTTCATATTACAGTTTCTTACTGCAAACTACAAATAAATTTAGTAGAATAGTGAAAGGAAAATGGTAAAATAAGTAATACACTTACTGTATATAAACGTAACGTGTTAATAAGACCTATTTCCCTAGTTTGAAATATATTAATGGTCATTTGTAATGTTCTATTATTACAAATATTTTAGATACTTACAGACTTAAGTAGGATTACTTTACTATTGTAGTACCCCAAAAACATTAGCGTCTAAGCACTATATTAGTTCATGCGCAGATTGAGAATATCTAGACCATCATATTATAGCTTTTCTTTATTTTGAAAATTTGTCGTGAATCTCCATGCTATTATACTACGGCTACAAATAAGCACTTTCTGTACCAGAAAGCTCTTAATCCCTTTTAAAATATTCATACCCTATTACATCCTTTCATTTTTTCTACTATTTGCTCTGCATATTAGCAATTGGTCGCCCCACACCATTGCTACAACTAGTCTTATCTTAATGCTACAAGAATCGTATTATATAGCGCTTTACTTTCCTACTATATTTTTACAAGGGAAATGCTTTTGGGGTCAACGCTGTGGTTTGAAGCTGAAGAAAGCTGTAGGGAATAGACGCAGACAGATGGTTAGGCTGCCGAAAGACCATCATAAACAAAATAAGTGCTAGAGAATTTTCCTTGTGACCTAGGCGCGGGTTCTCAAACCTGGGTCTTCATAATTTTATTTTTGATTTAACTTATTTAGAAGGCAGACTCCTATTTCCAATCACATTGACTACCTGGCGTCTAGGATTTCCCGAGAGCCTGAACAATAGTAATAGTGGCAGAAATTAATTGTGTTACTTATGTTGTCACTTTGAAACTTCAGTTTTTTCTTTTCAATAACCTCAAACGAAATAGTGTTGTAAGTATACAAACATAAGTTTATTTATATTCTTTCTCCCCTTCAGATAGGCCCGTATCCACGGGAAGCGACCCCCCCAAATTTTTACTGCCCCCTAAAATTTTCAAGGTAGGCTTGCAAATAAACTATAATATGGTGATGAACTATAATATGGTGGGATTACCCCCAGTAACTTCTACCGGGCGCCCCTACATTTTCAGTGGCTACGAGCTTGCCCTCAGCTCTGAGATGATTAATGTTTGACATATGTTGATACCTTTGCTAAAGATTATATCGTGAAAGTATTGCGTTTTGTAAAAGCAAACGCTTGAAGAGTTCAGCGTTTGATAAGTTTCGTCCAGTAGATTGATTTCTATTATATTGTTTCACTCACTGTAACAGAATATTGTGCACATTGCTCGTAATGACATATCACAAACATTCATTATCCAAGGACACAGTAGACCAATAGTGGAGCGCTCACATCTAGTTTGAGGGATACCTGGTTCGAATTCAAGCCATATGAATTTGTGGTGACAACATCGTGTCCGTGTGTTTTCTCGTGATTCAGACGTTTCCTCCCACATGACAACTCCACCGATTCTTTTATAATCATTCACTCTCATTAATCATCCGTCTCCCTTTGCCCACAGGACATATTTGTGGAACATAAAAGTAAAAATTTTATTTTATTTTATTCAGTAATAAGCCACTGTAACTAGTTTGTTATCATTACTGTGAGACCACAACTGTTTATTCATTGGTCTGAATGTTAACTCATTTGCTCAAAACACTTCAACCAATTTGTAAATGTTCACATGCACTAGTATAAACAATTTACGAGTATCATCCATGGGCTAAAGAAAACGATAGTAAGCGCAAAAAATATTATTATGAAATAATATTGCTAATGTATAAAGTAGTTCGATAATAGCACTTGTAAATTATTAGAATGCTCATGAACATAGTTATCATCATAAGCTTGTGCGTTCTTGTGTTGAACACAATAAAGAATTTAGATTATTTTTACTTAGATAAATGTTTTTTCATTTCCTTGGGCCTCCCTCTGAGCTAGGCTGACCAAATCGTCAACTAGAAAAAACGGGACTTTTTTTTACTTTTGAATAGGTTGCTCCCATAAATATACATTTTTGCCTCCGTTCTCTCTCTCTCTCTCTCTGTATCTCTCACAAAATTGCAAATTTACACTTTTTCGTTTTAAATCCTATTGAAAAGGTTGTGGAATTAATTAAATAACAAGCAACTATCGGCAACTAACGAAAAATGAAATTTTGAAAACATTGCTAAAAATATATGAAACATTCATCAATATCTGTCAATCAACAAAATCTGTCACCGGTAGAATTTATAACGAACTACTCTCAGCATCGGATTCCAACTCCCTTTATTTGTTTTTTTCTTACTTTTCAACATTGTTTCATTACAACTAGTTTTCTTTTTATTTCCATTTTTATAGTTCTATACTTTTGTTCCCCTTTCGTAAATGACAGTATGTTACCACTTAGTCAAATCACGGAAACACTGTACTGTACTGATGACAGAGAATTAGTCTTCCACCGCCCGAAACAGTGAGTAAAAACAGTTTGTTTTTCATGTCGTCTGCGGAGTGGGAGTCTTGGAGGAGGAGGCCTGGGAGGGAAAATAGTGCAGCCACTACATCCAATATCGGAAACGTCGTAATGACGTTGCTCACTAATTAGACATATTCCAATATAATCACATAGCTTAGAAAATAATAATATAAATTAGGAAATTTTAGATTGAAAAGTTTCTTTTGCACCCAATGTACGTAAATACGGGACATTTTGGCGTCCTGGGAAAATTTTTCGGGACACTGGAAATGGTAGTAAAAAACGGGACAATCCCGTTTTTACGGGACGGTTGGTCACCCTACTCTGAGCGCATAACCATCAAATCCACGATGAACTTCCATGTAAGAAATTAGCACTCTACTATCAAATAACTATGCTTTTATAGTGTTTTTTTTTTCTTAAGAATGAATAGAATTCGCTTCATAATGTCAGTGGGTTACGGAAACATGAGAATATCAATTAGTTTCTTACCTCAGGCTACAAACAATTTCAATAATATAGCGAATTAGTACACTTTAACTTTGTTCTAAGATATTTAACTATATTCAAATAATTGGTAATAAATAAATAAATAGCTTGCTTTTTAAATCTTAAATTCTGTTACTTTTCTTATTCTTTGTGTTATTAACAACGTCGTACACATTTGAAAAACATGCATCATATCTTTCGCTAAGCCGTTTCCCTAGCGAGCGGCGCAGAACTCTCACCTGTGCCGAATTCTGACGTACAAACATGGTGGTCGTTGTTTTAAGCGCACGAGTAGCAGACCGGAATTCAATCGCAAATTTCGACTGGATAGAATCGTCACATGAGCAAAATGAAGTGTTCTCCGTAATCAGCTAGCTCTGAAGTATCTTTTAGAGCAATAAAAAAAAATCAGTGGAAATATCCATTGTATGAATTTAGATGGCAAGTGTCGTCGATCATTAGAAAGTGAGTATGGAAGAACTATGAAATAAAGTAAACAGACACGCGTCATTTTGTTATAAAATTACATGGCGAACGCATTTTATCTTATCCCAAACAGTTATCGTCTCATATACAGGCAGGGCCGGCCCTAGCAATTTTGCCGCCCTGGGCGGTGCTTTCACATGCCGCCCCTTTAATCCGCAAACCTTATTTTGATAGATGACGTTCGTATCATTTAAAAACATGTATAAAATGGAAAAGTAAACAAAGGAAATGCACTACCTTTTTGGAATGCTTATGTAATATTTAAACGACTCTATACTGACACAATATTCAGTATGCTCGATTTCGCTGTATATCTGTAATATACAGCAGCGCAGACAGAAAATAAAATTTTAAAAATATACTTTAGTCATGACTAAGAATTTTAATTTTAGGTTTATTTTATATCAAAAGGCGTTTTTGATAGAGTATGGAGCAAGAAGATAATTAGTCAATCAGATATTACGGTAAATCTAAGTGATTAGCCTAAGCCTTATAATGCACTAAAACACAATAAAGATACATAAATTTAACATACCTTAATTGAAAGAAACTTCTTTTATCACATTCGCGTAGCCCAATGTTTTAGCCAATTTGTGTTCTATTGATATCATCGCTAGACCACTCAAGCGTGATTCAGATACGGAAGAACGTAGATAGTTTCGAAAAACTTAAGCTTAAGTTTCGAAAAACTTCTTTCTCCACTTGCAACTGTTACCGGTAAGCTTAACAAAATTCTAAGTGCAACACTGACATTGGAAGCAAAGTTATGTTCACTGATTATTTTTAAAGTCTCTTTTGGTGAACTTTTAGGCTTAATTATAGCGGATAACACTTTCAGTCCGTCTTTCAAATCACTGGGGTTAGTATCTTTCTATTCTTCGTTTGTTAAAATGCTGGCAAGTTTAGTACACTTTTCAGACAAGAATTCAGGTGGCATATCTTTAAAATTACTTCTATCGTAAAGTAAATCGAAATACTCGTCGTGATATTTAAGTTGTTCAAACCTTTCTCTTATAGCTAAGCGTTAGACCTTTGTAATAAAAATCGATCTGGTATCTTGTTTGTGGATCTTCAATAGCTTCATCCTCTGTCTCGCACTGAAACTGTCTCTTCTTCTTTCGACTTCGAGCTTGCACTCTATTACATATCCGTGGAGCATCCATATCTAATGCTGATGCCAACTCTGTCGCATCAACTGAGTAAGATTGAAACTTTGCATCATTTCTTCTCTCAAAGTACCCAGATATATCTTCAAGAAATCCTACTCCATCCAACTGATGAGAATCAATGCTTTGAAGATTTTTGCTTACTATGTTTATGTGGAGTAAAGTCATATCAGACAACGAGTGAGTAAAGGAAAGGAAAGTAACGCAGCTGGTTTGCTATACACAGAGCATCGTGGGCGATCATTCTATCTGTTCTATTGTCATTACTTATTTGAAGTAAGGCATCATAAACTTCCCCTATTTGATAACTGAGTCAGAGCATCAATTCGGCTCTCCCACCTTGTGGTGGTTAATGATATTGAAGTGAGACTGCTAATATGTTCCTTTAGTATGGCCCAACGTTGAACTGACGCAGAAAAAAGTCATAAACTTTTTTATCTATACAAAAAATGAAACATTTCTCAAGAAAAAATATGCTGTACGATTTACTACATTCGGAATGAACAATTTGTAAATTGGTCAAAAACTCGCTGTTAGAACCTAAATATCTCTAGATGCTACAGGCTAGAACGGCCTGTCTCAAGTGGGAGTGTACCTTTTGCATACTTGGAGCGGAGCGTTAGAACATTACTGAATAGAAAAAATATAAAAAGACACCTTGTAATATTATGCACTCTAGCTCAAAATCTTGTCTACGCCGCTGCAAGGGAAATATTGAACGAGATACCTGTGGCTAGTAGTTCGATAATTGAAAATGAGAAGCAATGCTCTGAATTTCCTGAGTGAGTATTTTCTTAAATGTGAGTGAAGTAAGTTCAATTACATTCTCAGGTGAACACAATTTTATTTTTCTATGTGAGCCTATTACGAAGCATTATATTTTGATAGTATTCTTTTCTTTTTCAAATTTTGCCGCCCATTAGACTTGCCGCCCTGGGCGGTGGCACGGCTCGACCCCCCTCGCGCCGGCCCTGTATACAAGGTTAAAGGAGCACTCTGACCAAATTAAAAGTTCTCAACGATTTACCCCTTTACAAGCGACATTTTCTTCATCGCCTCCGTGGCGAAGTCGGAAGAACACACGCCCAGTAATTATAAGGTTGGTGATTCGATCCACTTCCGGGGTACTTTTTTTACTTTTTTACTTTTTCTGGTACTTTTTTAGTGTTTTTAGACTCACCTTAATGTAAACAAATCACACATATAGGGGATTTAGCATATTTTGGGGGAGTAATTTTGTGGTTCATTGGCGTTTTGTCGCGTCAGAAGATGCTGTCTACAATGCAGTGAGCAGAGAGGATCGGTGGGTCAGAGTGCGTCATAGTGAGTGGTGGGTCGCGGTGGGTGGTGGGTCGCAGTGGGTCACAGTGGATGATGAGTCGCAGTGGGTCACATGCTGTTGACCCACGACTCACTGACCTACTCAGAAAACTTGATCAATTTGACCCACTCCAACTCTGGATTTACCACCACAGAAAATGGATGACCAAAAATTGCATGTTCACCATATTTTATTGTTTTACTTCAGGCAAGGGAAGAACGCGCGAAAAGTGTTTGTGATTTTTACTATTCTCCATGTGTCTGTATTTTTGTACCTGTTCTTAAAGAGTTAGTGGAAAAACTGTAAAAATGAGAAAAACGCGTAAAAGTAGGAAACAAGGTACTGAGGAAGGTTCGTTAAATTTGTTAACTTTTAAAATAATAATCCAGTGCCCTGAAACACCAGATTCCAATCAATATAAGTATCTGTCCAATGCCGTGCCGTGAAAAATCAGGGCCCGAGGCGAGAGCATACGGAAGCGCCTCCGTACATATAAGTTGTAAATTTAAAGATGACTTCTCTTGACTACTATTTCTGCATAATTCTTTACTATTTTATCATGACTGAAATCAAAAAGTTTCAGCATTATTACACTGGAATCGTAAAAGTGTGTAATTTCTGAATTCACTGCAGCTCCATTTTTTCCTTCTCCCAGAACAGTGATGTCAGAGTAGTGGCTTAAGCGTTAGTTTCATAATGTTGGGGACGCGAGTTCGATTCCGGATGTGGCAATTCAGGAAATGTTCATAATCTACAAAACTGATACTTCTGATGTATACTAACATGAAAATATTCAATTACTCTGGGTTTAAGGGTAGAGACATGTCGAAGATACATCGCGATCAAGGTCGAGGTTTAAGTCGCGGTCGCACCCTCGATGCTGGCACAAACCTATGGATTCAAATGAGTAACCGCATATCGAAGGTGCACGCTACATCTCGACCTAGAGGTCGACCGCGAGGATGAATTAGTGGTCGCGATTATGAACAACTGAGTTTGTTTTTACATCGATGTTCAGCGGAAGCATCGCTGTGGCTCGTGTTCTTATTGGCTCTCCCTGAAGCACTCAACGGAATAAAGTCTCCATTTGTTTAGAATTTCGTGTGCAGTGGATTGTGTGTGTACTCTCGAGAGGTTTTGCTACACTATTATATGTGATTATGAAATACATATTAATAGAACTAATGAGGAATGTTTCAGCAATGCGGAAAGAAACACAAACAACATCAAAATAGGCACGTTTTAAATAGAGGATTGAAGAAAATAGCAACTGAAATGGGAATGTCAGATAAGTTATTAATTTGAGAATTATACTGGAGCTTATTATTATATAAGGCAGTGGCGGTCACAGGGAGGGGGCTTTCGGGCTGAAGTTCTTAAATTATAGAATTTATAAAGAAAAAAGAAGCTACTGTTAATCATATCTATGCTTGAAAACATCCAATTCGGAGATTAATAAAAAGACTTTCTTCTAAATTCGTTATTGATATAACGTAAAGAAATACCTGTAAAGGCTGGCACGTATCCATAGGGAGGAAACGTCGAATAACGGAATTTCAGTGCCGAAACTTCATTTGCTACAGTTAATACCCCCTCCACCTCGAACCCTGAAGATATACTTGATTTATTTATTTACGAAATTTTACTGGGTAACGCTTTCTCGCCTTAATTCTGAAAGTAGGCATTTCTTAACAGAAAACTGAATAAAAGGTAAAAATCTTTGATTTAGAATATTGATTGAGATGAACAGGAGAAGAGACTCAAATGATGAACAGGAGAAGAGACTCAAATAATTTTGCAGGGGGCACGGTAGCTCAGTGTTAAAGCGTTCACCTCCGGTTCTTGGGGTCCCAGGTTCGATCCCAGCTTGTTCCGTGTGGACTTTGTGGTGGACAAACTCCGTGCTCGTTGATTTTCTCTGGGTTCTCCCGTTTCCTCTCACTTTTCATTCCACCATCTCATTCATTACTCATCATCACCGTCTCCTTTAACCTAACCGGTATAAACGTGGGAAGTAAAATTTAAATATTTCATTTTATTTTTTTCAAATATTTTTGTGAAACAAGGGACGAGACTTTGGCATTTCTCATATCTCGTCTCGCGTCCATCTCTATTTATAAACTGTTTGGTCCTTTCAATTTCAAAATGTGGTTATGCACTGACGGAATAATTTCATATGCGTTACAGCATCATTTCTCCTTAACAGCGAGGGTGCTACCTCCTCGCTATGTGCGCCCTTTATCCATCGCGACCTAGACATCGAGGTAGCGACCGCGACTTAAACCTCGACCTCGATCGCGATGTAACTCCGGGTTGCATTTACCCTAAGAGTTGAGACAACTTCCTTTACAGGAGAAATGCCAACATCAGAAAATTACGTCATCCGCATCAACCTTTGTTCGTAACTGTCTGGGAAGTAACGTGTTTGCACAAGAATTGATGAACACATAAGGGCTAAACACGTCCTTACTACAGTAGTATGGTCCAAAAATGAGTTCCAAGGAATTGTTCCTAACTGTGCACAAATTGCAAATAGTGATCAAACTTACAACTCTAGTCACGGGAATGATACTATTTAAGATGTCACCTCACTTTTCTACTTAGAAGAACGGCGAAACAAAATGCATTACTGTTATCAGCTAACAAATTTGTATATTCCATTTCTTGTTGTCATAAAATGATAATTCTATGTGTAAATCCATAACCGTAATAATATTATTGCGTTCATGTGTAAACGTAAGAAATATCTGAAATATTCTATATATTTTCTGTTCCTATGGATACCTTCTTTGACTTTGACTGTTAATTTTTCTTTCCATCGTGGTAATAATAATATTATTAATAATAATAATAATAATAAAGGAATAACATAATTACAATACTAATTACATAAACATTGTCCTCCCATTCAGAAAAATTACTAATTACCACTACGGGATTTCAACCCAAGTTGCTGCCATAGACGTTTCCTGCTTTCACAATTTTTTTAAACAAATCGCCCCAACCGGAGTATTGTTCGCCACTGGCACCTCATGTCCTTTCGAATTATTCTAAACACTACAGGAACACGAACAGAAATACTGAGGACAGTTAAAATTCCGACCTTGCTCTTCAGAGGAATTCGAATCCCTAGTGAATTGCGCCTCATGATCAGAAGCCGAACGCCCGAGATCACTCGGCTAGTGCCACCGGCTCAATTTGCCACAAACTCCTCATATGAATATAAGAAAATAAACTAGTAGTTATAGAACATAAACATAGAACTGTCTATTTCTACACGTGTTGATACAATTCAAAGAATATTTCGTCTTTTCTTCTTTGGAAATTAGAAGTTATGGTAAAGGCGAAATATAATGTAAATCGGGACCACCCTTGCAACCGATGACCAGCGCCGAACATAGATTATTTTCTGGGTGGAGGCAAGCATTAATAATCTTTCTTGGTCCCACTAGAAAAAGTTGTTTTTCTAGTTATTGGGCCCCCTCTTTCCAACTTTTTTTAAATCTTTATGGGCCCCGGAGCCTGTGGGCCTCCCGCACAGCAAGGTCTGCGGTTCCGTTAGTTACTCTCTGGGCCCATTCCATACGTGACAAAATTATTAAGGGGACAATATTGATAAATCTCAAAGCCATACGAATAAATATTACTGAAATGGGTCCACGAGTCACTTATGCTCTATTTACCTTTCATGTGCTGTTTTGTTTATGTAAGATAGCGACCCTATTTGATACTTCATTTCTAATTTCATGTTCGTATCGTATATGGAGTAAGAAAATTTTGTCTCAAAATGGGCCCCCTCGAACGGCGGGGAGCTTCTCTGGGGTGGACAGTGGCCCCTCCCACAAGTTACGGCTCTGCCGATGATGTAGCCTCAACTTGAAAAACATTTAGTGATATTTTTCTCATTGAGCAACGTTTATATAACTTGTTTTTGAGTTAAGCAAGGAAAACACACACAAGTTGCTTATATTTTTTATTTATATTTTTATTTATATTTTGTTTATATTTGTTTGTTTTTATTATATTTGAGTATCTTGTTTATATTTTTCCATGAAACGATTTTAACTAGGTATTAGTTTTGGTTGAAGGTTAAGTAGCACGGTAGGTGAGTGGTTAGCGCATTCAACTTCTATTCTGTAGACCCTGGTTCGAATCCCGGCCTGGCTAAAACTTTTTCAAGTGTTCCTGTTTCAATTTCAATGCATCTCAGTGTGACAAGCAAGATCTTCTCTTCTCTAGAAAGAAAAAGATGTTGGAATAAGGAGAATTGGAGAAGGTCTGTCAATGGAGACAGTGATTTACGAACTTATTTAAAGCAGTTGTTCTAGATTTGATATTTTCGTCTACTTTCAAGCATTTTCTGGTTCATGTGTGATCAGTGTTTTTATTTCTTTGAATTACAGTATATAATGAAATCATACATTGCGTACGCAGCAATATTGAGATTAACATATGATGTTCATTGGACAACACTCTCTGAACCAGAGAGATTAATCTCAGAATGAAGAAATGTTTCGTGCGTCATCTACTCACAATTTTACTTCCATACAGACTTGAGTCAGGCTACCAATTGCTGTCCGTGCCGAGAAAAGTTACGTGTAAGTTGGGTTGCATCTGTCTAGGCGTTCTCACAACTGCAAATGACCTGGACCCCAAGTATTGGAATTAGAACACTTAAGGGGGAGATACTTTTATGGTTAGGTGTACAAAGAAGTTAGTGGATCTCTCTAAATACATACAGTTCTCAGAATCTTGTGTCATTGAAAGAAGATAATAAAGTATAAAATTATCCATATAATTTAGTTTATATTATAATAATTTTATTTTGTAATATTCTAGGGTTACCACCGGTAGGCCAGGTAGCCTACAAAATGCGCCACTGCTTCTGTCGTCTTGAGTATCAGAATTGACAGAAAGGAAAATATCCTACTTAAGCTGTTTTATAGGATGAAATGCAAAGAAAAGGTCGCTTAATACCTAGGTATTGTAAGATAGGGAAATATTGATGAAGTTTCTTTGTTTTACTGAAAGTTTACTGATAAGGGCGAAAGTAATAAGTGGTTTGCATGTCTCGCTAATTCAGCAAAATTTGGGTAGGTCCAGGAGTGCGTCTCTACACCCCTCCAAACAGAAGGTCCCACAAGATGAGACAAGACAGAACTTTCGTGGCGAGATACAAAACGTGACAGGTTTTCTAATAAAAGCAGGTGCACTTTTCAAGATGTGACACTATGAGCTGTTACGGCGAAACCACGATCCTCTTTGACGCAAATGCATTGTGAAATTAAGGGTTTAGTTCTCGAACTGTATTTCGACTCAAATAATAATTATAGAATTAATAATAATTTTAGATTACCTACAAGCACGAGGGAGTTTATACTTCTAACGCATTTGAATTCGCTTTAATGTTTCCTTTTCTAAGCGAAATGATTGTTTATATTTCAAATAGTGGCAATTAATCTTGTCTCTTAACGGGCGATGTATATGACAACGATGCTCAAACTTTTAACACCGCCACCGCCACTAACACTTATTAAATCATAGGTGAAATTATGACAATATTAGGATAGATTTAAAGTTAAGCTGAAATAAAGATCTTTTCGCTCTGTATATACATTTAATGACTTTTTTATTTTCAAAATCTGTATTTACTGTGAAGTATAATGTAATATATCATTCCAGATTATGAAGGAAGAGGCTTGTAAAGTAATCAATAGTTCAAATTTCTTGAGCATGAAACAGAAAACTCTGTTGGCTTTAGTTGACAGCGACGATTTAAATGTAAAGAGAGAGGCAGATTTAATCATCGCTGTCATTAATTGGGCAGCAGCAGAATGTATCAGGCAGAAACTGGAAAATAGTGGCAGAAATAAGAGGAAAGTATTGGGAGATGCTGTTATAAGTAAAATAAGATTTCTTACTCTTTCTCTGGAGGATTTTGATAAAATCGTTGTAGAATCGGGGATACTAACAAGAGATGAAGAATTAGTTACTTTTAGATGTTTGGCTTCTCCTGATAAGAACAGACCTACTGGCGTTATTTGTAATATAAGGAAACAACGTGGTAATTTTAATGTGCCCCAATTCGCCTCTTTGGAAAGGAAGGATTGGATTTTTAATGTGTCAAATTATGGATTATCGTATCGTAGCCATTGTAGCCAAAATTACTCGGAGAATGGAGACATAGTCTTCAGTTCATTTGAGAACGTAGTTCTACATGGCTTTGTGTGTTGCGGTAGAAACGGATACTCTCTTCGCTGTATTAATGTAAAGCTGAACGATGGTTGTAAGGACATCATTGGTCCAGTCGAATTAGAATTAAGAAGAGACAACTCTAGAACAGAATACTTCACAACGGAATCTGGAAATCAAATTCAAATTACAAGAATGTATTTTCCTACATCAGTGCGTCTGCACTCTGGTGTTAAGTATACGTTAAGAATCACTTCTAGGCAAGAGGTATTTAACACGTACCGCATCTCTAGTGTACCACTGGATGCAAAATTTAAAATTTTCAGTACATTAACAAAGGAAATTCGTGGCTTTATATTTAGTGAAATTGAATACTAGTAACTATAAACTCTACAATAAACACAAATTCAGTAAATTAAGCCAGCTTATCTTTGTTACATTGTTAAGTTGTCCATTGTTTCAAATTGGGTTTTCAAAAGAAATATGGAATTAAACTGCTCAGTGCTACAAAACTCTTTCTAAAAAAGTGTGATTTAGATATAGGTCTAGGTTCAAATCTAAATTATGTACAAAACATTAATAGGTTTTAGAAAAAGCATGGGAAAGTTAAAGTTTTAAAAATCCATTATAGCGGGTCTCATGTTCCATCAGATTTTATTCCAGCTTTACACATGATTTTCTTTCAAAATTAAAAACGATTTAGTTTTAGTAACCAATATATTGTGTAAAAATGAATGAACAGATTACTGCAGGACCAGTAATGGAACGGTTCATGGGTCACCAGGTCACTTGGATCTTTTGCGTCACGATTTTTTTCGGGTTATCCGGACCAGATCTGACCCAATGATCCGGAGACCAAGGTAAACCCGGTAACCTGGATAGACAAGTGGCTTGAACAGACTCAGTGATCCGGAAGCAGCCAAAATATCAGCTCTGCAGGATTGCTCCACAATTTCATAGTGGATTAATGGTGTCCACTACTCTAGCTTGAACATTCACGTGTTTGATTTCTGGTGTGACACTTCTTAATCAAAATTCTATGTCATCAATACTTCAAATATGATTGTATGCTTATTCATCTTCCTTTATTGAAAATTAATACAACGATTTAATAAACCTGCACTTAAAAAAAGATTGAACAAAACTGTTGGGCTCAGCAGCATTTTCTCAATGGTAAGTTTTACAGTTTCACTCGATTAAACCTCACCGATCCCTCATAAGAAAAACATATAGCTTAATTTTTCTGTGATTCGGATACTTTTATACTCTTTTAGAAATAGTAGTTATTCTTCTGTGTAAAGCTTTGACACACTTAAGTACCATACAAGCAAAAAAAATTCTAAATTTAGAGAAAACAGACAAAGACAGGGAGAGAGAGGAGAGAATTGTTTTGTTAGAAACACAATATCAGCCTGACATACTTCCAATGTGTAAGAGGATGTTCCATCGTCTACTGGTTGTATACCAGATCTGCCCGAGTTACTCTGGATCATTGGTCTGTCTGTGTCACCGGATCTTTCGAGTGATGGGTGACAAAGTTTGTGGCCCGTTCCATCACTGGTAGGCACAAGATTAATATTTTTAATCGTCTCAAACATTCCCTTAATAATGTTATTACAATACTATTAAAATTACTATTTCGATGCATGGTATACTTTTATTGTGTTTTTATTAATTGAGTATGTGTGCTATTTAGGTAGTAATGCAGGATTCGCTGTTACTACTACAGCAATACTTATTTGAAAGCTCTTCTCCAAGTTGTATTTTGTTCATATTTGTATATGACTTTTATGTAATTCAAATCATTGTTTTCAACCAGTCATCGTAAGGCATTATTAATATTTATACACTACACGGCGTCTAAATTAAAAGTTATTAAAACATTTGTATTTATTACAAGGATTATTAAACAGTGTTTATAAACAATGTGACATTTACATTATTTACAATAAAAGAATGCGAAATAAAAGTAAATAAAGAAGTACATATAGATAAAAAATATGATAAAAGAATATAGTTTACTTGGAAACGAAGTACAAAGATTGTGATATATCTTATGGTATTATTAAGGAATTGAAAACTTCAGAAGTTAAAACTTTAGAAACTTATGCTCTTTCTGGAATTAGTATGATGTGTTATATAAACGTAAAATTTGAGAAATAAATTTTATGACAGAAAATATTTACCAAAGAAAGCTTTTTATTTTTAATCGTATATACTATCAATTTTCCTAATTTTAAAATCCACATACAGTAATATCAGTAGATTGGATTTCTCTTGTAATGCAAATATTACAAGATTGTCCTATTGGTCCTATATCTACTGCGTGTGCCTTTGATGCACGTGGTATTTGGTACGATTCCCGTTGAGAAAGTAAAAAAATTTAATTTCACAATCATTCACTTGCATTAATTATTCATCTCCTTTACCCTAAAGGGTATTACCATGGGCGTTTAAGCAAAAATTTCATTTAATTTCAAATATTTCACGTGTGTCTCAAAAACAATATTATTTGCCAAAATAGGAAGAAGAGGCAATATTTATATATTTTTAAAAGAACATTTCTAATATAGCTACTAAAACGCTGGTTTTATTCTTACCGGTAGATAAAATTAGATGAAAGAAATATGAATCTTATTTGACTAATTTAGATCTTTAATCAAAAGCAAAAATATTAAAACTTCGTACTGTCGATTACGAAAATATGGTCTTTAAAAAATTATTTGTGGCTAGGTTTTATTCAACAGGACTTTACATATCCACAATATTCACGAAATGATACCGCAGCTGTTTTCTCTGAGAAAAAGCGGAATTCTTAAACACGAAGTTTGGCTAGCAAAAAGTTCGACTTAAGAGACAGCAAAAATATGCACTTAACGAGAGATAATGTCCCAATGAGTTGTTGTATAAGGATTCGAGATAAGTACTCTGTTAATAGTTTTACAATGCGATGCACTTTCAACCTGTTACGTGTCGTAACTTATTTAAATAAAAAAGTAATTATGAATTGTATTAACGTTACGCTTTTGAGTATTTTTGTTTTACTAGCTAATCAGCGCCGCCAAGTGGTTGGTTGTCGAACTAAACTAACAGGTATGTGAAAAACGTAAAACACAGCTTCATACTAAAGTTGGTGATATCAAGTGTAGAATTAGTTACCAAGAGTAAACCAAATTTTTACGTCGAGTTGCGCAGATTTTGTAATGAAGTTGTGTTATTTCACTTCGCTTGTTTAATATGAGTGGGATTACTAAGTATACATAAGGTTGTGCTACGAATTATTAATGCTGAATAAGAAGACTATTGTGAACTATTAATAGCTTTTCCGTGATTCTTTGCACGGTTAAATGGAAGGCGGTAAGTCGCTTATGATACATATGTTTGTGGTGGATAAAAACTCAATTGTTCCGGTTTTGTCAAGTTATTGTACATACGTTAGTTTGAATAGTTCCTATAAAGATATATTTATTCATAAGAGCTTATCATTTAACCTGAATGAAAAACTTAGTGAAATAATCGATTTGTTACAGTTTGATATTTTTGTGGCGAGTAATTAATTTTTCTGGTGAAAGAAAGTTTTGTGTTATATGGTCTATGGTATACTCCGATAAATTTCGTGAACACTTGTCTGTGTCTCTCTGCTTCAGCTGCAAAATTTAATAAAAACAGAACGTGGGGTGATTTCTCGACTGGGATCACCTTACCCTATGCGACTGTCTATGCTTACTTCGGTAAGATCACATGAGCACAGCGTAACAAACCTGAGATCCGTTGTTTAGAATAATAAGATTTCATCCGTTTCTAGGACCAACTTGTTCTCCAAAGCATATAGTGAAGGAGCGTATAAAAATATCACATTGTAGGACTAGATCTGTTAATTCTTCAAAGCTGTGTCATTTTTGTGTGAACGCCACGAAAACTGCACTACATCGTTCATTATAACTTCAGAAATATTTAATATGTATTAATGAAACAAAACTAAGTATGTTAACAATATTTGTTAACAATTTAGAAACAGGACATGAAATATATTCGTAAAAAAGTATACAAGGACAGGACTGGAGATGGAAAATTAAAATGTAATACGGAAGTGGAAAGAAGCTCAATGTATTACGAAACACGGCAAGAATGTACTGAAATGATGAATTTCGTATTTACAAGAATGTCCTAGAATGACAAGCGAGCTTATGATCCATAAGTTATGGAATGCTGTGCTGCACAAAGTAGAACAGAAATAATTAAAAGGGAAGAACTATGCACGAAAACAACATTATTATAGAGGCAGGTATTCAAATTTAGAACAGGAGTGTAAATAATTGTTGAAAGTGTTTAACAAGACTTTAATTTAAAAATTTACATTTTTTTACAGGTGGATGTTAAAAGTAAGCAGGAAACTTAATTGACCCTGGGTAGAGATAGCCTAACCTTTCTCTTTCTTCTTATATTTAAGTTGTTATCCTTAGATTGATCTTCCATAACGTATCTAATGAATGCGATGTTAAGTTATCGAAACAGTTACACAAGTGTTATTAATATTCATAGAGCTTTGGTCGGTTTTGATTTATTAGTACAGTAACTGCAACTATCTTATTTGTATATAACCATACAAACAGTTTTTTCTGTTTTATTTAGATATGGTATGAGGTTTTTCAAACTAGAGCAAGACTCATATTATGTGAATAACTTATTCAAATATATTAAGTAAAATATTTCGTTTTCTCCACAAAATTCGCACCAGAAAACAAACATTTGTTCCAAATTTAACGTTTATCCATGTAAAATCAAGGAAATATGCAAATGTTGTAGTATTTGTAGCTTACAATAGCAAACGCTTATACAAAATCTATGTTTCTCAAAATTCTATTCCCAATAACATTGTTGTAATACCACCATAAGCAGTAGAACGGAAGATTGTACAATATAACGTAGTTCAGAATGTTTAAAAAAATCTACGTAATACATCAATAAAGTAAATTATTTTTTCCATAAAGCTTCACATATGATACCATAGAAATTAACGGCAAACCTCGCCTTTATCTATTTGAAAATCAACGCAATTTACAAATATTATAAAGTTTGTAGTTTACAATAACAAACTAGCTGAACCTGCGCTCTCTACACAGCGCATCATTCGCATATGAGCATAAATGTCCTTATCATTCCTTACAACATCTGTAATGTCCCCTTCAGAGAAGAATACAAGTACGGGGTGAGGAACCGGGGAACAGAAGGATGTAGTTGTTGCCCTCTGAAAACTTCTACGATAGTTTATTACTCTCCAAAGGCAAACTTTTTCTCAGAGTTGCCAGGTATATGGTGAATGCCATGTTTGTGTGAAATCCAAAGAAATGCTCCCTTCTGATCATTTGGAGGGAGGAGATGCTGTAAATCAAGCTTCAGTGACACCTGACACATAGCTAGCCAGCAGTTAAAGAGCAGAGAAATTCCGTCTTCGTCTTTAAAATGAAGGACGAAAAAAAAAAGCGTTTGAAAAACTTATCAATGAATATATTGTATTTGAGAATAAATATGTTACTCATTTTGCTATAGTTTAATTTATTAGACTACAGGGAAAATCTGGAGAGATTGCTTGAAAAAATAAATACAAATTATTTGACACATTTTTCAGTCTCTATACTTCCGTAGCCAGAAAATAAAATTATAAATCAATTTACCTCGCATCACCATTGAATTTATACTTCTTGCAACTAGCATTCATTATCGACTCAAACAACTTTTATTATTATTATTATTATTATTATTATTATTATTATTATTAATATTATTATTATTATTATTATTATTATTATTATCTCTTATATTTTAATTTAAAGTAGTTTTAAACTTAAAAATTTGACAGGATCTGTGATTACTGTTCTTCGTGGTGATTACCCGTTTGTTAATTTCGTAGCTTTCTTCCTCAAGAAGAATATCATCATGGTTTATTACCTAAAGGAATTAGCTGTTATTCTTACAGTTCCCAAACCTTTCTTACAGCACTTACGAACATTAATAATGGAAATGCAAATATCGGGATAATTTATACAAAACTGAAGGGTAGTTACTGGGATACATATAGTATGTAGTTGAAACATTAATTCAAATGTTTGCATTTGATTGGTCAAAACAGGAAATTGTCAACAAATCTTTATCTTGTCGTCTAACAGCTGCCCACAGTTTTTAAAGGAAGTTTTTCCAAACATTTTTTAGTTTGTTTTAACAAAATTTCAATAACTAATTGCTAATGGTTACTCAAAGTTAAAATATAACCTCCTTTCTTTTTTAGTATCGGATCGAAATACTTGTAATTACGGTTATGAAAGAACTATCCAACAACTTATGAACGTGAGCGATTTGACCCAAAATTATTCATTTCAGTTGCAGCTATGCTTGGCTATCAAGGGCAAATTATGGAGCAATTGATCAGATTTGACTCTGAATCTGAACAAATTTCAGACTGATTAAAATTATATACATATTAATAGAAATACTTATCAGGCATACAAATAAGCAGTAGAATTTAGTACTAAACGGAAAGAGACATTCTCAAAGATTAGTGAAAAACAGAAATTAAAAAACTCGAGCAGAAACAGAAAGGTAACAATCAAATGATATTTTTGTTCATACTCTAAATATATGTCCTTTAACGTACAAACTATATATTTACTAACATTCGGATATAAGAAATAAATGACAAATTAAGAGTACTTTTTAAAAATGCTCACTTTTTAAAGGATGAACAAAGAAGGATTAAGAATGGAATACAATGCAAGCAATTACATACATTATAACCACCCCACCCGCAGCAATAAAAAAAAAATCTTTCTTTAATTTCAGCCATCATATCTTAAATATATGCCTCTTTATCTTAAATATAATATAGACTACTTTTTTTCGATTATTGAGTGGTGCTTTGTTGATGATTAACGAAAAGTAATTAGAAAACTTTTTCGAGTTCATCTTTTTAGGTTATGTTGTTTCAGTTTGCGGCTCACATAAAACCAAAGAGTTCTTTAACTCTAGACTAAATCATAACTAAAGGGAAAGGCCAGGCCGGTAGCCAGACCAAAAATGTAGAAATTAC
Source organism: Thermobia domestica (assembly GCF_964235325.1). Lineage (NCBI taxonomy): Eukaryota > Metazoa > Arthropoda > Insecta > Zygentoma > Lepismatidae > Thermobia > Thermobia domestica. The sequence continues at coordinate 120,034,227 of NC_137466.1, forward strand.
GGAGGCCCGATCCAACCATATTATAGTTCATTTGCAAACCTACCGTGAACATTTTAGGGGTCTGGCCCTCCTACATCCCCTTGGATAAGTATAAAATAACTAAGAGGAACTTACGATAGAGCAAAACCCGTGCAACGATCTGACGGACAGCTATGTCTAATAAGTACAGCAAAAAGAGTTCCCTAAAGAACTTTTTTACCACACGACCGGGATCAAGACATACTTTTTTCGGGGGGGGGGTCTTAGAAAATGTTTTGCATTTATCTATTTCAATTGCACTGAGAGAAATTTTCATAGAAAATTTAACAGTAAAGACATGTAAAGTTGATTTTTTCGTGATTCCGTACTTAAATTACGTACATTTGGACTTGAAACCATTATAATGTTAATTTATCATGTGACGAAGTGGAAATACAACATGCTGCATTTTGTCTTTTATGGAAAATCTGTAGTACGCAATAAATGTATGTAACGACAGGAAGGTTTTCAGTTCTGTAATGTTAAGAATACTTTCCAGACTGGACAGAAAATGTGATGTCATCCACGAGAGATAAATGACTTTCAGGAATGAAAATATTACAGGTTATCCTATCCAGTACGTATTTTTTGACATGAGTAAGGAAAATATCGCAGGAAGAACAAATAGTCATTGTAATGCTTTTTTTTTTTTACATGATAATGATAAAAGAAACTCAGTAATGTGAAAATGTTCGTAGTAAACTGCAAACTTCACGTCAGTAATGAAATGTTGTCATGATAATGAGACCTGCCCATTCTACACTGCAAAGATCAAACAAATCCGTACTATACAGACATTATGTAAGGAGACGAAATGTTTTATCATTACTTTTAAAAGATAGTCTAAGGAAAACATGATTACGTACAACTGACCTTTCACTCGGAAAGTGCGACAAATAAAGTAGGTAAAGGTATGATAGAAAGTCATTATAATGTTATATATCCCAGAAAATGGATAAAAATACAATTAGAACGAGTAATTTACAGTAAGTAATGGAAAAAAGTCCTGAAACTCTGTGGAATCATACAGTTGTTTGCTATTAAAGTCTGTATTGTCATGTTACTTTAATATTACCATACATACAGTAACGCATTACTCCAGTTATAATGGGTGGGGAAAAAAAGAAACGCAAACACCCACAATTCCACACTATATGACAAAACCGAGATGTTTTTGTGCTAGGACACAAGAATAACAGATATGGAAAACAGATGGCAGGACTATTGTCTTGTAACTTTTATCCAACAATTCACACGTTCACAAAACTATTATTGAGACAGATGGGCATACAGAAAACATATACCATTATTTGTTACTTGGTATAAGTGCCAAAGATACTGCGTAAACCTTTGATTATTTCAAACAATAAAATCATGCTAATTTTCACAGCCAGTAGATAAGTTATTTCTGACATGCTCGGAAGACATGCGTTAGGTGTCGGAACTGGCCACCTGAAATCTCTAACCAGGTAAAAAATAGGGTATCCGTAGCTGGCGGAGAAAAATAAGCGAGTCACTGAATTATCCATCCCCATCGCGAACTTCTGAAATACGGTTGGATTACTTGCCTCACTGAGGATTAAGGAAACAACCGTCAAATTGGTTTAATCCTCTACGGAGGCTAAATTATCTAATTGACTTTACTGTTGACGATCTTGCAATTCTCTTGGGCTAACGATTTGTTTTTGATATTCTCCTCTTCGGAGGCCTATATCACCGAACCTAATTGACGACTTTGGCACCTCCACCGGATACCGATTTTATTAGTGCTTCCTCTTCGGCTTTGGCCCTAGAACTCTCATCCCTATGGCGGACTCTGGCAATGCTTCCGGTCCATCGACTCTTGTTCAAACAACTCCATTGAACATTGGTCCACATGGTCGCCAAAAAACGCAACCGCGTATTGTTACCGGCACTACACGGCTAGTACCAACTACCACCACTGTTCCTACCACTTATGCAAACTGTGTCACTACCGGACAACGAATTCGATCCAGATCCCTCTCTGACGGCGAACAAACCTTAGATCCCAAGAAACAACGGCTTACACCAATAACAGATCCTACTGCTACTAATGTCAGCAACAATATGGATTGGGCATCCACTTCCACTGGAAATCAATCAACTTTACACCAAGAAACAATTTATAACTTCCTACTAACTGATTTCAATCCAAAATACGACACAGTGCGCGCTGTCTTTCAACAACTAGTAAAGTATGTTCCTCGTCCAGAAATACGAGAAATCATCAAGACGCGCCGGGGTATCATTCTGAAATCGACAAATCCGAACTTCGCTACACATGTCCGCAACAAAGCTACTTTCGAAATTTTTGGGTTAAAAGCAAAAATATCAACATTAAGTTCCAGCGGACGAAAAACACCACCTCCACCACAGCGTCCTCGAATGTTATCTGTCGTCATACGGGGAGTGGAACCTGAATTCACTGATGAGGAAATTTACTCCGAATTACACCAAGAAGGACTACCTGTCAAGCGTTGTATACGTATCAAGAATAACCAGGGTCCAACATACTTAGTCCGCATTCTTACTGATCAACAACAACTGATCGACCAACTGCTTCTCCACGGTGCCTATATATACCGGCGTCGTTACAAGGTGGAACCATCTCGCACACCAGCACCTCTGCCTGTTAGATGCGAGAAATGCCAACAATACAATTCCCATCCGACATCTCAGTGTCCGAACACCATCAAATGTGGCTACTGTTCACTTGACCATCCCACAAAAAGCTGCCCTAATCTTAAGGAGCCACCACATTGCGTTCGATGTTCTGAGGGACACCCTACCTATAGCTACAAGTGTAAAGCTAAACCTAAACCCGATCCAGCTAAGCCAGAACTCGTTGTACCCATACGCTCTGTTGACACTCCAACACCGCCAGCAAATTCGCTGCGCCATCCAATAACTGTTGAAGACCTATTACGCTTCCTCACTATTTCTCTACAAAATATCCATCCTTTTGATCGCAATCATATCCTGAATCAGATCATGTATGCAGCCAAATTACTGTTTAACCTACAACTTCATGCTACATATTCCGGACCTACAGTTCACTTTCAAATTCAACCACTCGAAGTCTACGTTTAATATGGGTACTTCTGCATACGCTAGAATAATACGTATCATTATGGCTTATAACTTACTTTTTCTTAACATTCGATCAGTCTTAACACACCATATGCTCTTTACACAACTTCTTCAAGAAGAACAAATTGCAGCCTTTGCACTTAAAGAAACGTACCTCGCACCACATTTGAACTGCTACTTTCCGAAATATCACTTGCTCCGACATGATGCTCCATCTGGTCCAAGAGTCTACGGAGGTACAGCTATAGGTGTTAGCCAACGCCTTCCTTATAGAGCAGTCACGGTTCCACTTCCGCTCACACTCCACCTTCCTGAGCATAATGTCACGACTATTTATTTTCGAGGCCGCACTGTTACCTTCGCTACCATATATTTTCGACCAGGCAAACCGATCAACTACGACTTTTTTCGATACATCGATTCTACCTTTCGGCACTACATTATCATGGCGGATCTAAACATTCATAGTCGGTCACAGAGGGACAAAACTAACTTTTTAGACTTTCTTCACACTGAAACAGTTGCTGAGTTCCATGTTCTACCGAAACCTACACGCCCCGTCAGCAATACTACTCCTGATGTTGTCATCACATCAACATCTCTCTCGCAGAGTATTCATATCGATGTGCTTGATTCAATTGGTAGTGATCATGTGCCTATCAAACTTACACTTCACTGTTCTCCTCGCTCTCACTCTAACATACCTCCTCAGAAAGTATTCTGCTACAAACGAGCCAATTGGGAACAATATCGCTCCGATCTGTACACTGCTGTTAATAACTTGCTCATACCTACTACACAATACGATCTTGATCACACAATTGCTAATCTTACTGAATCTATTCAAGAAGCAGCACACCGTTCCATTCCAATAGCAGAAGTACAATTACATAAACCAAAATTGCCTCCGCACTATTTACCTTTCATATCCGCTTCTCGTCGAGCACATCGTGAGTACCTCGCTACGGGTAATCTTGAAGCGCTTAGACTTCATCGCCAATACCTTAGAATTACGCACAATTATATTGTTGCCTATAAGAAACGCCATTGGATTCAAACTTGCAACACACTTGCAAGTGAATCACACCCCAGTAAATATTGGCGCAAATTCCATCAACTCACCGGTACAGTATCCCGCACACCATACCCCATTGTTCACAATAATCAGGCAGTGATCACTGATATGGATAAAGCGAATACGTTTGCATCATTTTTTCAAGATATTTTTACACCTCTTCCTGGTTGGCATACACCTCAGCGCCTACAAAATTCAATAAACAGACGTACAGATCCAACATCTGCTTCTCTGCGCCCATCTATCAGCCACTCTTTAGAGCCCAATAATCAACTTACCACTCCGATCCAACCAGATGATATTCGCCAAACATTGCTCCGTAAACGAAACACTGCACCAGGCTTTGATTCTGTTACCTATGTTCTCGTCAGGCAAGCATCACCTGCTTTTCTACTTTTTCTCAGCGCCATATATACTTTCATCCTGCGAACTGGATTTTTTCCAATCGACTGGAAATACTCGAAAGTTCTTCTATTTCCCAAACCTAACAAACCTTCAACTGACGTACAGTCCTATCGCCCTATTCATCTCACCAGTTGCCTTTGCAAAATATTAGAACGCATTCTAGTCCGCCGCATGCACGCTCATCTTGCAACTCATAATCTACTTCCTATTCATCAAGCCGGTTTTCGACCCCGCCGACCTTGTGGTTCCAAACAACATCAACATATTTCAGTTTGCTGACGACACCGCCTTTTTTACGACAGCCCGCACAGTACAATCCATTAGTAAAACTATGCAAACGGCAATTGATGCATTCGTTGACTGGTGTAATGTATGGCGATTAAGTATTAATTCTACCAAAACTCAGGCTATTGTTTTCCTGCCACGTAGACGCCGTTCACGTATCTACAGGAATCCAAATCGATTAAACCTCCAAGTAGACCATACACCTGTCGTGCCGTCAAATACTCTTACTTATCTTGGTGTCATATTTGACTCCAAACTTACTTGGACCCCACACCTCACCAAGATCATACGCCAAGCGCAAAATCGGCTCAACCTCCTCAAGCGCCTAGTTGGTACAACCTGGGGTTTAAAACCGTTAACAGTACTTCATACATATAAAGCATTTATGCGCAGTACATTAACATACGGTCACACTGCCTGGACATCTGCACCGCCCAAATTCTATCAGAAGTTGGCTATCCTAGAGCGCCATGCTCTACGCCTAGCACATTGCATCCGCTTACCGCATCCGACACGGTTACTTTACGAGCTGATTGGCTTTCCACCTTTATTGCACCATCTCGAACAGCTTCGTACACGGTACGTTTGCAAGCGAATTGACCAGCAGCATCTCATGTTACTTGATATCCTACGGTACGATCGGGATCACGACGCACCCTCAGCTTACGTTGATACTCCCCTACAGCACTTCATGACTCTTTATCATTTGCAACTCGATGATGGTGTAGTGGATCCCGAAATCTTTCACATCTACGAACCACGTGAGCTTTCATCATTCATATATCCATCACACGCACCGTAACCACCTATTAACATGGGCTTCCTCTGTCTCCATCAGTTCCTGAATCGCCCCAGGAACAGAACATAACTCGCATTCGTCTGTACTAACAAATACCTTGTGATGTGGCGTTCAGAGCACTTCATTTCATCTTCATCTACTTCTCTCCATATTGCCTCCTGTACCATATTCATTCCAGTTTTGCACTCGTCTTAACTCCGCACTACATGGTAATAAACTTATTATTTTCAACAATATTGCTGTCTCATGCTTATAGTATGCTTGTACTTCATTAGATGTTATTGTCACCCTTCCATCTCCTCTCTGTTGATATGTATTTAATAAATAAATAAATAAATATTATATACTTGTGCACCTCTTAGACCGACCACATTAAATTGCAAACTACATTTTATATAAAGCACTTACCCGAAGAAAGGGCAAAACCCTTTAGCGGGACGACGGACAAAAAAAACGTTAGGTGTCATACCTTACCAAGCAACCTAGCCTCTCTTGTGTCAGTTACTGTGCCAGCGAGGACCAAGTATAGCATACGTACTTAGGGGTCTGACGAAAGTTTTCACTTTCGGAGGGTTTCTTGTTTTTTGAACCTCATCTAACATCCTTTTCATTTTTTTCGTCTTCATCTGGGCTTTGGCCCTCGGCTCCTCTATCACGATGACGGACACTGGCAAAGTTAACGGATCTACGAATCTCGGTCAAGATGTAGGATTACAACCTCCACCGCTTAACATCGGGCCTAATGGTCGCCAAAAGACGCAGCCAAGGATTGTTACGGGAACACCTCGTTCAGACCGTAACTCTATTCCTTCCTATGCTGACTGCATCACCAAAGGACATAGAATTCGTTCTCGATCTTTCTCTGATGGCGAACAAGCGCTAGATTCAAAGAAGCAACGAATTAGTCCCAGTGTTAATCAGACTACAACTGACAGCCATTGTATGGATTGGGCATCCACTTCTGCCGATAATCATCATCAGCAATACCAGCCAGATCCCGTGTATAACTTCTTGCTAACCGACTACGATCAGAAATATGACACTGTTCGTGCTGTCTTGTACGTCCCTCGGCCTGAAATCCGTGAAATTGTTAAGACTCGCCGTGGCATCATTTTGAAATCCACTAACCCAAATTTCGCCACGCATGTTCGCAACAAGGCAACTTATGAAATTTTTGGGACGAAAGCAAAGATTTCTACTTTACAACCGAGTACACGCAAAACTCCTCCTCCACCACGGCGGCCTCCTATGCTATCTGTAGTTATTCATGGTGTAGAACCCGATCTTACTGATGACGAAATTCTTGCTGAACTCTATCAGGAAGGGCTACCTATAAAGCGTTGTATCAGGATCAAGAACAATCAGGGACCAACTTATCTCGTACGACTGCTAACCGATCAACAACAGCTGATTGATCAACTTCTATCCAAGGGCGCATATATCTATAGACGCAAATATAAGGTTGAGCCCTCTCGCACGCCAGCGCCTCTGCCTGTTCGCTGCGAGAAATGTCAACAGTATAATTCACACCCAACAGCTGAATGCACAAACAACACCAAATGTGGCTATTGTTCCCGCGAACATCCTACAAAAAACTGTCCAAACCTTGAAGAACCACCACGTTGTGATCGCTGCTCCGAACTTCACCCAACGTACAGCTATAAATGTAAAGCTAAGCCTCAGCCTGATCCAGCTAAGCCTGAACTCGTTGTCCCCATACGTTCACTCGATGCACCAACTCCACCAGCAAATTCATTGCGCCATCCAGTTACTGTCGAAGATCTACTTCGTTTTCTCACTATTTCACTACAGAACATCCACCCATTTCTTCGCAACCATATTCTAACTCAAATCATGCACGCAGCCAAACTGTTATTTAATCTACAACTACATGCAACGTATTCCGGACCAACAGTGCATTTTCAAATCCAACCACTTGAAGTTTGTTTGATATGGACAACTCTACCTACGGACTTATATTCACTTTCATTATGAGTTACAATTTACTATTCCTTAACGTACGATCACTGTTGACGCACCAACTGCTCTTTACACAGCTCCTACAGGAAGAACAAATTGCCGCATTTGCTCTTAATGAAACTTACCTTGCACCATATTTAACATGCTATATACCGAAGTATCACTTACTTCGACATGACGCACCAACTGGACCACGTCTCTACGCAGGCACAGTTATTGGTATTCGGGAAAATCTTCCTTATCGAGCAGTTAATGTTCCACCTGTTCTTCACCTTCCTGAACATAACATGACAATTTATTTTAGAGGCAAAACCATTACCTTTGTTACTATTTACTATCGTCCAGGCAGAGCTTTCAGCTATGATTTCTTCCGCTATATTGATACCAACTTCCGGCATTACATTATCATGGCCGACCTCAATTTTCATAGCCGTTCCCAACGTAACAAAGACAACTTTCTCGATTTTGTTCGGAATGAAACACGAGCTGAATTTCATACTTTACCGAAACCTACACGTCCTATCAGTCGCACTACTCCTGACGTAGTCATAACTTCATCTTCACTATCTCAGTCTATTCACATATCTGTACTTGACTCCATAGGTAGCGACCATGTCCCCATCAAAGTCGAACTTCATTGTTCTCCCTACACTCAGCCGAAGCCTCCTCCTCAGAAGGTCTACTGCTACCGAAGGGCAAATTGGGAACAATATCGCACCGATTTAGACACTGCTGTAACTACGCTCACAATGCCTAGTACGCAATACGAACTCGATCGAACAATCACTGGACTCACTACAGCCCTTCAAGACGCAGCACAACGTTCTATTCCAACAATCGAAGTTCAGCTACACCAACCTAAGTTACCTCCGCAATATTTACCATTTATTTCAGCATCCCGGAGAGCTTTCCGTGAATATCTCGCTACGGGTAACCTTGAAGCGCTTCGGCTTCATCGCCAGTACCTAAGGATCACTCATAATTATATCGTTGCCTTCAAGAGACGCCACTGGATTCAAACTTGCAACACACTAGCTAATGAAACACACGCTACAAAATATTGGCGCAAGTTCCATCAATTAACAGGTAGAGTCTCTCGTACGCCTTACCCCATTGTTTATAATCATCAAGCAGTCCTTACGGATGCAGAAAAGGCTAATATTTTTGCTTCCTATTTTCAAAATATCTTTACACCTCTACCCGGTTGGCATACACCAGGTCGCTTGCAATCAACTATAAACCGACATACCGATGCAGCTTCTACTTTCTTTCGTCCGTCTGCTGATCATGATTTAGAACCAAATAATCCTCTAACCATGCCGATTCAACCCGAAACTATTAGTAATACACTTAAAGGTAAACGGAATACTGCACCAGGATTTGACTCTGTTACATATGTACTCATCAGACAGGCGCCTCACTCTTCTACTCTTTCTTAGCACCATTTATACCTTTATTCTGCGAACTGGATATTTTCCACTCGACTGGAAATACTCAAAAGTGCTTCTTTTTCCTAAACCAAAGAAACCTCCATCAGAAGTCACATCATATCGTCCTATTCACCTCACTAGTTGCCTATGCAAAATCTTGGAAAGAATCCTTGTCCGTCGCATGCACGACCATCTTCACTCACATAATCTTCTTCCAATACACCAAGCTGGGTTCCGGCCAAATTTTAGTACTCAAGATCAATTATTCCGTCTCACCACAGCTATTTACAATCAATATAATACAGGTTTTCCTTCTTGCCTTGTTACGTTTGATTTGGAAAAGGCTTTTGACAAAGTTTGGCACCCTGGCTTACTATATAAACTTCGTAACTATCTTCTGCCAACTTCGTACATCCGCTTCATACACTCCTTCTTAATAGGACGATTAGCTTATATCTCAATTAATGGAATGCTCTCTCATCCTATCTTGCTGCAATCTGGTGTACCACAAGGCTCATCATTGTCTCCTTTATTATACTTACTGTACGTCGCTGATTTTGTTATTCCTAATAACACCACAATATTTCAGTTTGCTGATGACACTGTTTTTTTCACAACTGGGCGCACCGTACAATCTCTCAATAAAACCATGCAAGTAGCCATTGATGCATTTGTGCGATGGTGTCATGTTTGGAGGTTAAATATTAACTCTTCCAAAACACAAACCATAGCTTTCTTACCACGTCGACGCTGTTCACGAGTACATCGAAACCCGAATCTACTTCGCCTTCAGGTTGATCTTACGCCTAATCCAGTTTCAAGTAGTATTACGTATCTCGGTGTCATTTTTGACACTTATCTTACCTGGATTCCACATCTCACCAAACTCATAGGTCAAGCGCAAAATCGACTTAACCCTCGGATGCATGTGTGGGGTCATTTTGACCCCAACATGCTTTTATTTCCTAGTATTACAAGGAAATCTCACTGAAAAATCCTGATGTTCTGTGACATCTAAGCAGGATGCTTCAACTACAAAAGAATGTAAACACATTTGTTTTGCAAGTTATTATTATTTATTTGTTTTACCATTTTTTATCATTACCCATCTATTACATATGTGGGGTCAATTTGACCCCAGTTTCAAAATAGTTTAGAAACGTTCAAAATAAAAAGTTTGGCCTGGATATAATGTTCAGCTATACCCAAAGTAGAGAAAATCTTTTAAAATCAGTATTCCCCGGTGGATAAGTGGTTACTCTCACCGCCTTGTAATCAAGGGGTCCCGGGTTCGATTCCCGGTGGGGACACATGTGATTCGGATCCCACGTTAAACTGTAGGTCCCGTCCTTAGGACGTCATCATCATCCCATGGAAGGCAATGAAAAACCACCATGGGCTCATCTTGCCCAGGGACCTTCGGGTCAAAGACCTGCCTTAGGGCAGAACAACAATCATCATCATTCGAATTATCGAGGGATGATGATGAATCTTTTTGTAAAACTGGATATTTTTTATAAGTTTTGATTTCGAGATCTTATTTTCTCTGGGAATAAACTTATGCTCTTGTAAAATTTCCATAAATTCGCATATTGCTGCAAGTATAGTAAAAATTTGTCGCGAATAAAAGGTTGTTTTATCTTATTTGAAAATATTTTTTTCCACTGTAACCTGACAACACTGCAATCAGTTGTTGTTGACAGACCGCGTGTATAGTCGGACGACATTTCTACAGTGCTCCGCTCTCATGTTTGTTTGTGTTGCAGAAACAATTGCACACCGTGTGTGAAAGAACGCCGCATTTTAGGTTTGAACAAGTGCATGCTTATTGCTTTTACGTGATTTTATAAAATCCTGTTTATTAGACTGAAAGTGCCATAGACAGTAATGACAAAAAGGGGATTGTCTCTAAATGAAATAAACGAACTGCTTACGGAGGAGGATGATAATGGTGTTGCCAGCAACTTGGACAGTTTTGACGAAGATGATGGAGTTTCAGAGGAGGAAAACATTCCGAGGGAAGACAGTGATTTTGAAATGGATAATGGTGGTGATGATGAAGAAGAAGAAGAAGAAGATGCAAGGGATGAGCAAGCGTCTTTCGGTATGATTTCGAAGAATGGAATTGAGTGGAAAAGCAAACCACCCGGTGTTCACCAGACTGCTAGGCACAACATCGTAAGGAATGTACAAGGTCTCCCGCGGGGCTTTGTCTTGACGTCACCCAAAGATGCCTTTGATTTGTTCATTTCCCGTAACATTTTGGAGGAAATTGTGCAGTGCACGAATTTAGAAGGAAGAAGAGTGGCAGTGAAATCAGTGAAAAAGTGGACTGACCTAACATTAGAAGAGCTTCAGGCTTTTATTGGCATCCTTCTTATCGCAGGTACTGAGAGAAGTTGGGATGTTCCTATTCGCGAACTTTTTCTCAACAAATTCGCTAATCCGAAATACAAAGCAACTTTTGGCGTGAATCGTTTCGAAGATATCAGAAGACTGCTCCGGTTCGATGACAAGCGAACCCGCGCTTTGCGTCTGGAAACTGATCACATGGCTGCATTTCGATATATCTGGACACTTTTCATAGAAAATTGTCGAAAAGTTATGGTTCCCGGAGTTTTCCTCACGATTGATGAACAGTTAGTGCCTTTCCGTGGGAGATGCAAGTTTGTGCAGTATATGCCAAGTAAACCAGGTAAATACGGCATTAAGATCTTCTGGTTGTGTGATGCTGAGAACTTTTACGCAAAAGACGGTTTAGTGTACTTGGGACGACAGCCAGGGGAACCAGTTCAAACTAACCTCGCCAGCAACGTCGTGAAGACATTGTGCTACACGCTGCGGAACTCCGGCAGTAATATCACAACTGATCAGTTTTTCACAAGTTATGATTTAGCTAAGGAACTGTTGGTACAAAATGTAACTATTGTTGGTACAATAAAGAAAAACAGACGTGAAATTCCACCTGCGCTGGTCAATGTTAAGTCAAGACAGCCTAGCACATCACAATTCGTCTTCAATAAAGATGTTACCCTAGTAAGCTACGTACCGAAAAAGAATAAGAACGTCATTCTACTCAGCACCATGCATCATGACACAGGCGTGGATGAGGAAGATTCCAAGAAGAAGCCAGAAATCATAAAATTTTACAACCAAACAAAGAGTGGAGTTGACGCCATGGACAAATTGGTTCAAACATACACCTGTAGGAGACAGACGCGTCGCTGGCCAATGGCCCTCTTTTATAATGTAATCAACGTAGGCGCTCTCAATGCATACACATGCTACTTATCACAACATCCGGATTATCATTCAGGGATCAGTCACAAGCGCCGTGTCTTTCTAACTGAGTTGGCGAACGAACTGATTCTTCCTCACATCAGGCTGAGGTGCCACAGTTTGAACCTAAAGAAACCAGTGATTGATGCGATGAAACTCTGCGGTGTAGAGAGGGAAACAAAGGCATTGGCTCCTACATCTTCGAACAAGAGAGTAAGATGTCAGATCTGTACAAGGGAAGAGGACAGGAAGACATCACAGCGTTGCAGCAGATGTGAGAAGTATGTGTGCAAATTTCACAGTAGTGTGTTAGTAGTGTGTTCTGAATGTCAGTGATGTGTATTGATGTGACAAAGCCAAAACATGGGTACTTTCTTCATATTTAGTGTTGTTTTCCTTGCTCAAGAAATCTTTTGTTTCAAGTAAGATTATGGTGCTGAATTGCAGCTCGGATAAGTGTAAGTGAACTGTTACTCATATTAATATGAAGAAGAGTGAACTATTTTTAACTATTCGGAAAGCGAGGAAGAGGAAAACAGTTAAAATATCTGAACAATATTTGTAATTGGTTTATTCCTTATATTAATGAATAAAACGCGATAACCTGAACTATATACCTTGCCTAATGTAACCTAATCTAAACAAACTTAACATACCTCCGCATTACCTAACTTAACCAAACCTAACGTAATCTAATTAACCTAACATGCATACTATGTTATATTATTATCAACCAAATATTGCGTGGGGTCAAATTGACCCCACATATGTAAAAGTGTAGAAAAAAAGCGACATGCATCCGAGGGTTAATCTTCTCAAACGATTAGTGGGCACAACCTGGGGATTAAGGGCACATACCGTTCTCAATACATATAAAACCTTCATGCGGAGTACATTAATCTATGGACATACAGCCTGGGCATCTGCGCCCCTAAAATTCTATCAAAAACTTGCTATACTAGAACGCCATGCTATACGCCTAGCATACCGCATAAGCCTACCTCATCCAACACGTTTACTTAATGAGATGATCGATCTTCCGCCATTATTAACGCACCTCGAACAACTACGTATACGTTACATCAGCAAACGTATAGCACAGCCCCATCCTATGATACTTGATATACTCCGCTACGACCGTGACAACGATGCACCACCAACATTCATTGACACCCCTCTCCAACACTTCATGACATTATATCATTTACGGCCGTGTGCACCAACGAAGTTCAACTGTTGAACGAGGATCATAACCAAGATCAGTGTAAATGTCTGTTACACCAACAACGTTCAGGGCTAGGTCTCGGTCAAATGGTGGTTAAACTTGGTTTAAGCTTGAACGGCCAAATTTGGGGGTTTAAACTTTGATCCAGGTCAATCCCTTGACATCCAATAGTGTCTTTTATTTTTCCACTAATGAAATTACAATACATTTCTCGTGTTCGGATAAAGTAAATAAATAAAATAAAATAAACGGTGTAGATCAGGAATACAGTTCTTTTTTAATTTTCAGGTAAAGTCTGTTAACTCGCAAAAAGAAATAAGGAGGGTATGTAGGTAGAAAACCTGCGAGGCTGTAGCTTTACAATAGAGAACGCACTAGAAATAAACTACATATAATGTGCTTTTTTTTTTTTTTTTTTTGACAACATCAGCTCATAGAATTTTCGACAATGTATTTTCTAAACAATTTTCCAGTAAAGGTTAACCTTAGGAGGGCATAAAAGCTATGTCTATAAATACAGTATTTTCTTGTCAAAATTCCATGCAAACAGCGTAAGACTTATTATCCAGTTAATATCATCGTAACTCTCAATATCTATCTAGTTACTCCTCGAGTGGTATCAACCAATTGCGTACAATTGTATAAGACACATACAAACTTAGCTACATATAGTGAAAGCCACACGTATCAAAACCACGCACCAGACTTTGCAATCTGTTCGTTACTAGCTATTTTTGAACCTATTGAGGTTTACGCCAAGGTGAAGCTGGAGGGCTATAGTCGAGGTGCGTCTGTAGGGAACAGGCGAATTTGCGATTGTGGGTATGTGTAAGCAAATTAAGGGTTCATTCGAGCAGACAGTTCTACCAATACCAAATGGTAAAATACGACGTGAAATATTTTTCATGAAGGAATAAGTAATTAATAAGTAATTAACATCTATCACAGCATATTAAAATGAATTATTAGTGATAAAGAAATTATTGTATGTGTAATTGTGCTCTTCCACTGTCCTTAATATGCATATACCCCGTCGTCGACGCGCCTGCTCCCTATGGACGCAACCGCTCCCTGTCGCTCGGGCCTCTCTACTGCACTCCTACTGTAACTCGGTTAGATAGCACTCGTGCTTTTTGGTGGCCACGTAGCACAAGACAGTTCATGTTTTATACACAGTAGTTTTTATGCTGTACGTCCACACTTTATTTATACAAAACTGAGCAATCCTGAAGTCAACTCGCAAGTAGTAATGGAGCTCTTCGTTTAGTGCATGCTCTGCTAAAAGAAAGCTCTAACCTAACCTGGAAATGTAAGAACGTGTCAAAATTTGGTAGAACCGTCTGCTTGAGTAATGAACAAATCAGAACAAAAAATACGTATCAATCTGTAGTAGGTGATCACTAGAAGCTAGTTTTCCATTATAATTGTATAATTATGAACCATACATTTTAATGCTCACATATTACTTACATGTGTAATGAATGTATTTTGAGAAATTGCACCGGAAAACAGGAGATTGATATTTTCCACACTTTTCTTTCCTTATGCACACACCACCATCGCTAATGTGTCTGTTTTCTCGGACAAAATCACGAGCGATCCCTCAAATTGTGCCCTGCTTGGAATTGGAATAGATACAAACTCAGGTTGTGTTGGCCACTTAGCACAGATTTGTGCGTGGTTTTTGCACTTATTGTATTTATAACATATAAGTTTGCAAGCATATTATAAATGTGTATGCAGCTGTTGGACAGGTGAGAAACTAAGAATGCAGAAGACGTTAGATCATAAGTGGAAAGAATAAATGGTAGCGCTCCTCAACTTTACATATGCTAACTGGAAATTGTAGGCAAACGCCAACAAGGAAAAGGATGTAAAAGACATTAGAATAACATTTCCACGATGAAATATGTATAACTGTTGAATCAATTTTCCCCATCAGTGGATTACAGAAGTTATTATTTTCTAGTGGTGTCGAATTTCAGTATACTGGGGATGATATGTATTAGTAACGAAAATACTGGGAATCCACATTGAGCATAGGATATATGGTCCCGAGGGAATTTCATGGTTCTCGGGGAGAAGTCCCCCTGCCAATTCCTGAAATCACCACTGGTCCACATAGATCAACATTATATTTGTTCCTTGTTGTAAGTTTAGTGTAAATTAATGCTGCAGTTTTACTATACGGATCCACAGATTGTGAAATATACTGAAAAAATTGCAGAAGTCGTTAATTTGCCCATTTTATGTCGAGAACAGCGTGCAGTTTTACTTTACGTAGCCATGGGTTCTGTTCTGGACATAAAATGAGCAAATTAAAGACTTGCCCATATTTTTCTATACATTTTACAATCTGTGTATAGTAAAACTGCACCGAGAACAAAACCCAACAAACCTCTGCGGGACTTCTACCCCTTTCCTACTACTACTACTTATACTATGGATCCGTATAGTAAAACTACAGGCTACAATTTAATCTAAAATTTACTACCAATATTGCAACACCAAGTATCACTCATTTATTTTATTATAGTTAGAATTTATTATATTATTCTTAGATGCATTCAGTCGAGATGCATACAATCGCGAAAGTCCATAACCCCGGCATGCGGTATGCTTTCTTCATTTGTTACTCTGTTAAACGAAGGTTAGAGACAAAAGACGACAACCAATCAGAGTCGATTTTACAAATTGACCGAAGTTTACTTAAACGAGGTTTACTGAACTTCGATTTTCAATGGTGCAACAAAAGTCCGGGAACCAAGTTTAAACTGGAAAGTTCAATGTTGAACGCGTTTAAGTGAACGCTCGTTTAAACTTCGTTGGTGCACACGGCTGTTACAGTTAGATGATGACATATTGGACCCCGAAATCTATACAATCTACCGACCGCATGAACTTTCATCTCATATCTATCCATCATATGCACAGTAATACCTATTAACAAGGGCCCCCTTCGTCTTCATCAGTTCCTGAATCGCCCCAGGAACAGAAGATAACTTCATTCGTCTGAACTAACATAACCTTGTGATGTGACGTCCAAAGCACTGCATTTCATCCATTCATTACAGTTGTTCATTTTATTACTGCAGCCCTAACTTTCTTTTCCTCTCATATTTTGTGTTTATGTAATAATAACTGCCAATATTCTCTTCTAACCATTAGCCTATTAGTGTTTGTGTTATATATATATATATATATATATATATATATATATATATATATATATATATATATATATATTTCTCCTGGAATCATTTCAATCCATGTATGTTTCATATTAATGTGATGAATAAAGAAATAATAAACCTGGCAACCCTTAGACCACCTACATTTCCATAGAGACACTTGATCTACAGTACAACACTTACCCGAAGAAAGGGCACAACCCTTTAAACGGGACGACGAACAAAAAAAAACGTTAGGTGTGTCGCATACTGAATCAAGAGGCCTAACCTCTCTCGATATTAGTTAATGTGCTAGCTACGATCAAGTGTTGTAATACGCATTTGGGAGCACAGCACACATACGACACTTAGAGGGCTGACGGAAGTTTTCACTTTCGGAGGGCAACTTGCTTTTTGAACCTCATTCATCTTCATCATCTTTTCTTTCTTCTTCATCTTCGTTTGGGCTTCGGCCCTTGGCTACTTTATCACGATGACGGACTCTGGCAACACAAACGGTCAAGCTCACCTAGGACGACATATAGGATTACCACCTACACTTCCGACGAATCCAAGCACTTCCCGCGATCAACCTACATCTATGGGATCTCGCAGCCGGACTCGCCACTTTTCTTGGGGAAGTCAACCGATAGCAAGCACATCTAAAGATAGGCATCCTTCTGCAGAATCTACACAATCTGCTAAACGTGTTCGATCAAGGTCCCCTATTACATCAATGGATGTCGAGGGCAATCCACAGCATACTAATAAAATAGCGGGTCCTGTAGATCATTCCTTACCAAGTTCAACTTTCGATCCTGTTTATCACTTTCTACTGACAGAATATGACACTAAATTCACAAATTCCAAAATGATATTTCTGCAAATAATGAAATACGTTCCTAGGGTACGGGACACTCTAGTTCAAATCGTTTCCACTAGGAATAGCTACATTTTGAAATCGAAAGATCCGAATTTTGGAATCACCATACGGAATAAAGCTTCCTACGAAATTTTCGGGAAAAATGCTAAACTGACGAAATTGACAGATAAGCGTCAAAAGCAGCCTCCACCACCTCGACAACCATCTTTTCTGTCTGTTGTCATTAGAGGAGTCTCACCTGAACTAACAGATGCAGAAATACACGAGGAACTAGCGCAAGAAGGGATATCAGTCGATAAATGTCTTCGCATTCGAAATAATAATGGTCCTACATACATGATCCGCGTTCTTTGTAAGCGGCAGGACACTATTGACTATTTATTGCGATATGGTGCGCCTATTTATAAGAAAATACACAGAGTTGAACCATCTAAAACTCAAGGACCGTTACCAATTCGTTGTGAAAAATGTCAGGTATACAATGATCATACTACCGCTAAGTGTTCAAATCCTTCTAAATGCGGATACTGCTCAGGGCTACACGAGCCCAAGGCATGTCCCAATCTACAAGGACCACCGAAATGTAACACTTGCAGTGGGCTTCATCCTACTTACAGTTATCGCTGTAAAGCCAAACCAGCACCGACCCCTGAGCATCCAGAACTAACGGTACCGCTAAAAACGGCTGATAAAACAACTCAACCGACTCAATCCATATTACCTCCGCTAACCGTCGAAGATCTCCTTCGTTATATCAGTTTGGTGTTACAAAATATATTTCCATTTCAGCGAGCTCATATCTTATACCACATAATCTCTGCTGCAAAATCCATTTTTCACATCAATCTCCATGCAACTTACTCTAACAATTATGTTCATTTTCACGTTGAACCGCTGGAAACTGCTGTTTAAAGCCATGCATATGTTACTTTACATCATGGGGATTACTTTCCTATTCGTTAATATTCGATCCTTTTCACAACATAAGCTGCTATTCGAAACATTATTATATGAGGAACATATTAATATATTTGCACTTAATGAAACCGCCTTAAGACCGAACATGTTAGCCCATATTTCTGGTTATCAACTGCAGCGTCACGATTATCCCAATCATATGGCACGTGCTCAAGGCGGAGTTGCAATAGGTTATTTTTCCAAATATCCAGTAAGAGCATACACTCCTCAAGTTTTTGCCGATATGCCGGAATACTTACTTTATTCTATATATTTTCCATCATTAATAGTTAATTTTAGCACTATCTATGTTCGACCACGCCAACCCATACCATTACAGTATTTTGAATACATAGCCCATAACTTTCGTAATATTATCATCATGGCGGATATTAATATCCATAGTCGTAGTGCTCGCGAAAAGGCAAATTTTCAGCAATTCTTAACTGAAAATCTACAGCTGCATCTTCATGTCCTTCCTAGTCACACTAGACCAATCAGTCAGACTACACCAGATGTCGTCATCACATCTATAAATCTTATTAATGACTGCCAGCTTGAAGTTCTCGATTCCATCGGAAGCGATCATCATCCAATTAAATTAACTCGAGGACAACCGCAACGACCGGTAATAGCCCCGCGAAGTGTTCCTAGATTTGACAAAGCGAATTGGCCTCATTTTCGGCAAGACATCGAACACTCTCTTTCAAGTGTAACAGCACCAGCTACCGAGCCTGAGTTGGCTTCGTGTCTTACTACTCTCACTGAGGCAATACGAACCAGTGCTCATCATAATATTCCAACTGTTCAAGTAACTCTCCATAAGCCAAAATTACCACCGACGTATGACACTTTAATACACAAGGCTCGTCAACATCTCCGTGAATACTATCGAACAGGGATTGATGTCTATCTACATCAACATCGCCAATGGCAACGAGCGGTTCGCAACTATCTTGCTGCATATAAACGTCGCAGTTGGATTAAGACTTGTAATACCTTATCCGAAGAAGCACACCCATCTCGCTATTGGAAGAGGTTTAATCAACTAACTGGCAAGAATACGTCAACAACTTATCCTCTAATTGCAGATGGCACTTCTCTCTTCTCCGACGAAGAGAAAGCAAACGCATTTGCTAGTCAGCTACAGAGCGTTTTTACTCCAACAGCTGCCTCTAAGATCTCTGAACGGATAGACATCTCTTGCATTCCTGCTTTACAACCTTCTGCCGATCATGCCATTGATCTGGAACATCCACTCACCGCACCCATTACTACTAATGAACTCCACATAGCCCTCAAGCGGAAAAAGAACACAGCTCCTGGCGTTGATAACATATGTTATCGACATATAAAAGAAGCCCCGCAATCACTTCTACTACTACTGGTGGCGATATACAATTTTATTCTCAGAACTGGTTTCTATCCTCCAGATTGGAAAGTCTCAAAAATTTGCATGTGCAATAAACCAAACAAGCCAGTGCATTCTGTTTCCTCTTACAGACCAATTCAACTGACATCAGTATTCAGTAAAATATTTGAGAAAATTCTTGTCTACCGCCTTCATAAGTATCTTGAGACAACTACTCTACTACCCATCCATCAAGCAGGCTTTCGGCCTAATTTCTCCATAAATGACCGTCTCAGCACCATAATTACTAACCAGTATAATAAAGCCTTCCCTTCTTGCCTCATTCTTATGGATTTAGAAAAGGCTTTCGATAAAGTTTGGCATTACGGCTTAATTAAAAAATTGCAATCATTTAAGTTTCCACTTTGCTATTTGAGGATAGTATATTCTTTCCTTACAAATCGCATTGCTTATGTTACAGTGGGTAATGCTCTATCTTGGCCTATCTTTCCGCTTACTGGAGTTCCTCAGGGTTCGGCTCTCAGCCCTTTATTATATACCCTTTATGCTTCTGACATCCCTACAGTTCCACGTAATGTTTTTACTTTTCAATACGCCGACGACTCAGCTTTTCTCGCTCTTGGTAAAACTATCCAACAACTTAATACTCTTTTACAACAAACTCTCGATAATTACATCAGGTGGTGCAAGACATGGCATTTAAGTATTAATACTGAAAAGACGCAAGCAATCGTGTTCTTACCTCCGAACAGGCGTTCCAGAGTTTACAGAAATCCAAATCTCTTGCAAATAAATGTTGATGGGTACCGAGTACGCCCTTCACCTACTGCTACCTACTTAGGCGTGGTCTTTGACTCAAAGCTCACTTGGAATGCTCACCTGAAAAAGTTAACAGCTAAGGCTAAAATTCGTTTAAATCTATTGCGTCGTCTCACAGGCACAACTTGGGGTCTGAAAGCTGAAGTGTTACTTCATACTTATAAGGCGTTTCTCCGTCCCATTCTCACTTTTGGACACACCGCCTGGAGCAATGCTTCTGCGTCATATAACGAAAAACTCTGCATAATGGAGCGACATGCTATTCGGCTGGCGTATCGTATTAAGCTTCCTTACCCTACATGGCTTACATATGAGTATATCGTCTTCTCAAAACTCACGAAACACCTCGCAGAACTACGACTAAGGTATATAATTTCACGTATAAAAACTGGTCATCCGTTATTCTTGGACATTCTGCAGACTGATGCTCTTACTGATGCTACATTTCGATATAAACACTCACCTTTAAACATCTTAGTATCACTGTTTGTTCAAAATGCACATCTGACTGCTGATGAACGGGAAATATATGATATTTACCTCATTAATGATCATCTTCCTCATATTTTTCCATATTAGCACGTAATCCTCATTATTAACAAGGGCTTCCCCCTGTCCTCATCAGTTCCGAGTCGCCCCGGGACAGAAGATTTAACACTGCATCTGTCTTGCTAATACAACAGAAGATTTAACACTTTGTGTCGTCTCTGCACTTCCTCTCATACCTCATCATCATCGCTCTAAATTATATTACTTTAGTGATACATTTTGTTTTCCATCATCTTAATACCTTAGCACCTCGTATACATATATATTTTTTTGCACATATTTATTCTACTTTTCATTTATTGTTATTATTGTTCTTATTATTATTATTATTATTTATCAGAATACCTAGTTTTCCTCATGTTTATATAATTGCACTTTGACCATCCCACAATGTTTAACAATCCATGTATATCTACTGACACGTATGCCAAAGAGAGGGCGTAACCCTCTAATGGTTGGGAATAAGAGTACCATCTTCACCAAAGCAGTACATAATTGATGAATAAAGATTTATCCAGTTCACTTATTACCTTATTCCCATACCCCTAAAAAAAACGTTAGGTGTACTACAGCTGCTCATCTACCTCACATATGGCCATCATACGCACAGTAATACCTTCTGTATTAACAGGGCTCCTGTGTCTTCATTAATGCCTAGCGTCGCCCCTAGGCGAGAAGATAACCTGCATTTGTTCCACTAACAGAACCTATGTGTTGTGATTTGTTTCGCACTTCATCATCTCACATAATATCATTACCGGTTATTACTTCCTTCACTGAAGTATGTACCTACCTTACCTCATGTTTATGGTTAAATTCCATAAAGACCGTTAAAGTATGTGCAATAAAGTTTTTGGATCTACCCATATCCCCACCACTGATTTCTGCACATCGTACTACATTTTCTTGCATCTCTTCCCCTACAGAGGGCGTAACCCTCTTCGGGTAGTAGCAAGCGTCCGCTAGCTGGACAAAAAAAAAGTTAGGTGTATACTTTTCCAGAGGTTTTGCCTCTGAAGCGCCACCTACCTAGAACGGTGATGATTTTTGTAAAAACCTTCCTACTCCTGATCCTGGACTTTTCTCCGCGTTTTTACAGGACACTGTTCATCAGACTTATCTCAGCCAAGGGTGTACAGTGTCACTGCATTAATAGGCGAACTGTCTTACCTGGACTACTATCCAAACGGGTAGTCCAACCTTGCTATCATTACATTACATTACATCTCATCATATCCACATTATCGTATTGTCTCTGTCTCCTGGGCATTAGCCCACCGGATAGATCTCCATATGGCGGACTCTTTCACGAAACCTGCCAAACGAACAAATGGCCGACATCAAAATTTACCTTCTGTTGTTGATGGACCATCCGTTTGTTCCACGAAAGTGGGGCCACAGAAGGGGCCATCAAAATCACAACAAAGCACTTCAGGCTCTCGCCAACGGAGAGACTCTCAAACTTCCGGCACATCCGTTGCATCTTCTGCTTCAGTTCGATCCGGGTCGCCTCAATCCAAGAGTAGCTATGCCGCCAGAGTACAAGACTCACCTCCAAAGAAAAAGCATCACACGGAATACTCTGATAATGACACCATGGATACAGTAAACTCACCAGCAGCTTCTACTCTTCCACCTGCTCCATCAACTTTTTCCATCCTTCTTCGTAACTATGATACCAAGTTCTCAAATGAGAAATTTGTTGCTCTTCAGCTCAGGGAATACCTTCCACGTGCTTCCATCAAGGAAATCGTGCACACAAGAAACGCCTACATCCCTAAAACATCTGATCCTGATCTCTACAATACGATTCGGAACAAGGTTCCTATCGATACCTTAGGGCCACAAGCCGAAATCACACATCTCAACACTTCGACACGAAAGCAGCCCCCTCCACCTCGGAAGCCGTCCCAACTTTCAGTTGTGTCGAACCGCGGAGTCGAACCGTCTAATACGGACGAGGAAGTTCACGATGAACTAAAACTGGATGGTTTCACCATTTCCAAAGTGCTTAGAATCCGCAATGACCGGGGCCAACCTTCATGGTTCGCATTCTTACCCCCCATCAAGAGACAATAGACGACCTGCTAGCTCATGGAGCTTACATATACAACCGGAAACATAGAGTCGAACCATCACGATCAATGGCACCTTTACAAGTACGTTGCGAACGTTGTCAGGCATATAACACCCATAGTACAGCTGAGTGTAAGAATGACTTCAAATGTGGCTACTGTGCAGGACCACATTCTACACGCATATGTACTTATTTGCATCAGCCGGCAAAATGTTCTACATGTCCTGACAACCACCCCACATATAGTTATAAATGTAAAGCGAAACCGGAACCAACGCCGCAACATCCAGAATTGGTTGTCCCATTACGTGTAACGTCCATTACTCCCCCCACCACGCCTACAGTAGATACTCCAGTTACCGTAAATCAACTTCTCACCTTTCTCACCCTTGCACTACAGAATATCCACCCTTTCATCCGTCCACACATTTTACAGCAAATCACACTTGCAGCCAAGGCAACATTTCACATTCACTTCACCGCAACATATTCTGGAACTTCAGTGCATTTTCATGCATCTCCAACAACTCCAACCAGTTAAATTTCATTTCATCATGGCACTTAACTTTCTATATTTGAACATCAGATCCTTTTCAAAGAACAAACTACTGTTTGAAACTCTGTTACTCGAGGAACATATCACAGTTTTTCTCCTCAATGAAACATTTCTAACCAAATCAACTCCATGTCGCCTACCGGGATATACAATTATCCGCGCTGACAATCTCCTGCCTGCGCAGCGAGCTAATGTGGGTGTAGCGGTTGGATTTTCTCCTCATTTTCCTTATCGCTAGTTCTACTGCGCTCTTACTCCGTTACCCCAATACATCATTACCACTGTGTATTTCAAATCTATTATCATTACTGTTCCAACTATCTACATCCGGCCTGGGCATCCCCTTCCACTACAATTTGTACAGCACATTTCAAACACCTATCGCCATTACATCATCATGGCAGATTTCAATATGCATAGTCGCTCCGATCTCGATCGTACCAATTTTGCAGCTTTTATCACCACACACACTACTGGAACTATTCATCAGTTGCCCAAACCTACTCGCCCAGAGTCAAATACCACACCTGACATCGTTATAACATCTAGCAATCTCCTAACCCATAGCAGCATTGCAGTACTTGATACACTAGGTAGTGATCACGCTCCTGTTAAACTCACCCTAAACTTCCATTCTTCTGCATCATCTCGCTCGCAACTGCCTTCCCGTACCTGTTTTCGATTTGATAAAGCAAACTGGATCAGCTATCGCTCTTACCTCGCTCAACGCACCAAACACCTATCATCCCCCACTACAGAAGACGATCTATACACCACAGTTGATACACTTACTCAAACCATACAGGAAGCTAGCACTCTCTTCATTCCCACTAGCAAAAATATCCCATATCGACCTCGACTGCCCCCACATTATCTGACTATGATCTCACGCTCTCGTCAACTCTATCGAGATTACATTCACACTAGAAATCCTGAAACCCTACTCCATCATCACCGATTGCAAAGAACTGTGCGTAACTACGTCTAGGCATATAAACTTCGTTTTTGGGTTAAAACCTGCAATACCCTGTCTACCACCAGTCATCCTACCAAATTCTGGAAAAAGTTTAACGCTTTGTGCGGCAAGTTCACAAAAACACCATACCCAATTCTGATCGGCAATTCTGCTGCTCAAACAGATACGGAGAAGGCAAATGCTTTCGCAGACCATCTCAGACCATCTTCACCCAACCGCCCCCTGGAACTACACCCCATGTTGCAGACAGTGCTGACACCTCTGCATTCTTGCAACCCAACACCATGCATGAACTCAGTGTAAACCAAGCTATTACTTCATCTATCACTGTCGAAGAGGTCACAGATACTATCAAATGTAAACAAAACAAAGCGCCTGGCTTTGATAATATTACCTATCGCCAGATCAGAGAGTGTCCACCTACATTACTCATCCTCATTGCCAATCTCTTTACCTTCGTACTGCGTACAGCTTACTTTCCTCTACCCTGGAAAACATCTAAAACTCTTATGTTTCCAAAGCCACATAAGCCTCCTCACGAGATCTCCTTTTACAGGCCAATCCAGCTTACAAGCACATGTAGCAAAATTCTCGAACGCATTCTCGTTAAACGGCTTCATACTTACCTCAACACCAGAAATATTATTCCTCTCACTCAAGCAGGCTTCCGTCCTTGTTTCTCCATAAACGATCAACTCTTACGTCTCACAAGCCTTATCACTACGCATTATAATAGAGTGAAACCATCATGTTTAGTCTTATTCGATCTCGAGAAAGCTTTCGATAAAGTGTGGCATCTCGGTCTTATTTATAAACTGATCAGGCTCCAACTTCCTCCAGCATACATACGACTTATCTTCAACTTCCTCTCAGGTCGTATCACCTATGTTGCCATTAACGAACATTTGTCTCATCTTATCTTCTTACTGTCAGGAGTTCCACAGGGTTCTGCCCTCTTCCCGCTGTTATAAATTCTGTTTGTTGCTGACATGCCACGTCTCCCAGAACAAGTCTATTCTTTCCAGTACGCAGATTATACTGCTTTTCTCGCTCTAGGAACATCCATCCAGCATATCAATAAGATCTTACAAACAGCCATCTCTGACTTCTGGGTTTGGTGCCGCCACTGGAAACTCACCATCAATGCTACAAAAACGCAGGCTATCATCTTCATTCCACCAAAGAAAACAAGCAAAGTCCGCAGAAACCGACGTTGCCTATCTCTCCACGTAGACCAGGTTCCTCTGCAAGCTACAAAAGCAGTCACATATTTAGGCATCACGTTTGACACACACCTCACCTGGATGCAACACCTTAAAACAATTTCAATAAAAGCTTACAATCGTCTCAACCTGCTTAAACGTCTCGCAGGAACCACCTGGGGTCTCAAATGACACACAGTCTTGAACACCTACAAAGTCTTTCTTCGCCCTACTCTCACCTATGGTTTCACAGCTTGGATTGCCGCATCAGAAAAATTCTACCACAAACTTCTTATTCTCGAACGCCATGCCTTCCGAATTGCTTATCGCATCACATTACCTAGCCCCACACGAGAATTATATCAGCGCATTACTTTTCCCGCCCTGCAGTACCATCTCGAATCCCTTCGACTCTCATACATACGCCGCCGATTTCAAATCCAACATCCACTACTTTTCGACACAATGCACTATTTAGCACTACATCCTACACCTACCCGTTATCTTCACACTCCATTATCTCTTTTGTTTACGTTATACCATTACACCCTTCCTCCTGATGATCCCTCACTCTTGCTTCTGAACGATTACGTCACTCATGCTCATTTACCTCTCATTTTTCCATCATTTCATGCACAGTAATATTCTCATACTAACTTGGGTTCATCATGTCTCTCATTATAGCCTAGAGTCCCCCTAGGCAAGAAGATAACTGCATTCGTCCGCTAACATTTTCCTATGTTGTCCTGTGATTGCACCTCATCTCATACTTCATCCTCATCAATTATATAACTATAATATTACATTACTATCACTTATCTGTTAATCTCCTTATCGTGTTTATTGTATATTATTAGTGTTCCTCATTTAATATTTTGTAAATCATTGTTCATCTACTTTCATACCAGCTATGTATGTATGTTTTATGTTAAATATATGTATTTATGTTTATCTCTCCACCTAATGTCAAGGAACGCAAAGTTCCTTATGACCATTACTGCTATGAAATAAATAATAAAACACTTAGACCAACCACCGCCCTAAAAACCAACAATCCTTTCAAATCACTTCCCTAAAAGAGGGCGTAACCCTCTCAGAGGTAGCTAGCGAGCCTTAGCTAGCAATGTAAAAAAAACGTTAGGTGTCGACATACTAAACCAAGAAGCCTAGCCTCTCTTGTGTTTCTTACGGTGTCAGCGAGGATCAAGTATTGCAACACGTACTTGCGAGCATAACACAATTAGGGCACTTAGAGGATTGACGAAAGTTTTCACTTTCGGAGGGCACTTGCTTTTTGAATCTCATCTATCATCCTTCTTTTCGTTTGCATCTTCATTTGGGCTTCGGCCCCAGATTCCCTACGCATCATGACGGATCTTAGCAATGCTTCCTGCTCATCGCATCTCGGTCAACAAGCTCCAGCTAATATAGGGCCAAACGGTCGACAGAAAACTCAACCCCGGATTGTTACCGGAACGGTACGGTCAGGACTTACCACCACTGTTTCTACTACTTACGATGACTGCATTACTAAGGGGCAGCGCATTCGCTCTCGATCTCTCTCGGATGGTGAGCAATCCATAGATCCGAAGAAACAGCGAGTTACATCTATTATTGATCCAAGTATGAGCAATAACATGGATTGGGCATCATCTAATTCCGTCGGTAACTCAAACTCACATCACCAACCAGAACCAATATATAACTTCCTGCTGACAGATTATGACCAAAAGTATAACATCCTTAGAGCAGTTTTTCAGCAGTTGATTAAATATGTGCCTCGTCCTGAGATACGCGAAATCGTCAAAACTCGCAGAGGCATTATACTAAAATCTAGCAACTCAAATTTTGTATCGCATGTGCGAAACAAAGCCACTTTTGAGATCTTTGGACCAAAGGCTAAAATCTCCGCACTAACTCCAAGTGCACGTAAAACTCCTCCTCCTCCTAGACGATTGCCAATGCTATCCGTTGTTATACGAGGAGTTGAACCAGATCTCACCGATGAGGAAATCTATGAGGAATTACATCAGGAAGGATTTCCTGTAAAGCGATGTATCCGGATAAAGAACGCTAATGGTGCAATATATCTTGTACGGGTTCTCACCGATCAGCCACAGTTGATAGACCAGCTTTTGTCCACTGGAGCTTACATTTATCGAAGACGTTAGAAAGTAGAACCTTCTCGCACACCTCCTCCTCTTCCGTTAAGATGCGAGAGATGTCAACTGTATAATGCACATCCCACATCCGAGTGTACTAATGATAATAAGTGTGGCTATTGTTCATTACAACATGCTACGAAGGATTGCCCCAATCAAAAGGCGCCACCACAGTGTAGTGCGTGTCCTGAAAAGCATCCAACATATAGTTACAGATGTAAAGCTAAGCCACAACCGGAACCTTCTAAACCAGAACTTGTTGCACCCATAGGGTCTGCTGACCGTCCCAGTCCACCTGCAAACTCTTTACTTCATCCTGTTACTGTTGAAGATCTGCTCCGATTCCTCACGATTAGTCTACAGAACATTCATCCGTTTCTTCGCACACACATTCTCAACCAAATCATCCATGCAGCTAAACTTCTGTTTAACCTTCAGCTCCATGCAACCTATTCTGGACCAACAGTTCATTTTCAAATCCAACCTATCGAAGTTTACGTTTAATATGGCAGCTTCCATTTGCAATATTTTTTGTATTTTCGTAATGGCGTATAGCTTCTTATTTATGAACATACGCTCACTATTGACACATCAAATACTATTCACGCAGTTATTACAGGAAGAACACATCTCAGCCTTCGCACTCAACGAAACTTATCTGGCTCCTTATCTACAGTGTTACATACCAAAATATAACTTACTACGTCATGATGCTCCATCCGGACCCCGTCTATACGGCGGCACAGCTATCGGCATTAGCACTCGTCTACCATACCGCACTGTTACCATGCCTCAAACTTTCAATCTGCCTGAATACAATGTAACTACTCTCTACCTTCGGGGTCGCACAGTCACATTTGCCACAATCTATGTTCGGCCAGGAAAGATTCTAAAGTATGATTTCTTTCGTTTCATTGATACGCAATCCCGGCATTATATTATCATGGCAGACTTGAATTTCCATAGTAGAACACAGCGCGACAAACAGCAATTTCTTGATTTTATACAAACTTCCACTACAGGAGAATTTCACATCTTGCCACAACCTACGAGGCCAGCTAGCAACACAACGCCTGACGTAGTAATAACCTCGTCTTCTCTTTCTCCTCTTATTAACATTACTGTACTAGATTCCATCGGCAGCGATCATGTTCCTGTTAAACTAGAACTGCAATGTACAGTAAAGTCGTCAATTCACTTACCAGCTAGAAAAAATTATCTATATCATAAGGCTAATTGGGATCAATACCGATCCACAATAGACGACGCCATTAGCACACTCACTCTACCTACCTCGCAGAATAATCTTGATCATGTTATCACTGACCTTACTGCAGCAATTCAAGGAGCAGCGGAACATTCTATTCCGTCTACTCATGTACAACCGCATAAACCTATTTTGCCACCGAGATATCTTGCACTAATTTCTGCTTCACGTCGAGCTTATCGTGAATATAGAACCAGTGGCAACTTGGAGGCAGTGCGCTTACACCGCCAATATCTCCGAATAACACACAACTACATTGTAGCATACAAGAAAAGACAGTGGATTTTAACGTGTAATACTCTTACTGCAGAAACTCATCCCAGCAAATATTGGCGTAAATTCAACCAACTTACTGGCAAAACGTCTCGTACACCCTATCCTCTTATTCACAACCAACAAGCTCTTAATAATGACATCGACAAGGCTAATATTTTTGCTACATTTTTTCAAGAAGTCTTCACTCCTCTTTCTGGAGGGCACACACCGCACCGCCTTCAAACTTCGATCAATCGTCACGCCGATCCGACCGCTCCTCATCTACAGCCTTCTGACCACCATACTCTGGAAACTAATAATCCACTTACTCAGGCTATAGACCCAGATGACATCAGGGCTATTTTAGCAACCAAACGCAGTACGGCACCTGGATTCGACTCCATCACGTATGCTCTCATCAAACAAGCACCTCCTTCTTTCATTCTGATTCTAAGCCATATTTATACTTTTATCCTGCGCACTGGCTTCTTTCCGCTCGATTGGAAGTATTCTAAAGTTCTTTAATTTCCTAAGCCTAAGAAACCACCATCTGACGTACAGTCGTATCGCCCGATCCATTTAACAAGTTGTATCTGCAAATTATTAGAACGTATACTCGTTCGCCGGCTTCACGACCACCTCCTCATGCACAATCTTCTGCCGATCCATCAAGCCGGGTTCCGACCGCACTTCAGTACACTCGATCAGCTCTTCAGACACGCCACTGCTATTTATAACCAATACAACAAGGGATTTCCTTCTTGTTTAGTTACGTTTGATTTGGAAAAGGCATTTGATAAGGTCTGGCATCCTGGCTTGATATACAAATTACACAACTATATGCTGCCCATATCTTACATACGATTAATCAATACTTTCCTAACAGGACGTCTTGCATATATTTCTATTAACAACGCTTTATCACACCCCATATTCTTACATTCTGGCGTACCTCAAGGTTCTTCTCTGTCTCCTTTGTTATATCTACTGTACGTTGGTGATCTCAGACTGACTCCTCACGTCCAAGTCTACCAATTCGCCGATGACACAGCATTTCTCACAACAGCTCGCACTATCCAGCGTATTAATAGACTCATGCAACCAGCTATCGACACATTTGTCCGTTGGTGTCAGGTCTGGAGACTCAGTATTAACTCAGCGAAAACACAATCTGTAGTCTTTCTACCACCACGTAGACGATCCAGAGTGTTTCGCAATCCGAATTTATTAAATATTCACGTGGACGACACGCCAGTTCCTTTCACATCATCTCTTACTTACCTTGGGGTGATATTTGACTCAAAGCTTACGTGGACTCCGCATCTTAAGAAAATTGTTACTCAAGCTACAAACAGACTAAATCTACTTAAACGTTTAGTTGGCACCAGCTGGGGTTTACGACCACCTACTGTCCTCCACACTTACAAAGCTTTTATGAGAACTACTTTAACCTATGACCATACAGCTTGGGCCGCAGCTCCCGACAAATTTTATAAACAATTGTCTATAATGGAGCGGCATGCTTTTAGATTGGCCTATCGAATTCACTTACCAAGCCCAACCAGACTTCTCTACGATCTCATAGACTTTCCACCACTGCTCACCCATCTAGAACAGCTACGCATTCGTTACATCACGAAACATTTGATTTACGACACCCCATGCTTCAGGATATACTACGATATGATAGAGACAATGATGCACCGCCACGATACGTCGACACTCCGCTCCAACACTATCTTACACTGTATCACTTGCAAATGGATCCTGCCAATCGAGACCCAGAAGTATTTGCTATATATCATCCACGCCATTTGTCATCTTCCATCTATCCATCATATGCACAGTAATAACCAACTAACATGGGCCTCCTCTGTCTACATCAGTTCCTGAATGGCCCCAGGAACAGAAGATAACAGCATCCATTCACTAACAGAACCTAGTGTTGTGGCGTCCAGTACAATTCATCCTCATTTTCATCATCATTTCTAAATATTATTTCGTTGAGTTGTAATTTCTGTTACTGTTTTTCTTATTTGTTATTATATTCACGCACTTAGCCTTCATGCACTGACAGTTTGTTATTTTCTTGTTTCATATTTCTAATAGCCTCCATGCACATATTATCTTTATGTTATTATTATTAGGTTTTTGTGTCACCTGTTTCAACTTATCTCTATTGTATATATGTTAATTACTTAAAATAATGAATGAATAAAGGAAAACCTCTTAGACCAACCACAATTTCTGTAGCCTCAACATTCCTAATATAACACTTCCCCAAAGAAAGGGCGCAACCCTTTAACCGGGTAGACGACCAAAAAAACCACGGTGTCGAACTGGCCACCTGGAGCTCTAACCAGGTAAAAACAAAAGAGGGTATCCGTAGTTGGCGGAGAAAAATAAGCAAGTCATGTAGGTTTCCCGTCCCCATTTGTTGATTTTATTCGCGATCTTCGTATATACAGTTGGATTACTTGCCTCTTTGGGGTTTAGGAAACAACCGTTGAATTGATTATAAGCCTCCACGGAGGTAAACAGGCGTAATTGATCATAAGTTGACGACCTTGCTATTTCTTTGGCTTTTCGATTTATTTTATTCTCTCCTCTTCGGAGGTAGAGCTACCGAAAATCAGTTGACGACCTTGGCATCTCTACCGGCTAAAGAATATCTTTTCTACTTTTTCATTGCAAAGAAATAGGTCATTCCTATGATGGCCACGGGACTCCACCCAGGGTTACCTGCTCAGGTTCTCGATCCACCCGCTAGTGAGAAACGCAAAGCTCGCAGAAGAAATTCTACTGCATCAAATTCTTCCTGCAACACCGAATCGTGTTCGGTACGCTCACGTTCTCGATCACCACTTGTGTGCAATACTTTTGTGCAACCAGGTACACCTCCATCAAAACGCCATCACACAAATCGAGACACCGATGACGTCCCTAGCGCTAACGATCAGGACTTCCCAACACTTGAGTCTACTCTGAAACCGAAGTGGTATCCATTCAAATCACAAACTGATACTAAATTCGAAAATCCAAAACTTCTGCTCCAGCAGATCACTAAATATCTTCGAAGGGAAGCTGTATCGGAAATTATCAAAACCCGGAATGGCATTATTATTCGATCTACTGATCCTCGATTTGCAACCATCATTCGCAATAAGTTCTCTAACGAGATTTTCGGCAAGCAAGCCAAGCTTGAAAAGCTACAACCACCAACTGCTAAACAACCTCCGCCGCCTAGGAAAGCAACTTTCTTGTCTGTAGTTATCCGTGGCGTCGACCCTATCATCCAAGACGGCGAAGTCGAGGAAGAACTAAAGCTAGAAGGCATTGACATCCATAAGTGCATGCGTATTCGCAATAACCAAGGCCCGACTTACATGGTGCGAGTCCTAACGAATTCGCAAGATGCGATTGACACTCTACTTTCCAACGGCGCATACATCTTTAAGAAAAGCCCCCGTGTAGAACCTTCTCGAACTGCACA
Organism: Thermobia domestica; assembly: GCF_964235325.1. Taxonomy (NCBI): domain Eukaryota; kingdom Metazoa; phylum Arthropoda; class Insecta; order Zygentoma; family Lepismatidae; genus Thermobia; species Thermobia domestica. Next base: position 120,067,572 of record NC_137466.1, read on the forward strand.
ACCCTTACCGATTCGGTGTGAGAGGTGTCAAACATATAACGACCATCCTACAGCTAATTCTAAGAGAGCTTCGAAATGTGGTTATTGCTCTGGTCCCCATGCTACTAATCAGTGTACAAATTTGAAAACGCCACCTGTTTGCTCTGCCTGTCCTGAGAGTCAACCGACATACAGCTTTAAATGTAAATCACGCCCAGCACCTGACACCACAAAACCAAGTCTAGTTGTTCCAGTTCGGTTTCATACAACCCAGCAAACTCAAATGCCTCCTACACAAAAGCAACAAACTGTAACTGTAGCTCAGCTACTCTCCTTCATAACCATCGCTCTTCAAAACATACATCCATTTGATAGGCCACATGTTCTTCAACAAATCCAATATGCTGCCAGAAATGTTTTTCATATTAACCTCAATGCTACATACACCGGACAATCTGTTTATTTCCACGCTGCCCCCCTCGAAACAGCAGTCTAAGCATAAAGGGATCATGGAACTTGTATTTATATTTCTTAATATCCGATCGCTACTAACGCACAAGCTTTTGATCGAGCATCTTCTTCTTGAAGATAAAGCTAACGCATTTCTATTGAATGAAACGTATCTTACATCCAAGCAAAGCTGTAAGATACCACAGTATCAACTTCTACGTCACGATAACACTGTTCCAGCACAACACGCAAATGGCGGCGTAGCTATTGGCTATCCTGTTACTCTTGCCATCCGACAACATTTCCTCACATTTCGACTTCCGGAATACCTTATAGTCACGACCTATTTTCGCCAACTGTATGTCACTCTTGCAACCATCTATATACGTCCAGGTCATCCTATCCCACTTAACTTCTTTCATTATATCTCCAATAACTTCCGTAACTATATCATTATGGCAGATATTAACATTCATAGTCGGTCAGAGCGAGAGAAACAACAGTTCATTAACTTCATTGAAACAAACACGACAGGCATCATTCATCAACTTCCAGCGCACACACGACCCATCTCACAAACCACCCCAGACATTGTGATTACCTCTGCCTCCCTTCATAATCACTGTAATGTTACAGTTCTGGGGAATCTGGGTAGCGATCATTTACCAATCAAGTTAACAATCACATGTTTAAATTTTTCTCAAACCCTATCCAGTCATACTGCTCGACGTATCCTGCGTTTCGATAAAGCAAACTGGGAAGCTTATAGAACTGATATAGCTACTGCGTTGGCGGAAACTCCTAGTCCAGAAACCGAAGAAGCACTTTATACTACACTAGATACTATCAACACAGCACTTCAAAATGCCGGGAATAAACACATCCCTACTACCAAGCTTACTTCTCCAAGCCGTCCTCCGTTACCTCCGCAATACTTACCTCTCATACGACGTTCCAGAGCCCTTTACAAAGAATATATCCATACCAGAAACGAAGAAGCTCTTCGTCATCATCGTCAACTTCAACGCACCGTCTCCAATTACCTTAAAGCTTATAAATTACGCAACTGGATAAAAGCCTGTAATTCCTTACCGAAACAGCTCATCCAACACAATACTGGAAGCGCTTCCGTCAGCTCACAGGACAATCCACTCGTACTTCATATCCGTTAATAGATAAAGATTCCTCACTACAAGGTGACAAGGATAAAGCCGACGCTTTTGCAACATATCTCCAGGGAATCTTTACTCCGTTACCACCTGCATACTCTCAGCGTCTTCATCCGGTTGAGAAACTTAATTTCGACACCTTTTGTCTTCAACCTGACATCTATCACACTCTCCCGCACAAGACTGCTCTTACAAAACCAATTACAGTAACGGATATAACTCGAACTGTCCAGAACAAGAAAAATACTGCACCTGGTTACGATGGGATTACTTATCGACATATTAAGGAAGCGCCTTATCAGCTGCTTTACCTTCTTTTTCTCATTTATACATTCATTCTGCGGACAGGCTTTGTTCCTTGTGAGTAGAAGACTTCCAAAACACTGATGTTCCTAAAACCACACAAACCACCAAATACTGTTTCTTCTTACCGGCCCATTCAACTTACTTCTGTGAATTGCAAAATTCTTGAAAGAATCCTTGTTCGACGCCTTCATTCTTATCTAACAGAACGTAATATAATCCCTCTGCATCAGGCTGGTTTCCGCCCCGATTTTAGTATCAATGATCAGTTACTTCGTCTGTCTAATATTATTACTAATCAGTTTAATACACAATTTCCATCTTGTCTAGTGCTCTTCGACCTGGAAAAGGCATTCGATAAGGTATGGCATGCAGCTCTCATATATAAACTTATCCGTCTGACACTTCCCATATCATATATCAGGTTTATCTATAATTTTCTTCACAACCGTATTGCTTATGTTGCTCTTAATGACACTTTCTCGTACCCGATATTTATTCTCTCTGGAGTACCACAAGGGTCTTCCTTATCACCTTTGCTGTATCTTCTATATGTAGCAGATATGTCACCATTGCCGCCAAACACACATATTTTTCAGAATGCAGACGATGCTGCATTTCTTACATTAGGCCGGACTATTCATGGTATAAGTACTGAAATTAATGCAGCAATTCAAACTTTTCTCACCTGGTGTACGAAATGGCGTCTGAAACTCAACCCAGATAAAACACAAGCAATAGTCTTTCTCCCGCCAAAACGCAGATCACGGGTACATCGAAATCCTTCACTTCTGAATATCCAAGTAGATAACATGCGGGACCATCCAGCTAAATATGTAACGTATCTGGGAATTATTTTTGACCACCACCTCACTTGGCGCCCTCAACTTCAGAATGTAATACAGAAAGCATATAACAGGATTAACCTCCTCAAACGCCTCACGGGTACTACTTGGGGACCGCGCGCTAATACCATTCTAAACACCTACAAAGTATTCTTACGACCAGTCCTGACCTACGGATTCACAGCATGGATAGCCGCACTCCAGCGTCATTATGAAAAATTGAAAATACTAGAACGACATGCCATACGAATAGCGTACAGAATAAAACTTCCTAGTCCTACTCAAGATCTTTACGAAATTATGCCTTTTCCACATCTTCTGTTCCATCTTGAAGCTTTACGGACGAAGTATATTACTAACCGATTCGAGTCCCGGCATCCCTTACTCCTCACCACAATGCAAGCAGACATCCCGTTCAATCCACCTAGCAAATTACTGGATACACCTTTGTCGCTACTCTTTGCACTTTACCACTATACCCTACCTCCTGATCATCCGGATTTAGACGCAGTTACAGCTTTTTCATCATCCGTCGATCCTCATTACACAGCACCTTCATTCTCTGCACAATAAGAACCTCATGTCATACCAGGGCACCGTTTGTCTTCATCACATCCAAAGTTGAACAGAACATAACATTCCTCTGTTACACTTTTACGTATGTTTTGTGTTGTGACAGTGTACTTCATGTTCCTCTTTTCATTTACTTTTCCTAATTTTCTCTTTTTTTTACCATGCTCAAATAAAATAGAACCTGAATAAATTGATGATTCACTCCCATTTAATGAAAATAAAATAGAACATCCTGCTCCTACTTTACGAACATCTCATAGCCCATCAAATTATAACTGAACTCCAATAAATTCTTTGCATAATCTCTTCCCGCACAGAAGGCGCAACCTTCTAACGGCTGCTGGCTTTTCACTGGCATAGGAAAAAAACGTTAGGTGTTCGGAACATACTCTGAAGCGCCACTGAGCAAACAGTGACGATTTTTGAGAAATTCCTTCCATTTCCTGCTCCTGAGCTCTTTCTCTGTCTCTTTCGTGGCGAACCGTTTGTCAGACTGATCTAGCCAAGGGCAGCCGGTTCTACAGATCGAGATAGGGGACTTGCTCTCCCTGGACAACTATCCGAACGGGTTGTCCCACCTTTACATCAATACACTTCATTGTCACTCTCATTACATCGGTTTGAGCGCAGCACACAGAAGGCTTGTGCCAGGAATTGGCTTTTACGATGACCGACCCAAGCTCAGCTCGTGGACCACCTCTGGAAAGTAGACATGGAGGATTACCGCCAGTCTTCGCTAGCCCATCTGCTCCCTCCACGAAGGTGGAGAAGCGGAAGGACTATGTTGAAAGACACCGACGAGCTTCAGAACGCCGGCTGCCTCCACTGTGTCAACTGTTTCTAACAAATCTCGATCCAGGTCTCCACGGAGCCAAGCTAGATACTCTGATAGGGTCAAGAACTCGCCTCCCGCTAAGAAGCACCATACCGCTAACGAATCAGAGTTATCCGACATGGACGCAGAAAATTCCACCTCATTGCGCCGAACATCAGCAACCAATATCTTGCCAAATCAACCACCTACATTTGTTTATTGTTTCTTACTACAGAAATACGATCCTAAGTATTCAAACGAAAAGTTCATCATCCTCCAACTTAGAAAATATTTGCCCAGCCTTTCACTCCAGGAAGTTGTAAAAACGCGAAACGGTTACATATTGAAGTCCACCGAGCCCGATTTCCTCACTACAGTACGCAATAAAGCATCTTTTGAAATCTTTGGTACCAACGCCATTATTACGTCTCTAACTTCTTCTCGACGGAAACAGCCACCTCCACCTAGGCGACCTCCAATGCTCTCTGTCGTGATTCGAGGAGTTGATCCCACGTACTCCGACGAGGAAATCCAAGAAGAACTGCAGTATGAAGAGCATACCATTAACAAAGCCATCCGTATTCGCAATAACACGGGCCCAACCTACATGGTTAGAATTCTCACTTCAAGTCAGGACACTATCGATACTCTTCTCACTCAAGGCGCCCTCAAATACAAGCGCCGACATAGGGTCCAACCTTCTCGTTCACCTGCACCCTTACCCCTTCGTTGTGAGCGGTGCCAAACCCATAACAGCCACGCAACTGCTGACTGTAAAAATGCCTCTGTCTGTGGTTACTGTTCTGGCCCACATCATACGCGCCTTTGCCCTAATATGGAACTCCCGCCTAAATGTCCCACCTGTCAAGATAGACACCCCGCCTACAGTTATAAATGCAAAAGCAAACCAAAGCCTGATGAAACGCATCCAGAATTAGTTGCTCCTATGCGTACCCAGTCTGCATCCACCAACACTGAGAAACATGTTGATGATCCAGTCACGGTAGGCAAACTCTTAGAATTTCTTACCCTTGCACTCCAGAATATACATCCTTTTAATAGTCAACACGTTCTTCACCAGCTTACACTTGCAGCCAAATTAACCTTCAACGTCTCTCTATATGCTACGTATACAAATAACTATGTTCATTTTCATACTACACGACATGAAACAACTGTTTAACCTGTGTATCATCATGGATCTGTCATTCTTATTCTTAAATATCCGATCTCTTCCTAAAAACAAAGTTCTTTTTCAGACTGAAGAGCATATTACAGCCTTCCTTCTGAACGAAACTTTCCTGACTAAGTCTGTCTCCTGCCGCATTCCTAACTATACTTTACTTCGTCATGATAATCCACTACCGGCATTGAGAGCTAACGGCGGAGCTGCTATAGGCTTCCGACACACCATCCCATTCAGGCAGCAACCATGTCCCGTTTTACATTTACCAGAGCATGTCATTACCACTCTATATTTTAAAAACATCACAATCACTTTCGCTGCGCTCTACATCAGACCAGGCAATCAAATTCCTCTGGATTTCTTCTCACATATCTCCACTACCTATCGCCATTATATAATACTCGCAGACATCAACTTCCATAGTCGCTCCGCTCAAGACTGCACTCGTTTTACAGATTACATCATGACTCATACTACAGGAGTTATTCTTGATCTTCCAGCTGCCACTCGATCACTATCGAACACCACACCGGATATTGCAATTACTTCTAATACACTTAGCACACGCTGCACTATCACCGTCCTTGATTTACTTGGTAGCGATCATGTCCCAATTAAACTGACATATCATATAGGTATTGCTCATCAACAACACCAACTGCCAGCCCGTCTCTCACCCCGGTACGATAAAGCCGACTGGCCCAGTTACCGCTCTTATCTTTCCACCGCTATTGCATCTTATCAAGCGCCCAATACCTCAGACGAACTCACTGCTCAAGTTGACCATATTACCTCTGCTATTCAACAAGCCTCTGCTCTTTACATACCACAAACAGAATCCATACCATACCGTCCAAAATTACCACCACAGTACCTTCCTCTGATTCGTCAGTCACGGCACGCTTATCGTGAATACCTCCGTACACGAAACCCGGATGCACTTCATCACCACCATCAGCTACAAAGAACTGTTCGAAATTATCTCATAGCATATCGCCAAAGGCAGTGGGTGAAAACCTGCAACCACCTTGCTGACACAACTCATCCCACTGTGTATTGGAAGCGTTTTAACGGCTTGTGTGGTAAGTTTTCGAAAACCACGTATCCTCTTCTTGTCGATGGAAAACCGTTACACTCTGACTTGGACAAAGCAAACGCTTTTGCTGCACACCTTCAAGGCATATTTCCACCTCCTGCACAAGTTCATATTTCCCGTTCTCATCCTGTTACCAGCATAAATACGGACTTACACCACTTTCAGCCAGACGCCAATCATACTCTTCCACCGCACGTTCTAACTGTCCCTGTTCTGTCTGAAGAAATTACAGCCGTGGTTCAGCGTAAGCGAAACACTGCCCCAGGCTTCGATGGAATAACTTACCGGCATATCAAAGAAAGCCCTCTTGCACTACTCCATCTTCTCGCACTTATCTTTACGTTCATTCTTCGCAGTGGCTTCTACCCTACTGACTGGAAAGTTTCAAAATGTCTAATGTTTCCGAAACCTAACAAACCTCCAAGTGCCGTTTCCTCTTACAGACCAATCCAACTAACGTCCACATTCAGCAAAATCTTTGAAAGGATCATCGTTAAAAGATTACATCCATATTTAAACGATAGACATCTCATTCCTACCCATCAAGCTGGTTGCCGCCCTGGTTACTCTATTAATGACCAGTTGCTCCGTCTGACGACGCTCATCACCAACCATTATAATTTGATTCAACCATCCTGTCTTCTTCTGTTTGATCTCGAAAAGGCATTTGATAAAGTGTGGCATTTAGCGCTCATTTACAAACTAGTCAGACTCAGACTTCCTATGGCTTATATACGACTCATTTATCATTTTCTTGTTTGCCGTCTTACTTACGTTGCCATAAATTCTGAGCTTTCACATCCCATTTTTCTGCTCTCTGGCGTCCCACAGGGATCTGCTTTATCGCCTCTGTTATATCTCCTTTTCGTTACTGACTTTCCAGACCTACCACGAATCGTCCATCTGTTTCAATACGCCAACGATACAGCATTTCTTGCTCTCTGCAGCACCATTCCGCAAATCAATATCGCACTTCAGGAAGCTATCAATCGTTTTACACACTGGTGCCGAACATGGAACTTAACAATAAATGCCGGTAAAACGCAAGCGATAGTTTTCATCCCGCCTCGTAAACGCACAAAAGTACATCGAAATCCAACACTTCTTTCATTACAAGTCAATAATGTACCACTGCATCCTAGCAAAACTGTTACTTATCTTGGCCTCATTTTCGACCATCATCTCACTTGGACCCCTCACCTCAACTCTGTTAAAACTAAGCCTTATAATAGACTAAATCTACTCAAGACACTAACTGGAACTACTTGGGGTCTCTCTTCCCGGCTTGTTCTCAATACGTATAAAGTTTTCCTTCGGCCAGTACTTACTTGCGGTTTTCCAGCCTGAATGTCCGCACCACCATCCTATTATACCAAACTTGCAGTTCTTAAGCGCCATGCTTTTCGCATTGCCCATCGTATTTCATTACCTAGTCCCACTTTGATCTATACTCTCTCATTACATTTCCTATTCTTAAATTTCACTTAGAAACTTTACGCAGTAACTTTCTCACTGATCGCTACTCCCGTCACCATCCCCTGCTTCTCGACACTATGCACTATCTTTCACTTCATCCGTGCAGACCTCGTTATTACTATACACCTTTGCACCTGCTTTTCACGCTCTACTGTTACACATTACCCCCTAATCATCTTGACCTCGAACTCCTGGATGAATATCGTATTCATCCTCATCTCTCTCACATATTTCCTTCATATAATGCACAGTGATCTTCCTTTGTGACTAACAGGGCTCCCCCTGTCTTCATCAGCCTAGCGTCGCCCCTAGGCAGAAGATAACAGCATTTGTTCATTTAACTTTTCCCTCGTGTTGTGACGTGCTTGCACTTCATTCCATCCTCCATGCCCATCTCATCTATCAATACTTATAACTACCATACTTCATCGTCTTCGTTATGTATCTAGTATTATAAGTTTTCCTTTTCTTTTGCTAATTTTCTTATTGTACCTTCACTAAGTTTTCTATTCTTGCTGTTATATGTTTATATTATTATCTTTTCATCCACCTGCCTGTATGATTACGATCGCAAAGATCATAATGTCCGTTTATACAAATATGTATGCTTTTAATAAATGATGCAATAAAATCACATACCTGTAGAAAATGTAACCTATATATCCCTTAGATCCTCTCCCAATATCCGGCTTCCACCCTTTGTCTTAAAATCCCATTCCTAAAAGAGGGCGTACCCCTCTAAGAGGTTCCTAGCTTTCCGAGCTAGCATTAGAAAAAAAAGTTAGGTGTTCGACACATACTTTTCCAAAGGTTTTGCCTCTGAAGCGCCACCTACATAGAACGGTGACGATTTCTGAACAACCTTCCTACTCCTGATCCTCGACTTTTCTCTGCGTTTTTACAGGACACTGTTCATCAGACTTATCTCAGCCAAGGGTATACAGTGTCACTGTATTAATAGGGGAACTGTCTTACCTGGACTACTATCCAAACGGGTAATCCAACCTTGTTATCACATCATTGCATTTCATCACATCACATACACAGCATCTGGGCATCTGCCCACCGGATAGCTTTACTATGGCGAATCATGGCACGAAACCTGGTAAACAAACTAGCGGACGACATACAAATCTACCTACTGTTGTCGATGGACCATCTGTTTGTCCCACGAAGGTGGGGCCACGGAAGGGATCATCAAAAGACACAAGCAAATGTTTCTGGCTCTCGCCAACGGAAAGATTCTCAGACCTCTTGCACATCTGTCGAATCTTCTACATCAGTCCGGTCCAGGTCGCCTCAATCAAAGGCTAGCTATGCTGCCCGAGTTCAAGACTCACCGCCGAAGACAAAACATCATACTGAATACCCGACCAGTAGCGCCATCGATATAGGACCACCAGCAGATTCTACTCCTCCATCTGTTCAGTCATCTTTTTCCATCCTCCTACGCAATTACGACACGAAGTTCTCCAATGACAAAATTTGTTGCACTCCAGCTAAGGAAGTATCTTCCACGTGCTGCCATCAGGGAAATTGTGCACACAAGAAATGGTTACATCTTTAAAACGTCTGACCCTGATCTATACACGACGATTCGAAACAAAGTGCCTATCGATACTTTCGGAGCACAAGCCGAAATCACTAATCTCACTAATTCGACACGCAAGCAACCCCCTCCACCACGGAGACCCTCGTTTCTTTCTGTAGTCATCCGCGGTGTCGATCCGTCTTACACATACGAGGAAATTCATGAACTAAAACTCGAAGGCTACACCATTTCTAAGATTCTTAGAATTCGCAACGATCGTGGGTCCACCTTCATGGTTCGCATCCTCACACTCCATCAAGAGACAATCGATGATTTGCTTGCTCATGGAGCTTTCATCTACAATCGCAAACATCGAGTCGAACCATCGCGTTCAATGGCACCATTACCAGTTCGATGCGAACGCTGCCAAGAATATAATACGCATAATACAGCTAATTGTAAGAACGACTTCAAATGCGGTTACTGTGCAGGACCACACTCAACTCGTTTATGCACTAATTTGCACCAACCAGCGAAATGCTCAACCTGTCCGGACAGCTACCCTACTTATAGCTACATATGTAAAGCAAAACTGGACCCAACGCCCCAACATCCAGAACTGGTTGTACCCTTGCGTACTACATCTCTTGTTACCACACCTCCGCCCACAGTAGATACACCAGTCACAATACATCAACTGCTTACTTTTCTTACTCTTGCACTGCAAAATATCCATCCTTTCATCCGGCCACACATCTTACAGCAAATCACCCTTGCAGCCAAAACAACATTTCACATTCACTTCACAGCAACTTATTCTGGAAATTCAGTGCATTTTCATGCATCTCCAACAACTCAAACCGGTTGAATTTTATTTCATCATGGCTTTAAACTTTCTTTATTTGAACATCAGATCCTTCACTAAAAACAAACTTTTCTTTCAAACCCTGCTACTCAAGGAACATATAACAGTTTTTCTCTTAAACGAAACATTCTTAACCAAAGCAACTCCATGTCGCCTACCGGGATATATCATTTTACGTGCAGAAAATCTACAGCCCGCACAGCGAGCTAAGGGTGACGTAGCGATCGGCTTCTCCCCTTACTTGCCTTATCGTCAGTCCTATTGTGGAAATATACCATTACCCGAATATATCATTAGCACTATATATTTCAAATCTATTATCATTACCATCCCCTCCCCATACAATTTGTACAACATATTTCAAACACCTATCGCCACTATATCATCATGGCAGATTTTAATATGCATAGTTGCTCAGATCACGATCGTACCAATTTCGCAGCTTTTATCACCACACACACCACTGGAACCATTCATCAGTTACCAAAACCCACTCGGCCAATCTCTGACACAGCACCAGACATCGTTATTACGTCTAGCAATCTAATAACTCATAGCACTGTTTCAGTACTTGATATCCTGGAAAGTGACCATGCTCCTGTTAAACTCACAATAAATCTTCACTCTTCTGCTTCCCCTCGTCCTCAATTGCCTTCACGCATCTGTTTTCGGTTTGATAAAGCTAACTGGATTTGCTATCGCTCTTATCTTACTAAACGCACTCAACACCTTTCATCACCTAGATCAGAAGACGACCTCTACAGCACTGTTGATACACTCACTTCTACTATACAGGAAGCTAGTACTCTTTACATTCCTACCACAAAAAATATTCCATATCAACCTCGACTGCCACCACATTACCTGACTATGATCACACGTTCTCGCCAACTTTATCGAGATTACATTCGCACCCGATATCCTGATGCCTTACATCATCAACAACAATTGCAGAGAACTGTGCACAACTATCCGGGCCTATATATAAACTTCGTTGTTGGGTAAAAACCTGTAATAATCTGTCTACCACCTGGCATCCTACCAAATTTTGGAAAAAGTTCAACGCTTTATGCGGCAAGTTCACAGAAACTCCCTACCCCATTCTGATCGGAAACTCCGCAGCTCACACAGATACGGAGAAAGCAAATGCCTTTGCAAATCATCTGCAGAACATTTTTACGCCACCACCTCTTGGAATTACACCCCATGTTGCAGACAAAGCCAACACTTCTCCATTCTTGCAACCCAATACCATACATGAACTCAGTATCGATCAACATGTTACTGCACCCATCACTGTTCAAGAGGTCACAGATACCATCAAATGTAAACGAAACACAGCGCCAGGATTCGGTAATATCACCTATCATCAGATCAGGGAGTGTCCACCTACACTACTCATCCTCATCGCCAATCTCTTCACCTTTATACTCCGTACAGGCTACTTTCCTATGTCTTGGAAAACATCTAAAACATTTATGTTTCCAAAACCGTATAAGCCTCCTCATGATATCTCTTCTTACAGGCCAATCCAACTCACAAGCACATTCAGTAAAATCTTTGAACGCATTCTCGTCAAACGCCTTCATATCTACCTCAACACAAGAAATCTCATTTCTCTCACTCAAGCAGGTTACCGTCCTTCTTTCTCTATAAACGATCAACTCTTACGACTCACAAGCCTTATCACCACCCACAATAATAGAGTGAAACCATCATGTCTCGTCCTATTCGAACTCGTGAAAGCGTTCGATAAAGTGTGGCATCTCGGACTTATTCATAAACTAATCAGGCTCCAGCTTCCTACAACATACATCCGGCTAATCTTTAACTTTCTCTCAGGTCGTCTTACTTATGTTGCTATCAACGAACATCTATCTCATCCCATATTCTTACTATCCGGAGTTCCACAGGGTTCTGCCCTCTCCCCGCTGTTATACATTCTGTTTGTTGCTGACATGCCACGTCTCCCAGAACAAGTCTATTCTTTCCAGTACGCAGATGATACTGCATGTCTCGCTCTAGGAACATCCATCCAGCACATAAATAATATCCTACAAACAGCCATCGCAGATTTCAGCTTTTGGTGCCGGAAGTGGAAACTCACCATCAACGCTACAAAAACACAGGCTATCATCTTTATCCCACCAAAGAAAACAACTAAGGTTCGCCGCAATCGCCATTGCCTATCTCTTCACGTGGACCAGGTTCCATTACGGGTTACTAAGGCAGTCACCTACCTAGGCATCACATTCGACACACACCTTACCTGGATGCAACATCTTAAAACAGTTGTGACCAAAGCGCATAATCGTCTCAACTTACTTAAACGTCTCGTAGGAACGACATGGGATCTCAAACCACACACAGTCTTAAACACCTATAAAGTATTTCTCCGTCCTAGTCTCACCTATGGTTTCACAGCTTGGATTGCAGCATCAGCCTACAACAAACTTCTTATTTTCGAACGCCACGCCCTCCGCATTGCATTTCGCATAAAATTACCTAGCCCCACACAAGACTTGTATCAACGCATTACTTTTCCCACCTTGCAGTACCATCTTGAATCCCTTCGACTCTCCTACATTCGACGCCGATTTCAAACGCAGCATCCACTACTTTTCGACACAATACACTACATAGCCCTACATCCCACAGCCACTCGGTATCTCCACACGTCATTATCTCTTCTATTTACATTATACCATTACACGCTTCCTCCTGATGATCCCTCACTCTTGCTTCTGAACGATTACGTCACTCATGTTCATTTACCTCTCATTTTTCCATCATTTCATGCACAGTAATTTTCTCATACTAACTTGGGTTCATCATGTCTCTCATCATAGCCTAGAGTCCCCCTAGGAAAGAAGATAACTGCATTCGTCCACTAATATGTTCCTATGTGTTGTCCTGTGATTGCACCTCATCTCATACTTCATCCTCATTAATCATATTACTCTACTACTACATTATTATCACCTAGTTTCTGTTCTCTTGATTATGTTTATTGTATATGTTACCTAACTAGTGTTTCTTATTTATTGTACTGTTCATCTTTGTTCAAATTCATCTTTCATAACAGCTATGTATGTATGTTTATGTTGTCTATATGTATTTGTCTATTTCTCCACCTAATGTTAAGGAACGCAAAGTTCCTTAAGTCCATTACAGCTATGAAAGAACTTCAATAAAGCACTTAGACCAACCAGAGATCTCACAACCCTCAATCCCTTCACATCTCTTCCCTAAAAGAGGGCGTAACCCTCTCAAAGGTAGCTAGCCTCAGCTAGCAATGTAAAAAAAAGTAAAAAACGTTACGTGTTCATACTTTTCCAGAGGTTTTGCCTCTGAAGCGCCACCTACCTAGAACGGTGACGATTTTTGTAAAATCCTTCCTACTCCTGATCCTGGACTTTTCTCCGCGTTTTTACAGGACACTGTACATCAGACTTATCTCAGCCAAGGGTGCATAGTGTCACTGCATTAATAGGGGAACTGTCTTACCTGGACTACTATCCAAACGGGTAGTCCAACCTTGCTATCATTACATTACATTACATTACATCTCATCATATCCATATTATCGTATTGTCTTTGTCTCCTGGTCATTAGCCCACCGGATAGATCTCCATATGGCGGAATCTTTCACGAAACCTGCCAAACGAACAAATGGCCGACATCAAAATTTACCTTCTGTTGTTGATGGACCATCCGTTTGTTCCACGAAGGTGGGCCACGGAAGGGGCCGTCAAAATCACAACAAAGCACTTCAGGCTCTCGCCAACGGAGAGACTCTCAAACTTCCGGCACATCCGTTGCATCTTCTGCTTCAGTTCCATCCGGGTCGCCTCAATCCAAGAGTAGCTATGCCGCCAGAGTACAAGACTCACCTCCAAAGAAAAAGCATCACACGGAATACTCTGATAATGACACCATGGATACAGTAAACTCACCAGCAGCTTCTACTCTTCCACCTGCTCCATCAACTTTTTCCATCCTTCTTCGTAAATATGATACCAAGTTCTCAAATGAGAAATTTGTTGCTCTTCAGCTCAGGAAATACCTTCCACGCGCTTCCATCAAGGAAATCGTGCACACAAGAAACGGTTACATCCTTAAAACATCTGATCCTGATCTCTACAATACGATTCGGAACAAGGTTCCTATCGATACCTTCGGACCACAAGCCGAAATCACACATCTCAACACTTCGACACGAAAGCAGCTCCCTCCACCTCGGAGGCCGTCCCAACTTTCAGTTGTCATCCGCGGAGTCGACCCGTCTTACACGGACGAGGAAGTTCACGATGAACTAAAACTGGATGGTTTCACCATTTCCAAAGTGCTTAGAATCCGCAATGACCGGGGGCCAACCTTCATGGTTCGCATTCTTACCCCCCCATCAAGAGACAATAGACGACCTGCTAGCTCATGGAGCTTACATATACAACCGGAAACATAGAGTCGAACCATCACGTTCAATGGCACCTTTACCAGTACGTTGCGAACGTTGTCAGGCATATAACACCCATAGTACAGCTGAATGTAAGAATGACTTCAAATGTGGCTTCTGTGCAGGACCACATTCTACACGCCTAAGTACTAATTTGCATCAGCCGGCAAAATGCTCTACATGTCCTGACAACCACCCCACATATAGTTATAAATGTAAAGCGAAACCGGAACCAACGCCGCAACATCCAGAATTGGTTGTCCCATTACGTGTAACGTCCATTACTCCCCCCACCACGCCTACAGTAGATACCCCACTTACGGTAAATCAACTTCTCACCTTTCTCACCCTTGCACTACAGAATATCCACCCTTTCATCCGTCCACACATTTTACAGCAAATCACACTTGCAGCCAAGGCAACATTTCACATTCACTTCACCGCAACATATTCTGGGACTTCAGTACATTTTCATGCATCTCCAACAACCCCAACCAGTTAAATTTCATTTCATCATGGCACTTAACTTTCTATATTTGAACATCAGATTCTTTTCAAAGAACAAACTACTGTTTGAAACTCTGTTACTCGAGGAACATATCACAGTTTTTCTCCTCAATGAAACATTTCTAACCAAATCAACTCCATGTCGCCTACCGGGATATACAATTCCCCGCGTTGACAATCTCCTGCCTGCACAGCGAGCTAATGGGGGTGTAGCGATGGATTTTCTCCTCATTTGCCTTATCGCCAGTTCTACTGTGCTCTTACTCCGTTACCTGAATACATCATTACCACTGTGTATTTCAAATCTATTATCATTACTGTTCCAACTATCTACATCCGGCCTGGGCATCCCCTTCCACTACAATTTGTACAGCACATTTCAAACACCTATCGCCATTACATCATCATGGCAGATTTCAATATGCATACTCGCTCCGATCTCGATCGTACCAATTTTGCAGCTTTTATCACCACACACACTACTGGAACTATTCATCAGTTGCCCAAACCTACTCGCCCAGAGTCAAATACCACACCTGACATCGTTATAACATCTAGCAATCTCCTAACCCATAGCAGCATTGCAGTACTTAAAACACTAGGTAGTGATCACGCTCCTGTTAAACTCACCCTAAACTTCCATTCTTCTGCATCATCTCGCTCGCAACTGCCTTCCCGTACCTGTTTTCGATTTGATAAAGCAAACTGGATCAGCTATCGCTCTTACCTCGCTCAACGCACCGAACACCTGTCATCCCCCACTACAGAAGACGACCTATACACCACAGTTGCTATACTTACTCAAACCATACAGGAAGCTAGCACTCTCTTCATTCCCACTAGCAAAAATATCCCATATCGACCTCGACTGCCCCCACATTATCTGACTATGATCTCACGCTCTCGTCAACTCTATCGAGATTACATTCACACCAGAAATCCTGAAGCCCTACTCCATGATCACCAATTGCAAAGAACTGTGCGCAACTACATCCAGGCATATAAACTTCGTTTTTGGGTTAAAACCTGCAATACCCTGTCTACCTCCAGTCATCCTACCAAATTCTGGAAAAAGTTTAACGCTTTGTGCGGCAAGTTCACAAAAACACCATACCCAATTCTGATCGGCAATTCTGCTGCTCAAACAGATACGGAGAAGACAAATGCCTTCGCAGACCATCTGCAGAACATCTTCACTCCACCGCCCCCTGGAACTACACCCCATGTTGCAGACAGGGCTGACACCTCTGCATTCTTGCAACCCAACGCCATGCATGAACTCAGTGTAAACCAAGCTATTACTTCATCTATCACTGTCGAAGAGGTCACAGATACTATCAAATGTAAACAAAACAAAGCGCCTGGCTTTGATAATATTACCTATCGCCAGATCAGAGAGTGTCCACCTACATTACTCATCCTCATTGCCAATCTCTTTACCTTCGTACTGCGTACAGGTTACTTTCCTCTACCCTGGAAAACATCTAAAACTCTTATGTTTCCAAAGCCACATAAGCCTCCTCATGAGATCTCCTTTTACAGGCCAATCCAGCTTACAAGCACATGTAGCAAAATTCTCGAACGCATTCTCGTTAAACGGCTTCATACTTACCTCAACGCCAGAAATATTATTCCTCTCACTCAAGCAGGCTTCCGTCCTTGTTTCTCCATAAACGATCAACTCTTACGTCTCACAAGCCTTATCACTACGCATTATAATAGAGTGAAACCATCATGTTTAGTCTTATTCGATCTCGAGAAAGCTTTTGATAAAGTGTGGCATCTCGGTCTTATTTATAAACTGATCAGGCTCCAACTTCCTCCAGCATACATACGACTTATCTTCAACTTCCTCTCAGGTCGTGTCACCTATGTTGCCATTAACGAACATTTGTCTCATCCTATTTTCTTACTGTCAGGAGTTCCACAGGGTTCTGCCCTTTCACCTTTATTATACATTCGGTTTGTTGCTGACATGCCACACCTTCCTGGCAACATTTATTCTTTCCACTATGCAGATGATACTGCTTTTCTCGCTCTAGGAACATCCATCCAGCTTAATATAAATAAGATCTTACAAACAACCATCTCTGGCTTCTGGCTTTGGTGCCGCCACTGGAAACTCACCATCAATGCTACAAAAACGCAGGCTATCATCTTCATTCCACCAAAGAAAACAAGCAAAGTCCGCAGAAATCGACGTTGCCTATCTCTCCATGTAGACCAGGTTCCTCTGCAAGCTACAAAAGCGGTCACATACTTAGGCATCACGTTTGACACACACCTCACCTGGATGCAACACCTTAAAATAATTTCAACAAGAGCTTACAATCGTCTCAACCTGCTTAAACGTCTCGCAGGAACCACCTGGGGTCTCAAATGACACACAGTCTTGAACACCTACAAAAGTCTTTCTTCGCCCTACTCTCACCTATGGTTTCACAGCTTGGATTGCCGCATCAGAAAAATTCTACCACAAACTTCTTATTCTCGAACGCCATGCCTTCCGAATTGCTTATCGCATCACATTACCTAGCCCCACACAAGAATTATATCAGCGCATTACTTTTCCCGCCCTGCAGTACCATCTCGAACCCCTTCGACTCTCATACATACGCCGCCGATTTCAAATCCAACATCCACTACTTTTCGACACAATGCACTATTTAGCACTACATCCTACACCTACCTGTTATCTTCACACTCCATTATCTCTTTTGTTTACGTTATACCATTACACTCTTCCTCCTGATGATCCCTCACTCTTGCTTCTGAACGATTACGTCACTCATGTTCATTTACCTCTCATTTTTCCATCATTTCATGCACAGTAATATTCTCATACTAACTTGGGTTCATCATGTCTCTCATTATAGCCTAGAGTCCCCCTAGGCAAATAAAGAAATGTATATAAAGAAAACTATAACCCAATAGTCTAACCTCCCTTAGACTATCCACAAATCATCCATGCAACCAATATTTTCTATAACTTCCCATCCCTGAAAGAGGGCGTACCCCTCTTAGAGGTAACTAGCTTTCAAGCTAGCATTAAAAAATAAGGTGTTCGTTTCTAAATGGGTGCTTACAATTTGTATATCCCGAAAGAGCATGTTCCGATCCTATGTAGTGGAGTCTACATTTTATTAGTATTTGCGTGCACTGTTTACTGCAAGCTTTATTCCGATGCTTGGAGAAATAATCTGTATGCAGATGTGAAAAACACATTGCTCGATTGGGTTTTAGTCTTCCTTTCATTAATTTCGTCCCTGACTGATTACAAGCATTTCATTGTACCGTGGTAAGAAACTCTAAGCATAAGGAAAACATTGCAGTCAAAGCATGTATTCGTCATGGCATTTTCACAGTAGTGAATGCAGATTTAACTGGAATATACAGTGCTTAAGACTCCACATACAGATTTAAATGCAGTCAAGGACGGAGTTTGTACCATTCCTTCATGTGATTTGCCATGTTTGCCTCGGAAAATGTCTAGCAACAGCTAGGAATATAACATTCCTGTTTTGTGATTTTTCCATTCCACTTGAGTTTTAACATGACCGGTAATGATGTCGCTCTATTATTATTGTTATTAACTATGACGTCATATCTTTCATAAGTTCTGACGTCATCATTTTTATCTCGAAAAGTAAGGAGAAAATATACGTAGAACGGACAAGAACAATTAACATTCTGAGTAATGTTGGGAAGTCATTCTTACGAAAGGTCCTAAAAATCACTTGAATTTACGTACTTTTTACCCGTAAATTTTTCTCAGTGTGCGTCATAATGCTTTTATGGATAATAGATTTAGCTGAGGACATTATTATTAATTAATATTCTTATGTATAAGTTCATATGTAGAAAGGTGAGAAAACTTCAGACTTCGGACATCAGAATGCCACTAGACTAGACTTCACATTGTTTCCTTTGTTGGCATCTTGCACGTATACTTTTATCTTAAGTCTAAATACCTGCTTACATTTTATGACATAAAATGAGGAAGAAAGTGGCTCAAGCTTTTCTAAGTGTCTGATATGAAAAAGGAAAACAGGAAGAGTTTGGGCATTTGGTATCCAACATAGAGGCGGGATCTCGGTCAAATGAAACGAAAAAGTTGCAGTTAGTATTCTTAGTTTTTTTCTATATTGTAGGATACTTTCTATGGATGAATTGTCAATAATTGAGAAGATAATCCTTTATTTTGAAGCACGAATGCATACACACTTAAAAAGTTCACTGGGAGGACTTAAAACGAGTTCTAAATTATCGTGAAATGAGAGTATTCTTTACAAATGTGAACCAGTAGCCATGTGATAAATGTGAAACAGATTGTGTCAAGTGCTATGTTGAGAATGGACAATGCACACACCTAACACTATCTGCCCTTCCTTTGCTTCGTTTTCTCCAAGACCCTTCCATTTCAAGAAATAGAGTTAGTCGTGTGTTCGTATATATAAGACTGGTCACCCTGAAAAAAATCTTCACAGCCGAGAGTGGGTGGAGAAACTCAGCTGGAAGGGTCGCGAAGACCGAATTCCCTGAACTTGCACTTGCAACCTCCTGAGATGCGGATATTACATGTCCCTTTACAGACACAAGTGAAAGACGTATTGATTAAAAAAAAAAGCCAAGGAGTATCACAAAGGGGAGACTTTTTCCGATTATTTTTCTCAATATCTTGCACCGTTTGCAAGATTTGAGCCTGCTTCCGGTTGGACTAGCTAATTCGTGTATGACCAGTGTTTTCTTTCTTCTTGCATCAGTATGTAATAAGCAAATACATTACATACACAATTAATTATAATGTCAGTTATATATGCTGTTCATTGGGCAAAACACTCCCAAACGAAGGTTCATCTTAGACTGGAGAAATGGTTATGCTTCCTTTTCCATTATTATTTGGCCATGAACCAAACGCCTGAGACATATGCAACCCCTATATACAACAATGTGGTGTTGGAATGCATAACGCTAAGGATGTGATGCTTTATTTTTTTTAATTTCAACACTTCCAATGTACCCGTAAAAATGTATTAAAGAAATAGTGGCCATGTTTTTTTAAAATATTCAATTAGAACTGGACAATCTATCTATTAAATTATTGTGAAATGAGAGTATTCTTTACAAATGTGAACCAGTAACCATGTGATAAATGTGAAACAGATTGTGTCAAGTGCTATGTTGAGAATGGACAATGCACACACCTAACACTATCTGTCCTTCCTTTGCTTCGTTTTCTACAAGACCCTTCTATTTCAAGAAATAGAGTTAGTCGTGTGTTCGTATATATAAGACTGGCCACCCTGAAAAAAATCTTCATAGCCGGGAGTGGGTGGAGAAACTCAGCTGGAAGGGTCGCGAAGACCGAATTCCGTAGACTTGCACTTGCAACCTCCTGAGATGCGGATATTACATGTCCCTTTACAGACACAAGTGAAAGACGTATTGATTAAAGAAAAGCCAAGGGGTACCACAAAGGGGAGACTTTTTCCGATTATTTTTCTCAATATCTCGCACTGTTTGCAAGATTTGAGCCCGCTTCCGGTTGCAGTTTCTAATTCATGTATGACCAGCGTTTTCGTTCTTCTTGCATGCAGTATGCAATAAGCAAATGCATTACATACACAATTAATTATAATGTCAGGGCAAAACACTCCCAAAAAAAGTTTCATCTTAGACTGGAGAAATGGTTATCCTTCCTTTTCCATTATTATTTGGCCATGAAACAAGCGCCTGAGGCATATGCAACCCCTATATACAACAGTGTGGTGTTGGAATGCACAATGCTTAGGATGTGATGCTTTAGTTTTTTTTTAATTTCCACACTTCCAATGTACCCGTAAAAATGTAATAAAGAAATAGTGGCCATGTTTTTTAAGTATTCAATTAGAACTGGACAATCTACATGAAATTTGCAATCGATCAGTGAAAACGTCATCTTTCTAGAGCCTACAGTTTCCGAGATCTCATTGTCGAAAGGATAGGACATAAACATATAAATGTATTTTAAAAGAGCTCCAAAGATGGCAGCACAATTCATTTGCATTTATTTCGGAGAAGGCTTATTAAAGGCAAAGGCCTTTGAACGATAATTTAAAAATATAAACTTTGTGAAAAATATTTCTTTAAGTAATTTATTTAAAGTACTTTCTTTTAAAAATATTTGTCTTTGTTATAAACGTGATATCACAAATAACCGTAAATCAAAGGTTTTGAAAGCTAAAGTTATAGGTTAGAGCTCGGTCGCTCTTAAGCCAGTCGTTCCTAATACTACCACAGTATTTCAGTTTGCGGACGACACTGCATTTTTCACAACTGCCCGTACTGTACGATCTCTTAATAAAACCATGCAAGTAGCTATTGACGCATTCGTGCGTTGGTGTCATATATGGAGGTTGAACATTAACTCTTCAAAAACACAAGCCATAGTTTTCTTGCCGCGTAGACGCCGCTCTCGAATACATCAAAATCCGAATCTACTTCGTCTTCAGGTTGATCTTACGCCTGTACCCGTGTCAACCACTATTACGTATCTCGGTGTCATTTTTGACACTCACCTTACATGGATTCCACATCTTACCAAACTCGTAGGTCAAGCTCAAAACCGACTTAATCTCCTGAAACGACTAGTTGGCACAACCTGGGGGCTTCGAGCACGTACCGTAATCAATACATATAAAACATTCATGCGGAGTACGTTAACATATGGACATACAGCTTGGATATCTGCACCGTTAAAATTCTACCAAAAACTTGCTATCCTCGAGCGTCATAATATACGCCTAGCATATCGTATAAGACTGCGGCATCCAACGAGATTACTTTATGAGATGATCGACTTTCCGCCATTACTAAATCATCTTGAACAACTTCGTATACGTTATATCTGCAAACGATTTGCTCAGCACCATCCCCTGACGCTTGAAATCCTCCGCTACGACCGTGATAACGATGCACCGCCCAATTACGTTGATACTCCTCTTCAGCACTTCATGACACTATATCATTTACAGTTAGATAACGATATGCTGGACCCCGACATCTTTGCAATTTATCGCCCGCATGAATTTTCATCTCATATCTATCCATCATACGCACCGTAAGAACCTATTAACAAGGGCCTCCTCTGTCAATCATCAGTTCCTGAATCGCCCCAGGAACAGAAGATAACTTCATTCGTCTAAACTAACATAACCTAGTGATGTGACGTCTAGAGCACTTCATTTCATCTATTTCATCAACTCCATTTGCACCTTTATTATTATTATTATTATTATTATTATTATTATTATTATTATTATTATTATTTTGAGTCCAATTTACTTTTTATTCCATGCTTTGTGTTAATGTAATACCTGACAATGCTAACATGTTCATTTGTAGCACTTAAAATATTCCTGTTCATGTACGTGTTTTTCATTTTCTGGATAACTTCACTTAATCCATGCTTAATATAATGAATGAATGAATAAAGAAATAATAAATATGAAACCTCTTAGACCAGCTATATTTCCTTCAAATCAATAAATCAAATTGAAGCACTTACCCGAAGAAAGGGCACAATCCTTTAACCGGGATGACGGACAAAAAAAAAAAAAGGTCGCTCTTAACTCAACCCTCAACAGCCAACTCTTTACAACTTTGTGCTAACTAATTTCGACACTAAATTCAAGACTCCAAAACACATTTTCCAGCAACTTATAAAATATGTTCCACGTGTAGAAATCAGTGAGATTATTTTCCGAAATAATGGAGTTATTTTGAAATCCTTAAACCCAGATTTCCATCGCCATGTCAGAAACAAAGCAACTTTTGAAATTTTTGCCAAAGACGCCACTATAACGCAACTCCAACCAAGACAAAACAAACAACCTCCGCCTCCTCGAAAGCCTCATATGCTATCAGTAGTCATCAAGGGCGTTGACCTTGAATATACAGATACTGAAATCGAGGAAGAACTCAAAGCGGAACAAGTTCAAGTCCATAAATGTATTCGAATCCGGAATGACAGGGGACCCACCTACCTAGTACGTGTATTAACTCCTGAACAATCTGTTGTAGATCACCTGCTTCTTACAGGAGCGTACATTTACAGACGGAGATACAAGGTTGAACCTTCAAAAACTCCTGCACCACAGCCAATACGTTGTGAACGGTGCCAAACATACAATCAGCATGTC
This sequence comes from Thermobia domestica, assembly GCF_964235325.1. Taxonomy (NCBI): domain Eukaryota; kingdom Metazoa; phylum Arthropoda; class Insecta; order Zygentoma; family Lepismatidae; genus Thermobia; species Thermobia domestica. The sequence goes on from NC_137466.1 coordinate 120,091,002, forward strand.
ACCAAAGGTTGTAAAAACTCTTTGATTTGTGGCTACTGCACCCAAGCCCATGCTACTCGCGACTGTCCCAATGGAAATACCAATCCCAAGTGCAACACATGCTCTGCACAACATCCTACTTACAGTTCAAAGTGTAAGGCCAAACCTTCAGTTGATCCTACTCAACCAGAGCTTACTGTACCAATCAGAATGTCTGACCGTCCAACGCCACCAAATAACTCATTAACTCACCCTGTTACAATTGAAGATATGATACGTTTCTTTACAGTAACAACCCAAAACATTCATCCCTTTCTGCGTACTCATATTCTTAACCAAGTCATGCTTACAACTAAGCAATTATACAACATTCAACTTTATGCTACATATTCTGGTCAACATGTTCACTTTCAACTCCATCCCGTTTCCAGACCTGTCTAAAATTATACATATCATCATGGATTTATCATTTCTGTTTTTGAACATTCGTTCCTTCAACACTCGCAATGTACTACTCCACACTCTACTGTTGGAAGAAAATATACACGCCTTTGCCTTGAACGAAACATATCTTTTGCCGCACCAACATGTACATTATCAGCCATATACTATTTCTCGTAGTAGTAATTGCGTTACTATAGGAAAATTTGGACTTTGACCCCGACCTTTGTGACGTCATAGGTCAAAGGTCAATGACCTTGGCCCGGGGTCAATGACCTAGGGGTACCTAGGACCACCCCCTCTAAATTTTGGCAGGGGTACCTTGGCCCACCCCCTAAATTTTGGCAGGGGTACATAGGACCACCCCCCTTAAATTTTGGAAATTGCCAAATTTAAAAATTTGGTATGGTAGCCTAGGACCATAGTATGTACCTCTATCAGTATTGGGTGTCTATGTCGTTCCCTTTTATGGGTAAAAAATTGCCAAAAATTTAAATTTCGGGGTTTTTTGACCTAATTTATCCCCTTGGATGAGGTGTTATTACCCTATATAGTTATATGGGCGTATACAGGGGTCCATTCCCTTTCATAAGACATGGGTATATTAATGCACCCCTTGAAAAATTTGGGAGGGGTACCATGGCCCACCCCTTAAATTTTGGAAATTGCCCAATTTCAACATTGGGTATTATAGTACCGGACCCTAATATGTATCATGATAAATTTGGGTGGTCCACCTCGTTCCCTTCTAGGGGTACAAAATTGCCAAAACTATAAACGTAAGCAATACGTTGTACCACGTGTTTGGTTTTCGACCTAATTTATCTCCTTGGATGAGGTCCTATTACCTTATATGATTATATGGTCATGTATAGGGGTCCATTACCTATCATAAGACATAGGTACATTTGTGCACCCCCGGTAGGGGCACCTTGGCCCACCCCTTTAATTTTGGAAATTGCCCAATTTAAACATTTGGTATTATAGTATAGAACACTAATATAGATCACTATAAATTTGGGTGGTCCACCTCGTTCCCTTTTAGGGGTACAAAATTGCCAAAATTTTAGTACAACCACGTGTTTGGTATTTGGTACATTTTATCCCCCTTTGATGAGGTTCTATTACCTTATATGATTATATGGTCATGTATAGGGGTTCATTATCTATCATAAGACATAGGTACATTGGTGCACCCCGGGAGGGGTACCTTGGCCCACCCCTTCAATTTTGGAAATTGCCCAATTTAAACATTTGGTATTATAGTACAGGTCCTCAATATGTATCATGATAAATTTGGATGGTCTACATCGTTCCCTTTTAGGGGTACAAAAATTGCCAAAATATAAACGTTGTACCACGTGTTTTTTTTTGGTCCATTTTATCCCCTTTGATGAGATCCTATAATTACAAGGGGTCCATATCCTATCATAAGACATGGGTATATTGTTGCACCCTTCTTAAATTTTGGCAATGGGGGTCCACTGAAATTGTCCAATTGAAGCATAGTACAGGACCTCAATATGTTTCGGTGGTCCTATTTTCAAATTTTTAAGTACAACCACGTGTTCGGTTACTGACTCAATGTATCCTATTTGATAAGGTATGGACGGTATCTCCTTTCAATTTGGTAGTACCCTTCGGGTGTAGTACGGTCACGTGATCAATGATTTGGTTTTGATGCGCGACGAGGTCCCTGGTCAATGTTCTCTAGGAAAGATTCTTGGCATTTAAAACTTTTTTTTTCAACTTTTCAAACTAAAAAAAAATGAAAACAAAAATTGAAACGAAAAAATTTCGAAACAAAAATGTTCAAACAAAAAATTTTAAACAAAAAATTCGAACATTTTTTAAACTTAAATTTCAAACAAAAAGTTTTTTAGTTTGAAACAAAAAAAATTTTAAACAAAAAAAATTGGAAACGAAAAATTTCAAAACAAAAATTTCGAACAAAAAAATTTAAACAAAAAATTTTGCAACAAAAAAAATTAAAAATTTTCAAACGAAAAAAAATTTCAAACAAAATTTTGAAAACAAAAAATTTCAAAACAAAAACTTTCAACAAAAAAAAATTTCAAACGAAAAAATTTTTAAACAAAATTTGAAACAAAAATTTTGAAACAAAAAAAAATTTAAACAAAATTTTTGAAACAAAAATTACAAAACAAATTTCAAACGAAAAATTTTCAAATAGAATTTAAATCAAACAGTGATCAGCTTTCACGGTTAACCGTTAAACTTTATCCGGTTTTTAACTATTCGATTAACAAATAAACGGTTTTCAACTATTCGATTAACAAATAAACGGTTTTCAACTACTCGATAAACAGATGAACGGTTTTAACCTTTTCACACCAGTGAGTGCAAGAGTTTACAATCTAAAACAAAAAGAAAATTTGTACTCGCTTTAAATACGCATCATTTTTGAAACAAGGTGTTAGTGTTCATCATGGATACACAGTGGAAACATCCATTTACCTATATTCTCGCAGGGCCTAGTGGGTGTGGAAAAACGTATTTTGTGAAGCGATTACTGTCACATCTCCCAACCATGATCAATGCAAAATTTCGTAAGATATATTGGTATTATGCAGAATGGCAAGACGTGTATGCAACAATGCCAGTTCCAGTAGAATTTCACGAAGGACTTCCACGAATGAAAGATTTTCAGCCTCAAGATGGACCACATTTGATTATTATTGATGACCATATGCGAGAAGTGAATAGTGATATTGTTGATATGTTCACAAAAGGATCACATCATCGAAATATTAGTGTGATTTTTATAACACAAAATGTATTTCATCAAAGTAAAGCAAATAGAAATATGAGTTTAAATTGTTCGTATTTGGTGTTGTTTAAAAAATCCACGTGACAAGTCACAAATCAAGCATATGAGTTATCAAATCATGCCTGAGCATCCACTGTTTCTACAAGAAAGTTATGCAGACGCAACAAGAAATCCACATGGTTATTTACTGATGGATCTTAAACAAGATACACCCGATGAAATGCGATTTCGTACAAATATTTTTCCCGACGATTTGCATCATTATGTTTACGTACCAACAAAACATGTTTAAATTATTGTGCATGCGAAAAGAATGACTTAGTCTGTCACGATGTCTCCTACAGTGAAACACGCTGATCTGCTACGTGCTCTGCACAAGCTAAACCAAGATTGCGTAAAGCTATTATTGCCAATGCAGACGCTTCATTAATTCATAGTATTTGTGAATGTTGTTATAATGTCTTAAAAGGCAATGTTCCACTGACAAGTGCGCAGAAGTCAAGATTAAAGCGTTACAAGAACACGCTCCGCTATCTCGTAGACAATACAAAATCATTGGATAAAAAGAAGAAACATTTAGCCGTACAACAAGGAGGATTCTTACCTGCATTACTTGCACCTATTGTAGGAAGTGTGTTATCCAGTATTTTGTTTAAACAATAAACATCATGGAACATAGCAAGAAGATGGTTTTAGTGCCACCAGAAATGCTTCAACGAATGCATGCATCATCATCCCGTGTGAGTGAAAATCGAGAATCTAATCTTGATCGTGAAATGCAATCCATATTGAATACATCGTATCCAAGTGATGAAGAAAAATGGAATCAGTACAATAGAATATTACAGAAATATCTTTATGTGATACGTAAACAAGAAGAACCAATACCACTTACAATTACATCAATGAAACCTGATGGTGACGTCCCGAATGTTGACGATAGCACGAAACAAGAAATTTTAGCCGCAATACCACAAATGTATCGTAAGAAAGCCGAACTACTATTCCGTCGTTTAAAACAAGATGACGCAATTACGTGGGATCATAAAGGAACAGTGTACATCAACGGTAATAAACTACATGGATCCAATATTGTAGATTTAATGTGCGATGTGACTCGACCGAGGAAACATTCTAATCCTCAAGGCTGGGAATTGTTTTGCAACTACCTTGCATCGTCAAACACACCTCAAGAATTGATTGGTAATCCACGGAGATTAAACTATATTGTCAAGCATAATAGTACAACAGCATCTGAAGGATCTGCACCACCAAAACCGGCACCTGAATTATTTTCTTCCGGAGAAGAAGAAGATGATGATGATGATGTTTTAGAAGTCCGACCAAAAAGAAAACGTATCATTCCACAATGGTCAACGTACAAACCATGAACAAAAAGTTGAAATCCATTTATTACAATCCAGCACACCCTGCATCATTTTCTACTGCAAAGAAATTATGGCAAGCCACAGGAAAATCTATACCTCTAGCCAAAATAAAACTTTGGTTAAACAAACAACCTACCTACACGTTACATCGTCCTGTACGTCGTCGTTTCCGTAGAGATTTTTATCTTGTCAACAATATTGATGATCAATGGGAATGTGATTTAAATGATTTACAATCACTTCAAAACTATAATGACAATTACCGCTATATTCTTACAGTGATTGATGTGTTTAGTCGGTACGGGTGGGCTGTACCACTAAAATCAAAAAGTGCCGAGGATATAGTGAATGCATTTGAAATGATTTTCCAGGAAAGGAAACCAATTGTGCTACGTAGTGATCAAGGAACTGAATTTACCAACAAGAGAGTACAAAAGTTTTTCAGGAAACACAACGTGCAACATGTTACAACAAAGGATCCAGATATTAAAGCCAGCATCGCAGAAAGATTTAATCAGACATTGAAACATCGTATGTGGAAATACTTTACCAAATATCAAACATACAATTACATCAAAGTATTGCCTTTACTTATAAAAGCATACAATGAAAGTCGGCATTCCAGTATTAAAATGGCACCTGCAAACGTTTCTCAGGACAATTTACTGGAGGTGTGGCATAACTTATACGACAAAAAGCTACAACGTTCAAAACAAGATACGGATTTATCTGTTGGTGATACTGTTCGTATAAGTAAAACAAAACGTATCTTTGACAAGGGTTACCTCGAGAACTGGACTTGGGAAATATTCAGAGTAAAAGCCATTGTACCAAGAAACCCACCAGTGTATCGACTAGAGGATTTAAATCATCAACTTATCGATGGTGTTTTCTACAGAGAAGAATTACAACTAGTGCCAATCCCTTCGACGTTCCTCATTGATAAAATATTACGTACAAGAACAAAAGGTCGCAGAAAGGAGTATCTCGTCCAGTGGAAAGGATATCCTTCCTCATTCAATTCGTGGATCCCTGCAATTTCATTGAAGAAGAAGAAGAATGGAACCTGATCAAGATTTTTACGTTACACTTCCCAGTAATAGTTCCATGGATTATTTTCCAGAAAATACATTGACTTCATATATTACGAAATTACAACGACGTGTAGAGTTTCGCCAGAAATGGGATGTGGCAATTGTAGAGATTCATTATCCACATTCTTTGCTGAACATTAACAGTAAAAACAATAAAATATATTACAAATCATCAAGTAGTAATGATCAGGAACCGTGGAAGGTTGTAACGATCCCTGTACGCTATTATAACAATATACGGGATCTTATTCATGCAATTAATATACATCATAAAGAAACCAATTTATTTATATCCCATGATGCAACTAATAATATATGCCTCATAAGACATCCCAATAAGGAAATCCATACTTCTGTACAAATTTCACCAAGTGTTAGTTTAATGCTTGGATTTGAACCAAAAAGTGATTTAAAAGATATGCAAAAGGGACAATATACACCGGATGTACGATTAGGTTTACCATCACAAATGTACGTCTATTGTGACATTATTGAATCTGTCATTGTTGGAGATACAATGGTACCCTTGCTACGAATTGTCAACATGGATCCTGTGAATCATACTTTTGGAAGTCATGCAGTGCAAATCTTTAATCCTGCACATTATGTTCCGGTGGAAAAAATGAATTTTGAGCAAATACAAATCGATATAAGGGATAGCACAGGTCATCCTATGCCATTCACCTTTGGAACGGTGTGTACAAAACTACATTTCCGTCGTCGTCGTCATGACTGATCCGTATTTGCAATACTACCAAAAACAAGCGTTATCCGGTATCGGCAACGTCTATGTGGGAAGTCCCTATCAAGCAGGACATGGCATTGGAAGTTTCCTTGGTGGCTTATTTCGTTCAGTGTTACCACTTGTGAAGCAAGGAGCTAAAACTGTGGGAAAAGAATTATTAAAATCAGGTGCCAATATGATTAATGACGTTGTGATCTCGAATCAACCGCTGGAAGAATCGTTTCATCAACGGATGCAAGAGGCAAAAACAAATTTACAAGAAAAAGCTAAAAATAAGTTGAAAACTATGCTGGGAAGTGGATATCATAAACGAAAATGGGATGACTGCTCTCAGTTTGAGGTTGACCTTCCAACGATCAACAACACCATCAATCCTACAAAGAGACGTAAATTATCACATAAGAAGAAGAAGAGATCATTGGCATCGTCACCAGATATTTTTGATTAATTCAACGATGGCTTTCTTACATCATCAATCCTGTGAATGTGTAAAAAGTGAATTGGACATTTTTTCAACGTTGCCCACGCAAACCAGTGTTCTGGACAATCGTATTATTGGCTACAAACCAATTAGTTCAATAGCTGAAAATTCACCAATAGAATTTGTAGTGAGTGGTAGCAGTGATGAATACATTGATTTGCCACAAACCTTATTGTACATCCAAGCACAAATTGTGAAACCAGATGGTTCCTCCTTCATCAATACGGATAAAGCAATTGCACCTGTCAATGATTTTCTAAATGCTATGTTTAGTGAAGTACAAATCTACTTGAACAATAAACTGATTTCATTTCCGTCACATAATCATCCATATCGTTCGTACCTGGAAAAACTGCTCAATTATAGTGATGGAGCTAAAAATACACATTTACAAACAGCAATGTGGTATCAAGATACGGCTGGTCATATGAACGCAACCACAAGTGAGAACAAAGGATTTCAACAACGCTATGAACTGACAAAACAAAGTATGAAATTCGATATGATTGGACATCTTCATTGTGACATTTTTAATCAAGATAAATTTTTAATTCATGGAGTGGAATTACGTGTGAAACTTATTCCTGCAAAACCAAACTTTTGTCTCATGGCCGGTGAAAGTGGTGTCAATGCAAAAATCAATATTCTAGATGCATCGTTGCAGGTGAAAAAAGTCAGCATCAGCCCTAGTGTTAAATTGGCACACAATAAAATTTTACAATCTACACCGGCAAAGTATCCTCTGACAAGGGTTCAAATGAAATCATTTACCATCCCGAAGGATATACAATCCAAAACTATTGATAACCTGTTTATGGGAACATTGCCAAATCGTATTATTGTAGGATTTACATCGAATGAAGCATCCAGTGGAACTATTACCACCAATCCATTTGAATTTCAACATCTAAACATTAATTTCTTTACATTGTACGTGGATGGAAAAGCTGTACCTTCAAAACCATTGCAACCCAACTTTGAAGAAAATCTCTACATTTCATCGTACCACACATTGTTCTCAGGCTCTGGCATACATTTTACCAATACTGGAAATACAATTTCAAGAGCCGACTACAAGAATGGATATACACTGTTTGTATTTGACCTAACTCCCGATTCTTCTGCTGGAGATTGTCACTATTGGAATTTACAACGACATGGCGCCATCCGATTGGAAGTTCATTTCCAAGAGAAATTAGCAGCACCTGCAAACTGTATTGTGTATGGAGAGTTTTCCTCACTCCTAGAGATCGACCACCAGCGCAACATTATCCTGGACTTTTAAATTACAAGGTACGTATACGTTATGTATCATTTCCATTCACGATGTTGAATACATTACAATTAGCTAGTGCTTTACACGGTAGTCCATTATTCAGAAATCATTTTACCGGGGTATTTGCAAGCGATGAGTTACCCTCACGGATTTCTCTTCCTCTGGCAATGATTGTAAATACAGATCCATCCACAAAAACTAGGAAGTCATTGGATTGCAATTTATATTGATCATCGCGGTGTTGGAGAATATTTTGACAGCTATGGCTTTCCTCCTTATGTACCACAACATGTTGCATTCTTAAAACTTCATTGTATGTACTATAAATATAATAATAGCCAAATGCAAAGTCTTGGTTCATCCGTATGTGGCTATTATGCTTATTTTTATTTGTGCTGTAAAGCCCAAGGAAAATCTCTGCGTGAAATTCAATATTTGTTCACAACAGTACCCACGGTTAATGATCGTAGACTGCTGCAATATACCTTCCAGGTAATTTTATCATATTTATCATTGTAAGTGTATTTGTTTAATCATCATCTATTTCTATACTAATCATCTTTTTCCTCGTTCTTTTTTACAGAATTCACAATACGAAGCTTTGCAAACGGGTGCTATGCTGCAAAACATGGAAACAAATCATCGCAATCAAGAAGAGGAGGCGGTCTAATGAAGAAACCCAGCTCAATATACAAACATTGTCAATAAGAAAGAAAAAGAAGAAACCAGAAAAATGAATAAAATACAATTTATACTTATTTATGTGTTTTTATTGTCCATTCCATATACAACGTTATCAGATTCTCCTAAAGAACTGTGCGATATAAGACGAGAACCCTGGACAAAGTTTCCACCTAATTCCTAGAGAACATTGACCAGGGACCTCGTCGCGCATCAAAACCAAATCATTGATCACGTGACCGTACTACACCCGAAGGGTACTACCAAATTGAAAGGAGATACCGTCCATACCTTATCAAATAGGATACATTGAGTCAGTAACCGAACACGTGGTTGTACTTAAAAATTTGAAAATAGGACCACCGAAACATATTGAGGTCCTGTACTATGCTTCAATTGGACAATTTCAGTGGACCCCCATTGCCAAAATTTAAGAAGGGTGCAACAATATACCCATGTCTTATGATAGGATATGGACCCCTTGTAATTATAGGATCTCATCAAAGGGGATAAAATGGACCAAAAAAAACACGTGGTACAACGTTTATATTTTGGCAATTTTTGTACCCCTAAAAGGGAACGATGTAGACCATCCAAATTTATCATGATACATATTGAGGACCTGTACTATAATACCAAATGTTTAAATTGGGCAATTTCCAAAATTTAAGGGGTGGGCCAAGGTACCCCTCCCGGGGTGCACCAATGTACCTATGTCTTATGATAGATAATGAACCCCTATACATGACCATATAATCATATAAGGTAATAGAACCTCATCAAAGGGGGATAAAATGTACCAAATACCAAACACGTGGTTGTACTAAAATTTTGGCAATTTTGTACCCCTAAAAGGGAACGAGGTGGACCACCCAAATTTATAGTGATCTATATTAGTGTTCTATACTATAATACCAAATGTTTAAATTGGGCAATTTCCAAAATTAAAGGGGTGGGCCAAGGTGCCCCTCCCGGGGTGCACAAATGTACCTATGTCTTATGATAGGTAATGGACCCCTATACATGACCATATAATCATATAAGGTAATAGGACCTCATCCAAGGAGATAAATTAGGTCGAAAACCAAACACGTGGTACAACGTATTGCTTACGTTTATAGTTTTGGCAATTTTGTACCCCTAGAAGGGAACGAGGTGGACCACCCAAATTTATCATGATACATATTAGGGTCCGGTACTATAATACCCAATGTTGAAATTGGGCAATTTCCAAAATTTAAGGGGTGGGCCATGGTACCCCTCCCAAATTTTTCAAGGGGTGCATTAATATACCCATGTCTTATGAAAGGGAATGGACCCCTGTATACGCCCATATAACTATATAGGGTAATAACACCTCATCCAAGGGGATAAATTAGGTCAAAAAACCCCGAAATTTAAATTTTTGGCAATTTTTTACCCATAAAAGGGAACGACATAGACACCCAATACTGATAGAGGTACATACTATGGTCCTAGGCTACCATACCAAATTTTTAAATTTGGCAATTTCCAAAATTTAAGGGGGGCGGTCCTATGTACCCCTGCCAAAATTTAGGGGGTGGGCCAAGGTACCCCTGCCAAAATTTAGAGGGGGTGGTCCTAGGTACCCCTAGGTCATTGACCCCGGGCCAAGGTCATTGACCTTTGACCTATGACGTCACAAAGGTCGGGGTCAAAGTCCAAATTTTCCTATAGTAACGCAATTACTACTCTCGTTGCGATGGTCCACCTGGAGATCGAGCAAATGGCGGAACTTTAATAGGAATACGAAGCAGACTACCTCAACGCACGATCACGCATCACTTTCAGGCCCCTCTTCCGGAACACAACATCACTCTGATCTAGTTTCCTTCACGTACTATTGCCTTTGCTACTATATATGTTAGACCCAATGTTCAAATTCCCTTGACATTCTTCCAATACATGGACACCTCGTTTCGTCATTATATTATTATGACTGATCTCAATCTATCAAGTCGCACTCTTACGCAACGACGGAACTTCTATCAATTTCTTATGCTGCACACAAATGCAGAACCATGCACATTACCAAGATACCCGGCCTTCCTCAAATACAACACCTGACGCAGTCATTGTTTCCTCTACATTACAACCATTCGTAAATTGTCATGTTCTATCTTCCATCGGTAGTGACCATGACCCAGTTAAATTGACATTACATTTTCCAAACCACCGTCAAGCTCCTGACACTCCACCACATACCGTTCTCTGTTATGACCGTGCCGACTGGAACAAATATCGTGAAGATTTGACTACTACCATCAACATATACCCACAATTAAATCTAATTATGCTCGACCCGCACTTCCTCCTCAATATCGCACACTAGTTGCTCTTGCACGGCAGGCATACCATGAATATCTTCGCACACGTGATCCAGGGCTTTTACAACTACAGCGCCAATATTTACGGCAAGTTCATAATTATATCATCGCCTATAAAAGACGCAAGTGGATCCAAACAGTTAACCATCTTAATCAAGAACATAATCCTACCATATTCTGGAATGCTTTTTATAGGCTCTGTGGGACACGCTCTTCTCTCTCTTACCCTCTCATCGTCCACCAGACCTCAGTACAAACTGATACAGAGAAATCTAATGTGTTTGCTCAATCACTTCAAAACATTTTTATGCCACCACTCATCACCTACACTCCTGAAAGTTTACGCACTAGAATAAGCAACGTAACAGATCTGCATCAATCACTACTTCGTATTAGTTCTAGTCACGAATTAGACTCGAATAATCCTCTTACTCGTCCAATTACACCTTTGGAGATTACCGCAGTCTTAGCCAATAAGAAGAATACAGCTCCAGGGTTTGACGATCTAACTTACCGCCATATTAAAGAGGCTCCACTGCTGGTTCTGCTACTACTGTCCGCTATTTATAACCTTATACTTCGAACAGGTGATTATCCGGCTTCCTGGAAAACTTCAAAAGTCTTAATGTTTCTGAAACCGCATAAAGATAACACCAAGGCAGAGTCATATCGTCCAATACAACTCACGTCTACACTGGGAAAGATCCTCGAACGCATCTTAGTTCGGCGTCTACATACTCACTTCTTCCATAATCAAATTCCTCTACACCAAACTGGTTTTCGTCCTAAATGCAGTCTCAATGATAATCTACTCAAACTTACCACTATTCTTACCAACCACTTCAATAGCATCAAACCTTCCTGTTTATTATTATTTGACTTGGAAAAGGCTTTCGATTCAGTTTGGCACGATGGGTTACTTTACAAACTTCATCTTCTACGATTACCATTCGCATATATCAGACTAATTTATCACTACCTCACCAATCGCATAGCATATGTCTGCATTAATTCATCTTTATCATTTCCTATTTTTCCGCTTAGTGGTGTACCCCAAGGGTCAGCGTTATCGCCTCTGCTATATATACTATATGTTCGAGATTTGCCTGTCCCTCCTGATCCTATCTACACCTTTACCTTTGCAGATGATACTGCTTATCTCGCCTGTGGAAAATCTATTCAGCATATCAATAGTATACTTCAAGAGGCAATAAATAAGTTCTGTGACTGGTGTAATACTTGGCGACTCCGAATCAACTCCACTAAAACACAGGCACTTGTCATCATACCATCAGGACGTACCAGTAGGGTCCGACGCAATAGGTCTCTCTTACATCTTACTATAGCTGGCACACGCATTTTCGTCACCCGTACAGCGAAGTATTTTGGGTGTTATCTTTGATGACCATCTTTCATGGCGTGGACACCTTCAGCATCTTATAAGTCTAGCGCAAAATAAACTAAACCTTTTGAAAATTTTAGTCGGAACTTCCTGGGGCCTTCATCAAGAGACTGTGTTAAACACTTACAAAATATTCTTGCGACCATCCATACTCCATGGACACATCGCATGGCTTAATGCCAGTAACAAATTCTACACCTGCCTCCAGATCATTGAAAGACATGCCTTACGCCTGGCATATCGCATCAAACTGCCTAGCCCTACCCGGCTACTCTATGAGCGTATTCCATTTCCACATCTTCTTCATCTAGAAAAACTGCGTACCAGGTACATCACTACCCGTTGGACTCAAGGCCATCCCATCCTTCGCAGTTGTATACGCATCGATGCAGATCAAGATGTTCCACCCCGTCTACAATCTACACCACTTCAGCACTTAGTTACACTGTATCTTCTCACACATCCTGACGAACAAATAGACGAATTTCTATTAGCATATCAACCACCAGACTTATCACCAAACATTTATCCATCTTTTGCACTTTAAATCGCACTAACAAGGGCATCATTGTGTCTCTCACCATGTGTCAAGTCGCCCCGGCACAAGAAGATAACCCTTCAGCTGTCTAACTAACAATATCACTGTGTTGTGGCGTCTAACTTGCACCTCATCTTTCATCTCATCACACATACATTTTGATAGATATTGTACGTACAATAAATAACGATTCCTGATCAATAGATGAATAAAAATCCCAATTATGAATGAATAAAGACAATTAATAAATACATGAAATTAAACCTCTTTGTCCATTCAACTTATCCTTTTTTCCCCTTACGCATAACTCCACTCCCAAGAGAAGGTATTCCCTTCTACGGGTTCTTGCATTGTAAAAAAAAATCGCTCTTAACACACTAAGAAACCTAGCCTCTCTTGTGTCTGTTATTGTGTCAGCGAGGACCAGGTATTGCAAAACGTACCTGTGAGCATAACATAAATACTACACTTAGGGGATTGACGAAAGTTAGCGCTTTCGAAGGGTTCCTTGATTTTTGAACATCATCTTTTCATCTTCTTTCATCTTCGTTTGGGCTTGGGCCTAGTACTCTTCATCCTTATGGCGGACTCAGGCAATGCTCCCGGACAGTCGAATCTGGTTCAAACATCTCCATTAAATATCGGGCCATATGGTCGGCAAAAAACGCAACCGCGTATTGTTACCGGCACTGCACGACTAGTACAAGCTACCACCGGTGTTCCAACTACTTATGCAACCTGTGTAACTAACGGACAAACAATTCGCTAGAGATCTCTTTCTGATGGTGAGCAAACATTGGATTCTAAGAAACAACGTCTTACACCAATCCCAGATCCTACTGCTCCTAATACGAGCACTAACCTGGATTGGACATCCACTTCTGCTGAAAATCAAATTTTGCTTCACCAAGAAACCATTTATAACTTCTTGTTAACTGATTATGATCCAAAATACGACACAGTGCGCGCTGTCTTTCAGCAACTTGTAAAATACGTTCCTTGTCCAGAAATACGAGAAATCATCAAAACGCGAGGGGTATAATCCTGAAATCGACCAATCCAAACTTCGCCACTCACGTCCGCAACAAGGCTACCTTCGAAATTTTTGGGTCGAAAGCAAAAATATCTACTTTAAGCTCGAGCGGACGAAAAACACCACCACCACCACGGCGTCCTCCAATGTTATCAGTTGTCATTCGTAAAGTAGAACCCGACTTCACCGATGAGGAAATCTACTCTGAATTACATCAAGAGGGACTACCTGTCAAGCGGTGTATACGTATCAAGAACAACCAGGGTTCAACATACTTAGTTCGCATTCTTATTGATCAACAACAGTTGATCGACCAACTTCACGGTCTTCACGGTGCATATATATATCGGCGTCGTTACAAAGTGGAACCATCTCGCACACCAGCACCTCTGCCGGTTAGATGCGAGAAATGCCAACAATACAATTCCCATCCGACATCTGAGTGTCCGAATACCATCAAATGTGGCTATTGTTCATTGGAACATCCGACAAAAAGCTGCCCTAATCTTAAGAAACCACCACATTGTGACCGATCTTCTGAAAGACATCCTACTTATAGCTACAAGTGCAAAGCTAAGCCTAAACCTGATCCAGCTAAGTCAGAACTTGTTGTTCCGATACGTTCTGTTGACACTCCAACACCACCAGCAAATTCGCTACGCCACCCAATAACTGTTGAAGATCTATTACGCTTCCTTACAATTTCTTTACAAAATATTCATTCTTTTGATCGCAACCACATCCTGAATCAGATCATGTATGCAGCCAAATTACTATTTAACTTACAACTTCATGCTACCTATTCCGGACCTACAGTTCACTTTCAAATTCAAGTCGAAGTCTATGTTTAATATGGGTGCTTCTACATACACTTCTATACTACGTATCATTATGGCTTATAATTTACTTTTTCTCAACATTCGATCAATCTTAACCCATCACGTGCTCTTCACACAACTTCTCCAAGAAGAAAATATAGCAGCCTTTGCACTTAACGAAACTTATCTCGCACCACATATTTCCTGTTATTTTTCGAAATATCATCTTCTCCGACATGATGCTCCATCTGGTCAAAGAGTCTACGGAGGTACAGCTATAGGTGTTAGCCAACGCCTTCCTTATCGACCAATTACTGTTCCACTCCAGCTCACTCACCATCTTTCTGAGTATAATGTCACGACTATTTATTTTCGAGGCCGTACTGTCACCTTCGCCACCATATATTTTCGTCCAGGCAAAGCAATCCACTATGACTTCTTTCGATATATCGATTCTACCTTTAGGCATTACATTATCATGGCGGATCTAAACATTCATAGCCGGTCACAGCGAGATAAAACTAATTTTCTTGACTTTCTTCACACTGAAACACTTTCCATGACTTCACACTGAACTTGACTTTCTCCATGTTTTACCGAAGCCTACACGCCCCGTCAGCAATACTAACCCTGATGTTGTCATCACATCAACATCTCTCTCGCAGAGTATACATATCGATGTGCTCGATTATATACTTAGTGATCATGTACCTATCAAGCTTGCACTTCACTGCTTTCCTCGCTCTCAACCTAAGCTACCTCCTCAAAAAGTATTCTGTTACACACGAGCTAATTGGGAGCAATATCGCTCTGATTTGGACAATGCTCTTAATACACTACTCATGCCTACTACACAATGTGATCTTGATCACACAATCGCCGCTCTTACTGAATCTATTCAAGATACAGCACACAGCTCCATTCCAACAGCACAAGTACAATTACATAAACCAAAATTGCCTCCGCACTATTTACCTTTCATATCCGCTTCTCGTCGAGCACATCGTGAGTACCTCGCTACGGGTAATCTTGAAGCGCTTCGACTTCATCGCCAATACCTTAGAATTACGCACAATTATATTGTTGCCTATAAGAAACGCCATTGGATTCAAACTTGCAACTCACTTGCAAGTGAATCACACCCCAGTAAATATTGGCGCAAATTCCATCAACTCACCGGGACAGTATCCCGCACACCATACCCCATTGTTCACAATAATCAGGCAGTGATCACTGATATGGATAAAGCGAATACGTTTGCTTCATTTTTTTCAGATATTTTTACACCTCTTCCTGGTTGTCATACACCGCAGCGCCTACAAAATTCAATAAACCGACGTACAGATCCAACATCTGCTTCTCTGCGCCCATCTATCAGCCACTCTTTAGAACCCAATAATCAACTTACCACTCCGATCCAATTAGATGATATTCGCCAAACATTGCTCCGTAAACGAAACATTGCACCAGGCTTTGATTCTATTACCTATGTTCTGATCAGGCAAGCATCACGTGCTTTTCTACTTTTTCTTAGCGCCATATATACTTTCATCCTGCGAACTGGATTTTTTCCAATCGACTGGAAATACTCAAAAGTTCTTCTATTTCCCAAACCTAACAAACCTCCAACTGACGTACAGTCCTATCGCCCTATTCATCTCACCAGTTGCCTTTGCAAAATATTAGAACGCATTCTAGTCCGCCGCATGCACGCTCATCTCGCAACTCATAATCTACTT
Source organism: Thermobia domestica (assembly GCF_964235325.1). Lineage (NCBI taxonomy): Eukaryota > Metazoa > Arthropoda > Insecta > Zygentoma > Lepismatidae > Thermobia > Thermobia domestica. The sequence continues at coordinate 120,107,756 of NC_137466.1, forward strand.
CCTATTCATCAAGCCGGTTTTCGACCTCATTTTAGTACGATGGATCAGTTATTACGACTATCTACGGCTATTTATGATCAATACAACACAGGTTTTCCTTCTTGTCTGGTAGCCTTTGATTTGGAAAAAGCTTTCGACAAAGTTTGGCACCCTGGTTTGCTATACAAACTCCATAACTATTTTCTACCATCCTCGTATATCAGATTAATCCATTCTTTCTTACTAGGGCGACTAGCATATATCTCTATTAATAGAACACTTTCTCATCCGATCTTCAGCCAATCTGGCGTTCCTCAAGGCTCGTCACTGTCTCCTTTATTATACCTATTGTATGTTGCCGACCTTGTTGTTCCAAACATCATCAACATATTTCAGTTTGCTGACGACACCGCCTTTTTCACGACAGCCCGCACAGTGCAATCCATCAGTAAAACTATGCAAACGGCAATTGATGCATTCGTTGACTGGTGTAATGTATGGCGATTAAGTATTAATTCTACCAAAACCAAAATTCAGGCTATTGTTTTCCTGCCACGTAGACGCAGTTCACGTATCTACAGGAATCCAAGTCGATTAAACCTCCACGTAGATCATACACCTGTCGTGGCGTCAAATACTCTTACTTATCTTGGTGTCATATTTGACTCCAAACTTACTTGGATCCCACACCTCACCAAGATCATACGCCAAACGCAAAATTGGCTGAACCTCCTCAAGCGCCTAGCTGGTACAACCGGGGGGTTAAAACCGTTAACAGTACTTCATACATATAAAGCATTTATGTGCAGTACATTAACATATGGTCACACTGCCTGGACATCTGTACCGCCAAAATTCTATCAGAAGTTGGCTATCCTAGAGCACCATGCTCTACGCCTAGCACATCGCATCCGACACGGTTATTTTACGAGCTGATTGACTTTCCACCTTTATTGCACCATCTCGAACAACTTCGTACTCGGTACGTTTGCAAGCGAATTGACCAGCAGCATCCCATGTTACTTGATATACTACGGTACGATCGGGATCACGACGCACCCTCAACTTACGTTGATACTCCCCTACAGCACTTCATGACTCTTTATCATTTGCAACTGGATGATGCTGTAGTGGATCTCGAAATCTTTCACATCTACGAACCACGTGAACTTTCATCATTCATATATCCATCATACGCACCGTAACTACCTATTAACATGGGCTTACTCTGTCTTCATCAGTTCCTGAATCGCCCCAGGAACAGAAGATAACTTGCATTCGTCAGTACTAACAAATACCTTGTGATGTGGCGTTCAGAGCACTGCATTTCATCTTCATCTCCTTCTCTCCATACTGCCTCCTGTACTATATTCATTCCAGTTTTGCATTCGTCTTACCTCAGCACTACATAGTAATAAATGTATTATTTTCTACAATATTGTTGTCTCATGCTTGTACTTCATTAGATGTTATTGTCACCCTTCAATCACCTCTCTGTGTGCATATATGTATTTAATAAATAAATAAATAAATCTTATATACTTGTGCACCTCTTAGACCAGCCACATTAAACTGCAAACTACATTTTCTATAAAGTACTTACCCGAAGAAAGGGCAAAACCCTTTAGCGGGACGACCGACAAAAAAGAAGTCGCTTTTAACACGTTGGGCGGCCACCCACGGACGGATTTTCTTATGGCAGACACAGGCTCAGTCGGAGGACATAAGATCAAGGATAAACACCAAGGTCTTCCACAAGTCGTTCATGGACAATCCGAGAGCTCTACCAAGGCGAGGCCACGCAAGGACCAATCTTCAGCTCGTCCTCAGAAACCTGCTAAGAATTACCATCAACGGACAGATTCCATAGGATCCATCGAATCAACAACATCTGTAATATCATATGCCTCCATCCAGTCAAGATTACCGCCATCAAACAAGAGTATCAGCTACGCCGACCGTCTGCAACAATCTCCTCCTGCAAAGAAGCACCACCTAGATTCATCTAGAGAATCAGATTCTGGAAGAATGGACATCGGAGACTCAGCATCCCGCACCGACAACCAACAACCAGCTACTACTCATTCTATGCTTCTTACAAACTTCGACTCGAAATTCAGCACTCCAAAGATGGTTGCAGTTCAACTTCGGAAGTACCTACCACGGGCATCCATTGCTCACATCATTCACACCAGGAACGGCATTATTCTGAAGACAACGAACCCCACACTGTACAGCACGATCAAGAACAAGGTGCCGATAGACATTTTTGGCAAGCATGCAAAATTGGAAATCCTCAACACGCCTCGACAGAAACAACCACCGCCTCCGAGAAGACCAGTACTATTTTCAGTGGTCATACGTGGAGTTGATCCATCTTACACCGATGAAGAGATACAAGAAGAACTGACCCTCGAAGGGCACACGATTACCAAAGTCATTAGAACTTGAAATGACCGGGGCCCTACTTATATGGTCCGTGTGCTCACTTCACATTAAGACACGATTGATGCGCTGTTAGAATCCGGAGCCTCCATTTATAACCACACGCACCGTGTAGAGCCTACACCTATCTACTGCACCTATGCCAGTACGATGTTAACATTGCCAGATGTATAACTCACACCACACGACAGATTGCAAGAATACCAGTAAATGTGGTTACTGTGCCGGACCTCACAATACGCGCGCCTGTACTAATCTTGCACTACCTCCAAAATGTGCTACGTGTAATGAGCAACACCCAACGTACAGCTACAGGTGTAAAGCGAAACCAGAACCTGCTCACGAACGTCCTGAAATGATCGTTTCATTAAGGCCTCCGACCCAACCGGATAACACACTGCACCCGCTCGATTCTCCTATCAATCTAGATCAGCTACTTACTTTCTTAACACTGGCACTACAAAACATCCACCCATTTATCAGACCTTATATCCTTCAGCAAATTATATTAGCGGCAAAAACTACCTTTCACATTACTTTCACTGCCACCTATTCTGGCAATACCGTCCACTTTCATAAATCTCAATCTTCATCCATAGATTAAATTCTTCCTTATTATGGCTCTAGTCTTTATTTTTCTTAACATCCGATCCCTGCCAAAAAAACAAACTTTTATTTCAGCATCTCCTTCTTGAACACCACGTCACAGCATTTTTACTTAACGAAACTTTTATTACTTCATCTCACTCCTGCCGTTTACCACGCTATACAATGCTTCATGCTGAAAACCCCGTTCCGGCACTCAGAGCCAATGGGGGAGTCGCCATTGGCTTCTCTCCTTCTTTACCATATCGACAGCACCAGTACACTACGACGCCCCTGCCTCACCACAGTCTACTGTAAAACTATAGTTCTTACCCTGGTTACTATATATATTAGACCCGGACATCCACTTCCATATCAGTTTGTGCAATATATTTCGAATACATACCGTTCGTATCTCATCATGGCGGACTTTAATATGCACAGCCGCTCAAATCAAGAGAAAACAACTCTTCAGAACTTCATTACAACTAACACTACGGGCATTATTGTCTATCTTCCGAAAGCTACTCGCCCAATTTCAGACACTACCCCTGACATTGTTATAGCTTCTGATAATCTCACACCTCACTGCACCATCGAAGTTCTCGATCTCCTCGGTAGCGACCACGCACCTATTAAATTCACATACCAATCACGTGCAATAAATTCTATTCGTTCATCAGTACCAATACGCACTAGTTTACGATTTGATAAGGCTAATTGGGAACAATACCACACTCACATTTCCAGTCGCACCATAAATCTTACGGAGCCCAGCATCGAGGAAGAGTTACATACTACAGTCGACAAAATCACCATTCCCATTCAAGAAGCAGGTAACTTCTACATCCCAACCTCTAAATCTACTTCATACACACCTCACTTCCTCCACAATAACTCACACTGATCAAGCGCTCACGTCAGTCATACAGAGAATTTCTACATACTCGCAATCCAGAGGCATTACGCCTTCACCGACAACTACAGCGTATGGTCCATAACTATATTAAGGCCTATAAACTTCGTTGCTGGATTAAAGCTTGCAATAATCTCTCAGACACTACCCATCCCAGCAAGTATTGGAAACGTTTCGATGCGTAGCAAGTTCTCCAAACCAAAATACCCTCTCTTACTCGGCGACATACCAGCAACTACTGACACGGACAAAGGAAACGCATTTGCTGATCATTTACAGATGATATTCACACCTACCATGATGGGCAACACCCCACATGTGGTCGATAGGCTTAACACTTCATCAGTACAACTCTAGCCCAGCAATAATCATATGCTCCACACCAATACACCTTTAACGACACCAATTACAATCCAGGATATTACTGCAGTTGTTCATAACAAACGTAATACAGCGCCTGGCTTAGACAATATTACCTATCGTCATATTAAGGAATGTCCTGGCACTCTGTTAATCTTACTTGCACATATCTACACGTTCATCTTCCGTACTGGATTCTTTCCAACCTCTTGGAAAACTTCTAAGACCCTTATGTTCCTCAAGCCTCATAAACCACATAGGATGTTGCTTCATATCGACCCATACAACTCACTTCTACATTCAGCAAAATCCTGATACGTATCTTAGTTAAACGACTACACGTTTATTTGGCCGATCGTCATCTTCTTCCTATCACACAAACCGGTTTCCGACCATCATTCTCTATAAATGATCAGCTTCTTCGACTTACCTCACTTATCACTCAGCACTTTAATTCCGCACAACCATCCTGTCTGGTACTATTCGATCTGGAGAAAGCCTTCGATAAAGTATGGCATAATGGTCTCATATACAAACTCCTTACCCTACAGCTTTCCATAGTATACATCCGTTTCATTTACAGCTTCATTTCCAACCGCCTCGCATACATCTCTGTTAACTCCAGTCTGTCACATCCTATTTTTTTACTATCAGGCGTACCACAAGCTTCGGCCTTGTCTCCATTACTCTATTTGCTCTATGTTGCTGACATGCCTCGGCTTCCAGAGGGAATCCATTTATTTCAATATGCCGACGATACGGCATTCCTTGCCTTGTGTAACACCATACAACAAATAAACTCAGTTCTACAGACTGCAATAAACCGCTTCACCTCATGGTGTACTCGTTGGAAACTCACCATAAATGCGGCTAAAACTCAAGCTATTGTCTTTCTACCACCACGCCGAAGATCAAGAGTCCGTCGAAATCCTCGCAATATCGCACTCCATGTAGATGACGAACCTATACGACTCAGTAACGCAGTCACCTATCTTGGGATTACTTACGACCGTCACCTAACATGGAACAAACACTTAGCAACTATCACAGCAAAAGCCTGCAATAGACTCAATTTGTTGAAATGCTTAACTGGTACGACATGGGGACTTAAGGCACAAGTAGTTGTAAATACATACAAAGTTTTCTTACGGCCAATCTTAACATACGGATTCACGGCGTGGATAGCCACTTCACCTAAATTCTATCAAAAGGTTCTGATCCTAGAACGACATGCTTTCCGCATAGCCTTCCGTGTCCGATTACCTAGCCCCACGCAGGAACTATACCAACGCATCACTTTCCCTACATTACAGTATTGCATCGAATAACTACGTCTCACCTATATCAACAAACGTTTCCAAAACCAACACCCTTTACTTTATGACTCTATGCGATACCTGGATTTGCATCCCACACCACATCGTTATTATCATCCACCCTTATCTCCCCTGTTTACGCTGTATCAATATATTTTACCTCCGAGAGATCCTTCGTTTTTTATCTTCTCTGACTATATTATCCACGACCATCTTCCACTCATTCATCCATCATATCCTGCACAGTAATTACCTTTGTCTACTCACTTGGGCTTCCCCTGTTCTTCATCATCGCCTAGAGCTGCCCCTAGGCAGAAGATAAATTCATTTGTCTGATTAACAAAACCCACGTGTTGTCCTGTTCTTCGCACCTCGCCTCATTTTTTATCCTCATAAGCTTATCAAATTTCCATTACTTTTCATTTTCTTTCTTGTATATTGTTATTGAATCTCACCATTTACATTAATTATTTGTTATAGTTAACACTTACTAATCATAATAATAAGGATCAAAGTTCCTTACATCCAATTTAGTTATTTTCATTTTGTTGTCTTGTTATTTATAGTAACATTTGATATTAATAAGTTCAATAAAGCACATAGACCACCCATTGTCCTCTGCACCTAAAGTACTTTCTCTCACTCACCTCACAGAGGACGTAACCCTCTTAAAGGTTGCTAGCCACTTTGGTTAGCCGGTAAAAAAAAAATCGTTCTTAACAGATACTTTCCAGAGGTTTGCCTCTGAAGCGCCACCTACTTAGAACGGTGACGATTTTTGAAAACCTTCCTACTCCTGATCCTGGGCTTTTCTCCGCGTTTTTACAGGACACTGTTCATCAGACTTATCTCAGCCAAGGGTGTACTGTGTCACTGTATTAATAGGGGAACTGTCTTACCTGTACTACTATCCAAATGGATAGTCCAACCTTGCTACCAGATCATCACATCACATCATATACACAGCATTTGGGCATCTGCCCACCGGATAGACTTCACTATGGCTGATCATGGCACGAAATCTGGTAAACGAACTAGCGGTCGTCATACGAATCTACCTACTGTTGTCTATGGGCCTTCTGTTTGTCCCACGAAGGTGGGGCCACGGAAGGGATCATCAAAGACACAAGCGAATGTTTCTGGCTCTCGCCACAGGAAAGACTCTCAGACCTCTTGTGCATCTGTCGAATCTTCTACATCAGTACGATCCAGGTCGCCTCAATCAAAGGCTAGCTATGCTGCCCGAGTTCAAGACTCACCGCCTAAGAAAAAGCATCATACCGAATACTCTACCAATGACGCCATGGATATAGGACCACCAGCAGATTCTACACCTCCACCTGTTCAGTCATCTTTCTCCATCCTCCTCCGCAATTACGATACCAAGTTTTCCAATGAGAAATTTGTTGCACTCCAGCTAAGGGAGTATCTTCCACGTGCTGCCATCAAGAAAATTGTGCACACGAGAAATGGTTACATCTTTAAAACGTCTGACCCTGATCTATAGCCGACGATTCGAAACAAAGTACCTATCGATACTTTCGGAGCTCAAGCCGAAATCACCAATCTTACTAATTCGACACGCAAGCAACCCCCTCCACCACGGAGACCCTCGTTTCTTTCTGTAGTCATACGAGGTGTCGACCCGTCTTACATAGACGAGGAAGTTCATGAACTAAAATTCGAAGGCTACACCATTTCTAAAGTACTCAGAATTCGCAACGATCGTGGGCCCACCTTCATGGTTCGCATCCTTACACCTCATCAAGAGACAATCGATGATTTGCTTGCTCATGGAGCTTTCATATACAATCGCAAACATAGAGTCGAACCATCGCGTTCAATGGCACCCTTACCAGTTCGATGCGATTGCCAAGAATATAATACGCATAATACAGCTGATTGTAAGAATGACTTCAAATGCGGTTACTGAGCAGGACCACACTCAACTCGTTTATGCACTAATTTGCACCAACCAGCGAAATGTTCTACATATCCGGACAGCCACCCTACTTATAGCTATAAATGTAAAGCAAAACTGAACCCAACGCCCCAACATCCAGAACTGGTTGTACCCTTGCGTACTACATCTCTTGTTACCACCCCTCCGCCCGCAGTAGATACTCCAGTCACCATACATCAACTGCTTACTTTTCTTACTCTTACACTGCAAAACATCCATCCTTTCATCCGGCCACACATCCTGCAGCAAATCACCCTTGCAGCCAAAGCAACATTTCACATTCACTTCACAGCAACATATTCTGGAAACTCAGTGTATTTTCATGCATCTCCAACAACTCAAACCGGTTGAATTTACTTTCATCATCGCTCTAAACTTTCTTTATTTGAACATCCGATCCTTTACTAAAAACAAACTTTTGTTTCAAACCCTGCTACTCGAGGAACATATAACAGTTTTCCTCTTAAACGAAACATTCTTAACCAAAGCAACTCCATGTCGCCTACCAGGATATACCATTTTACGTGCAGACAATCTACAGCCCGCACAGCGCGCTAATGGGGGCGTAGCGGTTGGTTTCTATCCTTACTTGCCTTACCGTCAGTTCTATTGTACTCATACACCATTACCCGAATACATAATTACCACTGTATATTTCAAATCTATTATCATTACCATAGCAACAATCTACATCCGGCCTGGCCATCCTCTCCCAATACAATTTATACAACATATTTCAAACACCTATCGCCACTATATCATCATGGCAGATTTTAATATGCCTAGTCGCTCAGAACACGATCGTACCAATTTCGCAGCTTTTATCACCACACACACCACTGGAACCATTCATCAGTTACCAAAACCCACTCGGCCAATCTCTGACACAACACCAGACATCGTTATTACGTCTAGCAATCTAATAACTCATAGCACTATTTCAGTACTTGATACCCTGGGAAGTGACCATGCTCCTGTTAAACTCTCAATAAATCTTCACTCTCCTGCTTCCCCTCGTCCTCAATTGCCTTCACGCATCTGTTTTCGCTTTGATAAAGCTAACTGGATCTGCTATCGCTCTTATCTTACTAAACGCACTCAACATCTTTCATCGCCCACTTCCGAAGACGACCTCTACAGCACTGTCGGTACACTCACTTCTACTATACAGGAAGCTAGCACTCTTTACATTCCTACCACAAAAAATATTCCATATCAACCTCGACTGCCACCACATTACTTGACTATGATCACACGTTCTCGCCAACTTTATCGAGATTACATTCGCACTCGAAATCCTGATGCCTTACACCAACATCAACAACTGCAGAGAACTGTGCACAACTACATCAGGGCCTATAAACTTCGGTGTTGGGTGAAAATCTGTAATAATCTGTCTACCACCAGTCATCCTACCAAATTTTGGAAAAAGTTCAATGGTTTATGCGGCAAGTTCACAAAAACTCCCTACCCCATTCTGATCGGCAACTCCGCAGCTCACACAGATACGGAGAAAGCAAATGCCTTTGCAGATCATCTGCAGAACCTTTTCACACCACCACCACCTGGAATTACACCCCATGTTGCAGACAAAGCTGAGACTTCTCCATTCTTGCAACCCAATATCATACATGAACTCAGTGTCGATCAACATATTACTGCACCCATCACTGTCCAAGAGGTGACAGATACCATCAAATGTAAACGAAACACAGCGCCAGGCTTCGATAATATCACCTATCGTCAGATCAGGGAGTGTCCACCTACACTACTCATCCTCATCGCCAATCTCTTCACCCTTATACTCCGTACAGGCTACTTTCCTATGTCTTGGAAAACATCTAAAACACTTATGTTTCCAAAACCACATAAGCCTCCTCATGAGATCTCTTTTTATAGGCCGATCCAACTCACAAGCACATTCAGTAAAATCCTTGAACATTCTCGTCAAACGCCTTCGTATCTACCTCAACACAAGAAATATCATTCCTCTCACTCAAGCAGGTTTCCGTCCTTCTTCTCTATAAACGATCAACTCTTACGACTCGCAAGCCTTATTACCACCCACTATAACTGAGTGAAACCATCATGTCTCGTACTATTCGATCTTGAGAAAGCGTTCGACAAAGTGTGGCATCTCGGACTTATTCATAAACTAATCAGGCTCCAGCTTCCTACAACATACATCCGACTTATCTTTAACTTTCTTTCAGGTCGTCTTACTTATGTTGCCATTAACGAACATCTATCTCATCCCATATTCTTACTATCCGGAGTTCCACAGGGTTCTGCCCTCTCCCCGCTGTTGTACATTCTGTTTGTTGCTGACATGCCACGTCTCCCAGAACAAGTCTATTCTTTCCAGTACGCAGATGATACTGCCTTTCTCGCTCTAGGAACACCCATCCAGCACATAAATAATATCCTACAAACCGCCATCGCAGATTTCAGCTTTTGGTGCCGGAAGTGGAAACTCACCATCAACGCTACAAAAACACAGGCTATCGTCTTTCTTCCGCCAAACAAAACAACTAAGGATCGCCGCAATCGCCGTTGCTTATCTCTTCACGTGGACCAGGTTCCACTAAGGGCTATTAAAGCAGTCACCTACCTAGTCATCACATTCGACACACACCTTACGTGGACGCCATATCTTAAAACAGTTGTGACCAAAGCGCATAATCGTCTGAACTTACTTAAACGTCTCGTAGGAACGACATGGGGTCTCAAATCACACACAGTCTTAAACACTTATAAAGTATTTCTCCGTCCTAGTCTCACCTATGGTTTCACAGCTTGGATTGCAGCATCAGACAAATTCTACAACAAACTTCTTATTCTCGAACGTCATGCTCTCCGCATTGCCTTTCACATAAAATTACTTAGCCCCACACAAGACTTGTATCAACGCACTACTTTTCCTACCTAGCAATACCTTCTTGAATCCCTTCGACTCTCCTACATACGACGCCGATTTCAAACCCAACATCCACTACTTTTCGACACAATGCACTATATAGCCCTACATCCCAAACCCACACGGTATCTTCACACGTCATTGTCACTTCTATTTACATTATACCATTACACGTTTCCTCCTGATGATCCCTCACTCTTGCTTCTGAACGATTACGTCACTCATGTTCATTTTCCTCTCATTTTTCCATAATTTCATGCACAGTAATTTTCTCATACTAACTTGGGTTCATCATGTCTCTCATCATAGTCTAGAGTCCCCCTAGGCAGAAAGATAACTGCATTCGTCCACTAATATGTTCCTATGTGTTGTCTTCTGCTTGCACCTCATCTCATACTTCATCCTCATTAATTATATTACTCTACTACTACGTTAATATCACCTAGTTTCTATTCTCATGATTATGTTTATTGTATGTGTTACCTCAATAGTGTTTCTCATTTATTGTACTGTTAATCTTTGTTCCTATTCACCTTTCATAACAGCTATGTATGTATGTTTATATTGTCTATATTGTTTTGTCTATTTTCTCCACCTAATGTTAAGGAACGCAAAGTTTTTAAGTCCATTACTACTATGAAAGAAATTCAATAAAGCACTTAGACCAACCAAAGAATTCACAACCTTCAATTCTTTCACATCACTTCCCTAAAAGAGGGCGTAACCCTCTCAAAGATAGCTAGCCTCAGCTAGCAATGTAAAAAAAATCGCTTTTAATTCGTAGTGTAGCATTTTAATAGATAGATATTTATACCAAATTTATTCAATAATTCGTACGGTAGTCTGTTCTTCATAACATTTTGAAAATATCAATATCATAGAAGTCTGTAACAGCGATAGGAACCTGGAATGTCCTATCGCTGTTACAGTGTGGAAAACTGGAAAACCTGAAGAAATAAATGGAACGCATGAAGATAGATATCTTGGGAATCAGCAAAGTTAGATGGCCTGATGGAGGAGACATGTGGAGCGGGGACTTCAGAATGATTTACTCAGGAGCTGTAAACGGTACAGCAGGAGTCGGTTATGGCTTGAATAAGAAGATAGAACAGAAAGTTATAGGCAGTTGGAAATACGATGAAAGAATAATAATGTTGAAGATAGCAACCGAACCGAGAAATATGATGATAATCCAAGTATATATGTCTACATCAAGCTACACAGATGAGAAAGTAGAACAAATCTATGAGCAAATAGAAGAAGTATTTATGGAAGTTGAAGACCAGGACAATTTAATCATCATGGGTGACTGGAGCGCAGTAGTAGGGGTGGACGGTTCCTGAAAACGTAAACCGCGGTTTCGGTTTGCCACTTAAACCGGTTTAGAACGGTTAACCGAAACCGAACTGAACTGTTCCCGAACCGAACCGTTCACGAACCGAACCGAACCGTTCTCAAACCGAACCTAATCGTACCGTGCAGAACTGTCGGTAGAACTTTGACAAACGGAACTGTCCAAAGGGTTTGAAACGTGGTTTCGTTTATTATTGGCTAACCAAAACTTAAGCGAACTCAGTCAAAGCCAATTCAGCTGTGTCCACATGGAGCTGAATTTAATCTCTAACTCACTCGTAGCATACGACCAGTTAGCAGATTTGTGTATAATAAAAGAATAAAATAGCAATGAGCCTGAAAATAGTCATTGCAGTATATAATGTTTGTATATCTTTGTATGTATGTAGATAGGTTCAACACAACTAGATACCACGTATGCAAAAAAAAAAAAAAGAAAAAAAGAAAGAAATCCTGGCAATACACATATTTCATGGAGAAATTATCCCAATAAATTCCTTCAAATTAGAAGCATTTCATATGTCAACGGAATAAGAAAAATCACTGGTAGTGATCAGTCTTTGAAAAAGATGAAATTCATTGGGTTAAGTTCTGACCTGTTAACTCCCTATTCTACAACTGCTTCAAATTTGAAAATGTTATTATTCCCCTTGTTTACGTTCACTTTTAATATTCCCAATCAAATAGCAGCTTGCATGTGTGTCTTCATTTCTCTCATTTTTCATACTTTCATTCTCATCGTCGTGATAAATATTATAAGAAAAGCGTGATTAACTAACCACACTATCATCATCAAAACGCCGAACACATATTGTATGTAGGAGCGACTTTGAAAACGCTCCTACATACAATGTAAATCAATACTCGGCACCTTGTATATCACATCGTTATTAACAAATCATTATATACTTTCTGTACTCGTTGCTGTACTTTCTGTAAGTAATAAGTAGAAACTTCTTGTGAGTTTTACTGAAACGTTTGGATTTCGAGCATAGCGAGCAAGAAAATTTTGAACAAATCTATTTCTTTGCAAACCGACAACAATATTGATTTATAGGGATGCGCACGAGACAAGATTTGTGGCTGTCTCGTCTCGAAAATATGCTGTAAAAGTGCTATCTCGACTCGAAAAATGTACATTTCTCTATTGGGAGAGTCGTGTCTCGACTCGAATTTTGTCAGGAAAATCCTGTCTCGACTCGTCTCGTGCGCATTCCTATGATTTAATAAGGCGCCAATACTTTTACGGGGCACCACATCGTTTACTCATTTTCAACACTTCTTTTTTCTTATTGCTTGTTCGGCGCCCTCTTGCTACCAGCTACCCCCCCCCCCTTCGTAGCTACGGCTCTGGGTGTGGTATTTTCTCCGTCACGATGTAGGTTTTGTACATTTGCTAATCGTACGCATAAATATCATTCTCTGACAGAACAGTTGCACTAAGTTGCAGTCTCGTTACCTTCGATTCTGGACAGTGAACACAATGGCGAGGAAACATTTACCATTTCCCACTTTAATTTCGCTTTATTTCATGAGTACATACGTGAGGAATTGGCAGACATTTATCTGGCATACGGGAAAGCGGACGGTAATGGCCGGGTGGCACAACGGCTGTACAGACAACAGTTTCCTAATCTTAGAATTCCACGCCGCGCAACGTTTTCCAGTGTAGATCGAAGATTACAAGAAACTCTTTCCATGTCCAAAAGGTGCAAGCATTACACGCAATCCACGTAGGCAGGAGTTTGTCCAGTGGCTATGCGAACCATGCTAATATATCCCGCTTCATGTCTCGTATTCTCTTCAAAGATAAAGCTATGTTTTCTCATGCTGGAGTGATGAACACTCACACTCAACATTTGTGGTCTCAGGCAAACCCATATGGAATGTCAACTCGTGCCCATCAGGAACGATGTTCTGTGAATATGTGGGCATGAATCGTTGATAATTCTCATCAGACCGTACCTACTACCACAATGCCTGACCGGGTGGGAGTATTGGATATTTTTGAAAGAGATTCTGCCAGAACTACTAGAGACTGTGCCACTGGCTGTTCATAGAAACATGTGGTTTATGCACAAGGGCCGGTATCTTGGGCACCTCGCTCATCCGACCTTAACCACTTAGATTTCTTTTTCTGGGGCCATATGAAACAACTAATCTACGCGACGCCTGTGCAATCAGAGGATGATTTGGTTGCTCGAATTGTTGCTGCAGCGTGGAGCATTCAGGAGTGTTTCAACGCGTTCGCAGCGTCTTTCCTTTCGACGCCGCTGTAACCTGCATTGAAGTGGCGGGTCGAAACTTGAACACCTTTTGCAGTGTCCGTTCTGACAACCATCCTCTTTCCATGTAAACAAAGACTCCCCTCTGTACCTTGCTCCCTACAACTACCTTCAGTATGCAGTCCAGTTATACGATTTGGAACCAGAAATATCGGCCCCTGTTACAGTACGTACAAATATCGTGAATAGAAGGAATATTTTGTTTCACATCCGTCAGTTTAGAACATTGATTGAGAAAAACGTGCTGTACTCGCATTTGTGTAATGTACTGATCGAAATGAATGTGCTAAAATAGTTATTATTATTATTATTATTATTATTATTATTATTATTATTATTATTATTATTATTATTATCAATGGCGTATTTACGATTTTGTTTCGGGAGGGGCTTTGCTAACTTTCGGGGGGGCTTTGCCTGGAAATGTGAAAATTCTGCAAGATATTTCATTTACTTTACTATACTAAGTAAGATTTCGGGGGGCTTAAGCCCGGAAGCCACCCCCCTAAATACGCCACTGATTATTATTATTATTATTATTATTATTATTATTATTATTATTATTATTATTATTATTATTATTATTATTATTATTATTATTATTACGCGTTCTTTATATGTCTGTAGTTCTTGTTCAATTACTGTAGTTGTAAAGATAGATGTGTGTTCAAAAGCGTTGCGATATCATTAATATGAGCAGATCAGCAATCGGAATTTCTTTAGTTTCTGTTACTTATCGGCTTGTGCCATACGTACATATTTTTACATTGTAGCGACGTAAAGTTTCCAGCGAATTCTTGTATTAAACGCCTGTAGAGAAGTCGGTTTCTTGGGCGCGAGGGAAGCCTCGTTCCTTAGCAGTTTGTGTCAAAGCAACGCAAATTTTTCTACAGTATTTTGCGATATTTGGCATAGCTGTTAAAACCAGAGATGTGCGTCTACGCGTAAAAAACGATAGTTTACGTTTACGTGTCAACTATGCGTAGACAATGTAAACAACGTAGACTATGTAGAATATGTCAACAACACGTAATTTAATATTGCATCGCGGACAATAAAGGAGCTTTATTTTGTCGTTACCTTGCGAAGTTGCGTACAAAATAAAATGCCTAGACCAGCGAATAGTAACTTTTGAATACTTAGTTTCGTCTTGATGAAGGAAAATGAAAAATATTATGCATTTTGTAAAATATGCAAGAAAAAAATGGCAAATACAGCATATTCAAGACTGAAAGCTCACAGGTGAGAATTAGTTTTGTAAATTTCATGATAAAAGCAGTGCTCGAAGTGGAAAATATAAGGAAGTGGTATGTGCAGAGCAAACATACAGATTAGATAATTGCCTCTACTTTTTATATGTTACTCGTTTCCCTAATCTTTCGCTGCACGCATATTTGCGGATCCCAAACGTTTCATATATCCTCTGATCTGATTGGTCGATACAGATACGATATCACAAGACATGATCTACATATAGCACAAAGTAAAAGGCAAATGGTGTAGGCTCTGGTAGCCGGGTGGGCTAGCGCAACATGCTAGTAAAGAAAATGTTTTTGGCGTGGGTTCAAATCCTGCCGATGGACAGTTTTTCTTTACTACTTTTAAAAAATTTTATAACACTTCTTTCGTTAAAATAATATTAAAAATAATATTCAAAAAGTGATTTAACGATCATTTTTTAAAAAATTTTCATTATACTTCTTTCATTAAAATAAGTTTGCCCTTGTACTATATAGATCCACAGCTGCTGCTGCTGTTGTAGCAGCAGCAGTAGTAGTAGTAGTAGGAGGAGGAGGAGGAGGAGGAGGAGGAGGAATGGGTTAGAAGCCCCGCAGGGGTTGTTTGGGTTCTGTTCTCGACATCAAATTGGCAAGAATGCTGAAACGTTTGGGATCGGCAAAAATGCTCGCTGCACCGAAGCGAAACAACTGAATGAGGAAATATGAATAAACGAGCAACGAAATTGTTCCTTACATTTGATAGTGGTTGTCTACATAGTCTACACGGGAAAAGGTGTAATGTAGATTACGTATAGATTACAGTAGACAATCGCGTAGACGTAAAATTATAGTTTACGGCACATCACTGGTTAAAACTATTACTTTCATTATTTGCGTTTGGTTGCGATGACTCTTTGAGATTGAGGGCCCTATACAGAGTCGTTTTGAAGTATGATTAGCGCCACACCAAAAGCCTGACTACTGCAGGAAACATGTTAGTCGAATTCCTTAGAATGGCACTAATCACACATCAGAACAACTCTGCATAAGGCTCTGATGCTCTTTCTTGGTTAATCGTCTAATTCAGCATTCTTTATTACTCACACAACTTCCTTTCAGTATGGTGAGTACAGATACTACCTATCCATAGTGTAGGACATTTCATGTTGAAGATAGAAATGTATGATCGTCTTTCCGTAATATTAATAATATAATATAAATCTTTCTAATGAAGAACAAATCCCGCTTTATGATTAGAGTCATACTAAAGACCTGACAGCTGCTGTAAACATATGAGGCCTTATGCAGAGTCGTTTTGACTTATGATTAGCGTCATACTAAAGAGTTATACTAACATATATTTCCTGCAGTAGTCAGGCCTTTAGTATGATGCTAAGCATACGTCAAAACGACTCTGCATAAGGCGGATGGGGCCTTATGTAGAGTCGTTTTGACGTATGATTAGAATCATACTTAAGTCCTGACTACTGCAGGCAACATATGTTAGACGAAGCTTTTGGTATAGTACTAATAAGCCGGCAGAATGGCTCTGCATAAGGCCAATGTTAGTCGAATTCTTTAGTATGGCATTAATCACGCTTCCAAATGACTCTGCATAAGGCCCGTCATGTTTAATATGTCATAAAAGGAAAGGTGTTTTAAACTTCCCTTTTATTTTGAAGACTCTATATTAACGTGGAAACTAAATTCCAATAATAATAATAATAATAATAATAATAATAATAATTAATGGGAAGGTGTTACAAAGGTTAGTGATAGCCGAAGCCATCAAACCAATATACGCCACTGATTATATGCAAAATAATTCATTTAATTTTTTAAATCTCTAGATCTGGCTACACTGTACAGTTCCAGGTTGACGTTTCCAATCCTGAACTTAGAGGGAAATTCCCGTAAGGTTTGGTGAGAAGTGCTAAGAGGTACGGAAATATTTGGAAGAAACGTAAGTTTTTAATCATTTAAATTCATAGAAAAATAATTAACATTATCTAATAAACGTGCAGGTGTAGTTTTGGCGCACCACTAGAAATAATTGTTGAAATATTGTAATTCTTTCACTAATTTACATCTTGTCTCCCAAAGGGGCCGCGGTGCCTCAGTGGTAGAGCGTTCACCTCTCAGCTTGGGGTCCCGGGTTCGATGCTAGCCCCGCCAAGTGAACTTTGTGGTAGACAAACACCGTGTGCGTGGGTTTTCTCGGGGTTCTCCCGTTTCCTCCCACTTTTTTTATTCCACCATTTCATTCATCACATCATCACCGTCTCCTTTAGCCTAACCGGCATAAACGTGGGACGTAAAACACAGATTTCATTTCATTTTCTTTCCTCCTAAAAGATTTGCGCTGGGCAACATGAAAATATCTCACTTGGCATAGACTCCAAAATAGCCTATGTTTAGCAGAAGGGGTCCAGCTCATTTCTCTAAAAAAATGTTACAATTTTGGTAACTTCTGTTCACATTCGGTTAGTTTAGAGTAGGTTATGTTAGTTTAGGCTAGCTTAGGTTAGTTTAGTATAGTTTAGGTTAGGTTAGTGTAAAATTAGTGTAGGTGTCCCGCATAATTTTCCAAAAGATGATAGAATTTCGCTTATTTCTATAATATTAGGTAAGTTTAGGTTAGTTCAGATTAGCTTACGTTAGTTTATGTTAGATTAATTACGTTATGTTACATCTAAGTACTTGGATCATTCATTTCTTGTCCAAATTTTGTGTTTTTACGTGCTTCTGGACTCCTTGTACTAAACATACTCCGATAAAATTCAAGGAGCCTACCAGAGATAATTGTTGAAAAAATACAGTTCTTTTTCGATTTGCGTATAAATACGGTTTCCGGATGTACGGCATAAGAACTACAGTGCAAAAGCACAAACCAACCTGTTATCACGAATGCTGAGTCAGAGTAGGGCAAAGCTGGTGCGTTAGCGATGGTAGGTATACGCGTAACCGAGGACAGTGAAAAAGTAGTGGATTTCGTCAAATATGCGAGGGTCGGATATGGACTTCTGGGTTTCTGGTAGAGCAACGATAAATTTCGAAAAAGTAATTATTGAGGCTTAACAACAATTGAAACTGTATTATTAAGCAAAATTTAATGGATACCTCAATAGGGTTCGGGGGTACCGAATTTCTGTATTTCTAAGTATTTTGAAACGTGCGTCTCGGATGTGTTCTACAGAACGCTACAGATACCGGTTAATCGAAAACCACACCTCGCTACACCTCATGGTTCCCAAAATATGGGGAAATAAAGAGTCATACTATACATGTGTGGGGTTTGCATACGAGATTGTACAATTTCGAAAAACTAATTATTGAGGCCTAACAACAATAAGTTAAAATTAAAAGCAATCACAGCCCCCGCCAAGTGAACTTTGTGGTGGACAAACACCGCGTGCGTGGGTTTTCTCGGGGTTCTCCCGTTTCCTCCCACTTTATTCATTCCACCATTTCATTCATTACTCATCATCACCATCTCCTTTAGCCTAACCGGCATAACCGTGGGACGTAAAACTCAAAGATTTCATTTCATTTTCATTTAATAAAAGCAAACACACACATCTGTATTGTTTGGGGGGTATCATGGGGGTCGCAAAACATCCATTTCTAATCATTACCGAGATACAGGGTTTGAAAAAAACAGGCTTTTTTGAAAAAGGTCAACCCAACTGGGTCCATATTGGTTTTTTCGGGTTTAATTGGGCTTTTTCGAAATATTTCAATGGCTTTGGGGTAAAAGCTTTAAAATGTGATTTATATTTCAAGATTATCATTGTCACAACTTGCAACAATTTTCTATTCACTGCTGTTTTGAAAAATGACGGTTATTTTGAAATTTTACGTTGGATCGCCGCCAAAATATACAGCTAATTTAGAGTATCTTGCGCTTCTACTCTAAAAACTTCAACTTAAATAAACCGAAAATTGCGACGTCGATACCCGCTATTTTGAAAAAAAGTGCCGTCATTTTGAAATTTTATGTTGGTATGCCACCAAAATCTATACAGGAAATTTAGTGTCTCGTGCTTGTACCCTGGAAATTTAAATGTAAAAGACGGAAAATAATACCCTATTGTACGTGTGGTACAGGCAGACGAACGAACACATGTAGATCGAATCATCCCAATACCCTCGGTGACATTCGCCAAATATGAACACCAAATATATTAATTTAATTTAGAACAACTCAATCTATAACTAATGTTTTATAAAATAAATTTTGAAAATGTCTTCAATTAAATATTTTCTAGCGTAAAATAGATGGTTTTATTGTTGAAGTTCACTTCCGATGCTTTGTGCGTTCAATTACGGGAATTTCTCGAGCACTTGTTGCAAGACCGCTCTCACAGAAAATTAATTTAAAACAACAAATATGCAGGGTGTTTCAAAACAACACCGACAATGTTTGGGAAGTGATTCCTGACACCAAGATAAGACAAAAAGTATAGATCAACCTAGGTGAACAAATGCTTCCTTTCGGAGTTATAAGCTGCCGAAAACGAAAAACTGAACTTCAAAGGTCCATAGCTCCACAACTATGGAACCTACCAAAGTCGGGTCAAGACTTCACTTAGAAACTAATATGTGCGCTATCCGAAAATACATGTTTCTGAATCCTGCAGTGCTTCCGCAACAATTTTTATAGAGGTAGTTGGTGAGTACTTCAAATTATATGCCTGTAGCAAAACTAAATTTTGCTTTCATTTTTAAAAATTAGTTTTATTATTGAAGTATTCGGTTCCGATGCTTTGTGCGTTTAATTGCGGGAATTGCCCGAGCACTTCTTTCGAGACAAAGGTTTTTTATTATTATTATTTTCCGAAAATGCAAGGTTTTTTTACTATACATCGAAACTCTCACTAGTACAGAAGTTTGAATTCAGCACTTGAAATAGTAAGCGTTACGTACTCTTCGAAATTCCGAGCATTAAGATTCTTAAATTTGACAAGATCTTTTACGCTATTGCTGCTGTTGATTCTACAGAATGCTTATTTGAAAAGTAGCAACGAATAACTAAACTAAATTGTTGTTGGAAAACCAAACTCTACTGAAGAATACTTGTGTTACCATCAAAGATAATAAAAAATAATACTAATAGTTTTATTAATACACTACATATTTACTACTAGTACCAGAACCTATGGTCCTAAACCCATCAGACGTATGAGGGATAATGTCCTTCGGCGTTGCCGAGTGGGCGAGCACACTATTCACACGGAAAGTATTTTCTAAAATATAAAATTGCATATTTTACTTCAAATAGGCTATAAGCACAATCCATACGTTAATTTGTTCTATAATTATCTCGATTTAAGGTACGGCTTTTTTTTAATGCATTCAGAACTTTATTATAAAGGTCATGCATTCAATGTTGTATACCTTAACGTGAAAGCACCTAATTCGCCCAAGGAAAGTCCAAAATCTGATAAAAATCACTTCCAATGTGATCACCTTAATTGCACCAATAATATACTAACAAAAAGCTCAAAAACCCAGGTGGGTCCAACCCGAAAAAATCCGGTGGGTTTTGTCGGGCTGGGCCCACTTGGGCAAACCCTGCCGAGATATGTCTTAAGAAAGTTTTTAAGAACAATAGAAGTGTGGGTTTACTGAAAAACCCCAAGTCGGTACACCTAACGGTTACCGAAATATGGGGAAATAAAAGAGCAGCACCATAGTGGGGTTTCCGTGCTATACGGTAGAAATTTGAAAAACTAATTATTGAGGCCTAACAACAATTCCAAAAACATTCATAATCCATAACAATCGTACACCCCAATAGGATTTAAGGGTACATGGGGTTTTTGAAACCCCAATCTCTATTTCAATTTCTCTCGGGTAGGTTAAAAATTACATTCATCTGTGTTGAATACTGAAAACTCCATGTTAATATCTAAAGAAGTAACCTAGCTATTAAGGACTATATTTTTTGATGACGTCGTAAATATAGTTTCTTATGGATATAAACTTTTGGGTTTCTGCTACAAGAAGGACAAATTTCACAAAACTAATATATGTACCTTAATAGACAGTCTAATGATCATTCTGTAGTAAAATATGATGGTACCCGTATGGATTAACTGAGAACCCCATTACAGTTTCTACAAAAAGATTACTTCAGATTTTAATTTCTTTCAGCCATCTTAAACAATACACTCATGTGTGTTAAATACTGAAAATCCTATGTAAATATCTAAAAAAGTAACAGAGCTATTAGGAATTATATTTTTTGATGACGTCATAAATATATTGATTTTTGGGTCTCTGCTATAAGAAGGAATTTCATAAAACTAATATATGTACCTTAGTAGGAAGTTTAATGGGCGTTCTGTAGTAAAATATGATAGTACTCCTATAGGTTAACTGAGAACCCCTTTACAGTTTCTAGAAAAATATTACTTCAGATTTTAATTTCTTTCGGGCAGCTTAAACAACACACTCAGCTGTGTTGAATACTGAAAACTCCATGTCAATATCTTAAAAAGTAGTAGAGCTATTAGGAATTATATTTTTGACGACGTCATAAATATATCATTGATTCTTACGGATATGGCCTTTTGGGTGTATGCTACAAGCAGGAGAATGGAATAATAAACACTTCTGACCAGAATATATAACATACTTATTGAAAAGCTAAATTACAGTGTAACGGTTTCGACAACTTAAAGTTTTCATCAGAAATTAACTGCTGTGTCTGATGAACACAACGTTAGATGTTAGTGTCTGATGAAGACAACGTTAAGTCGTCGAAACCGTTACACTGTAATTTAGTTTTTTAATAAATAAGTGTATATATTTTGGTCAGAAGTGTTTATTATTCCATTCTCCTCCTTGTAGCACAGACCCAAAAGTCCATATCCATAAGAATCAATATATTTATAACGTCATCAAAATATAATTCCCAATAGCTCTGTCATCAGGGCGGGATTTAGGGTGGTGCACGTGCAGCCCCCTTCGTTGTTAAGGTACACTATCTAAAATGAGAAGCTTATAATGTTTACTCCATAGGATGGTGATCCAGATAGAGCAAGCATTATATTTGATAGTCGTAAATAGGACGTTTGCTCGAGCGTTGACGATGAAACAAATCCGAAGAAAGCTCCTTTCAACGCCAACTACACGTAAGCAAAAATTCTACGTACAACTTTTAGACATAAAAGATTCAGCATCATATTTTCGGAAAATTAACAAATTACACAAATAAATAAAAAATAAATTTTGCACCATGTACTCAATAGACAGCCACGAGGCGTAGGAGATGACATGCACAATCGCAGAAAATACTCGTCAATCGATTTGAAAATTTTAATTATATTGATACTTACATAGCTTCAAACAAGGAAATAACGATTAAGAGAATAATAATAATGGATGTGTCTTAAAATGTGAAAAATAATTCGATTCGGTTAAGTGTAGAACATAATTACGCAGTGTCTTGTTGCAGCAGGGTAGAAGAAGCTGTTACATAATCTTCTCTTGGGCGCCTAGTAAGTGTCTCCCGCTAAATCTCTTCAGCTCTCGCTGATCGCGTGGGTTTCACGCGTTAAATGACGTAAGAGAGGACAGAGCTGTGATTGGCTGAAGAAGTGTTGATCAAGGTCACTCCGCCCACATGCGTCCGATGAGTGAGAACACACACACACTCACACATAGAAACGTCGTCTGCTAGTATATGCTAGTCCTTTTAAATTAAAAAGAGAGTTAAACTGCTTGAACTGCATATTGCCAAAATGATGCATAAATGAGTTTATGACAAGCTAGTGGTGAAAAAACCAACATTTTCCGAAACTTTCAGCTATCAGGTTTCCGTTTGAGGCTTAAAAGAAAGCAGACCTTTGCAAAACCAATGGTTTAAGTCGATTTTCAGAAGGTTGAAAGAAAAGGATTTACCAAGCAAAACAATACAGCATTTGTCAAGTAGGGGAAAAAACAGAAGCCAGGAGGATAGAAGAACATTTTTCCTGTCTCTTTAACTGCCGTCTTTAAAATAATTTCCTCTGTTCTATGCATCAGCGTTGTCAGGGCTAAGAGTTTCAGTGTGATTGGTTATTTTGGTAGTTATTGGTGCACCCCCCTCAGATAATTTTGGATCCGGCCCTGTCTGATACTTTTTTAGATATTGACAGAGTTTTCAGTATTCAACACAGCGGAGTGCATTGTTTAAGCTGCCCGAAAGACATTGAAAAATGAAGTAATCTTTTTATTGAAACTATAGTAGGGTTCTCAGTTAACCCATAGGGGTACCATCATATTTTACTACAGAACGCCCATTAAACATATCAGAGACGTACGTTTCAAAAATTTAAAAATGCAGAAATTAGGTACTCCATGGTACCCTTTAAGTTTTGCATAATAATACATTTTCAATTGTTGTTAAGCCTCAATAATTACTTTTTCGAAATTTATCGTTGATCTACCCGAAACCCAAAAGTCCATGCCCGACGTTTGCGAGTTTCAGTAACATTTGTCATGGCTTTACACTAGTAAGGTTCCACCTGTAAACATAAAATACAGCTTTTGTACTCTGTGCAGAAGTACAACGCCGGCGGAAAATAACATCTAATACAGTCACCAGCACTAGTAATCCTACAATTGTATTTTTTATGTTTACAAGTAGAGCGTATCTTTGCGAAAATCCACTTCCTTTCAATATCTTCGCTTATGCGTATACCCACCATCGGTGACGCGCCTGCTCACATCGGACGCACCTTCCAGCTTCGTACTGCCCCGTCTCGGTTCGATGGCATTCCAGGGGCACCTAGCACTGGTTGGTTTGTGTTTTTGCACTGTACTTGTTATGCCATATATTCCGATGCCGTACATTTATACGCAAATCCGGAAAAAATTGCAATTTGTCCCCAAATACTTCTGGAGACCCCCTTGAATATTATCTATGCCAAGTGAGATTTTTCATGTCGCCCAGCGCAAGTCTTTTAGGGGCAATAAGAATGAAATTAGTGAATGAATTAATAATTTTTCAACAATTATTTCAAGTGGTGCGCCGAAAGTAAACCTGCACGTCAGAGAACAATAGCACTCATTATAGCTGACATTTATGTATGAAAATGTTTGTCTCTAGTCAATCGAACTTGGTAATGCGATTGGGTGAAATTCGTTAATTGGCTTCTTGTTAAAAAAAATTAAAATTTCAAGACACAGTTTTCTGGACAGTGAAGAATTAATGATGTAATTAAATTTCGGTCCATGTTCCGTTAAGGGGGTCCAAAACTACACTGCACCCCTTAAGCTACCGTAACCTAACCTAACGTGACCTAACCTAATGTAATAGAACATAATATAACGTTATATTATGTAATCAAACTAAAATCAATAGAAAGATGTGTCAAAGACACTGGACCCCTTTAACGGAACATTGACCTAAATTTCTGATACAGACTCGCCAAAATTTAAAGTAGAAAGAAAATATATATATGAAAAAAGAAACTCATTAACATGCCTGTCGAGCTTAGGTACGCCACTCCAAATAATTGTTATTCTTCGCTAGTTTTCTTCTCGTCCTTTAGAAGTATTTGCGTTAGGTGACACACTACCACACGTAAATGAATTTCAACAGGGCCACTAGAAGTAATTGTTGAAAATTACAATTCTTTCACGATTTACGTATAAATACAGCATCCACACATGTGTTATAAAAAACTGCAGTGCAAAAATCCTTGTTAAGTCGGTGCTCCGTTTCTAGCACAATTTTGAAAATTTACCGGAAAAGAAATAATAATTTGCTTGTTGTATGCTTAATAATGTATAAACAGAGCGAAAGTTGTATTTATTTTCCTATATAAACGGTTGTAAGCATAGAACTATTTTACAAGCGAGGGAACTGCTTGACGTAAGGTTACTTGATGGTAGGTTTATGGAATGTAATCAGGAGAATCTATTAAAAGTAAGCAAATCATGGCTTAATAAATCAAAAAATAAATTATAGAAAGTGCGGTAAACAAATAACTGTAAAGAAACATGGAGAAAGTTATACTTTTCAGCGTAACGGCGAGTATCATAACCAACATGGCGGGAAGGTTCTAGAACACGAGTCACCCTTCCTATTTAGCTGTAATAATGACAGAACACAACGTACTTTGCAGGGCTCTAACCCGCCTTCACTCGCTAATGCCCACTCCACAATGCCATGTGGATTAAATATTAAACTTTGGTACAGATAGAAACCAATTATCACGCTTTTAGCCAAACACTAGGCGGAATACCCACTACGGAATAAATGCTTCAAAAACAAACGAGTCTGTGCTACGTGGTCACGGAAAACCACAAATGATATCTAATCAGGATAGGGCAGCACTTACGTACACGGCGGATTTGTCGGAAGAGAGCAGGCGTGTGAGCATTGGTGGGTACGGGTATCCGCGTAAGCAAACTAGTGAACACACGTGTTTTCGTAGTGTTACAAGTTACTATTGCACTTGCGATTGTTTCTGACTAGTAGCGCTAGCTCATGTGCAGAGTATTGGTTTTTTACCTGTAAATTTTGCAAAATGTGGTGTGTCTAAACTTGTCCAGCACCCAAAGTAAGATCTAACAGCTGTATCGCCGGACCAATTTTAGAAAATTTACCAGATGAATTGGAGAATTTATTTTGGTTTGTGAGGAAAAGTGAGTGAAAGGCAGGTAAGGGGAAAAGTTGAAGTTAAGAAGATACTTATTATTGTTAGTTGTTTTTGATGTAAGCAGCACTATATGTGGAGGCGGAAGGAACTATTTGGCGGAGAGGTACGCTTGTTATGATTTATGGGAAAGGCAGTGTGGAAATGGTGCGTAAACAGAGTTGGCAAAAACCATGGTTTTTATTGAAAAAAAAAACAGTTTTTTTGTTTGTTTGTTTGTTTTGTTTAAATAATTTGCTCTATGTATTTATATCACATATGGACAGAAATAAGTTTGTTTCGCCTTGGTGTTATTATGCAACAACCTGGTTATGCTGGAAGGGGTCACATAAACTTAAAGCGGAATCCGAATGGCTTTTCGGCTTACATCCGAAAGAAATTGTCCTCTATTTAAACTCGAAACCGGGATTAATTGGACATAAATGCGATACGTCTGCCGCTCACTCACGAAGGACTCCTGATGAAAATACGGTGTACTGATCTTTACATACTTGTTAATATAATTATCAAAAGTTATTACAGAAGGACAAAAGAAAAAAAGTTGCAGAAGTGAAACCATTATAGAATTACAAATGGACAATTTCAAAATACTGTAGAGTACAGAAGAACTAATTTAGTCAAGCTTAATTCACTACGACTTTTATTCGTCGAAGTTAAAGAAATACGACTTAATTTTCAAATCAGTAAGAAAAAAGAATAAAGATACGAATTATTTGAGTCCACTTTGGCTCTGACCAATTTATACATAAATAGATACAAAAGATACTTCTGATTTCAATAAATCCCTCTCGTGAGGTTTGTGTGACTCCTTCCTCCCCCCCCCCCCAAAAAAAATACGGCATTTTGATGTATTTTATCAATAGTAAACATTATTAAAACGAAACAATATTTAGAATTTTTTTCGATTGCAGTTGCATAACAATAATAACTATAAAAAAAAATCACATAAGAAACATTCATAAACTTATATATATATATATAAAACTTGCTTTCGTAGTTGAATCTTTTTGAGTAATGAATGGGGAAGTTAGGTCTGAATATAATACTATAATATACGGGAGTGAAAGGTGATAACCCACAAATGTGTGTTCTTCAAGATTTTACGAACACTTACCGTTCTACGAACATTTTTCGTTTTTTGGTTTAAACCAGTTGGTTTTTTTTTTAAAAAAAAAACAGATGGTTTAAACCAGCCAACCCTGTGCGTAAATGACAAAATTATTACATATCGTGTTTATGAGTTTTATCGAGTTATACAAAAATAAGAAAGGTCAGTTGTTGACACTGTGAGAAAGGGATGATGTACTAAACAGGCGAACAGTTTGTCTAAGTTAATTGAAACTACAGAAAAGAAGAATATCTAACAAGACCTAATCTAATCTAATCTAATTTAGTACATTTGGGCCCTTTTTGGATGACATTTAGTATCTTCCCCAAAGCTGTGGAAAACATAAGCCACAAATTTTATAGCTTATAAAGTGATTTTCCACTATCCTCGTTTATGGGTTATGCCCACCGCCGGTAAGTCGCTCCTGCCCTGATTCGGTCAGATAGCATTCGTACTTTTTAGTGACCATCTGGCACAAGCTGGTTCGTGTTCTATGCGCTAGTTTTTATGCCATACGTCCACACTGTATTTCGGACAGTAATCACTATCAAATGTACCAGGGTCACAACCTAGTACTTGGGGGAGAAACCGAACAACATTACCTTTTTTCGATTTTCGTATGGTCCGGCAATACAGCAGTAATGCCTAAAGTAATTCTGAATGGTGCAATGCACAGGCAGGAGCATTGCAAGACGGTACTCGTAGGTGCGTCCGTAGAGAGCAAGCGTGTCAGTAACGCAGGGTATGTGCATTAACAAAAGATAGCACAAAAATCTTGTGCTAGGTGGATACTAAAAATAAGAATACTATCCAACCTATTCAGGCAGGAGCAGCAGGTATATACGTACAAAATCTACGTACTAGTCTCCATATAACCCCAAGTCGACAGATCCGTGAAAAATAGTTGGTGCAGCGAAAATTGCGGTGTGTGCAGGAATTTGAGGGATATGTATCATTGGCTAATTTGTTATCCCTGGCGCCTTAACTGCAGAGCGTTGCTTGGACATATTAGAACAACTCATTCTTCCTTCAGTATCGGCCCCGGATAACAGTTTTCCCTTATATTACCAACATGGTGGGACGTCACTTCATTATAGACTGTAGGTTCGTTAGTATCTGGATGAACAATTTCCTGGTCGCTGGATTGATCGACGGGTGCCAGTGGAATGGCCTGCCAGATCACCTGATTTATCACAATTAGACTTTACCTATGAGGTGACCTAAAGGTAATGGTATATGGCAAAAAGATCCGGGGTCGATAATGTGGAGCAACGGACACGGGTTGCATTTACACTTATCACACGTGCGACATTGCTTCGTGTTCATTCAGGGAGGCACTTCTGCAAACATGAATAGCTTAACACGGCCAACACATTTAGTAACAGATATTCTTGTGAGTTTCATGTGGTTATGACTTCATAGCTATTACAATTATGTTAAATCTGATTACACCATTGAATTTCTTTTAAAATTATAGCCCTGTTTCGTATATCACATAACCGCCTTCCCATTTAAATAGGCTTGCCATACGTTCCGATTTCAGAGTGTAATCCCGGTGTCCCGCCCGGTTGCCGAAATGTCCCAGTCAGTGCAGGAAAGCTATCTTTATCTATGGAGAGAGACGAATCAAGTGTCACTGATGTTGCAGGTGCACTCCAAAAATTGAAAGAAAATCTAGAAGAAGAAACTGTAATTTTGTTCCTGTTAGTGCAAAAAATCTTCCATACAAAATTACTTCAAGGCATTCTATGATCGGTGTACAGGGTGGCCCAAAAGTAGGTATACAGTACCGCACTGATCAGTTCATTGTATTTATCATTTCTTATTTGTATCCATCAGGTAGACTTAGTTTCTTTATTATTTGTTCTTAATGCCTTTTTTCTTTTACCTTAAGCTCCGAACAGTCGAAGCAAATAAACCTATAAACTAGAATGTTATACTTGATCAATGCAGCGATGTATACCTACTTTTGGGCCACTCTGTATATCTTACATAGAACTATGAGAGAACAGTTTTGGTGATGCCAATGACTTTGCCTGGATAAATAAAAATATTGCTGGACGTTTGTAAACGATTTATTAAGACACTGGTATGGAGCGTGGCGCTGTACGAATCAGAGACGTGGACATTGAGAAAAGCTGAAATATCCAAGTTGGAAGCATTTGAAATGTGGTGTTGGCTCAGAGTGCTGCGCATATCATGGACCGAAAGGAAAAGGAATGAAGACGTACTAAAGGAAGCTAATGAAGGACGACAGATCATGAAGATAATAGGAAAAAGAAGAAACAGAATGCTCGGCCATCTCATTCGGCACTCCGATTGGATCACTGTGCTGATAGAGGGAAAGGCAGGAGGAAAACCAGGAAGAGGGAGACCAAGAATAGAATATCTAGATGCAGTTACAAAGAAGAGACCTTATCAAAGTATAAAACAGCTCTCCCAATTGAGAGAAAAGTTTTAAAACTTCCATGTTGCCCACCAACCTATGGTTGAGGTGAACAAGAAGATTTGTTGGGATAATATAGAAGAAAGCGCAGAAAAGATAAACAAAAATGTTGATAAAGCTATGATAAATATAGATGAATTTTTGACCAAATTGTCTTTGCTAAAAAATTTTGGACTTCTGAAGTGGGAACCTGTGAAAGAGAAAAGAAAGAAAAGAACAAAAAGCTATCGAGTGAAGAAGAACGGATGCAACTCTTCAGTCATGCTAAGCAAAATGACATACCAATGTGCAATCTCTTTTGCCTTCCCGGAACATCAGCTCCAGTAGAGAGGGTTTTCTCGTTGATGAATAACGCTTGGGCAGACGACAGAGGTTTGATGCATGAGTCGACAGTACGTGCATCGATGCTGTGTAAAGTAAATTTTGGACTTACTTGCAGTGAATTTTATAACAAAATAAAACCGAAAAAAGGACATATTGAGAAAGGTGGAGTCAAGTGAAAAATATGTGTGGCTTAAAAAGCAATGTTAATAGCATTGCTCTATTGCATGTCTGTAGCCGACAGACAGGATAGTTTACTGCAAGCTTGCTTGAATTTGCTGGAGATCATATGGTATAGACGTATCCAATACTGTAATAGACTAAAGTATCAATATAATAAATATTGTGGTATATTTTAATCCTCCCCTTTTAGTGTCCCGGTTAATCACAAAAAATTATGGCAAGCCTACATTTAAACTTTCTGAAAGAGATCTTCAAGATGACGGCCATTCACCTGACATGCTTCTTAAAAGTTCCCTCTCAGCCTAACATGTTCCTACAATTACAAATTCCGGCAATGTACACTCGCTTTCACTTATAAGGGGTGCTAAGAAGGGACTTCTGACTCAACCTGTATATATTGCTAAAAGTATATAAAAGATAGCAAACGCTCCTAAACGAGAGAGATCGTCGAGAAGAGGAATTTATCACTTGCCATTTTAAGAGGTAAATTATGATGGTTCAGTTCAAGAGGGGGCTGAATAAGTTCTTTAAATATGGAATGTGTTTATAGCTTTCAATGTAC
Source organism: Thermobia domestica (assembly GCF_964235325.1). Taxonomy (NCBI): domain Eukaryota; kingdom Metazoa; phylum Arthropoda; class Insecta; order Zygentoma; family Lepismatidae; genus Thermobia; species Thermobia domestica. Next base: position 120,138,367 of record NC_137466.1, read on the forward strand.
TTTCAGTATATCCATAGGCACAATGTACTTTCTACTTGTGCGTATATGCAATATATGTTACTTATACATTTATAGGTACATTTTTAATCATTTTCTATCAATAGTTACACATTTGCGATGATATAATAATGATGATACGTCTCACAAGTTTTAAAAAAATGTTTATCCTCTTTTAAAATTATTCTGCCATTAAAATTGATTCAGCAATTTGCGAATAATATTTATGGTACACGAGTTCAAATACAATTTTATTTTCTTTCGTTTAATCATTCTTTGAGCCGAATTTCCGTATGCTTTTTCAATGATAATAAGAAATGTTCATATTATTATAAGCAGCGTTGGGGCCGCGGTGGCTCAGTGGTAGAGCGTTCACCTCTGGTTCGATCCCAGCCCCCGCCAAGCGAACTTTGTGGTGGACAAACACCGTGTGCGTGGGTCTTCTCGGGGTTCTCCCGTTTCCTCCCACTTTCATTCATTTCTCATAATTACCGTCTCCTTTAGCCTAACCGGCATAACCGTGGGACGTAAAACTCAAAGATTTCATTTTTTATAAGCAGGGTTGGCAAAAACCGTAGTTTTTATTGAAAAACCAAAAAAAAACTTTTTTTTGTTTAAATAATTTGCTTTATTTATATCACATATGAACAGAAACAAGTTTGTTTCGCCCTGGTGTTATTATACAACGATTGTGCTGGAAGGGATCACATAAGCTTAAAGCTTAATCCAGACCGCTTCTCCGCTTACATCCTAGAGAAATTGTCCTCCATTTGAACTCAAAACCGATACTAATTGGCCACAAATGCGATACGTCTGCCGACTCACTCACGAAGGACTTCTGATAAAAATACGTTGTACTGATCTTTATATACTTGTTAATATAATTGTCAAAAGTCATTTCAGAAGGACAAAAAGATAAACAGTTGCACAAGTGAAACTATTATACATAATTACATATAGAGAATTTCAAAATACTGCAGAGTACAGAAGAACTAATTACAACGACTTATCAAAAAGATAGTCGTAAACCTGATTCGTTTGCTAAAATAAAAATTCGAAGTGGTAGTATTTCTTCTTCATGTAAAAATTAGCTTCGATATGTAAATACCATTAATCTCACCTTTTTAATAAATATGACAACGTCTATAAATGGTGTTAAACTGGTTTATTATTTGATATAACTTAAATATCCTTTTCTTTAAACTTTTAAGTACACAAACTCACTGACTAGGTAACCATAAAACATGTCCATATCAACAACTATCCCATAATAATCACTTACATATATTAAAAACATTCTTCTTTTGTTAATATGAAATGAACATTCTACTAAGTATAGTGCATATGTATGAGTACTTTCTGCCCAAGGTACAGGTAAATATTACACAAACCAAAGTATTTTGTTGTATAAAATGTCGCTCGACAAAGGGACTGAATATAAAAGTCATGAGTAGGCTTGGCTTTTATCTTCAAGAACCACTGGTCCGTTTACATTAGTGTTCGTTACATTACATATATCCATCATATTTTGATCGCACCTTGTATATATATTCATTACATTTCACATATACATTAAACAAATCTTACACTTCATCAATACTTATTTTTACTTACATTAATTATATTTATTTCATTATTATCTACTATATTATCATTACATTTTCTTATTAAAATATCGTCGCTTATTTAATTAATCGTCGGAGAGTGCGATTTCAAAAAATGTAAAGGACAAACGTGGGTTACAAATAATATTAATCTTTACGGGCGCATTAAATAACAAATAAATCAGATGTTGCATTTAAAGGTATACATAGTAGCACTAAGATGTTATAATAAAGAAGAATTTCCTTCAAGGTAGTCGTTGGATAATTGATTTTATAGAATAGAGCTTCTTTTTAACATAATCTTTGACAATTAAGTTTTCAACACAAATCAATCTAATATAAATAATCTTTGCGTTTAATCAATTATAAATCGAATTATGATTCTTCACATTAACAAGAAAGAATAAAAAGCATTTGAAAATTAATTTTTCAGTCTACCTAAAACTCTATTTAAGCACTTCAAGTATTTTTAAGAATCGTTTTCATTATTGATATTAACACATAAACTCAAAAATGAAAATTTACAAGAATTTACAACTAACATGAATTTAACCTAATTTCATTAACGGTAATCAGGTTACGTTCGTACTTGCATACGGTTCTAATAGAGTACACTGTACTGCGCTATCATGATTAGGTTCTACATTGTGTTGTACATGTCTTTCATCGTAATTCCAATTTTGATGTTGATATGAAGTCCCATCTCTTGATCTCCAATTACGTCTATCCACGTAGTTCGCTGCATTTCTAGAATTTCGCTCAGTACTTCGATTATTTTTATATCTATTGCTGTTGAGTGATCTGACATCATAATTACCATGATTAGTTAGGTTAGACGGATTCCCTACATAACTTTGCTTATTTTGTTCATTTGGATTGCTAGAGTATACTCGGCTTAGGTTAGGTTCTGTATTATTCACACTCCGAATATTTAAATTCCGAACAGGCACCAAATGATCTGAATTATTCTTATTTTTACCTATTCCTGATTGTGAATTCATGGCATGGTATTGAGTTTCGTAGCATTGGACAAGCATCAATAAATGGCTGAAACTCATACACTGTGTGGAAAATAAGATCTGTTGCAATTTAAATGGAAGCAAATTTCGAATCGATGCTATTATTCTCGATTCCGATTGCAAAGGATTAACGACCTTTAATTCGTTGTAGACATTTACAACAAATTCTACAACAGATTTGTGCAATCGAGGATTGAAGTGTTGATTTCTAAGGGTGGCATCTGTTTGCCAGCAAAAAGTCATTTTCATAATTTGCGATCAATGCCGCTTTGAATTCCTCATATGAACTAATGTGATCACGTATTGCCTTAAACCATAAGGAACAAGGTGGGAGTAATACATGGGGTATTAATTTCATATATTGTGATCGATCGATAGACATTATATTGCATTCGTCTTGGAATTTCTCTAAGAAAGAAGTAGCATTCTCATTACACTTACCACTGAATTTGCTCATAGCTCGGATTTCACTCATCTTAACACTTAATTTTACCTTCTTTTTCTCATTCCTTGTTCTTGTTGAGTGATAGTTCCTATCCGTGACATGCTGTGTCGTCACACCATCTATGTTTCGCTCATCAGTACTCTTCGGACAACTTTCTTCTAGTATAATATCTTCATCAGACCCCGGCGAAGGCGAGTTCATCTCTGGTGAGTGGGGAAACTCAAAGCGATCTCTACCCAGGTTATTACGGTAAATGTTGTCTTTAGCCTGTAACGTTCTAATCTCTTCCTGAATAGTAGCTAACAACTGTGTATTTACACGTATGTTATTAGAGTTGTTACTGACCTGGATTTTTTGCTGTTTAATGGAAGATTCTATTACTTCTAAATCTTTTTTTACAGCACTAATTTCTTGATTTTGGTGATTGTGCTTTTCTTGACACTCATCGGATATCCTTTTTAACTTTTCCTCGAACTGTGAGGATATGTCGTTCACCACTTGGACAATTGTTTGTTTCGTTTCATCTGATTTCTGTTCTATCCGTTCTATCCGTCTACTTAATTCTTCATATTGCTTGTTAGCTTCGTCAAACTTCAGTTCTATCTTCTGTTCCATGGTCTTGTTAGATTCGTTGAATTTCTGTTCCATGGTCTGCTTTAATTCTTCATTTTGTTTGTTAGCTTCGTTGAACTTCTGTTCCATGGTCGTGTTAGATTCGTGGAACTTCTGTTCCATGGTCTGCTTTAATTCTTCGTATCGCTTGTTAGCTTCGTCAGACTTCTGCTCTATGGTCTGCTTTATCTCGGTAGACATCTGCATTATTTGTCGCTGTACAGCTAACAAGAGTCGATCCTCTGATGACAAACCTGGTGTTACACTAGTTTCACCTTGGTCACTAGTATTTGATTCCTGCTGCATTGTTTCGTTGTCCATTTTTCTTATGATTACTTTACCACTTCGCAATATGGTTAAGTTCGTATTCATTAACGGTAGTATAAAAGTAAATTCAACCTTACTCTTCTTCTTCGGGAACTGAATTTACAATGTCCCGGGTTTCGGCAAACCAAAATTTTTACAACGACTTATCAAAAAGATAATCGTAAACCTGGTTCGTTTGCTGAAATAAAAATTCGAAGTGGTAGTATTTCTTCTTCATGTAAAAATTAGCTTCGATATGTAAATACCATTAATCTCACCTTTTTAATAAATATGACAACGTCTATAAATGGTGTTAAACTGGTTTATTATTTGATATAACTTAAATATCCTTTTCTTTAAACTGTTAAGTACACAAACTCACTGACTAGGTAACCATAAAACATGTCCATATCAACAACTATCCCATAATAATCACTTACATATATTAAAAACATTCTTCTTTTGTTAATATGAAATGAACATTCTACTAAGTATAGTGCATATGTATGAGTACTTTCTGCCCAAGGTACAGGTAAATATTACACAAACCAAAGTATTTTGTTGTATAATTTAGTCAAGCTTAATTCACTACGACTTTTATTAGTCCCAAGTTAAAGAAATACGACTTAATGTTTAATTCTGCAGAACCGTGAAAAGGAAATTCTTGTAAAGGGCAGAAGTTCTATTTCTGCCAAACCAATGGGACTCGAGCTGTAAACATTTGCATAAGCACTTACTTTGTCATGCTGAATACAGTGGAAGAAGAATAAATTAAGATTTTTTTGCGTATTGGAACGTTTGCTTGTGAGAATGAAAGTACCCTTCCAACTAAACTGGCACTGAATATAGTCATATTGATAGTCTAATAATAGATTTCGGAGGTATTTCCTTGAAAATATTGCTTCAGAATTTTGGATTAGCGAGCCGTTTTCCATTGAAGATCCTGTAGCAGAAACGCTAATTCTGAGAAAAAATTGGTAAGGAAAGTTCGAAAATTCATGTGAGAAAAATCTCAAACTTCTCTCGAGTTGAATATAAAACCCAATTCAGTTGAAACCAGACATTAGGAAGTTGTGTATAGCTGAATGAGAACAACTTTCACATTGAAATATATATATATATATATATATTGGTTTTCTAATATTTCTCTTTTATATTTATTACTTATTCTGATTGTAAGCTTATTCCAGAACTCAAGTATCATAATCATAAATATGTGTTCATTTGACAGGGTATCTATTGATGCAAAGAATACTGGAAATTTCTATCGACACTGGAAATATTGAAAATCTACTGGATATTATAGTGTAATGCTGAAAAATGCAAAAGTTCCTTTTGATACCCTTCTTCTTCAGCAACTGTTTATGCTACGTTAGAAGTTATTCACACGTACTCACCGAGTGACGTGACTAAGTTGCGTCACTGCTTGTGAAGAGAAATACGAACCAGGCACCGAGGTTTCTTTTTTTTTTTATTTATTTATTTTTATTTATTGCCCAAATTATGGATGGTGTTGCTACGACACATAGAAATACATGGAACAAGCAGAAACACACATATATATCCAAGATTCGAGATGTCAGTATCCATTCGAATAAAGTTGAATTAGTTATTTTTTGGACGTAGTTGGAAAGTTGGTTGCTCCTGATAGAGAATGTAGCACTCTTCAAGTATGGAGGCTGCTCGATTTTTATTTTAGCTAGATATAATTTATTTATTAATTTTAAGGGAATTAGGCCAGATTGTTCGGACTTTTTTTTTTTTTTTTTTTTTTTAAGATATTTAGCACTTAATCCTTGGAATTGAGTGGGTTCCCTAAATTCCGAAGGTCTGACATGAAGGGGGATATTTTAGGTTCCCCGGATGACAATTGGGCTGAACCAGCTTGAATGAGCCTCGTGATGATTCGTAGGACAGCTTTCCTTCTGCCGAGAAGCTTCCCTTAGATCAGGATTTGCATGAGGGCAATAATGTTATTAGGACTATATATACTAGGGTTAGCAAAAACCATGGTTTTTATTAAAAAAAAAAAAAAAAAAAAACTTTTTGGTTTAAATAATTTGCTGTATGTATTTATATCCTATGTGGGCAGAAGTAAGTTTGTTTCGCCTTGGTGTTATTATGCAACAACCGGGTTATGCTGGAAGGGATCACATAAGCTTAAAGCTTAATCCAAACCGCTTCTCGGCTTACATTCAAGAAAAATTGTCCTCCATTTGGAGTCGAAACCGGTACTAATTGGCCACAAATGCGATACGTCTGCCGACTCACTCACGAAGGACTTCTGATAAAAATACGTTGTACTGATCTTTATATACTTGTTAATATAATTGTCAAGAGTCATTTCAGAAGGACAAAAAGATAAACAGTTGCATAAGTGAAACTATTATACATAATTACATATAGAGAATTTCAAAATACTGCAGAGTACAGAAGAACTAATTTAGTCAAGCTTAATTCACTACGACTTTTATTAGTCCCAAGTTAAAGAAATACGACTTAATTTGCATATCAGTAAGAAAAGTGAATAAAGATACGAATTATTTAAGTTTATTTTGGCTCTGACCCATTTATACATAAATAGATACCAAAGATACTTCTGATTTCAATAAATGCCTCTCGTGGTTTATATGACACACCCCCTCCCACTAAAAAGTACGGCATTTCGATGTATTTTATCAAGAGTAAACATTATTAAAACGAAACAATATTTAGAATTTTTCTTTGATTCCAATTGCGTAACAATAATAACAAACTATTAAACAAAAGCACAAAAGAAACATCCATAAACTTATAAAAACAAAAACAAAAGTTGCTTTTGTAGTATAATCCCTGAGTAATGAATGGGGAGTTTAGGTCTGAATATAATAGAATAATATTCGGGAGGGAAACGTGATAACTAACAAATTGTTGATCACGATTTTACGAACACTTACACTTTTACAAACATTTTTCGTTTTTTGGTTTAAACCAGCCAACCCTGATATATACATACGTATATTATTTCCATACAGCTCCAAAGTCAAAATAAACTTTCTCCTTCGGTGCAAGCGGTCCCGGGTTCGATTCCCGGTGGGACACTCGGTCGAAAAAGCGTAAAAGCTTTCTTCAGGCCAGTCCATCCAGAATAAGGTTTTCCTGGGTTTTCCTCATTCACACCAGGCAAATGCCGGGTTGGTACCTAACTTCTAGGTCCCAGGCCGTTTTCTTCCTCCCCCCTTTTCCTGGTTAGTGTGCTCGCCGAGTGACGTCATCCCTCATGACGTTCATGATGTTTTGTAAAAAGGAGTATGACAGCTTTTCCAACTGTTGTAGAATATGACACCAACGTATGCTGAATAGTAAATCCAAATACAGAGTAATATAGATATCTAGGTCTAGATCGTATAAAACGTAAGACAAAATTAGCTTTCTAAATGGAAAGCAAAAAAAAGAAAATAGTAAAAATGTACAGTCAGTATCAAAAGCCTGAGCACACTATGAATTTTTCAGGATTTTGAATAAATAAATATATATATATATATATATATATATATATATATATATATATATATATATATATATATATACAAAACTTAGTTTGTTAAATTTGATCTGTAAAATAAACATCAAACGTCTTCATCTTACAACATCTCGATGGGTAAGAAGCCGGTGACTGAGGCGACTGTTCCTCTTTTTGATGATGTAAGCGTCTTCTTTTCAGTGCAGAAATTAATGCATAGCTTGGAAGAATGTTTGGGATGGTAATCGTTTGTAATACGAAGTTGCAGCCCCAAATGCGCGTTCCTGATGGAATCCCATGCCTCACCTAAACGTTGTGAAATACGTTTTTATCCATTGTTCCGTTAATGCTAACTAAGTTATCAACTTGGTAGTCTGTAAAGCATCCCCTAACAGTGACACTGTCTTCTTAGTGCCTTGTGGATATTGCACGGTCGGGATGAAAGCGCTCTTCGGGACGACGACGCGCTAACGTCCAGCATTGGAAGGCGAAAACTTCGAATTTAGATTCGTCGGTCGTGAGAGCCCTCTTCCATTGTGCATCGTTCCAGTCTTTATTTTATTTATTTTTACTTTACTTTTATTTTTTAATTATTTTTTTTTAAATCCAAGAATATCTTTTGTAATGTTTCCTGCTTAAAAGAATGGTCTCTTTACTGCAATCCTATCCCCAGGACCATAGATCTGAGGGCGCAGGACCACTGTTCTATTTGATACCGATTGGAAATGGCTCTTATATAGTTTTATTGGTTCTTCTGGAGCGGTTAACGTCTATTCTGTTTGGTTGTTTTTCCATTGAACTTATCCTTAAGTTTTTTAAACGATCAGTGCATTTTCGTGTAATTTTTACACCGCTTTTTGACTATCTTTCTAGAGTCCAACGCACTGCTCCACCCGGCTACTGAGCTGTACCATTTTATAGTATTTACATGTTCTTCACATTATTCAACGGGTTCATGCAAATAAAAACAGTAAAATCACATGTCATAAATTTTTACATGCAGTTTTACCCATATTACGACACGATTGAATAGCGCATACACAACATATCATTGAAGAAGTAAAGAGACAACTACCAACAAGGGTTCATACACACATCACTAATTGTTGAAACGATACGTCATCAAACAAAGTGTGGTGTTTACTAGTTGTCTGTTCATTAGTTATCTGTTTATTGCCAAGCAACTTTCCTCAGTAATTCTGTCTCGATGTCAACAAGACCATGAATTGAGGCCGCGGTGGCTCAGTGGTAGAGCGTTCACCTTTGGTCCTTGGGGTCCCTGGTTCGATCCCAGCTCGCGCCAAGTGAACTTCGTAGTGGACAAACACCGTGTGCGAGGGTTTCCTCGGGGTTCTTCCGTTTCCTCCCACTTCATTCCACCATTTCATCCATTTCTCATCATCACCTTTAGCCTAGCCGGCATAAACGTGGGACGTAAAACATAAAGATTTCAAAACCATGAATTTTCGTATCCTTATATAATCAGTGTTTATTTTCAAACAGTCTGGTTTTGTATGTACACATTAGGCTATCTTGTATTTGGAAAGGGGGGCGCGGTGGCTCAGTGGTAAAGCGTTCACCTCCGGTGCTTGGGGTCCCTGGTTCGATCCCAGCTCGCGCCGTGTGGACTTTGTGGTGGACAAACACCGTGCTCGTGGGTTTTCTCGGGGTTCTCCCGTTTCCTCCCACTTTCTTCATTCCACCATTTCACTCATTTCTCATTATCACCGTCTCCTTTAGCCTAACCGGCATAACCGTGGGACGTTAAACTTAAAGATTTCATTTCTTTTTTTTATTTTTATTTATTTATTTATTTATTTATTTATTTTATTTATTTATTTGAAAAATTTTGTAAGGTCGATGGTGTGCTCAGACTTCTGATAATGACTGTATATCTAGAATTTCAGTATGAGACACTGTGTGGTTCTTAACTACAGATAAAAAGAGCAATACAGTGAAATTTAAGATTTAACATCAACTCCATCTACTGGCGATTGTGGGAATAGTCGGTTGTGGCGATTGTGGAACATTATTTACCAAGCATGCATACGCCACTCGAATTAAATTCAATCCCGGTGGGAGCTCATGTGGTTCGGATTCCACGTTAATCAGTAGGTCCACGTCTCATATAGCCTCGCTGTTGAACGGGACGTAAAACTCAAAATCAATCAATCAATCAATCGAATTAAATTCAAATTACTGCAGGAAATATTTCCGTGTGCAGGTACTTCAATGTTCTAAATATAAATAAACAATAAAAGTTATTGAGTATCATAGTTGAATAAGCATTTTTAATAAAGTAATAACGAAGTAAACTAAATACAATATGTTTGCACTGCATTTGGTACAAAGAAGCTTAGTATCCTCATCGAATTTTTTAGGGACCTAGTGTAGTTGGTCAGATTGTAAAATATATTTTCTTTTTATTTATTTATTTATTTAAGCCTTGTGCTATTTTGCTGGTTTAAATTTCCTATTTGATTTACTTGTATTGGAAACGGAGTTGAGCATTGGTCATCTGAAGAAAGGCTCTACTCATGAGAAGGTACAAATTACTATGTGTTTTATTTTATGAATATTGATTTTTCAGAAAAATGAGTGGTGCTGAACTTGTAGATTGGCAGTGTCAACATGAGAGTTGGAATGAGAAGATGTACTACGTTTTGAAGAACTCACTGCATACGGATTGTACATTCATTGTTGGAACTGAAGAGAAAGAAGTAAGTTAAAAGAAGAACATTTATGCTTATTGTTACTGAGTGAAAGTTGAATACCTGTACATGAATGTTGGTAATCATTACAGAACCATTCAAAGAAAAATGGAACCGCAATTCGATATATAGAATTTGGTCTCCACAATATGCAATGCTGGTGATGAATTGTGACTTCAACGTTTATTGGTAGTGGGTAGGGTGTAATGTGAAGTTAAGATATCAGTCATGGGCTGGGTGGTTGATATGAAGTTTGACGTCCTTTTTCGGCACCCAATCAGTTGAATTTCCTCTAGGAATATAATCCGAGTCTCCCGCAGCGAAGGCATTGGTGCCAACCATGTGGTCACAAAGAAGTTAGTATCAAACTTTATTTATAGATGAGTTATATTAATAGCTCCAATACACAAGTTCACCGGTAAATTAAAATCGTTAGAAATTATATATGCACAGAATTAAAGGCAAGTGCAAGGGTTACACATTTCCTGTTTTACGCAGCTTCCTTAGATATATATATATGATATAATGTTTATTTGCGTGTTTTTGTTTTTATATTTCACTCACATTTTCTGCTCTGAACTGCTTCCGGGAAATAATTTCGTAGTCAAATCTTGAACTTCCTCCTTCTCTGCAACTTTGTTTTCATCTTCTATTTACAGGTTAGTACGAATGTATCACTCTCCCTTTTTATTTATTTTTTTACCTGAATTTGTAAAAAATAAGATTTTAGTGATATAACAACTGTAAAAAATTAACACTCGTACACCGGTACGAACAGCCTTTGAAAATGAGCCCTAGTTTGGTGTCTTTTATTTCAAAACGTTGGCAGCTACCAAAATTTCTTGATGAGTAAAGTGTGCTGTACAGGAACTTAAACGATATAATCCTATTGTTTCTCAAGACCAAATATCTAGGTTTAATTTTGGGTGGTTGGTTCTGATAAAAACAGATTCATAGACAAGTCTTTCTAGTAGCAACGTGGTTTTGTGTAGAGTGTTTTCTTCTTTGATGGAGTGTTTGGGTTCATGTAAATTCGTCGATAATCGGGAAGCTGCTAATTCCTCATCATTTGGTATTTTTAATGTTATTTATCCTGCTGTCTGTATTCCCTTTTGTCATGCCTATGTATGATAATGACAGTAAAATCACTTGTAAATATACAAATGTAGTCTTATTCAAAAGACATGGCGGGGGCGCGGTGGCTCAGTGGTAGAGCGTTCACCTCTGGTGCTTGGGGTCCCGGGTTCGATCCCAACCCCCGCCAAGTGAACTTTGTGGTGGACAAACACCGTGCTCGTGGGTTTTCTCGGGGTTCTCCCGTTTCCTCCCACTTTCTTCATTCCACCATTTCACTCATCCCTCATCATCACCGTCTCCTTTAGCCTAACCGGCATAACCGTGGGACGTAAAACTCAAAGATTTCATTTTTCAAAAGACATGGCCACTCCTCTTGGAAAACTCCTGTACGTCACACTTTAAATCAGATCAAACAAATGAACATTTTAGCTTAAATTGTCAAAATATGGGTTACTCACCAATATATCCACCCGTGAGAAAACTAAATATTCTCCAAATGTAACAGAACAAGAAGCTAGTTCCCTCTTCAGTGGTAAGGTAACAAGGATAAAAATGGATGAGAGAAATATGGTATTGAAAAAGGAGTACATACCACCAAATAAATATAACGTGAGGAATGGGTACTAAAACCACGAGTAAACCACGGTGAGCGAAAGAAAGAGTTGAGTTGAGAGAAGCGCGGTGTCTACGTCGCTGTTGTCAGATCCAAAATATACATCAAAAGTAGATAGACAGATTTTATCAATGTTGCCAAAATCCAGATTAAAAGTCGGTTTATATCTATATATATAAAAGAGAACGCACAAATCCTTTGTGAACTCATCACGGTAATACGGCTGAACCAATTTCTTTCATTTTTGGGGGGTTATTAGGATTTGGACCCTAGATGGTTTTTATCATATCACTTTAATTTTTAATTACCAGTGTCTTGAGATAATTGACCATTCAAGTGTCCATACGTACAAATCCTTTGTTATTAGTTCATCATAGGTATAAAAATAAACGTATTTATATGCAACCCGCATGACCATGTGACTCGGCGGGTTAACATAAATGACAGGCGATATAATGTTAACATTTACTGGAATCTACTATGGTTTTTATCATATCACTTGAAAGCGAAAAAGTAAAAATTATCTAATTAACAAGGTTTATTGCGTTCCGGGGTGACCGCAGCGAAGCGGGGTGAACGCTGCTAGTTTGTGAATAAAGAATAATTCTTTAATCTTTTTTTTTTTTTTTTTTTTCTGGACCTATCACATTAATCTTTTTTATATTGTGCGTTGTTTTATTGTAGGTGAAGTGATATACTCTCTTGTTCGATTTTTTTGATTGTATAATGTGTTCTTTGATTTGGGTATTAATATTGCGTTTGGTTTGACCTATATATGTCATATGACCTATATATTATATGAAGAGTCACATTCAACCCTTTTTCCATACCATATTTTTCTCATCCATTTTTACCACTGAAGAAAGAACTAGTTTATTGTTCTGATACGGTTGGAGAATACCGGTATTTAGTTTTCCCACGGGAGGATATATTAATAAGTAAACATTTTTTTGTTAATTTGAATCATTCTCTCATGCGCCTACATAATTTTAAATGTGGATTCTCTTTGGCAATTATGAATGTATTTTGAATTAAAGTATCACATTCTCTAAGTACAATTGCCACAATATAACTTTCTAAAACAAGATGGGTTGCCAAGATGTTTTGAATAAGACTACTTTTGCATCCACAAAATAACTTTTTTAAAATCAAATTAAATAACTTCCTAGGGTTTTTGAGGTTTAAGAGCGGTTCAAAACTCATTTTTTGTGCTTTTTTTTTATAATTTATGAAAAAAGTCTAGGACATAGACTAGGAGAAACGCACAATTTTTAAAATTTTCCTACCTTTATTGTGTGATTGATCTTCCTTAACTTGTTTTGCATATTTGTATTCAGGTATTTAGGAAGTGATTTGCGATTTACGTGGATATGACAAAAAGGAAAATAAGACCCAGGATAAAAGAAGATGTGAGAGAAACTACAATAATGAGAAACCAGCAATTGCCAAATATTTAAGTGAATCAGAATACTCCATTAATAAAGTTAACATTCTACTTAAAATCTCGTCGCTAGTAGTAAGACTTGTCTGTGAATATGATTTCATCAGAACCAAACGAACCAAAATTAAACCTATTGGGTCGATGCATAAGTTTGTGCGGATTTCTTTTGGGTTGATGCGGCGTGAAGCGATTGTTTATTGTTATTCCGTTGTTTTACCGTAGTTTGGAGTTTGTGTGTTGTGAAACACAGGTTTTCTTGATTGTGAACGTATTATTGTATATATTTCAGACAAACTAATATTGAATGTCAAGTTTAGAAAAGTGATCATTTCCGTCACATTTTACTCTTTGAGTTTGACCGAGGATCCAGTGCAGCAGAAGCTGCGAGAACAATTTGTACAGTGTACGGAATGAAGCAATTTCCGAAAGAACAGCACAGAAATTGTTTTCCCGCTTTCGAACAGGACGGTTTGACTTCTCTGATGATTCACGTTCTGGAAAACCTTCAAATTTTGACGAAAATCGTTTGCATGAGTTGCTTCATGAGAATCCTCGTCAAACAACGTGGGAAATGGCGCAAGCTTTTGAATGTGATGTATGCAATGTATTGTTACACTCGTACAATATGTTAATGTTATGTCTATGTTGTATTTGTATTTGAATTTGAACAGAATAGCAGAATAAAAATAATATAAAATATAAAAACTGCACGAACTTATGCATCGACCCAATAGATAAAGGTAGTCCTAAAACCAATGGGATTATATCATAAATCTCTGATAAATTTGTAAATAATAAAACAATGCCTCGTAGTATTCAAAATTACGTTCGTGTCTAACAGGCGTTACCCATCAACAGCTTTTGGTAGTTGGCAACATTGAAATTAAAGACATCAGTCTAGGTACACATTTCCCATGGCCATTCATTCAAGTCTATGTGTTGTTTGTTTACAGTAGTTATATCAACAAAATCTTACCTTTTACAATCTCAGAAAAAAAAAAAAAAAAAAGGTGGGCAGTATTAACTAACTTATAAACAGACTAACTAACTTATAAAAGGTGCTAACTTATAAATAGAAGATTAAAACAAATATGTAGAAGAGATGAAAGTTCAGGATTTGATTTTTGGAATTTCGTTTCCCCGAAGAAACCTACAACAGTAAACCTGAGTAGGATCTAAACACGTAAAGTAGAAATCAGTACAAAGTGTTTACGTTGGTTATCATCATCATTTACATTGCAAAGTGGCCACCTTACAGAAAATAAATATATTCTAAAATATAATCTATTATAAGTTTTAATGTAAGTACTTATAATGTAATAACTAATTATTATCTGCGAATTAGTTATAACCGTCACCAGGTTATAGAAGTATTTTTGTGGATGCTCTGTATATTTTGGAAAGACAGTAATTATTTTTTCGATTTATACTTTATTTTGCGACGCAAATAAGTTCTTTCTTCGGTGGAAATTGCTTCTTTCCCACGCAATTGAACAAAGAAGTCTTTATCGTCTATTCATATATATATTTAAAACGTTGCTTTGTGGTGAGAACATTTCAGTGAGCAACGAAGCTTCTCAGTGTTTTTCCCTAACTTAGTAATATGCAAAAACTATGTTCTATGGTTATTTGGAACTGAATTAAGTGTATTTTCCAATCATTTATGGAAATACTGCGACCCAGAGCACACACCAGGTGTCTTGAGCACCAGGACGACGCCAGTCACATCGCTTTAGCAGATCGTTATCTGAATGTTCCCACAGTCAAGTTATCGCAATGTCTTGTGCGTCGTGGCCAGTAGACTAAAATTAACGTCAACTCTTTTTTTATGTTCTATTTACATGTACACATACAGGTGATTTAACCTGAATGCTTTTGAGAATGAACTGCCAACATTGATCAGGCGATCAGTGCAGCTCGTATCTCGAACCTCTGAGTTCGAAGAGTGTTCTCCACGTTTCGAGGCAGCAACCACGCACGTCGCGTCGAGCATCAAGTATAATGTTGTACTAAAGGATATAAGTTATTAGCCACCAGTCAATGATTTAATTGTGGCTAGCCCCAATCAGTGAAATCCCAGGTTCACATACCTTGTGCGTACTAGTTATAAACGCGCCCTCCAATATTATCATTCCACTTTGGAGACTACCTATTTTTACTGAGGATAAACGTAGACATTTGAGGATTGTTAGGAGCAGCAACTATATTACTTCGTGGGATTATCCCGGCGACTTTTCCCCAGTGCTAATCCCCCAAGTGCATTAATGGTGTGAGATAAGTATATCAAATGGAATCATTATCTTAGGGCTAAAGTATAGTGAGAAAGTAAAGTGTGATTTTATTAAAGGAAATAATTATACATATGCAGTGTTGAGCGTTGTGATTATTTTCCTAATCCGTGATTTTTTTTCTTTAAATAGTATTTTAATAAATAAGCATAGTGTCGTTTAATCCAATGTGTTTTTGTTGTGTGTATGAGTAATGTTTGTGTGCGTTGTGGTCTGAGTGACTGTCTGATAATCCGTGAGGTTTTCATGACGAGACATCCGAACCTCTCGGTGCCTAATACCCATCTCATTATTGAGACCGGCAGGCAATTTAGAGATAATTTTGTAACCCCTTTTAGGAGATGTTCTTCAGCGCCTTATCCAGGTAAGTCCAGATAGCCGGAACATACTCATTGGCAGGACCACGGAGGACAGACCCTGGAAAACAGTTATATAAATAAATGGTACCCGAACAGCGACCCGATACCAGGCGATTATATAGTATGTATTTTGTATGTAATTTATTGTAAACATTTCTGCAGTATTAAAATATTTTATACGATTTAAATGTTGTAATTTCAACGTGCTACTTAGCTATGATATGCCACTACATTCTTTAATATTTTCTTCCTCCCAACTATGACAATTGATGCTGATAAAATCGACAGTTTCAGAAAATACTCAAACGAAACAACTATTTTGACTCCCCCCTCCCTCCCATCTAAGCAGCAAATCAGCAACATGCTGTTGTACATTTAAAAACCGCTACTGTACTCATTTGCCAATTGTTGTTAATTAGCAAGCAGCGAATAGGAGGAAAAGTTCTGTTCTGCTGTTATTATTATTATTATTATTATTAACATTTTGCAACTTGAATCCGATGGCAATTTTTGTAAATTCACAAATTCGCTGGAGAATTTCCAAAAAGAGGAGATCCCAACGAATGACAATTACGAAGAACATCCATAGTTCAATAAATCCTGGACCGACGTACCTACCGGAACTACCAAGCATCTTGCAATACAAAGTATTAATGAGAAGCCTTAATGATACCAATTTGTTCAAACATTTATTTGCCGATAATAGACACAGAAGCGATAAACAGTATATTATCTCCTGAATTTTTGGAGAAGTTGCTTTCAATGGATAAGTTTTCATTGACTTCTAAATCATAACAGTAAAACATCTTCTGGAAGGAGAAATGAAGTTCGCGTAGGTATCCAACACAGAGAAGTAAATTTAGTATTAACACCATAAGAATAATAAAGCTTCAATGAAGCCGAGTTCCAAGATAGATAGATGGTCAAATTACAGAAAAGTGTAGAATGTGACTTGCACTATACAAGTGGCCAAGGTAACAGATTACAGTAAATATTCTGCAACTTTTATGTTTTTGAGTTATAACTGGTTGCATCAACAAAACATTCTTTTTGTCTGCTGTTTTATTTAGAAAATTTGAACGCACGTGCATTGTTAATTGGAACATTAAGTGTTGGTGTAGTTTGATTTACAGCTAAACTTGTGACCACTTAAATTGCAACGAGGCATCAGATGGACCCGAGGTGTTCTGGTGCGTCCTGGGAGAAGACTAATAACGGAAGAACATGATTAGTGGCCCAGTACTTCCGCCATTTGTGCCAATTATGTTGCCTAGAATAGCGTAAAAAGGGGGAACAGAGAGCCTCTGTTAATGTAGTGGAAGTGAATTTGATAAGAGTTCAGAATGAATGTTTGACGAATAAAACAGTCGAATCAGCAGCTACCCAAAATTCCTATAGCGGAAGAATTACGAATCATACTTCCCGAAATATTGGTATTTTCTTATGCTGCAACATTAATGCAAATATGGAATTGGCGGATCAGGGGAAGGAACGAACCCCATATGAACAATCGCGTTTTATATATATATATGTCGTGAGAGAAAGAGAGAGGGGGGATGTAGTGTAATGCATAAGTATATTTTTCCCTTCCCTAATGCATAAGTATAGGTTTAAAAAAGAAAAACAGAAAATCAGATGTTATTAAGAGACTATCAGGAATTATTTTTGTACCGTATGAGAAACTTAATATAAAGTGTAATATTTGCTTACTGTTGCTGGAACTAAAAATAAAGGCCAAGAAAAAAGTAGAGATTTTTGGTTTTGCTATTTTCGTAGACACCCTGTTACAGTTATACTAGGATAATTCGTAAAGTAACCGCCATTGTAGCGTGGCGTTACTAGTAGTGGCAGAGTGCCACCATTGTTACATCATGCAATCTGTGAGCTTTCAGCTGTGCTAATGAAAGCATCATGATGCCGCGCGTATGCTGGTTATAACGTCACAAAATGTGAGCTGCCATAGAATATCCAACCAAATGTAGGTACGCGGAGTGATAAGATTTCTTTGGGCAAAAAAATCTGTCAGCTGCGGACATTCATCGTGAATTGTGTGCTGTATATGGCCCAGACATTGTGGGAGAAAGTGTTCGGCGGCAGTGAATGAGATTTTTGAAAAAGGAAGAAAAAACATTCATAATGAATTGAAGAGTGGTAGACCTTCTGTAGTTAGTGATGATCCCATGAAGTAAATTCACGAAATTCGTGAGAACTGTCAATTCACAATTTGGGAACTGTCTGAATAATATCCGAATATTTTTTTTTTTCGGACTGTTTCGTACGAGATAGTCACGCGAAAATTAGGTTACCAGAAGTTTTGTGCTCAGTGGGTACCGAGAATTCTAAGAGAGATTCACAAAACCAATTGAATGGTCTCTGTCATTAACCTTCTTTGCCAGTACAACTGGAAGGGAGGAGTTTTCGAACAGAATAGCGACTGGCGTTGAGACTTTGGGGTGGATGTGAACGCTAAGAAACAGCAATAGTCAGTGGCTTGAAATCATACCACTTCTCGTAAACAAGCCAAGGGAATCCCGTCAAATTTTGTCAGCGAGAAAGGTTATGGCTACCATGCGTTTGAATCTTAAGGAAATCTTGCTTATCAAATTCATAGAAACACGTGTAGCAATCAGTTCTGAAGTTCGCTGTACAGACTCCCAGAACAAACGTTATGGTATTCTGACATCTCGGGTTGTATTCTTTTAACATAACGCTCGCTCTCACAGTGCTCGGCGAATATAAGAGCTTTTGCGCCAGTTCAGTTGAGACGTCTTGGGTCATCAGCCGTACAACCCGGTTTGGCTTCTTCTGAGTTTTATCTCTTCACTCACATAAAGAAATGACTTGGGGCACAGCAATTCGCTGACGACAATCTTCAAAATGCTCTGGCAGGTTGGTTGAATTCCCAGGCGGCCGAGTTATGTGCAGAATGAATTTGTAAGTCGGTAAAGCATCGTGATAAATGCGAGAATTTATACTGCGACTAATATGTTAAAAAGTAGAGGGCAGCCGTACTCTTAAATTTATAAAAAATATCTATGCTAGTTTTATTTGCATCCAGAGGTTATTTTCCGAATTACCGTCGTATTTAACATTGTTCTGTGTTTATAACGCATTAAAAATATTTAAAAAAAAGAAAAAAAGAAAGAAAAAAGCAAGAGATAAGCAAGTAAACCGAAAAGGAAAACTATACAGATAAATGAAACAATATCTTATTTACATTAATCACATAATTCAAAAAAGAATAAACAAAATGTGTTGTTATACGTATGTTCATAAATTAACTGCATAATATATAAATAAATTGTAATTCGTAGCTTTACGTATATATATAACTTATTTTGTCAATTCATATTTATTTTGTGACTAAAATGTCGTACATGGTATTACAAATGATGTGATATTGTATTTTTCTACATTTATGCCTTGTGTCTGTAGTAGCATCACGATGGTTATATCTCGTGTCTGGTTGTACCGCTGTGATAGATTATGTGAGCCATTTAATATCCATCGGTCTCCCATTCGGTTCCAATTCAGTTTGCGCCTAGTACGCGTTCCTAGTGTTAGCCATCCACCTTTGCATTGCTGAGAGGCAGTACCCTGTTGTTATTCTGTCTTTCGGAGTTTCGAAACTATCTGCAAATAGAACAATGTGGGATTGCATATGGCATATAATGTTCGCCAATTGCTAGTTGGTCACCAATTTATCATGTACATCGTTTTAGGGCTTTATGTTCACTAGATTTACTGTTTATTGAACACGCATAATCCATAAACTCATAACGACTGACACATTACAGAGCACCCGTGTGCTCAGCAGATGAACTTCGGCAGTGTTTCGGAATAGCATCAACTGACATATCCAATGTCTTTTCCCTTCCATGCGGCACTGTCTAGTAGCAATTATTATTACCGATGGTGGCTCCACGAAGTGCTTGTTTCGTATGTTCCACACATTGAACCGATCTGGAAGTATAATCATCTCACCCTTGTTCCATCAGCGATAATTATAACTTTAAATGGCTTTTTTACATCGTAATTTTCCAATTTTAATGGCCAACAATGTATTTGTCTTTTGATAGTTAACATACTTTTTTTTATTTTTCTATAGAGTACGATCAAGTACGATCAAATATATTATAAAGTTTTTGTCTTTTTAGGAGCTAAAAGATGGTACACAGGAGTTTGGACTTTCCCATCATCTTTTATAATAAAAGTTTTCTTCTTGAATACAAAATATTACAAATAAGTACAAGTTTTTCTAATATTTTGGAGGTTTGTTGTAAGGCTTAAAGGAACCTAATTGTAACGATATCTTTGTATTTTCAGCAAAATTCTAAATATCTTTTATTATACTTCTGGACAATATGTAATTTTAAAATATGCACTAACTAGTTAGAAGAAGAAGAAAATACGAAAAAAGAAACAGAATCAAAATAATTCTAATATGTTAATTTGATGAGTTTTGTCTGTAAGTTGTCATAGCAACGTTATATAAATAAACGATATAATAGTTCACGAACCATTATGTAAAGTATGTATGCTTAAGTAAAAGGTGTATTTTTATTTCAATAATTGCTTGCCACTATAGAAGCTAGGAAGTCTAAACACAATGTAAACTTGTTTTGAGTGAATTTAGTGATATAAAATAGAGAAAAATATGACTCAGGACCTGTATATAACAAGTTATGCGGTTATATAATTTGGTGGTCTTCGCCACAAGATCCTCATCATTATATAATGACCATGCGTCTTAGGGCGTATTGGGTTGGTGCCTCTCAATGACTGGGCTTCTTAGAGAGGAGAGTTAGAATTTTCAATGACCGTGCGTCTTAGAGTATTTGGTGATTAGGTGTCTCTCAGTGACCGAGCGTCTTAGAGGGGGTAGAAAGGAGCTCAATGACCAGATGTGTTAGAGCATATAGGAAGGTTAGCTCTCAATGACCAGATGTCTTAGAGCGTATAGGAAGGTTAGCTCTCAATGACCAGGCGTCTTAGAGAGTTGGTAGTTTGATCAAATGGGCGAGATTGATGTTTTTTGTGATGTCCAGTCTCTTTTATTCTGAAATGTTGCTGACAACTTGCCTTTGCGTCACTTGCTGAATTTTGGCGATGGTGGACGATGACCTCTTCGTGGCTTAAGTCTGAAGAGGTTTATTTGAAGCACGTGGTGTAAAACACATGGTGTGAGAACACGTGGAGCCTTACAATATAATTGTACTATTAAATTGTAGGTACAACAGTTCAATTTCTTTCGCTTATCATTTTTAACCTTTAATTTTCAGGTAATTTCAGCTCACAAACTTGTATTATCAATGGCAAGTCTAGTATTCGAGATTATGTTTTACGGTTCCATGGCTGAAACAAAAGAAGTCAGAGTGACGGATATTGATCCATGTACCTTCAAGAAGATGTTGGAGTATGTTCATTGTAATTTTATATATAATATTCTTTGTTATTTTAACAGTAAGCAATGAACACTTATCGTCAAACGTACACAAACTCTTGCCAAGTGTCCATTTTGATATGTTAGTTACACGTTTTTGTACGTTTAACGAATATGTGGAATTCTACAAGATGGCGCATATGAAAGTAGCCCGTGTAAGAATAAAGGAAATGCAGTAAAATTACAGAAACAAAGAGCTGAAACAGACTTACCATTTGTTTACAGTGAAAAATAGAGTATTGTCTTTCATATTCAGTGAGTTTAGCACAAAATGCATAAATATCCATATATGCAACCGGGTTGAGGGTAGTTTCAAAGAATATCGGTCCAATGATACGCATTCTTGTTACACCGCTCCAAACACCGATATTTTCATATCGAGTGGTTGCTGACAAACAATGTTAGGGGTCTCCGTTGCCCAGTACTCGTGTTCTTTAAATTCACATGACCAGAAAGATAAAACCATGTTTCATCACTAGAGACACGATTTTCTGGTAAGTAAGAATTCGTAATTTCATTAGAAAAATACGCGTAAAGCGGGATAAAATCGGTGAATAAAAAATTCAATGTAAGAACACTATTTTTCTTGGCAATTACAATTAGTTACCTTTTATTTCACCTTAAATTTCCACTCATCAATCATCATGACATGAGCTCACGCATGGCTACCTTAAACAATACTATCAAACCCGCACGTCTTGCGCAAGCGCAAGACACTATTGTTGTCTGAATGATTCTCGATAATTACTCGAATTCAAGACTCCTCGATCTAAGACGCACCCTGATTTCGCTGGGTTAAATTAAGGAAAAATAGTAATGTTCCATTTTTACTATTACTAAAGCGCTCTTTGATATTGGTCATTTTCGGTGATTTTTATATATCCCTCTCCCCTCCCCATGTTGCGGGGCACTGCATGATAAAAATTATACCAGGCCCGAATGTCATGTATGTTGAAAATTTGATCGAGATGGGTTGGGTGGTTCAAGAGGTAAGTTCTGTTTATTTTTATATATTAATCTCCCCTACCATACCCATAGGTTCTACCGTCAAAGTGAAAATATTAAAAAAAAAAATCCAGGCTCGAACGTCATCTATGATCGAGATCGGTCAGGTGGTTCAAGAGTTAAGTTTATTTAGTTTTATATATATATATATATCTTTTCCCCTCCTCCTACCTTAGTTTTATATATCTCTCTCTTCCCCTCCTCCTACCATAGTTTTATATATATCTCTCTTCCCCTCCTCCTACCTTAAGTTTTACCGTCAAAGGGATATAATTAAATCCACCCCAGGTCCGAACCTCATCTATGTTGATAATTTGATTAAGATCGGTTCGGTAGTTTAAGCGTAATGAAATCACAGTCAGTCACTTTTATTTTTATTTATTTTTTTTTTTTTTTAAATATGTCCCCCCTTCCCCTCCCGTGCGTTGTGCCGTCAAAGTAAAATGATCAAACTTCCCAGGTCCGAACCTTATATATGTTGAAAGTTTGATCAAGATCGGTTGGGTGGTTCAAGAGTTTTATTCATTTTTATATATTTGCCCTCCTCCCGTCCCCTTCCCTAAGTTCTACCATAAAAATGAAATAATAAAAAAACTTCCCAAGTTCGAATTCAAGAGTTATTAACTCATGAACATGGTTACTTTTATTTTTATGTGTGTTCGATTTTTATATATATATATCTCCCCCTCTTCCCCATCCCCTATGTTATTACGTCAAAGTGAAATTGTAAAATCCATCCCAGGCACGAACGTCATCTATGTTGAAAGTTTGATCGAGATTGGTCGTTTCGTTCAAGAGTTATTAAGTTTTATTTATTTTTTTATAATTCCCCCTCCTCCTCTTCCCCTAAATTCTACCGTCAAAGTGAACAGCTGAAAACACTCCGAGGCTAGAACTGCATCTACGTAAAAAACTTGATCGAGATCGGTCGGGTGGCTCAAGAGATTAAGAGTCACAAACATAGTCATTTCCAATTTGGATCTGAAGTTTTTTGCTCACAGATACCGCTATTAATATATAGATTTTAAAAAATAGTCTAACACTAAGTATCCTCATTGAATAAAAATATCATTTAAAGAAAAAACACGCACACAGAGAACATTGATAGAAAAAAGTAACTTCAATGTCCAGCTTACTTATGCAAATAACACGTGAGCATTGTTTCGATGTTTTCTGATGTTAAATTTGTTGTCCACCAAGCAGTGTTTCTTTTCTCTGTAATACAAAATCACTTCTTTTTTTGATTTTCGCTTTCATTCTGCTTCACATACAAATTGCGTCGCGTCCAGGCTAGTCTAATATTACAAAATTTACACAACTATTTTTTGACGTGCATCAAAAACGTAGTAACCATGATCTTTAAATTCTTGTGCTCTATCGAAACATGTTGTGATTTTCGGCATTATACCGGTTGCTTTGTAGTTCAGAAGTACACTCGTTGCAGCCAAGAAAACAGACAAACTGAGGGAGGGCCGGCGCCAGACGTCCGGCAGTCCATATTTCATTGTGGTAGACAAATGACGAACTAGTAGCGTTTACTCAGGTCAAGTATACAGAAGGGGCAATAAATCGTAAAAGCGTCGAAAAATTGTCACTTTCGCGTAAATTTCGTGGAGTATCGGTACTTGTTGCAAATTTCGCTAATTCGACAGAATTTCGCGTTTAATCGTGAGCGTTTTATGGCCTAACAAATAGTGAAAAAATATAAATTTTAGGTACACAACATTTTCATACAAAACTGATATTTCGCGTGTCTCTATATCATCACTCATGATGGAAAGGGTATAACAAATCACCTTGATGTTATTCAGAAGCCCATGTACAGTAATATACACATTTCTGACTGTCATCCTCCCGTAATTGCTGCACAACCGTCACACGATATGGTTTCAAATTAAGACTTTCCAATATCCGCTGGCAACTCCTCCTACTTACATGCACCTGTTGGGGCAATTTACGTGTAGACTTCTTTGGGCTCTGAATAATTCTTCGGCGAGTATCTGCAATAACTTGTGGTATGTGCGAACTTAAGGAATTCTTTGTCGTTTTACATTTTGCACAGATCCGTGGGTGCGCTAATTTTTATACAGCCTCTGTATTGCTCTCTTAGCTGGTAGTCCACTATCCGGATACTTGGCCCCGAAAATTTCGCGAGTTTTCTTAATCGAACCTGTTTTCTCATATGCTTCTATCGACAATTTCAATTCTTTCTTCTATCGAGTCATTTTGCAGACCGCAAAGAGAAACGTCTGACTTCACTCATAAAATAAATTGAAATGCCCACCGAAGAATGCTAACAAGCGATAATTCTTATATGTCCATTGTTTTAGCTTTATACATAATTTCAGAAGTCGAAATATTGCATTCGCATTCAAAGGGATGCGGGCTACTTTTAACTGCGCCACCCTGTACTTCTACTATGTGTGTAATCATTTTCAAGTCAAAAGAGGATGTGAATGTTGAAACTTCTTCTAAACCTTTAAGAGCTAAACATGTTATTATTACGAAAAATAAATATTTAACAATACTAATGATAATCTTCACACGAATAAAAGCAGGGCAATATAGTGCATTAAACTGATGTAATGATCCTCTAACGAGTAGAATTAACTAACTAACTCTATGGCCTATGAAACCCGAAGGTTCAATGCCGCGTTCCTACTTTCTTCCATTCTCGAACGAATAGAATAATATATTTAAACAATACTATCAATTTCCCTTAATTAAACATTGTCACTGTTACCAAGACTCCATCATCGTAAATGAATAGATCTTGAGATTTTCGTAAGTTCAGGTCTGTTAAGAAGACATAAAAAGAAGTTATAGAAATTAATAACTGAAAATACAGGATTACTTATGTTGGTGTTTTGTCCCTTCATTCGTCTACTTTGATTGTTACTGAGAATACCATAGTTGTTAAATTCCTTAATAGCTATGTACTGTTACGTGTAGACGAAACATATATAAAATTGCCCTCACTATACAAAGCCCTGCGGGGGAAGACCTCACTTTCTTCCCCTTTTAGAATCAGAAAATTATAAAAGGAGAGGAAAGGAGAAAATTCCGTTCCCCCACGGCTAAGCATACGGACGACGCCGTGAGATGAGTTTTTGGAATCTGGAATAGGCTTTAATTTTAAGACATTCTTCCAAAATATACCTCTAGTAATCTTACTAGGTAATGTTTCAAAAAGCTACTTGTGAAGAAAAAAGAAATATATACCATGCATGACATTTATTGTAATAAATTTTAAATATATAAGAAAAACAACAGCGTAAGAAAACAGTAAACCAACAATGGAAAATAGTGAAGATTTATAAAGTAACTTTTCTCCAAAATGTAACAATATTTTAGAGGCTTCAAGAACTATGTAAATTGAGTCCTCACTTTAATTAGTTCCACAGGTTGGGGAAACAAATTTTAAATTTTGATTGGCGTATTTTTGAGATAGCCTTCTTAAATACAAAAAGTCTTTTGTTCAATATTCTTTAACAAATACTTAAATATTTATGAAACTTTGCCTCTGTTAAGCTAAGTCAGTGGCATGAAAATGAGGGAGGACATTAGTCATTAAAATGGTAATTGAGTACTTCAATATTCAAAATAGGATTAATTGCTTCTTTTCTTAGTAACTTACGAAAAAATTTAGGTCTCATTCATTTTAAAATAAGTTCAACTCCTTGAAAATACAACGTAACAAAACTGAACGCAAAATTACTCTACGCTTATCAATATTACAACAAACCATTTACTTACTATAACTAGTTTCAACATGCCATTAACATTCGAAAGCTTGACTTTCTTAACATGAATTCTAATCAAGTTAAGTATTTTTTTTTTTCTGTATTAAATTTTTGTCTTCTAGCCAATAAATACGTAAACTCACGTTAAACAAAGTCTCATATCCCCAAATTTCTAATAACGAAACTACAATTTAGAAGGCTAAAACCAATGCAAAGGATTCAAGAAATTTTGTATCAAAACGTAATTTCTCTCAGTTTTTACTACATAGTTAAACTGTCATACTCACGTACCTGATCCGGTAGAGCTGCCCAGAGCGACCAGCTCGAGGCAGCCTGGTAGCTATCACGTGACGTCATACCGAACGCCACCGAACATGCGAAAGATAAGCTGTTCAAAGCTAGCTGCAGCAGTGCCTGCAACTCTAGATTAACGGTGTACTGAAGTTTCATATTACAATTTTCAATTTACATTTTCTTTCTCTCTCATTTTTATTACAAAACTTGGGTAGGTTACAGTACCCAAACAATCAGTAAAAATGTAAATGCATTGTAATATCTTGTAAGCAAAGCTTCCAGAATTAATGAGGATCCAGCAAAGTGTATCTGAGTCGAATACCAAGTTCTTCTCAGTGTGTTCTCACAGAAAACACAAGAAAGTTACAGATGACCGGTGAAGAAATTTTCAAAATAATAAATCTACACAGCTTAAACGGCACACTGCATCTGTTTAGAAATTTGAAGGTTTTAGTTCGTTATCAGATTTCTTTTCTTTTCTTTTATTTATTTATTTATTTTTCAAATTAACTTTTACAATCACGTACTCAATCCCAAATAATAGTAATTCGAATTTAAGAATATATTATTTAAAAACTATAAGTTATATCCACCTGGAAAGAGAACGACAGAGCAGCGTATAGTAGTAATAATGTGTGTCATCCTTAATATTAAAGTGTTCAATGGCTATATCTGAATTCATGTTTTCCTATAGTAAAGATAGATTTCAATTCTTTTCCTTCTCAGCCTTCTGTATATATTTGTAATCTTTATATATTGTTTATATTTGTAATCTTTCAAAAAAAGAACTAATTCCATTAGAAGTAATATTGTAAGTATTTTTGTAAAATTTCTTGTCAGTTGCGAACAGGGTGGGAAAAAAATCATGAAGTTTTTTTTTAAAAAAAATCATTTTTGTTGATTTTTTTGATATAAATCGAATTTTTTTTATTTAAATCAAATCTTTCTCCTCGTATAATACAAGTCGCAAACTGAAGAAAAAGCATTAGGAATTAGTATTAAATGCTAATTTTGCCATTTAAGTGAAAGTATTGGGGTTGAATTTTGAATTATCCCCAATCGTTAACCTATATCAATCCCAAACAATGTTTCTTAACCCTTTTAAATTATGACTATTTTTAAAGGTAAATTATAGACTTTCAGTCAAGCAGCTACAGCATTATCCCTATTTAGCCTAGAATCATGATACATACATCACTCTCTTTAGAATAGAACAGCTTTTGAAACGGTAACATTCACATTTCCCTATCATGTCCCTGAAGCGGGAAAGTTTGAGAGTAATCGGCATTTTTTTTTTAACTTTTTTTTTTTTTTAATTGATCCCCTCTGGATTCCCCTGTTTTAACGCACAGATTTCAAAATCAACTGGGAAATACTAAGGGTGTACTAAATGTGTGTACAAAATTTCAAGCTTTTATCTTGAGTAGTAAGGGTGAGGAAACTATTTAACAATGAGCTAAGAACATCCCCACAATGCCCCAGAGACCCGGATGTAATATAAAAATTTCCTCAGACATCCCTATTTATCCTAGGATCATGATTTGTACATTATTCTCTTCAGAATAAAACAAATTTTCAAACGGTACTCTTCAAATGTTTCCATCATGTATCTGGGGCGGGTAAATCACGAAAAAATAAATTTTCTGTTAATTTTTTTTTTTTTTTTTTTAATTTTTACCTCTGTGGATCCCTCCCCCTGTTTTAAGGTAGAGATCTGAAACAAGTCTGAAAAATACTGAGGGGTGCACTGAGTAAATGTGCAAAATTTCAATCTTGTAGCTGCAAAAGTAAGCCCGCGAAAAATAATATTCCCCAAGTACCCCAGATTCCCGTATAAAACAGGATCTCAGATAGCAGTTTCCTGAGACATCCCTATTTATCTTAGGAGCATAGTACGTGCATCATTTTCTTCAGAATAGAACAGCCTTTCAAACGGTACCATTCATATGTCTCCATCTGAGACGGGAAAAATCACAAAAAAGCTATTTTTGTTAAAACTATCCTTTTTTAAAACATTTTTGCCCCTCAGGACCCCGCTGTTTCCACGCAGAGATCTGAAAACATCTGAAAATTATTAAGGGGTGCACTGAACGAGTGTGCAAAATTTCAATCTTCTAAATGCAAAATGTAACCCGCCAAAAAATAATAATACGCATAACAAAAAATATCTTTTTAAATTTATGACATCACACACTATACCTCAACGCAGAAAGGCGTGAAAGCATGTAACATGTTCTAAAATGCCTCCAGTCTTGAAGAAAACGAAGTAAAAAGCCTTATTGATACTTTTTTAATCGAATAATGAAGACTCTACCATATCACCTAAAAATAGGTGATATAATTTAAAAGGTTAAGCATTAAGGAAAAAGTACATCAACGTTTATCAAAATGACACTTTTTATCACAAGAGTTACTGATATTTGGCAGGGGCCTATTTTTAAAAACTCAGAACTAGCTTGCGGCATGAAATACATAAATTTCGCCTAAAGTTATAAAATTAACAAAAAAAAAAAAAAGGAACAAACAAAGAGACACGCACAAAAAAGAATTTTCGTCTTAAATGTCGATGGTGATTTCCCCGTTGGAATAGTTAACGATTTTATAACCTAAACCCAGTGTTACGAAAAGAAGAAAGTAGGAATGCTCCGTGACCTGTTCAAAACGGAATTTCCCTAATCATGCTCTGCATGACACTTGTTTTCATACTATACTCTACATTTGAGTCTCATTGTATTATGATTATTAACTTCCATAATCGAAATAACAGAACAGAAACCGGATTTTACTTATTTTCACTTTAAATTAATTTATTTCGGAATTCGATTTAAATCAACGATTTTTATTTTAAAAAATTAAGTGATTTAAATCTTGATTTATATCATGATTTAAATCAGACTGATTTAAATCAATCCACCCTGGTTGCGAATAGAC
The DNA here is from genome assembly GCF_964235325.1 of Thermobia domestica. NCBI lineage: Eukaryota > Metazoa > Arthropoda > Insecta > Zygentoma > Lepismatidae > Thermobia > Thermobia domestica. Next base: position 120,167,757 of record NC_137466.1, read on the forward strand.
TGTTCGTAATCGATGAGGCGTTCAAATAATCTTACGAGCCAAATTTACCTATTTCTGTTATTGTGTCTCTAAAATTTCTCTCGTTGCCTTCTCGTTTCAGCTGAACATTGTAAACTCTTCATTTAAAAGGTAATCTAAAAGTATTGCATATTAAAAATGCGGAAGTATTGCATATTAAAGTTATTATGTACAATTTGTAATAGTGTACTGTAACTGAATTCTAATATTGAATTGTACGCCGAAATCTGTTTTTACTCACCCATGTAACCTACAAGAAAAAGATGAAACAATGTATTTTAAAGGAAAATGCATTATATCGTTATGCTTTAAATCAAATTTCGCATCTCAGATTATCTGAAATGACAGGGAGATAAAGGTAGACGGTCACTTGTTACGGTATTCTAATTGCAATTCTTTCTTATTTAGTACTTTTGTTTTCCTGATTAAGTTCATAATAACAGAACATTTCTTTAGTGTAAAAGAGTTACCACAATTTCTGATTAACTATAAACTATTTACTTTGCAAAGAACGTGACCTATAATAGTTTTATTAGTGCAAGTGTGTTTATTCAAGCAACGAGAATAAGTAGCTTATTTCCTCGTAATAATGAAAACGTATGTGATTTTAATGGGAATACTATTAAATTGGCAGGTTATTAAATAAAAGAATTATGATTTACTTCGTCGTGTGAGAATGTAATCTTAAAAATATATCAAATGTATTGTTTATTTATTTAGTGGCCACTGCAAACTTCATCAGCACTCTGGATTAATGTAGCTTTTTTTTCTTATAAATGATTTTACAGATTTTTAACTATAGCAGTAAGGAAAATCAGATGTTCTGTATCTCGGCTGAATTATCTTGCAAGTTTTTGATATTTTGAGTGAGAACTGTGTATATTAACAAATCTTATATATTTCTAATTTTGACAATTGCAAAAATTGCATATCGGGGTACCTAAAAGTGTAAGAACAACGAATACTTCGTACCAGGCGGATTTTTGGAACTTTGGTAACCCAAGGCAGATAGATAGTATAATGGAAAGTTATAAAATATATTACCAGATACATGAAAATCCAAAATAATGACGAATATGGAAGAAGTTCTTTCTGAAATAATGAAGATGAGAGTTATGGAAGCTGGAATGACTAAAAATGAGTTAATTTTGAGATTTTCCAACCACCTGAATTCTCATAAGGTGCCCATTTCCAAGAAATGTAGGAATTCATGCCTTATGAGTTTAATCAGATAATAAATCTTGATTAGTTTAACGCAAACAGAAGAGGATAAATGAAGAGAAGGGAAAAAAAGTTAATCCATCCAATCAGAAAACAGACAGCGAAATGCCTGTTAACAGTGCTCGGGAAAATCAACAGAAAAAAGAGTGGCATTGTGGTACGATAAAAGCTGTTTGAAAAGATGAAAAAATTCATCTGTACGAAAGCAAAAGGACAAAATAAAGAGAGCAGTAATAAAATTTTTAGACTGTGATTGGGAATGACCTTTGAATGAATTTCCAGATAGAAGTTTGTCAGCAAGTTTAAAGTGGTTCATAAAACAGAAGAAAATGCTTGATATGAAAGACCATAAATCACTGTTTTGACGAATAGTTAATTGTTTATTGAAATAAAATAAAGAGGAAGAAAATAAATTAATATCAGCACATTAACCATTCTCTTAAGTATCAGTTAAAGATATTAGGATTAAAAATTAGATTTCTGGGGTTTCGACATCCATGGCGATGTTAGCCCGTCACACATGAGGCATGACGTTCGGATCACACTCTCCGGGGAATTGGAGAGGAACAAAGGAATGGAGAAGGAAGGAAGCAGTCTGGGATCATTATGTTAGTTACCGTCCCGGCATTTGCGTAGTGTGAATGACGAAAACCTCTTAGGATGACTGGCCTGAAAAAACTTGCACTCTCTTTTGACCAAGTGTCCCCACTGGAAATCGAACCCAGGACCGCTCGCACCAAAAGCAGAGTTGTTGCGCACCTGGAAAAGCGGAAAAAGTCAGGGAATTTTAAATCTCCTGGAAAATTCAGGGAATTCTTAAAATTTTCTGGAAAATTATTACATACATTTGCTTTTCATATTGTATTATCATTCGGCTAGCTGGGAGTTCGCCCCCCAGACCCCATTTATGCTCGACCTAGGCTTCGCATCTCAAAAATTTGCAACCATACTGAATTTCATTTCGAATACCAAGTTTCATGTCTCTTACCTTCCGGGATCCCAAGATATGAACATGTTGTTATAATGATTAGTATCCAGGATCCCCACCCAACTGGCCTAGAGCTCGCACACATACTGAATTTTAATTCAAATACCAAGTTTCCTTTCATCCCCGTCGAATTTCCAAAAATCCTTCCTTAGTGGAACCCTAGTTTACAAATCCTAAGCGCTTTTTTTAAATAGCTTAAGCGGTTTGGTCTGGGCGTCGATTAAACTGTTCGTCATTAAACTTGTAACACCTAGAAGGATATGAGGTAGAAATGCGAAACTTGGTAAACAGAGGTAATAATAAAGGAAGAAAACTATCACACTTACAGGTTGAAGATGTGACATGTGATATGAGTAGCAAGGTAGCGGAACCTCCAGGAGCTAGTAGCATGTAGAGCCTCCACGGACGAGGCATGGAGAGAATGAGCCCATCGATGTCTATTTGAGGTATGGCGTCCTAAGCGGCTTCCACTCGATGCCAAAACTTTTCAACATTAGGTGGAGGAAACCTGTGTTGAGCCAACTGGTGACCCACCATAGATTAAAAATGCTTAATTGGCGAGACAGTGTAAACGTGGTTGTCCGCCGAAGCCGGAGAGGCGCTGCTTAGTGACAGAAGATAGGAAATTGACTTTGAATGCGACTACCCGTACATTGCGTATAGATATTTAGTGGCTGGTAAGCATGGTGACACGACCCACATGTATGTATCGTTTTATATATTTAGAATGTTGATGTGATGTGTAGTAGTACTACTTAAGCGTATAAACTATGGCCAAACGATAGAATGATATTTTAGTAGAAAATATGGTACAATATGTCTGTGATTTTTTAATATGTCGTAGCGGAAACATTGTTCTTACTGTGTGCAAAGAGAAAACTTGCACGTATTTGCACTTTTGGGAAATATAGCGCATGAAAATGTTTTAGGAAAAACGCATTGTGGATGTAATGCTGCTTTTGAATTGAGCTGGGATAAATGTGAGAGCAAGTGTTACGTTATTAGGCGTGTGATCCTCGTGCACGCACTGACAGTTGAATATAAGTCAATTCTGGGGTTTCGCCCCATCTTCTTCCCAACTTCTCTGGTATTCACCAACAGAACTAAACTCTAGTTAGCCATATTTGATTAATGATAGCGACATTTTAAAACGCCAATGTTTGCTAAACAATCTACGGACCATAAGGTAGCACCATTAAAAACGGTGTTGATCAATTCAGTGTCTTGTTTTTTGTGATGTGTCCACAGAATTGACATTGGAATCAACTGTAAAGAGCCTCCGCTCGCTCCAGCTCAGAGTGTTCCAATCAAAGACCTGAAATGAGCCCACGTTTTGCACGATGCGCAAGAATGCAAGCCAATCGTAAATTGCGAAACCAAAGCATATTGCCCACGCGTGGTTTATGCCAATCATAGACGCGAATATAAGGAATATTTTCTTGTGTGATGTAAAACTCTATATTTTTGATGACATAATGTCGAAATAACATAAACATTTCAGTCCATGGATCTTTTACACTTTCAGAAGTATGTTCATATAGCACCTTGGTGTGTGCCACCTAATTTTTTTTTTTTTTTTTGTTTTTGTTTGTTTGTTCGTTTGCTTGTAAATTTATTTTATGTACAAATCTCTCTTCTACATATTGAATACATTATTGTATTATTGTAACCACTTCACACACCGAACTACCCAATGTGCGTCTGTCTTTGTCATGCAACACACACTTGCGTCCACGCTTGTGCTTCACTGATGCGGTTTTTCCGGAACAATCGTAGGCAGTCATGATCTTCGACACTTGTGCCTCTGTGCCAAACGTTTCCGCTACTTTCGTCACGGAAGCTCCTACCATATGCACACTCACAATTTGTACTCGTTGAAACTGTCAGCTCACATGATTCACGGTAATCTGCACGGACCGATCGCAGAGCTGTAACTGGCCCATCTGTTCGATTGGCCAGATTGTATACCTCACAGGATGTGCCGCTGACCACACCGACACCTACCATTCAGACGCAGATCGTGTTTGAAATAGCTACCTGTTTTATACCAGTGTATCTATATTTTTGTATATCATCTGTATCTGTTGTGATAACTGGGTTCTGTGATAAATGCATACTATAATAAATCTACGTTTCAAAGAGTACCTTTCTATGGTTATTTATCTATCTAAACGTCTGAATATCAACTTTTAACAAAGTGTGAAGCTGAATATAAAGAAGCACTTTATTGAAATTTCCATTATTTTCATTAATAAATTTGTCGTCTTCTTTGAAATTAAAATTGTGTTCTTTCTTTTTCTTTCTGTGCTGCATCTTCCGAAACAGGATCTTTGTTCTAATTTTTTTTTTCTTCCGTTGCGCTTTGTTTCTATTGACAGTCCTATCGGCTCCAATCGGGATTGCTAGGATCCCAATTTCGGGGCTGGGCCGTGATATATTAAGATACGAAAAAAGACTTCGACAATATTCGATACATATTGTCTATTTTTCAGTTTTTTTATATGACGGTGCATCGTGTTTTCATACCTCACACTATGGCATCCTCCAAGTGTAAGTTATCTTCGTTCAATTCTCAGTGGCTTGAAAACAGTGAGTTCTCTTCCTAGTTTCTGCCTTGCAAGTCTGACAAATTTTCATTTTACTGCAAAGTATGTATTTAAAAATAAATAAATAAAACAAAATGGTTCTCTCAACAACATGGAGATTCAAGCTCTAATTAGCCATATGAAAAGCAGAAAGCATATGGTTGCTGTGGGTTCTGCTAAATCATACGATATGTAGGTGTTCATGGTTCAGAAAAAAAAAAAAAAAAAAAAAGAAACCAGTGTGTCAAGAAAATGAAGTGACGCTTGCTTCAGTGTGTAATGACAATTCCCGGGAATCAACGTGTAAAGGTTCAGTTTCTGGACCGACTACAGAGACTACAAGTCTTGGAAAGCAAAAATATCTTTCAAAGGAGAGAAAACAACGAAGGCAGAAATATTATGGTGCGTGCAGTCAGTTTATGTTTTTTCGTCACTTTCTATAGCTGGCCAAGTATCGAACATTTTCCCCATTATGTTTCCTGACAGTTACATAGCCGAGGAGATCGCGATTAAAAGGGCGAAAATTGCATATTTTATCGTTTATGGTATAGCTTCTTAAAACAAATAATAAGAGATGCAACTAATAGTGATTGCTTTAGTATTTCGTTTGACGAAAGATTAAATAAAATAAGCCAAACAGAACAAATGAACTTCATAGTTAAGTTTTGAGCAACAAGGAAGAGCAGGTTGTTAGTAAGTATTTTGGATCATTGTTCTTAGGTCATTCTACAGTAACAGATTTATTAGTAGTGTTCAAAGAAAAGCTTCAGTCTTTTGACTTAGAACGTCTTTTCCACGTCTCCATGGATGCACCAAATGTTAATGTTAAGTTCCTGCGAAAACTTAAAGAAGAATTGCGGGAACGTAAAATATAGATGGTAGTTCAGTTATCTTAGAATTTGGAACGTGTGGTCTACATAGCGTGAATCATTGTTTTAAAACGGCTATAAAATCTACCAAGTGGCTTATTGTAGACTTTAATGTATTTAAAAACGTATCAGCAAGAAGAGTAGATTAGAAATTCTTAAGAACTTAATCAACTATGTTGAAATAGCTAAGAGAGAGAGAAAAGAACCAAAAACGAAACGCTACGAAACTATGAAAAAGATTTTAGAAGATAAAATGATTGGTCCAAAATTAGCGTTTTTTAAATTGCTTGCTTCTGAAGTTGAACCATTTTTAAAGGTATTTCAGACCGAACAGCCCATGGTTCCTTTCTTGATTTCAGAACTTTCAAACGTAATGGCATCTGTAATGAATAGATTCGTTAAACATGATGTACTGGTTAAAGCTACAAATATCGCTAAGATTAATGTGACAGATTCAGAGAACTTGGTTAGTGCAAAAAATGTTAACTTGGGATATATTCGTGATGCTGTTGAACACTCGAAAGATATACTTCTTTTCAAACAGAAATGTTGGAAATGTTTGCAGACATTTTGCACAAACTTACTTGAGAAGACTGCTTTGAAATTTCAGTTCACCAGAAGTCTGTCGTTTTTTAACTGCTTTGAAATTTTAAACGTGTGTACTGGAGAGAAGTGCTTGTAGAGATATGAATAGGTGCAGTTCCTTAATGACACACAAGAGTACAGTACAAAATAAATGTTTTAAGTGTAATAGTAAAATCATAAAAGTAAAACTTTTCAGAAAATTATTCTGTTAAATAATTATATAGGTCGTCAAGAGAACCGTTGGAAGAAAGAAAACGGTAAGTTGCTTATTTCATTACATGAACATTTTCACATCTAAGAGTGTTCACTCAAAATATCATTTTAGGCACTTGGTGTAAAATTATGCCTTTTCTGTATAGTTAAAATGTATAGTTAGACTGCTACAGAATTATAAATAACATTTTTCTCACTTGTTAGCGCTACCTGAAAAGTTTACACATTGGACCTGGAAACCTGGAAAAGTCAGGGAATTTCGTATCGAGATGCGCAGCAACCCTGAAAGCGATAATCGTAGCGATGTCACAGATAAAGATACTATCATAAATAGTAGTTTAGTTTAGTTTAATAGGATTTTTTGTTTTATTAAGTAGTTTAAATATTAAGAGTTTAAAACATACTTTAGATAAAGTTTGGAAAATATTAGTTGTGGGAAGATTTTAAAACAATTTTTTTTATCTCAATAAACTACGCTTGATTTCCCTTCTACTGAGTGAAAGAGAAGGCATGTAAAATTACGACAAGGATTCAAAACCAAAGAGACGCCTCAATAGAAGTTAAATAACAGTTTTCACATTGTGTAGTATTTAGTATTTTTCATGTTTTATTCAGAGACACTTTCAAAAACTGTTATTTAAACTGAACTAACATTTTTTCGTTGTGTTTTAAAGTCGAAATTGCTACGGAAAAGTTAAGTAAAGCATGTTCGAGAAATGGAGCTTGATTTGAAACAGAGCACCTGTCGGTTGCAATAAAATTGATCAGTGCGGAGTGAGGAAGCGAAAGTGAAGGAAGACGTGACAGTCAGTGCAGTGCAAACAAAGACATGAATCGTGCGTCAAATGAAGACTTTTCGAAGAGGTTAGTGCAGTATTACACAAATGACAGTAATCGTAATTAAGGAAACACTGTTGCACACTTTACGAAGGAAGACAAACTACCACAAATGATACACAAGGTACTCGGACATTTTCAAGCATCAAGAACAGCCGAGCATTAGCCGATTACAGGATGATCCGCTGTCAAAACAACCCAATCAGTTGTGAATAAGGTGGACCAAAAATTTACGACAGTTCCGATCGTTTCTGTATGCACAGGCGCAAGACATCTTTAGCCAAATCTATTCTTAGTAACTTTAAACTTCACAAATTGAATATTAAGGCAAGAACATAGAAAACTGTTCCAATGAAACAACAGACCAAGAACAACGTGTAAAAAAAAACGTGCCGTGTAATGTACAGGAAGTGTCTCCGAATAGTGCTTGTCGTTGACGTTCCAAGTGACCTTCAAATATCCAAGAACGAACATTTTATCAATCCGCAGACCCTGTTCTTGTCATTTGACCATAAATTCTAGAAAAAAGCAGAGTTTTCAAAGCAATACCTCGTGTGGCAAGCCATGGACGCAGATGGAATCTGTCCGAACCCTTTATTTCAGAGAGTACCATCAATGCTCAAACCTATTTACGAGAATGTGTTATAGATCGCCTGATTCCCCCCCCCCTCCTTTTTTAATACCCTGCATCATGATCTAAGTGACGTTTTGTTCTCGCCAAATATGGCAACGTCACGTTATGCTCGTGTGGTTAGGGATTATCTCCGCAGTCAAAGTATTGATTTTGTGGAGAAACAGGAGAATGCCCCAAATGTACCAGAAACCAAAGAGAATGAAAAGTTTTGGGCTCTGTGCAAACAAGAGTATGTTAGACGAACCAAGCACCCAGAAACTATTCGTGGCTTCGAACTCGTGTATTTCAACATCAGCAAACACATTGCTGCCGAGCATGGTAAAACGATCATGTGTCATGTCTGGGAGGTACTCCATGCTACTGGCACCTAGGGCGTTCGACAGGCTTTGCGTGCAAGGAAACAGTAGTGATATGTGTAAAGTACCTGTATACCTATTTTGTCAAACATGTATGATTTCGATGTGAATATATTTGTGATTTGTAAAGCGCGCCTTATTTCTCAAGCATGTTTTATTTGAGTATTATGATAAATAGCTATAACTATCCAGTGGCTGTGGCTTAATAATACACGCATGTTTCCACTTGTTTGGTAGCAGTAGATTTGATTTGGCAGTGAAGTTAAACTGTCCTATTTCATCATTAATTAATCATTATTCAACTATTCTATTTCATCGTTAAGAGGCCGCGGTCGCTCAGTGGTAGAGCGTTCACCTCTGCTGTTTAGGGTCCCTGGTTCAATCCCAGCTCGCGCCAAGTAAACTTTGTGGTGGACAAACACCGTGTGCGTGGGTTTCCTCGGTGTTGTCCCATTTCCTCCCACTTTCTTGATTCCACCATTTCATTCATTTCTCATTATCACCTCTCCTTTAGCCTAGCCGGCATAATCGTGGAACGTAAAACTCAAAGATTTCATTTTATTTCCTATTTCATCGTTAATGAATCATTATTCGTAAATTTTGACAGTTTTGCCCATTTTGAACATGGACAGTGAGTCGACAAGTTTTGCTGACAGCTATTTAATTAGTAATATGAGTTAAAAAATTCGCAGCTTCCCAATTCTATGGCCAATGCTGATTCCCACTACAGTTTGTAATAAATTTCTGTACAATTTGTGATAATGTACTTTAACAGAATTTTAATATTGAACTTTACACCGAAATCTATGTCTTCAGTCACCCAACTTCACCTAAAAGAGAAAGATGAAACAATAAGTTCTTAGAGACTTTTAAATTTAGCGTAACGTGTATTTTAAAAGAAAATTCATTTACAAGTGGATATTGCATTCGTTACACTTTAAATCAAATTTCATGTTTCAAATTATCTGAAGTCACAGTGATATAAAGATAGTCACGTACAGTATTGTAATTACAGTTTTTTTTTTTTTTTTTTTTAATAATTTTGTTTCCTGATTAAATTCATAACAGAAAATATTCCTTTGATGTAAAAGAGTTACCTCAGTGTCTGATTATCTATGAAGTATTTACTTTGCAAAGAACGTGACCTATAATTATTTTAGTAGTGCAAGTGTGTTTATTCAAGCAACAAGAATAAGTAGATTTCTTCGTGATAATGAAAATGTATGTGATTTCAATGTGAATACGATGAAATAGATAATTTATTAAATAAAAAAAAATATCATTTATTTCATCATTTGAGAATGTCATATTAAAAATACATGAAATGAATTATTTGCATATCTAGTGACCACTACAAACTTCATCAGCACTCAAATGTAAATTTTCCATATCTTATGAATTCCATTTTTTTGTGCATTTGACCTGTAAATGATTTTACAGGTTTGTAAAGATATCAGCATAGAAAGATATTCTGTACTTCATCTGAATTATCTTCCAATAAATTTTGATATTTTCAAACAGAACTGTGTATGTTAACAAATCTTGTTTATTTAAAATTTGGCAATTCCAAATTATAATTCTCTACCATATTTTCAAAGAATTTTGACTGTCATAATAAATTTTACCTTGCGAAAACTGATTTGTTTTTTGAGAAATGGGTTAATTTTGGAACTGGGGGGCCAAAATCCGGTAAAATCACCATGTTTACACGGGACAGGACATTTGGGCGCGGACGTTTCGGCGCTGCCGTTTGGGCGCAAAGCCGTTTAGGCGCCAGACGTTTGGGCGCGAGGTACATAGTAAAAATCACAATTTACAACATATAAAGTAAGCTAGGCACTGAAAACTAAGCTCGAATCAAGATATATACATTTCCTACACTTCTATCTTTATCTCACCTCATTTATCTGTATATTTTCTATCTCTATCTTATTTATTCATCTAAATTAATTAGTTTAATGCGTTTGTGGCATTTGTTGCCTAACCTCATCATCGATTGATTTTTCGCTTGTTCACGATTCTTGTACTTCTGATCTAATGTTGATCTAATTTTTATATTATATAAGAAAGCTAGGAAATGAAGGAATCAGACGAACTGTTAATAATTTTCTTAATGTTAATTAAAACATATTGATTTAATTTTTGTATTTTTCAAAAAAGTTAACAATTACATACTTATGAATATTAAAATTATTTTCCTTTCGTATTACGTTTGCCAAACTCTTCTCTTCCTTAAGTTCAATAAAAGATTTCCGCGCACTCGAGTTGAGGGAAGTGGCCCCGTGTAGCGTAGTCGCTAACGCTCTCGCCTTCGGTGCGAGCGGTCCCGGGTTCGATTCCCGGTGGGGGCACTCAGTCGAAAAAGTGTAACACGCTCTTTCAGGCCAGTCACCCTGAATAAGGTTTTCCTCATTCACACCAGGCAAATGCCGGGGTGGTACCTAATTTATAAGTCCAGGCCGCTTCCTTCTTTCCCTTTCCCCGGATAGTGTGCCCCTCAAACATGACGGGCTAAATGGCCTTAGATGCCGAGAGCCCAGAAATCTAAAAATCCTAATCGAGTTGATATTTCGCATACTGGGTGTCTAAGACATACTTCGCATACAGGGTGTCTAAGACATTGATTTTAGAAACTGCACTATGCCGTATTTCTGGTATCACTTTTTATTATTATTATTATTAACATTCCAATATAAAAGTCAAAACTTAACACACTTTTTTTTCGTCCCATTGTAAGCATTTAATCTGCAGTAAAGAAAGTGGCGAAAGAAAAAAAAAAGAACAATTTCAAAGTGAAAAATAATAGTTAAATGTACATATATTGGTCATTTAGCCACTAGAAATGTGTTTGACATTCACACTTATTGCATAACTACAGTAGAAGACCTGCTTTAAGTTTTTTAGTGGAATAGGCTCACTATGTATGTAATGCAGTCAATCATATCTAGTCTGGTCTACTTACGTTTGGCTTGTAAAGTTATCAAATAAAAAGCACACTTAACTTTGGTTGAAACTTAAATTTACAAAATTTAATTGTTAATTCAATTTTGAATTTTTAGAATTTTGAAATTCCAGTATTTCTAATATGTAAAACAAAATCCAGTATAATTCAAGGACTTCCACTACAGTAGACATCATGTGATATCTTGATTCGAACTTAGTACCCACCGCCTAACATAATGACTTTTTAATTTAACTCGCGCCCAAATGTCCGCGTCCAAACGGCGGGGCCCAAACGTCACGTACCATGTTTACAGGAGAAATGAATTGATGTTACGTAAGTGTAGTTACTAAGTAGTACTAACATAACCTGACCTAAATTAACGTAATATAACCCAACTTAACCTAGCCTAAACCATCAAAAACAGAATATATAGTAAGAAAGCACGAAATTTAAGCAAAATATTCTGGACACCAGTTCCAAAAATATGCCTTGAGAAATATTAGCGTTGCTTTAGTTAAATGTTTTGTAATTTTCATTCGGTTTCTTTTCAAAGAACAATAGAGTACCCACGCTGCTATAAGCATACCTTAATTATATTTGATACGTTGAAGTGTAGTTGGGGGGGGGGGGGAAGAAATTTCGGACTCTGCTAACTTCAGGGGTTTTCGTAGGCTTCACCGTCTCCTCCCATTATCTGCCCTTCAATTCTTCCATAATATTTACATGCAGTTATTGTACCTCCCTCTTAGCCTAAATTGCATAACACTTAGACTTAACCTGAAGGTAATTTCATATTTTTATTCTATTTCATTGTAGTTCGTCAGTATTATACTTGTATTAATTCAATATATCATATCGTTCTTACTTTTTTTAAAATTCAAAAGAACCCTTAATTAACTACTTGTAATTTTAATGTATTTCAGTTGCTTTGAAATAAAGTAAACTTAATATGATTTTCCTCGCAGATGGATATACAGCAAGAAAATAACATTTGAAAGTATCGCCGAAGCATGCAAAGTTATCTATGCTAGCAAGAAATATGGTTTAGAGAAGTTACAGAATGAAGCCTCAAAATATGTCATGAAGAACCTTGGGCCCATTTCCGCTATTCATGTGTATGAATTGGCAGACTTAATTGATGATGTGTCACTGAAAGACTTGAGTTATGAGGTAACCGTCATACTTATGCTACATCATGATAAATTCAATATATTTTAATTCAAAAGTACAAGTTAGCATTATTATAATACTACAGGGAGTTCTCATTTTACATTCTCAAAATAATAATAATAATAATAATAAAGCAAAGTAAGGAGAGATGGTGGGTAAGGTATATCCTCTGTAATATGGACATGACGTAAAGTAATATTAAAGTTTCTTAGTTTATAATGTTAAATATACACTTAATTTGAATGTTAATCACATGACAACATTGAAATTGTTATCAGTTATGATTCAGCTGAGAATATACAAAATATCAAGTTCTGATTTTCTTGGTGAAATTAAGTACATGAGTATGAACAAAAGGGGGGATACAAAACTAACTGTTCCTCGACACCTTAGTTGCGAATATTCTTTGTTTCCTCTACAAAACCTTGGATTGAAGGACCCCTAGTGTCTTTTTTTGTGTAAGTTTTTTGCGGTCAATTCGTGTCCGTTGATTTTTTTCGTTTCCTCCCACCGTTTTTCATAATCATTTACCTTCATTAACCATCCATCTCCTTTAATGGCCGTAAAGTGGAATGGAACCCTAAATTGAAGATTTCATTTCAAAATACAACCACCATTTACTTGACCTTCAGCTAAGTATTATTTCTACGCCCACATAACTAACGACGTAAAATTTTTGGCAATTGATTTCGGAACTCAAATGGTAATTGTTTTAGTGCCTGTTAGCATATAGTCCATACAAAGGTTAGCTTCCAGTTGCAATTCTACAAAATTCAAATACGGTATTTTCGTTCCACCTCCATCCTCCTACATGAAAAAATAAATAAGTAAATAAAACTTAAAAAATCTTCAATTACACTAAACACAATTCGTACTATTGCGTGATCGTAAATAAAACTAATATTTTATCTCTTCACCTTTCTTGTACATATCACAAGTGTTTTATTTATTTATACGTATTTATGGGCATTACCGGCATCTGCGATTTTAAGCCCGTTACTTATGGGGGATGAAATCCCTCGGTGAGCACAGTCCGAGGAAGTGGGGGAAGGATCAAAGCGCCCTGGGACCTGTATGTTAGGTGCCATGCTGGCATTTGTCTGGTGTGAATGAAGAGAACTCAGGACGGCTGATCTGACAGAGTTGTTACGCCTTTTCAACCGATTAAAGGCGAGAATGTTAGCGATTAAGCTATGCCGAACCAATTAACAGAATTATAACAAACTAAAACACAGTTGACATCAGTGAATACTGAACTTTTCATAGGTATACTGCTTCTAGTTACGATAGCCTAGATAGTCTTCCACACTTAATATAAAGGTGGCCCTTATATTCCGAGCTTTCGACTTCCGAGCTTTTTTTTTCTTCCTCACCCTCTAAAGTGGTTCCATACTAGACCAAAGTAATCCATGTGAGTTGACATTGTCTCTCCACGTTATTGAATCACACTCTTTATTGTCAAGAAATCATTTAATCCAGGAAAAGATGAAAAGTTGGGCGGAGAAGCATTCAGACGGCATTTTCAGAGCAGGATCTTTTCCATGAACGCTCTTTTTGCGTCATAAGAAGTTATATTCGTTTTTCCATCTTGAAGTTTGAGATTATTTAATGTTTCAAAAAAAGTCAGCAAGATAGAAAGAAAATACAAATATGTCATCAGTAAAAGGAGTATAAATCCTACACTTAGGAGAAATATTTCCAAATCTGACGTAAGCTCGTACAGCTACTTAACATATTACCTTTCGAAAACCAACGAACCTCGGCGTGGAAAAGTAAATTAAAGTTTTATATTCTAAACTGAGGTTGTCACACAAAGCCTCATTGAGGCGAGTATTGAGAGCACTTGACTTCACAAAATTAACAACTTCAATGGTCAATGATAATGACTGCTTCAGGTTTTCTGGTAAAGTTTTTGCAGCTAAGGCTTGCATGTGAATTAATCAGTACGAATTAATAATTGTAGGAAATCTGCCATTTGCCAGTTGTATAAATCTAGACTACGAACCTAACATTGCTGGAGCTCTATCAGTACATATTCCTACAACTCTTTCACAAGACAAATAATTTTCAACTAAAAATTACTGATAGCAGAGGAAACACCAGAACTTGTCTCCAAACATTTCTCATCATCACCTCTCCTTTAGTCTAGCCGGTATAACGTGGGACGTAAAACTTGAAGATTTTATTTAATCTTCATTTTTTCCATAAGTAACAATCGTTTATGTTGTTCACCTGATCATATTCTTTACCTGATCGTTTTGCTGTTGCTCCGCGTTAATTGTACTTGTATTACATCCAACTGACATCTTAACACACTTTAATCCTTCAGATAATACACCAATAGTTTGCCTGACTCCACTATTATTGTGCGCACATTTTATTTCAACTGTCTTAATTTGTTCAATTTTGTATACACAATTGTAATAGATTCCGGAAGTTGTTTGGTTTCACTGATCTTTCAAAGATACAGGTCAACTGATTCTTCACATATCTGGGCACTATTTTATGTAACAAACTCTCTTGATAGGGTATCTCTCAGGTCTTGAACCACGCTCCTGTTATACCCGCTGTTAAAGCCTGGTATACTATCAGCTTTGTAAATATAAAATCTCTTTTGGATGATTTGAGAGATAAATTATCCTCTTTAGCATACTCTCAGCGAAATTGCCAAACCTCTTCGTTGAATTTACAACTATGCAGCGAGCATGAACCATAAAATCAAATACTATGCAGGATGTGTTTGGATGACATTGGAATGTGGTTTTTATTTTTATTTCAAGCTCTTTTACTAATTCTGATTTGTTTGATTTTATCATATTGCCATTTTTGGCCATAAAGAATGACGCTGGTGTTAGCTCAAATGTTAAAAGTTTATTAATTGAGTAGCCACAATATCTTGAAATATCAATTTTGCTCTCAGCATTAGATGTTTCCACTTTCAAATCAATAATTTTTGGCCTTTCTTTACTTTGGTGGCCTCTTCTCAGATTTCATAAAAAAAACTGTTGAAACTGGATTCATTGTACAGCTTCTACTATTATGTTCATGCCACGAACTCCTCTATAGTAATGATTACCTTGTATTGCACTTTCGACCACTTTAGGACCAAATACTTCAATTTCCATTAATGCTTCAAATATTTCATAATATTTAAGATATAGCCCAAAATATACGAGGGTTGGGGCAAAAGTCATGGCAACTATTTTTTTCTTGCAGATATTTGAGCGGATCACAAACTTCTATGTGTCGTGTGGAAGTTCTGCAGGCATAGTGTGTATACAGAAGAATAGATGGCTCTGTGATAGCTGGTAGTAGCACAGCGAGGGCTATGAAATCAGTCAGTTGGTGAGTGTCGTGCGAGATGGAAGTAACCCGTGTTGAGCAGCACGCTTACATGAAAATAGCCGTTCTCATGCGATGGAATGTCACAGTGAATTAGTGGAAGCCCTTGGGAATAATTCCGTACCATATCGAACAGTAGGACGGTGTTAGGAAAGTTTCAGCTAGGACGTGTGTCAACCAGTGAGAGGAACGTTCGGAACGACCTGTCAGTATGCAGACCGACGTGGCACGTGCCGTCATTGAGCAGCTCCTGGATGAAGACAGACGATGGATGCTACTGGAGTTGGCGGAGGCAAGTGGCATCGAGAAACGCACCGTCCACAGGATATTGCGTAAAGAGCTGCAACCACGCAAAATCGCATCACGGTGGGTACCGCATGCACTGACGGAAGTTCAAAGGTGGATGCTCTATGCAATATGCTCCGACCACCTTGCACACTGGCAACAGGACGGCGATCAATTCTTGTCACGAATAATCGCCATCAATGAATTTTGGGCCAGGGAATACGAACTAGAAATGAAACGTCAGTCCGCGGAGTGGCGACATGTTGGATCACCAAGGACAGAAGTTCCGACAAAATCCTTCCCCAGTCAAATTGATGGTGATCGTCGCCGCGTATGACGTCAGGGGTGTCATTGTAGGGCAGCTACTGCGACGTTGGGGATGGGAAGAATTGGAGCACCCATCGTACTCTCCTGACATTTCGCCCTGTGACTTGGATCTCATTCGAAAGATTAAGGAACCACTACGTGGTAGGCGGTTTGCAACACACGAGGACATTGTTAATGCTGTGCGCGAACAGGTGATTTGATTCACACATGGTGCGGCAAATGCTGAGGTGAATGGTATTCAGCGCCTCCCATATCGTTGGCAGCGTGTGGTGCAAGTACCAGGGGATTACTTTGAGGGTCTTTAGGCCCAGGTTTGTCATGTCGACTATATACGTACTGTGTTGTCATTCTTTTGCACCATGAAGGCCATATTGCCCTGTATACTACCGTAATAAATTAGTGTGTTGCGATATTTCAGTGCTATTTATTGTCCACATATGTAGTTAACACCTTGTCCTGTCGTCTGTATATGTCACATTTTTCAACCGGACTGGTATCTTCAAGAAAAAAAAATAGTTGCCATGACTTTTGCCCCAACCCTCGTATTATTATGATTTTAGTTGTATGAAATTAACCCAGTCCAAAAAAGATATTTTCAAACTTATTAGGGAACTACAACTGTAGTTCCTTGGCTAAATGGTATACTCCTTCACTCCACGGAGTTCTACACTCTTGCTTTACCTGTATCAAAAAGTCCTGAGAATTTACCATGGTTGTGTATATAGATGCTTGATTAGTGGCTGGAAAAGGGAGAATGGGAACAGATGCTGAATAGTTTTTAGAAACTTCTTTTTAGTAATAAATGAGCTAAAACGCTCCACGAGGGTAGAGCAAGTACCTCAGAAACTGCTAGTAGATAAGTCATAATTTGATGAAAATCGTGCCATTGACCATGTAAAATCTATTTTTGACGTTAAAACTGATGTTTTCGTCCCTGGAGCAGTTACTGGACATAAATTATAATCAATGTTCTCTCTTTAGGGTTGTTAAACAGCACGAGCTTTTAACAGCTTAAAATATCATTCAGTTTTAGTTGTGTTTACCAAATGTAAGACTATTCAAATCTAAGCTCTGAATTACTGTATTATGATGTACATTCTGAAATAATACTAGGACTGTGTCATGCGAACTACCAATGCCTGATTTTGTATCCTCTTGATGGTCAAAGTTATCCATGGCTGCTCGAAACGGAATACCTCTGGCTAAGTGTGTTGACAATGGGTCACAGGGATTCATCGTTAATTCCACACTTTTGCTACAAAAGAATTGTATATTCTTTGAACAGTGTCATCATAGCTACTGCATAAACCAACGTGGTTCAAATATGTTATTAAAGGTTTAGATTTGCATGTTCCCTGAACTGCCTGTCTACTACAGACATGAAATAGGGTGTTACATGTAACACATATTTCAAAACTACTGATTTTCCTCTGTCGCTTTGGTGATGGAGTATGTTATACTTTTTTATAATCTTTATTTATCTTTTTACAGATGCAGCTTTCTGAAATCCTAAAACATAAAACAAATCAAATAGTTAATCTCACATACTTAGTTTTCTTACCAAGTTTAATTAATGGTTTCAAAAAAATAAATTATATGCATTGTCAATATAAAACTGTATGTAATTCATGTAAAAATGGCGTATCTAATTTAAAATAATGTGCTAATCAATTTTGGTCCGTTGAAAGTTTGTGTTAAAAGCAATCGTTTCGGAGATATAGGCTATTTTCCACCAATGTTGCACTTTGGCTGGTCGGCCATATTGGAAGAAACCTCCCCATACCAGAAATGCGTACCCAAGGTAAAAACAGACAGGAAACAAGTTTTGAAGAGAAATTCTCTATACACTTTGTTAAACAGTCGTCAGTAGTATGGCTCCGGCACTAATACGTATTTTAAGGGAGAAGAGGATTCACATATTCCTCTCGTGCGAAGAACGGGTATTTCAGCTAATAATATACGAAAATATGCTACATTTGCGATATGAAGCACAAACTACATTAATACTCATGTTCGTGGCTAAAGAGCGCGCGAGAAACGAGTAGATCACGATTGGCGGCGTAGTTCATAGTCTCTTGGTCAGACAGCTCCCGTCGCTGTCAGTTAGCAGAAACTAGAGACTCAATCATTGGTTGAAGTGAGAAAGATTGACAAATGTTCAGGACTAACTTAGTGCACGAGCGACTCTAAACTTTTTTTCTTTCGGTACTTGAAGAGATAAACGAGTAGAAAGTAAAGTAGATATTCAAGAAACTAAAAGTATAACTTGACTTCTTGTTCGCTTTCAAAAATTTTTCATGGATGAAAGATTAATAAAATATCTACTGATAAAAATCATCACAGATTTTCTTTAAAATTCAAGTCTGGGAATTGTCAAACCACAAAAGAGTTTGAACTCCCATCTTACTTCTTCAAGTAAGTGGTTAAGTTTGCCCTATGCAATGATGCACTGTCATCGGTAAATTCCTTGTCATCCCGCGACAGCATGCCTATTTTAAAGAAGGGAGCCTATTTTCGTGTATATCATGGAATTACTTCGCATAAAATGAGGTTGCTACGACCTTTCTAAATTGCATGGCACTTACGCCGCCACATTTCAGTGTATGATAGAGGAATTGTCCATCCACTGTCGACCGGTGTCCGAGAATTTCGGAAAATGTGTTTTCATCCGAGAATGGAAAATGGTTCCAAAAGTGTTGTGGCTGCTGCACGTGCTGATGGCCCACTTGCGTCTTCTTGTAATCTTTAGTTCTGTAAGTGCAGCTTTGTTTTTGTCGACGCGTCGGTACATTCCAGCACTATGCAAAAACCACTAGACGGTCCATGCTAATCTGTCAATCTGGATTTGATGTAAATGGTGGATATAGATGACTGGGTCCTTGCACTCCGGAGGATCTCTCTCTCATTTTAGGTATGGTGTTGGGCCTGGTCGACCCGATCTTGGGTCTGCGCATGTTTTCTCATTCTGTTTGAACACTATAATCCTATTAACAGTTGCTATTGCTATACGAAACACAGTACTGAGGGTGCACACTAACTTTACTAATTCCTAATGCCCATTGATGCAATCTATGGTAAAATCCAACAGCTTCTCGCAGTCACATCCGCTGGTCATGGTAGCACTTGTACTGAATGATCATACCATTATAACGGAATATTCACCGGCTGTTCGCATTTATTTGGCGTTTCCAAGAAATCTTATTACCCTGCGGTGGGTGGATGTCGATTTACTTATGTCAGGGTAGTATATTTAACGTTCGAAGAAAAGGATCATCTTCGTTATCATTCAGTTTGGAAGGAAGGATTTAACAACTTCTAGTTTCTACATTGATCTTTAACAATGACTCGTATGACCTATGGAACCCGGAGGCTCAATGTCGCATTCACAAAAGCTCTCCAATTATTTCTGTCCTTACTCATCTGGATCTAGATTTTACTTATATTCCTGTTTCTTCGGAATCCATCTTAATTTTGTCCTCCTACCTGCGTCTAGATCTTCCTAATGATCTTTTTCCGATTGGATTTTCCAATTAAAAATTTTGAAATCTTTCCTACTTCCTTCTATTCTTGGTTCATGGCCTGCCTATCTAAAACATAATGACTCGGAGTAACGATCTTAGATAAATAGTGTAAGTTATGCACTATTTATATGAAGTTTCCGCCATTCCCCATTCCCGTCCCTCTTAGATCCGAATATTCATCTCAGATGTTTATTTTCAAATACTTTGAATCTGTGTTTTTAAATATTTTCCCAGATCAAGCGACCATGTTTTGCAATCATACAGCACAACATGCACAATTATCGTTTTATATATTTTAAGGTTCAAATTCTTCGCCAGGATTCTACTGACAAAGAGTTCAGACTGAATAATAACACGAATTCTCTGCTCTCAGTCGACATTTAATTTCTTCGTTGATATGGCTTTGATCTGTTAATGTTGATCGTAGATATTTGAAAGTATCCATCATACTGGAAAGTATTATTTGATGGCGACGTATCCATATTTTACGGTATTATGTTAACAGCGAATTTCCTTATATATTCATTTACACAGTGAAATATTGCAAGTAATTGTTTTTTTCTTCTTGAACACTGTTTTGACATCGGAATTTGTACTTCCGGTTTCAATATTGAATACCCATAGAGCAAAGATAATTATAAATAGCAAGACCTTTAAAATATGGACTCAGAATCCGAAAATTGTAATCCGTATCAACCCTTATTACTCCATTGAACTGGAGGTGGTAGATATAATTGAATTTACCTACATAAGAAAGAAACAGTAAAATATAGGAAGAATTTTGTACTATAGTCCCTTCAGTCCCCTCACACACGTATATTCACACTTTTTTTATTTATTTATTTTATCCTAAGAAAAGCATACATTCCACGAAGTTACAAACTTAGATAATCCTTTGTATCTGAACACGAAATCAAGAGTATATTATGTTTATGATGGCTGCTACTAGCTAAGAATT
This sequence comes from Thermobia domestica, assembly GCF_964235325.1. Taxonomy (NCBI): domain Eukaryota; kingdom Metazoa; phylum Arthropoda; class Insecta; order Zygentoma; family Lepismatidae; genus Thermobia; species Thermobia domestica. The sequence continues at coordinate 120,188,610 of NC_137466.1, forward strand.
CAAAGATTAGATTATTGTTTCTAGTTGTTGATTCCGTATCTAGTTTCAATTTAAATCAATATGTGAGTGAAGTTATAAGTAGATGTTCTATACATTGTTCTTTTTATGGTACAATAAGAATATACAGAACGTTACTAAAATATTAGATACATCTGTAATTTATAACACAGTCACAAGTCACAAAATTTAGCTTTTTTTTTTTTTTTTTTTTTTTTTTTTTTTTTTTTTTTTTTTTTTTTTTTTTTTACGAGTAGCTGTTTAAATGTAGGTTGGAAAATTTTGTTCTATAAAACGTCAAAGTTTACCACCAAAAATGTCTATGGTCGGCTTTAGACGCTACAAATCGGGAAGCAAAGTATGTTTCTATCGCATGGATGAAAATTCGGCGTATTTCGCACCCAAATTCGCTCTTGAAAATATTAGGAAATTTTATGATTTGGTAAAGAAAAAGTCACGAAATTTCATTTCGGAATTTTAGTAGACACCCTGATGTGTTGGCACACCTGTCCGTTGTTAGTAATGTATCATATTATGTGATCGACTGCAGTGCGTTAGGTTGGGTAGAAAAAGGCATGTGTTCTAGTAACAGACATTCGTGATGGAAAGTGGGAGACCTCTTTTAGTTCCCAACAGATCAAATTACGAATGCAGTTAGATAACACAAGTGTATCTAAGTTTCCATGAAATGAAATGAAATCTTTCAGTTTAACGTACCACAATATGTTTGATTAGGCTAAGGGAGACGATGATAAAGCAAGTGAATGATGATGGAAGAATTGGTGAAATGAGAATGTGGAAGGAAACGGGAGTTCTGAGAAAACACACGAACACAATGGTGTACACCACAAATTTACTTGGCCGGGGATAGAACCAATTACCCCACCCACTAGAGGTAAGCGCTCTGCCACTGGGCCACCGTGCCCCCTCTAAATTTCCAGCTTAAGCAGTTTGGCATAGGTGTTGATCAGTCAACTAGTAACTCTTCTTTTATGTATAAATAAGTATACCAATATTGGAAAAGGCAGAAATATAGCCGTCCCAAAAGGCCGTAATTTTCGGATCTATGAGACTACTCGCACACACAACACTTGGGGGCATCTTTGTAAGTCAGCCCATACACTTTCGAACTACCCGCAATAATTTATCGGGCGCGCTTACACGTTCTGTTACCTAGCAGTCGCATATTTTACCATAAACGACCGTCTGTAGTAGTTCTCGTTTCTAATGACTTTTCTGATATACAAGAACTAAAGGACAGTCATTGTCTCTGATTCTGAAGTGAAAGAATTTTAAATATGTAATCATTTACGATATAAAAATTATCTCCAGTTGCCATGAAATGAAATATAAAACTTATTGAAAAGTGCTTGTAACACGAGGAACTGAGCTCCCACGAACCAAATTCTAGGAAAACATTTAAAATCAGAAAAGATTTAAAATCAGAATGATTCACGGCATCTGCTTCTTTAAAAATGTTTCTTTACAAATTAAGTAGTAAAATGACATCTATCAAAAGATGTATCCAAATAAGCATTATATATTCTAAGAAAATTTACAGATCGCTGTAAGCTAAAAGAAGTCTAGGAACCAAGGCGAATTCACTATTTGAAAAAATATAATTCCCAAATAATAAATTGTGTTTTATATTTTGGTATAATTTTTAAATACTATTACATTTTACACTATAATAATAATTGTGAAAACTAGCGTAGCTTTTGAAGGTTTCATTTAAAATCTAAATATAGTGTATATTTTTACAGCAAATGCAGAATAGCTTTGATGTGGTAATGAAGAGTCCCGAATTCTTGAACATAAAACACGAAACTCTGTCAGCCCTTTTGGAGAGCGATAAATTAAATATCAGAGAGGTGGATGTAATGAAAGCTGTACTTAATTGGGCAGGTGCGGAGTGTTCCAGACAGAAGCTTGAATATCATGGACATAATCTAAGGAAAGTGTTGGATGAGGACATTAGTAAACTCAGGTTTCTAGCCCTTACAGTTGAAGAGTTTGATAGTGTTGTTGTAGATTCAGAATTGTTAACGAAAGAAGAAGAATGTACAGTGTTTAGATGTTTAGCTCTGCCAAATAAATACATTCCTCTTGGTGTTATTTGCAGCAATAGGCAGCAACGTGTCAGTTCTGAAGTTATTAGAAAGATTAATTGGATATTCAGCGTAAGTGAAAAAACCCGGCCTTGTGAGATAAAAGAACTAGTATTCATGGCTTTGGACAACGTCAGTTTATGCGGGTTGCTATATCGTTGTAAACGTTACTATGATAATTATCATCGTGGCTACCGTTGTAACCATGGTACTCAGTCGATTACTGTTGCCTTGAGTGATGGCTTTAAAGATATCATCGCACCTGTTAGGATAGAAAGTAACAGCGCAACTTGTATATCTGTCGAGTCCGCAATAAATGTGCGAACAATGTATTTTCCAGAATCAGTTCCTCTGTTCTTTGGTGTGACATACACAATAAGAATAATAGTTAGTTGTGAAGGTAACTGTTACCGTATACTTAAAGTGCCACCTGATGCGAAGTTGAGACTTCTTAGTGAAGAAACGAATGATATCCATGGTTTTATAATTAGTAAATGAGAAAAAAAGGAAGAAAAAGTAGAATATGCCGTGTATTACATACTAATCAGTCAGAATTTATATTACGTTATGGACATTTATATTGTCACTCCACTTCTACCACACCTATCTATTATTTTGTTAAGTAATACTGTCTAGTTCACTCATTTTTACTGCTTTCTTCACTATCAGGTATATTCTTGACATTACAAATTTCATTGTTACGGAACTATGCATATATCATTCAAAAACTATGAAACAAATTTCTAACATATTTATTACATAGCTCATCTCCTTTTCCTTTTTTTTTTTTTTTTTTTTTCTATGGACATCTTTGGAAGAACGAAATTCCGTGGGGCAAAACTGGAGTCAAAAAATTTAGAAAAAATATTTAATGGGATTCAAAACTTACAGAAGTGAAAAAATGCATTCAGGAATATATGAAATTATCCCTGCTTGCCAATAATCATGCACAGATATGACAAAAAGAAATAAAGACAGAATAAAAGATCATATTAGAGTCGCAAAAGATGAGGAATCAGCTATCTCGGATTATCTAAGCATTTAAATAAATCAAAACACCCATCAAGGAAGTAAACATTCTACGCTAAACCTTGTCATTCCTTGTATATAAATCTTATTTCATCAGAACGAAGGAACCAAAATTAAATTTAGATAAAGGCAGCTTAGACAAAGAGTGGGATTACATGATAAATTTCTAACCTATGTGCAAGTGAAACTTACGTCTCATAGTTTTATTAAATTTATGTTCGTGTTCAAAATCGTAGTTATCTACAAATTTACTGATCGTGTCTTACAGCTTTACTCGTCAAGAAATTTTAGTGACTCGCAACATTGGAATTAACAGGATTTTTTGTTCTTCAGTGTTTAACAACAAACTTATATTCTACATCATTTTAGATCCAATATAAAAAAAGTTGTACTTACAACTTTGTACAGGAGAAGTGGGAACTCAAATTTTATCCTAAGGAATTTCGTTCCTCCCAAGCTGAGGACAGCAAGACAAGCGGGCAAAATATATTAGAAAAATTAAATAAATCTACAGAAGAAGAAAGTTTTTTTGATTGTAGACAGTACCTTCGCTCTCAAATTTTCTTTTCGGTTGTCCATTCTGTTGTGCAGAAAAGAATTTCTACGAAGAAGTTATGGTAACTGTTATTGTCTTTGGATAAGAAACATTTTTTAATCTGAGAAGACTTTAAAGTGATGTCGATTCAGTAGTATGAAGTGAAAAAGAAGAAAAGTCTTAACGCACCAGAATTTTAATTCTTTTAAGTAGAATTTTATCAAAATATTCGTAATTAGAAAGGATATTTTTAGTTTGGTTAAAACACTTCCAGGTAAGCATCAGATGAAGTACATTCAAAAATCCATAAAATTTAATTTTAAGAATAGCGTTTAATTATATAGTTATTAATTTTTTCTCATTATTTTGATAACGAGTATCATTTCGATTTAAGTCCAAATAATTATTGTCACATTCCAGCTTTCACAATATTTAATATAAAGTAATTCTCAACTAGATAAATTGCCGTTAATTAAAACGTACGTTCTGTTCAATTATAACTTTTTTTTTTCATTTACAATTTAAGAAAGACAGTCCTCTGGTTAATGTTATTTTTGTTCGTGTTTCAATTTGTTACTATTTTTTCGATTAATACCATCGTTTGTATTGCCAGAGTTGTTCAAGTTACAAGTGTTAAGAGTTACACCTAGGTATCTAAGTATAATTTTTCAAACTGGTTTAGGATGTCTCCCATATAATAGTATACAGGGATGGCAGTTACTATTATAGAATAATAATGTAAAAAGAAATGTCTTCAGAATCGCATTTTTTTAGAACGTCTCCAGTTACGATAAATTTCGTCCAGTGCTATGTGGCCACTGTACATCAGAGAAACTTGAATTTTGCACTTTTTTGGAAGATTATTTCAAAGCAGGTGTAATGCAGTGCCGTGTCCTTGGGAGGGCGAGCGAGGCCCAGGTAAGGAGACGCAAAATTCGGGAGGAAAAAAGAGAGGAAAAATTACTTGGAATATTACTAGTATGTACTTAAATCCTCTTCCTGCTTTAGGAAATGATCCTATAATGTTACTCATGTTAGTAAAAGGCATATGCACATTTATAAAATATGTAGAAGGAAAAAAGTAATAAAAAATGCTCAAAATCAAGTAAAAGCGGGATTTATTTTTGAAAATTTTCTTACTCTTCACGCTAACCATGACGGCGCTTCGCAGATAGTCTGTCGACCTCACTCATGTGTACGGGGGCGCCGTTCTATACTTTCGCCCCGGGCGCTGATTTTCCACTTCACGGCATTGTGTAATGGTTCCAAAAATTGTTTCGGAGCATGTGTAATGGTTTCAGAAATTTATTCTTAATATGCAGTTCCGTCTCCTTTAGCTTAAAGAGCATAACATTGAGCATTAAATAAAAGATATACGGTAAAAAAAGAAAGTGCTCACAGTAAGTGAACCGATTAATGTTCTCGATTTGCTCATGGTTCGAAATTACATCCTGTCGTCTTGTTTCCATCAAAAATTTCTTCTCACTTCCCATATCATATTTCCAGCATAAAATGACTTCATATCAGTTATGTTTGCAAAAGTGTTTTTAATGATTTCGATTAAAAATAAAATATTGTAGATTTAGTATGTTCCATTAAACATAATTGTAGAAATAACAATAACAACAAGAAAATGTTAAGAGCAGTATTTAGAATTTTGTTTAGACATATAGCATTTTCGTGAATTTAATTTTAATCTTTTACGTTGCTGAATTGAGAATCATGCCATTTGTTGGTAAGTTCAGAGATGTGAAAATAACCGTGCGAAACGGAGAGACCAAGAGAAGAGAGTTATAAATTTAGAATCGTGTTTTACATACAATATTGTTATGATAAATTTGAGTCACGTATGTTGTTAACTAGCGCATTCCGTTGCTTAAAAAACTCAAAAACTCACCGCTATACAAACAGAACTTTCAGTCCTTTGCTAAAGGTCCATTCTCGAAAACAATTTTTTGTATTTTTCGTGATCTAAGATTTCTTTTCATGTACATTATTAAGTTACTTAAAAAAAAGATAAAAATCAAGTTTGTTTGTGACAACTTTCTGTGGTATAGAAAATTGTACCGCGAGTGTAAAAGAAGCCAGATAAATGTATAAAGAAAAAAAAAGTAGAACTTATACTGCACCATTGATTTACATATGGAGTTATTTTTTTATATTTCGGACATAGATGTAATGGTCCTGCTTTAGAAGACAAATGATGTGAAATCGAAGTGCTAAATTAAAGGTTAGAATGAATAAACCACTAAAATCCACTCGTAGCTTATCTAATCTTGGGGCCATGGATAAACGACTATTTTTCCTGGAAGAGGAAAGACTTTCCTCTACCTCCTGGAGCTAGCAACCGCAAACTTCACTGGAGTTCGCGAAGGAGTCAATGCTGCCAGATTTCTGAATGACCTTGTTCCTCCCTGTTTGAAGGTTTTCATATATAGATAGATAGATAGATAAAAGCTAAGTGTGTAAATACCTCTAAAAGGGTAAATATTTATTCTCAATTCCTGCAAGAGACTTTACTTTTGGTGCTATAATTTACAACTTAAGGCAGGCAGTAGGGTTATTTTCCTTTTTTTCCTCTTGAGTTTTATAAGTTTCCGGATTTTGTAAACCATAATAAAATGAATCACATCCTTGTAAATTTAAATATCATTTTTTTAAGTTTATAAAGGAAAGGAAAAAAAAGACAGTTTTGATTTAAGTCTTCTTCATCCATGAATGAGCAGTAACATATAAAAAAGTTAAAACAGTTTTTTTTTTTTCTACTGTTTTGAAACTTCAAAGAAACGAATAGAAAGAAGAGAAAATCTTAGCTTAGAATGCTTTCTTTATAAACTTAGTTTCTTATAGAACGCTTCAATTTAATGTTTATGGCCACCAATGTCAGTAGTTGTCAGTTGGTAAATTTGAGTTCTCTAGTTTCCCTCAACACATTGTTCAAAGTGATTGTAGTGTGCTGGTGTCTTAGTATTTTCTCGCTGCGTGAAAATGTCCTATTTCTTTCGGCCGTGGATTAGTAGTTCGGCGGTACCAAATGATCCGCAACCTGGCCCTTCTGGAAAGAGAAGTCCAAGTAGCACAAAGGAGGATCGTGTACTTGGAAGTGGAGCAAAGCGTCCTTATAGCGCGAAATGTACAAGTTTTTGCGTGAAGTTATTCGAAAAGGTGGAGTTTTACCTAGCAAAAACGTTATGAAGCTAACAGCCGACGCTACGCGGATTGGACTCTCAACAATAAAAAGTATTTTACAAATTCCAGATCCCAGTGTTTATCGAACGCCAAAAAAATTACACGTGAACAGAGAGCACGGCAAAATAGATTATTTTACTCGCGATTTGCTGCGACGTACGGTGTATGGGTACTATAAGAAAGGAGTGTCACCTACTGTAAGAACGCTGTCTCGAATTGTGTGTGAGAATACATCCGGGACTAACTATGAATTTTCTTATTCGATTAGAACATTACGTCGTCTGTTACATAGTATGTGGTTTTCGAATAAATCAGTGTCTAGAAAAAGCGCGAAATGTGAGTCCAATGAAATTATTTCTTGGAGATACCGTTCCGCGGGATACTGTGACGTATACCTAGACGAAACTTAGTACGAAAGCAACACGTACCAAATGAAAACTTGATCCGACGACTCTGACAGTTGCACAGTTTCAACTTCGGACAAAAAGTGGGAAAGGATCGTTATTATGCACTGTGGTGGCCGATTTGGTTTTGTGATTGTGCTTTATTTATAACCCACAAGAAAATATCTGATGCTCCTGTCGATTATCATGGGACAATAAACGCAGAAATTTAAGAGAATTAGTTTGTAAACTCCATACTAAAACGCTTAGAGGAGCCATCAGTTATTTCCTGGTAATTAATTATTGATAGATGAGGATCAGAGATGGAGATTGTGTTAGGTAAGAGTAGAGGATCAATAATTCAAATAAGTAATAAGATGGGAGGAATGAAGAGATAGTGTTGGATAATGTCCCTTGCCATAGCCGTGTAATTAATCCGAAACCTAATACATCGTGGAGAAAAGGAACCATTCTTAATTATATGCGAATCCACAATATCGCCATACCTGGTCCGGTCTCGATAATACCTGTTCTCCAAATTATTGATGAACAACTGCCTGCGAACAAAAGAAGAAAAAGGTACGCAATAGCCGAACTGGCAGCATCATATGCTGTTTTAAGATTACCTCCATATCATTGCGTATTTAACCCAATTCAAATGATGTGGTCACAATTAAAACGGACGGTAGCATTCCAAAATATGAAAGGTGAATCCCTACCGAAACTGGTATCTTTATTAAATAGTGCATTCAACAGAATTAGAGTTGACAAGTGGAAAAATTACATAAGACACGTGGAGGATATTGAAGACAGTTACAGAGATCTTCAGTCGGTTTTCAATAACTCAAGCAGAGTTTTAGTGGAAATAACAGATTCCTCAACAGACGATTCTGACTTAGATCAAAAGTAGCACTTGGCAAGGTAAGACAGTATTCCATACTTCTTAATATTCTCTTATTTTCGTAGATCATGCACCTTATAATATTTGTGGTTGATTATTGTTCAATTGAATTTTTTCTTCAAAATATTTGTATTCACGAACGGGCGAACATATAATCCCATGTTTAAACAGAATTCCCTATTTAAAAATAGTTTGCCCAATTTACTTTTAATAATTATATAATAAATTAATATATTGATATATTTTATTGCAAGTTTCTATTTTGTAATATGTTTGATAACTCTCGCTCTTGTAGAAGAATTCATATACAGTTAGAGCAGTGGTTCTCAACCTAATTTCTATTACGACCCCCATTTTATCACATCCTCTTGCCAGCGATCCCCTTATAATTTCTGGTTTGTAATAAGCTTGTATGGGATTTGTAATATACCTGTTGCGTAGATCTCACGATATCCATCTATTTCTGTAATAGTAGAATCCATTTCTTGTATATAGTGGTTACAGTAACTCCCCTAAAAGCGAATGGATTAAAACCAAATTTGGTCAGTTCATTCATATTACAAATATCGAATCCGATCCATCACACTGTTTCAAAATGGAGGCCTTTTAAAAATTTTAAAACTTTTTAATCCCTTAATTTCGGATGTATGATAATAAAAATAAAAGTAATTTTTAATTTTCGTGAAAAAAGCTTGAACAGTTGTTAAAACAAGTTATTGAGTATTTTAAATGACTTGATAATGTGCGTCACGAAGATTGAACCGGACATTGCCGCACTAGTGAAATCACACCATGCTCAGGTATCTTATTAGCTTTCAATTTTAATTGTATTTCAATATAAAGATTTTGTTGCATTTGTATTTTTCTGGTGTTTCAATATGCAGTTCTCATTAGTTTCATATCATATCTCTTTCATTTAAATTGATTTTTAAACTACTCTGCACCTGTTGAAAATATTTAGTAGACCTATCTTTTGTTGTTGTTAACAGTATGTATAAAAATTAAAATATGCCTATCAGAACAAATTTTAAAATATTTTCTGCTATTAGATTCTAATCATATTTCTCTCATCCGCGTATCTTCGCGATCCATATAAAACCCTGGGGGGTCGCGACCCCCCAGTTGACAACTCTGAGTTGGAATAATACTGGCAGTTTTGTTTTATTACCACTGACAGTTTAATATATTTCTTTTATCTTTTGTGAATCATTACTCGAAGGCCGAAAATAACATAGAAGCAGGTATCTGATATACACACCAACAAAGAAGTGAAAGTTTCATAGGTCTGAAGGTAGTCGAAGAGGAGGGAATTTCCCTGGCCATCCTAGCTACAGACCTGGTTTCGGTATGAACATCGGTTAAAACACCTGGGCGATATGTATTTTTTTTAATTAATGCTAATTATTTAACACCTATCCCTATAAAGCATTTAAATTTCTTATGGATAAATCCAAAAATTCGCCAAAATTACTTTTAAAAGTCAAGAATATAAAATTACTGAACAAGATTTTTTTTTTTTTTCGAGACGAGGTGGAAAAGAATTCTTTGAGAATCGAGACGAGACTTCTCCAGACTTAACAAGGCGTCTCTTCTCGTGGGCAACACTAGCCAAGACTGAGTTAACTCGTTTTCGTGCCTCCCAAACCAGTAGCCTTACTTAAGTGAAAAGAGACCACATATCAGAATAATATATAGCAAGTCCTAAACATTTCTTTAATATCGCCTATTAATTGGCTTCAATGATCAGAACCATAAACCCATCCCAAACCACTAACGTTAGGATACTTTTTGATGTAAGACATTAGCAAGCGATTGCATTATATTAATTTCAATACAATAGTAGAGTATTTACATACATCATTTTCACAATAACCTGTTTTAAATTTTGTTTTAAGTTTAGTTTACTGACAGCTTTATCAACCAACTGCTAATCAAATTTGCAACTTTCTGATATTTTGCATTAATGTTTGTTTTTAATTACCTGAGACGTTTTGTTTAATAAAACTAAAATTATATGTATAATATTATAGATGACGACCCCATTTTCCCTTCTCAGCAACGGAATTTAAAATAATAATAACTTCAGGGATTCCTGAGATAATCTATTCGTAACAAAAACTATTTGAACCCTCTTTTACTCTCTTATAGGAAATATTTCAAGAACATCTTTTCTTAATTTTTGATTTTGTGACAAAGGAACATTCTGTACAAATTCATGTTTCTACCTTTAATAGTTTGACTTAGTTATTGATGAGTAAGTCACTTTAATCTTTTTTATATAAATAATAGTGTAGATAAGTTTTTTTTTTTTTTTTTTTTTTTTTTTTTTTTTTTTTTTTTTTTAATGAATGATTCGCGTTGAATTTTGATGTTTTCGCCCTATTTGAATTATGTTGTAGGCACTGGATCATTTTCCATTTTTCTTAGACCATTTTTCCATCACACAATTTACGTGTAAATATATTTCTAGTACGGTTTTCTCAATGGTTTGCTAAAGAAGAGAAAAACATATGGTGTCCACACATTTTCAAGAAAAAATGTGTCAACCTTGTCCCCCAGCATGTGCGCAAAAGACTTTTGTGGTCACTTGTGGTTATGCTTGCGGAAGGGTCTGTTTCTTACAAAGGGTATGGGTAAGGAACCTTTATCGATGGCCGCGACTGTAAATGGTTTTTCCTCTGTTTTAATATTATATTGTCTCGTATTCAACTTTTTCATTTCACTTGCGCCATCTGAAGAAGGACCACGTTTAGGCTTGAAATATAAAGACCTTCAAACAAACGCTTAGAATGGTACGTTAAATCGTTAAATTTGTAAATATTGGTTTAAAAAAAGAAAAAACAGGCGTTGATTTCAAAGTATAAATGTAAAACATTTAGCTTTTCTTAAAAATTAAATAAATAATCAAGTGAACAAATCCTCTTGCTGGAGACTTTACTTGAATTGGCCTAATGTGACTTATAAACAAATTTAAAGAAATATGATGAAAATCAAGATATTTTCTACCAAATACAAAAAGAATTTAATATGTAATTCCTTATATATCATTATTCTGTAGAGTCTTTCCGGATGTACTCCTAAGTTGATATATAAAAACCATCCTACTTTCCTTTATGACATATTTTCACTCGCATTTGCAGATAGCACCTTCTGTGCCATGATTATACAACTAATTACACATGTTATGTATCAATTAAGTATTCGTTATTTTGATCCTTATTAAAAGAATCGTGCTTATTGCAAATAAAACTTACGTGCCTATGGTGTATTTTCAGTGCGTATTAATATACTTTAAATACTTATTTTTATTACTTTTGTGGTGTGTAATGTAAGTGCCATTGTATTTTGAATTTGCTTAAAATAAAAGTACTGTTCAATATTGTCTATGCCTTAACTAACAGATGAATTTACTTGAATATTATTGATGTACCGTATATTAAGTATGTATTAAGTGGTATCTTGGAATCCGAACTTAATCCATTACAGAATCTCGTTCAAATTTCAAGACAATTTTAAATAATAAAAACTGAATTAGTCCGTTCCTGGGGATAACGAATGGTAATAATATATGAATAAAAATGTAAATTAATAAAAATAAAAATTAAAAACCTGTATGTACCTTAAAAAGGATGACGCGTATATGGAAGTTGGAGGAAAGCAGAAAGATTATATTGGTAGGTTGGAAACCGAATCACCTTCCATGATAACATCATGTAACTGCATTTTTGGGTGAATGTACAGTCAGCGACAAAAGTTCTTCCCGTTTGATGAAATTAGTTTCGTAAATAACTCAGATGAAAGGACAATTTGAGTACAGTTTTCGGTATTTAAAAAAAAATGTAATTTTGTGTACGTTCCAGCCTTGAAACTCGGTGAAGCGGTGTACGTACCACCGTTATTCCAAAATAAATTGTACCAAACAAATAGAACTTTTGTCGTTGACTGTACACACAAACACACATGAAAACATGTTAGGTGTTCTAATTTGCAGGTTAAAACTTGTTCGAATTTTTCGTTTGGATTCCAAGTTATTCGAGCTCAGGGGCGTTCGGATACCAGAGGTAATAGTGTACTTTTTTTTTAAAAAAATCACTTTTGAAGTATGTAATAGTCGTTCCATCGTATTCTCAATTTCCTTAAGATAAAAGTACTCTTGAACATTGTCTATGTTTTAACTAACAACTGAATTATTTTTGTACCAATTTATCTCAGTAATAATTTTACCTGTTCTTGTATGTAGCACAAAATAATAATAAAAAAGATAAATAAGACCTTGTGTTTAAATTTTCATAACAGTTGTTCTCTTTTAAGACTACATCCCATCAAAAATTTGTCAGGGTAGTATGTAACGATAACAAACTTCTGTGTTCGTATCTAATATAACTTTGCTTTAACAAACAGGGTTGTTTTGTTTAAAACAAATTTTCTGTACGTTTTAAACATGTTTATTTTTATTTTATTTTATTTTTGTAAAAAAAATCTACCAGAAGAAGAAAATTGTCAAAAAGTGCTCATCATTCAGACGACAGTTTTTTTCTCATGTGAATGTTTTGATTTCTCGTGGCTACAGCAGGTCAATGTGGTGATCTACGATTTATTTTGTTTCTTTTTTCTCGTTTTTAACGTATATTGTACTGTTTAAATGCTTCTCAGTTAACTTGCGAGAAAGTGTCGTAGTCGAAGGTTGGACAACTTGTAAAACTGATATTAAAAAATAAATAAAATAATTATCACGGAAACAAATGTTTGTGTTGTATTCAGAAAACGATATTATTTGCTAAATTGCGATTCTGAAATTAAAATATATCAGGCATTCGTTGATACAGCACATGTTGGTTCTCAATCTCTGTACAACTTGGAATCGTTTAACGAGTTTTACGGGAATATAAAAGGACAACATTTGGAGCAAATTTATTAAAGTTAACTCAAACTCCATCAGATAAGAAAACGAGTATACGAGCTCGCTGCAAAAAGTGTAAGAAAGAAATGATTGATTTAGTTCAAAGAATGAAAAATCATTATGAAAAATGCAATACTGTGAAAAAACTGGAAACCCAAACGAATGGTAAAAGTGTTGATCCGATGATTCTAACGTCAGTGATGTGGCTGAGATGCAAATGGGAGCTTTAGGTAAGAATTAATTTTGTATCAGCAATATCTTTTTCATTATATTATAAAACTTTAATTTCGTCCCTGTTCCCCACCTCAGTTCTAAATTTTCTTAAATATCTTACGCCTTGGCATAGCTTGTACGAAGGGACCAGGCGAGAAAGCGCAAGGTATGGCAGTCGCCCGCGTAATTAACCATTAAAGAGTGATATTTATTGTGACATCAGCGTCGAACGTCAATGTCTGGGACAATTTGATTTCAATTTATTCGTCTGTATGTATGTATGCACCACGCTACAGGGCAAAATTTTCGGTCTTTTAACATTAAATTTTGAGGGTAGAGGCACGAAACGTAGGAATTTGCTGTATAAATTTTGACTGCGATCCGACGTAAAATTTAAAAATTAGTGGTTCGGATTTCACTTTAAGCAAAAAGCCTGTCTCATATAGCCGTGCTACTGATCCAAGACTGTAACCAATCAAACTAAATAAACTAATTTTATGCGTTTCGAACAAATTTAGTTTGCAGGATAAATTTGGCTCCAATTCAGTTTTTATAAAATATTTTTAGAGATGGGGCGTCAAAGTACAAGGGATCCAAGTCCATTTTCAGAAAGGTTCACCAAATGTAGTATCTTCGTAGCCAAGGATACGAAATAAATGAAACAAAAACCACTTGAAAGGAGTGTGGACTAGAGTCTCAAAGGATAGCTGCTAGACACGGGCGTTGATGGAATGAGGGAGGAGGGCTAATTCCCTCTCCTTTCTCATAAATTTAAGATATTAACATTATGTTGTGTACGCTGCAGCGTGGGAATGATTAGCAAGGGAAGCTCGGAATGCCATAGTCCATGATGCATAATTACGTTAAATAAATGCAGGGTGTGCAGAAAAGAAATCACTGACGGAAAACTTCATATTTTCACAACCACGAATCCGAGGTGAAAGAAAGAAAAACTACATGACAAGATACAATCTAGATTTTTATATGATTGCCACTAGAGAGGGGCGTTCGTTTAGGGGCCATCCGCCTCCTACTCTGAATTTCAGATTTTGGGGGCAGTAATGCAAATTTAGAAACTTTTTGCTGAGCAAAGTCCAACATAAAAATTTGAAGTCCTTACACCGAATAAATACGGATTTTGATCAGTAATCCATCTCCATTAGCAGTAAAGAGCTATAAGCCTATGTTGCTCTCTTGTATATTTTTTTGGCCCAAGGATTCCAAAGATGGCTCTACTTTCGAGTTTCGGGCCTGCTTAAAATTCTGGAAATTGGGCCTAAGCAACTTTCTAGTTTTAATGATGTGTATGTTCTCCGTATTTATTCGGTGTAAGGACCTCAAGCTTGTTCTGTTGGACTTTACTTATCTAAAGATTTCTAAAATTGCCTTACTGCCCCCCAAAATCTGAAATTCAGGGTGGGGATGGGGGCGGTTGCCAGATGAAACTATCTTACGGCCTTTCACGTGGTTTTAGTTGCATTTGTTTTGGGCTCTTGACTTCAAAGATATTACGTTTTGAAATAGAATTCATTTGCTGAGCAAAACTGAACTATATTGAAAATGGATTTGGATCCATTGTGCTCAAGTTAGCGCAACATGAAGTGTGCTTCAAATATTACTTTTCGAAAATTTATTATTTTAAAATAGTTTTATTTGCATCCATGTTCTGAAATAGTAATCGAATTTTGCAACAAAAATCTCATTCGCCTCCACGAAACGCGAGCCTATCCCCTAAATGCATAACTAGAAAACTTTCAGAAGCGGTAACTTCGAAAAAACTTGCTTTAAGGCTAAAATAACCGCACAACCATATTTCTGGCAAAATTCTAGCCTTAAAACATGTAACATGATTCCCTTTGCATGTGAAATTTCGAATACCAAGCAAAGGTGTCCGCCATGATGCTTGATAGCACCACCATCTGATGTGTCAGACCACTTTCAAGTTACATCATTCTCCCTCAACGCCCAAGGGTGGTGAGGACTTTTGTTTCACCATGTATATTGATAGATTGTGTGAAATCTCTATAGTAGGTAGATTTCAAAATTACTTAAAAAGCTTATTTCAACCAAGAAAGTACTTACGAGTCACTGGCAAGAGGGTGTAATAGAAGGGGTTCGTGATATGAAATAAGTTGAGAATTACTAATCTACACTGAAATATTCTGTACCCAACACAATGCAGTCTTAACGAGAATAAAATAAATAAGAAGATCGGTTGCAAGAGCAAAAAAAAGTCTTAATAAATACGTTATTACACGATTTTGAAATTTGTTTAAAATCATGTTTTAAACTGTTCAAAATGTTTACAACATGTATTTTTTCGTGTGTGTTTTAAAACATTTTGAACACCTTTTTCATGTTTTAAACACGTTTTGTTCTTTTTTTTTTTTTTTTTTAATCCAGCCCTGTTAACAAATTCATAACTGCAATCTTGCTCCTGGGAAGTTCTTTTGTAGCCAGGAGGTTGATTTCCATCTGTAGAATTACTAGTTTTCTATAAGTTTAACGAAAACATGTCTCCTCAAAATATTCCTATGTAATCATATATATATATATATATATATATATATATATATATATATATATATATATATATATATATATATATATATATATATATATATATATATATATAAAAGTTTCCTAAATTGTTAAACTGTAAATTTCAACGTTCTTATATTTCTTGATCAATGCCAGAAACGGAGAGTACATTGAGAAGTACATTCTCTTGTGCACCCTTTCAAGCGGTAATGATTTGATGGAACTAAAAATGTTCTCCTTTTGTGATACGTACGAAAAAGAAGGGGAAAAATCATGTTTCCAGTAGTGTCATCACAGAAGAGACAATGGTAACTTTCGCACTAGATGCGGCTATCTTAATCTTGATGTATTCTTGGTTCCTATATAACTCTGGAACTGGAAGTTTTTGTCTCCTGTATTTAGTTTGTAAACATTTTGCCACAGTAGGCCTAGGATCATAAAATGTTTTTTCCAGCACTATGAAGAGCAATATGCATTCTTGAATTTAGAGCTCTTGAATAACTCGACTCTTACGTGTTTTCAATATTGTATGAACTGATACTGCTCTCTCGGACCGAGCGCTATGTGGGATCAAACAAATATAAGACCACACCAATTTTGAAAATACAGAGTGCGGTCTGAACACCTTTAAATAGTGATATACGAGGGTCACTACGAAAGTTTTGAGATACGCATTGTTGTGGCACAGTATTTGAATTCCAACAATTGCGTTCGGTAGTGGTATCCAGAGCGAAGAAGCGAAGCAAGTTTCAACTCGCTTCGCTTATCGGCGTGGGCGTATCGCCTTCACTTGTTTGTTGATGTGAGCAGTATTCGGCTGTCTAGAATGGATCTCGAAAGGGAACATTTTCGGGCAATGATCCTTTACGATTTCAAAAATGGTTTGAACGAGACACAAAGCCTTGACCATTTGCAGGGGGCATTTGGGGACCTTGCTCCTTCCCGTGCTACAATTTTTCGGTGGTTTGGTGAATTCACAAGAGGCCGGACATCGCTTAAAGATGAAGAGAGAGCTGGACGTCCGGCAACAGCTGTGTCAGATGAAAACATTGCCGCTGTGAAACAAATGATTCGAGAAAATCCTCGAACAACTTTCAAGGACATTGAATCTACAGTGAACATTGGATCGCCAGCAGTAACAAAAATTCTTCATGATCATCTTCGGCTCAGGAAGGTTTCATCTCGTTGAGTGCCTCACACTTTGACTGAACAGCAGAAGCGCATGCGTGTGGAATGGTGTGAAGAAATGCCTGCAAGATTTGATGTAGGCAATTCTCGACACGTCTCTGACATTGTTACTGGTGATGAGACTTGGATCTATCAATTTGACCCTGAAAATAAACGCCAGTCTACAGTTTGGATCTTTCCAGACGAAAATCCACGCACGAAAGTGAAGCGACCGCAAAGTGTGGGAAGAAGATAGTCACAACTTTCTTCTCCAAATCTGGCCATGTTGCAACTATTCCACTTGAAGAACAAAGGACTGTTACTGCTCAGTGATACACCACTGTTTGCCTAACAAGAGTGTTCCAGAAGCTTCGGGATCAGCGTTCAAGAACTGGATTGCGTGGGATCCTGCTTCATCATGACATCGCGTCCGCACACACGGCCAACATCACAATTCAGTTTTTAGAGTCTACGGAGGTCAAACTTATGACTCATCCGCCGTATAGCCCTGACCTGGCCCCGTGTGATTTTTCTGTTCCCCAGGATCAAAGATCGCATGCGTGGGAAGAGATTTTGCAGCCCTGAAGAAGCTCTAGTGGCTTACGAGAATGAACTTTCAACACTTGAAGAAAAAGACTGGCAACACTCATTCCAAAAGTGGTTTTCGAGGATGCAAAAGTGTGTACAGTGTAATGGTGAATACTTTGAGAAAATGTAAGTGTTAAATTGATTTTAAGTATGTAAGTTATTTCACATCTCAAAACTTTCGTAGTGATCCTCGTAATTTTTCCGTGGAGTTACTCAAATTTAAAGGAACAGGAGTTTTTCAGTAGCAAATAAACTTACAATATCGTCTGTCAAAGAAGAAATAGTACTTTTTCCAAATAAATTTTCAACTTGGACGTGTGCTGCTCGTACTACTTCATGTATGTTTCATGCTTCGATGAGTGCATTTATTGAATCCCGGGTGTCTTGTTGCTCATCACGAAGTCTTTCGGAAATAAACTCTTTGTAACTCAATACCATTTCTCTCCTTATTGCGGACCAGCATCTCTTAGTGGGGACAAGGGAGTTGACAGCATGTCTGGGAAAGAGCTTCCAAGTGAAAGTGAGATGGGTCATTTCTTTATCACTTTCAGCATTACCGCGATTGAGCAATCCTTCTAGTCCACCAGAGTAAGGTCCTTGTTGCATTAAAGCAAGACGCTGTATGACAGGTTTTTCTCACAAGCTCTATGTCTATTATGGTTATCATTAATTTTTGACATTCTTTTTGAAGAGTTTCAAGGTGTCTCAATAAGTTCATCACGAGATATGTGAGATGTTGATTACTGTCTTTCCAAAGACGCAGGAATCCTCTGGCAGTAGCTTTTTCTATTTTTGTTGCTTCTGCATTTTCAGTGATTGATGTCCAGTGCTTTTGTACACATAGTAAGTTGTTCCAAATAGCTTGACTCAATTTTATCAAGTGTTGGACAAAAGACACCTCGAGATAAGCAGGAAAATGCACAATTGAAACATTTCATTCCCTGTCAATTTTCTCAAGCTCTTCGAAGCGAAGAGCAGATCTTCAATAATAAGTGGCAACTGACTTCGTATTACTCTTCCAATTTTTTATTTCTGGCAATGCATCACACACAAAAAATATTCCTATCGAGATATTCTTCATCCCAACCCATAATCTACTTTCTCCTGTATTAGCCATCTCACCATCAGTAGTCAAGTCTTGAAGTTTTTCTTTGGTTATATTCTCAATGTTTAAGTATTGCAAACACAGCTTAACTAAATCTAGAAATCCTTCTACACCTCGTGTATCGGCTTTACTTTCTCCTAGAAACACTGAGGTTAATTCTAGATTCTCGGATAAAAATCGAGCCGTGATAAACTTATTATCACTTTTATAGGTAATTGTACATACTCTATTAGCAAAATAAGAGTAACTGAAACTTTTCTGAAAGATGACGTCCATTTACCCGCACTATGGCTTTTGACTAGGTGACGTTAGCTCATCACTAGGCGACACTTTTTTCGCCTAGTTATACCTTATTTTATGCACTGTGAATTTTCAAGACAATGATATTCATATTTTCTGCGGATGCTGTTTTGTTTTTCCTCCTTTGTCTTTTTCATTATACTTCGGATGTGAAAATTATGTTCGCTGTTTTTCCTTTCATTGGAAATGTTCTTTTACATATGGAGACGTAGGTGACAAAACTGTCACGTGCTCAACGTATGCATATTTTCGAAATGCTGTATCATTACTTATTTTAATGAATGTTACTTATCTCTACACTTATTAATACTCAACAAGTCGTATTAAAGAAAAACACATCAGCATAATCTTTCTCCAGTTGCAAATGTTGACTTTGGGGCTCGAACTGGAATCTTTGGTTTACTGTTTCCGAAGATAGCCGAAGTTAAAATTAGAGAATTTTCAGCTCAAAAGAGCCAAATCAGTGCGGTCAACCTTTTTGAATATGCTGTACATCCTACAGGGTCTGTATGATAAGTAATGAGACTCGCCGCGCCGCGGCGCGCGTGTCGCTGGAGCGGGTTTGTCGGTGATGGAGGACGTAGGGGGGGGTCCGAGCAAAGCAACGCACCGCGCGTCAGTTGGCTCCGAGCCTTAGTGGAGCGCGGACAAGCCTTGGACAAAGCCCTTGTGAACATTCTTGTCACGGCGGAAAATCAACAAACATGGAGGGTTCCATCGAACAGCGTTATGCGATCAAATTTTGCGTTCGCCTGGGGAAAACGGCTACTCAGACGCTTTCTCTCATCACGGAGGCCTACAAAGAGGAAGCCCTATCCAAAGCCCAGGTGTTTCGTTGGCACAGTGCGTTCCGGAACGGCCGGGAAAGCGTTGAGGATCTGGAGAGGGCTGGACGCCCGACAACAGTGACTACGGACGAAACTGTGGCAAAAGTGAGGGATCTCCTGAACTCAGACCGTCGATTATCGTTGAGATTGATTGCTGATGAACTCGATATGAACCACACAACAGTGCACAAGATTGTGACGGAACAATTGGGAATGAGAAAAATCTGTGCGAAACTGGTGCCGCGAGTGTTGACTGACGAACAAAAGCAACGACGTGTTGATTGTTGTCAGGAACTGTTGAACCTCATGAACAGTGACCCTAACTTTGAAGATGACGTCATAACAGGTGACGAGTCGTGGGTGTTCCAGTACGACCCTGAAACGAAACGTCAAAGCGCGGAGTGGCACACTCCTGCGTCCCCGCGCCCCAAGAAGGCCAGAATGTCGAAGTCAAAGGTGAAAACAATGTTGATTGTTTTTTTTGACAATGTGGGGGTGGTCCACAAGGAGTTTGTACCCCAAGGACAAGCCGTCAACGCCGCCTTCTACAAACAAGTCCTTGAGAGACTGCACAGGAGCGTCAAGCGGAAAAGACCGGCGATCGCTAGCCGGTGGAAGTTGCATCACGACAATGCCCCTGCCCACACCGCCTTCTTAGTGACCTCCTTTTTGACCCGGATTGGGGTGGAAGTCCTTCCACAACCACCCTACAGCCCAGATGTGAGCCCGGCCGACTTCTTCCTCTTCCCGAAGCTGAAGCCACGCTTGAAAGGAACCCGTTTTGCAGACGTCACAGCCATCCAAGCAGCCGTGACCACATTTCTAAAGGACATGCCGGCTGCTGACTTCCAGGGGGCGTTTGCAGCGTGGAAACATCGATTGCAGAAGTGCATCGACGCAAGAGGAGAGTACTTCGAAAGCTTTTAAGTCCCTGTACAGATCAGATCAATAAAACAATGTTTCCAGACCTGGTCTCATTACTTATCATACAAACCCTGTATGGTTTAAGCATTCTCAGCCAATGACGCAATTTTCCAAGATGATAATGCACCAGTTAATACTGCTAGAACTCTTGATCAATCATAAACGTCGGGATGAACTACAACACCTTCCCTGGTGCATCCAATCCCCAGACCTTAGCATTATAAAATACTGTGATCAGTTCTGGAATTCAGACTCTAAAGCAAAATATCGTGTTCCATCCTCTCTGACGAAACTGAGCGCTGCATTGCGTGAGTAGTGCTGTAATATCCATCTGGAAACCATTCATGCCTTATACGACTCCATTTCATGACAAATTAAAGATGTTCTGCATGCTAACGATAGTTCCACATTGTATTAATAAGGTAAGTAGCATTTTTTGATAACTATATGCATATACTTCGAATGAAATTATAATAGAATTAATATTATAATTGTAATTAGATTATGAAAGGAAAAGGGCATCGATGAACTAGTAAGTTTTGATGATGATTTTTTTCTGATTTTATTTCATTTTAGCGTCCCTTTCCGCTGTGAGGCTATATGAGATGTGGACCTACCTACAGCTTAACGTGGGATCTGAACTAAATGAGTTCCCACCGGGAATGTTTTGATGATGAAGTAGAGTGCCGGAAAGAATATTCGTGGGAGAATATATTCCTTCAGGAAAGCATAAACCAAACTAAAAGGAAGAAAGTCTGTAGCAGAAATTATAATTTTATTTAAAGGCATTGATTTACCTAGTAGGTGTTACATAACAAATTCTGATAAGGTGCTCGTATATTATACTGGAACTTTAAAAACCAGAAAGATGCCTCTGATTAATCTTCGCGAGATTCAGCATCAGTTCTAGAGCTAATGTTTTTGTCACTAAAGAACAAAAAATTATTCCCGAAATAACGAGAAGCGATTATAATTAACCTATTGGAAGTTTGACAATGATTCCAGATAACTGTTCTCATACATTTGATAAACATACCATTCCTGATTCATATGCAAGATGTTTCAAAATCGATTCTAGAAAAGATAGCTGATTCATCTAGCGAACAATACACAACAAATCCTGAAAGCAAATCCATGGTTCAAACGATGGAAATTTAGAAACGATTTTTGAAAATGCGTTGCTGGTTCAACAGGCAGCCACGGACCCTACCCCATTGTGAATCTGCCACTGATGTAAGGTATTCGTTTCAGGGAACTTAAATTTATTAATTTATCTTCTAATGTCAATTTTTTTCAAAAGTATTCTACGTTTCATTAAATGGTATTATAGTTTTTTTTTTCTTTTTAAGACTTCTAAACTATGCTATCCATAAATGTACGAAGTCTTATTGAACGGTTATGTCCGTCTGTATTGACAGCGAGATTTTGGAATGCTACCAAGAATAGGTTTCATCTCCTGCGTTAACTCTGTATTCAAATCGAAAGTAGTAGAAATTACTGTTCTTCGGTTTCAATGTTGATCGCTATAGAACAAAAACTGTAATAGGCAGTGATAAGCAGTTTTATGGATGCAGTTTCAGAAAATGTACCGTTTCAACTGATAGTCCTCTACTAAAACCGGAAATGGCAGAAATTTATGTATTAGTATTTCCAGTTTCAATATTAGTCTCCATAGAGTGAAAATGCTAAAATATATCGAGAATTTTTTTTTATTATTGATTCAGAGTCCTAAGAATACAACCCAATTCCTCTGTTAACTATCTATTCGAACCGGAAGTGGTAGAAATTATTCTCGGTTCCAACCTTGATCACCATAGAATAAAAATAATAACCTAATCGATAGCGACGAGCGGTATATTGGAATCGATGTAACCTCTCAAGGAAAGATACCATCTCCACCCGCATTACTCTTACTAATACCGGAAGTTGTAAAATGTACTACACTTCTGGTTTCAACGTTGACCACAATTGAACAAAAACTGTAATAGATGGCCACAAGCAGTTTCTTTAAATCGATTCAGTATCTGTAGAAATTATACTATCTCCAACGCTCCATTACAACCGCAAGTAGTAGGAGTTCTAGTATTTTCGGTTTAAATGTTAACCTCTACAGTAGCGTTTCCCAACCTTTTTCAACTTGCGGCACACTACAGGTGTAACTTGAATTCTCGCGGCACACCCATATATATATATAAAATTACCGTGGTATTTTAATGTGATTACTAATATCCTTCTTACAGGGAAGAAAGCTCGATCACTGATTTTCCCCCGTGCTAAATCATTATACTTATTTTTCATTCTAATTTTAAAATAAAAAACAATAGCAATGAAATATAGGACTCGGGTTTTTAAAAATCCACTTTCTCTTTCGAAAACTGTATCTAACCTTTAACTAAAAGGGAAGATCACTAAATAACGAACAAATAAATAAATAAATAAATATACTTTTAAAACACAAATGTAGGTAATTTGTATGCATGCTTGCTTTGTTGAATTTATTGAATGATATGTTAAAATTTCAAGTTACGAAATAGTCTGCAACAATAAAGAAGTAATAATGGTCATGACAATGATAAATACGTTTTTCAACATTAAAAATGTACAGAAAAGTAACACAGTATGAAATTTAAAATTGTAGATTTATAGTAGAGGTTCATAGTAATGTGAAATACAAATATACATTTTTCCCTGTGTCTTGCAATTTGGTTCGTATAGAATTAATAATTTGTTTCGATTTTTTCGCGGCACACCAGCGGCCCATTCGCGGCACACCAGTGTGCCGCGGCACACCGGTTGGGAAACGCTGCTCTACAGAGTAACAACGGTAAGAGAGATAGAGAAACAGTTTTCTGGAATCGGTTCAGCATTCCAAGAATATTTTCTATCTCCTCAATCAACTTTCTATTCAGACCAGAAGTGGTAGAAATTAACCGTTCCCAGTTTCAATGTTCATCACCATAGAACAAAAACGGCAATAGCGACAAATGAATTTTTGAAATCGATTCATCATCTTAAGAAAAGATATGTCCACGCTACTAAAAATTTATTAGTATTTCCGGTTTCAATATAGATCTTTATAGAGCAGAAGCGGTCATAGATATCAATAGATAGATAAGGAATAGATTCAGCGTTAATCGATGTGCAAGCTGTATGTATTGTGAGTTTTAAAAAAACGGTGCGATTACTTTCGAGCCATGCCGGGCTTTCTGTTGACACGGCCTTGGACAAGTGTTTGAAATTGTACCCTTATAAGGTTAGAGTCATCCAGCAACTGCTAGCTGAAGACATGGATGCTCGAAAAGATTATTGCCGTTGGTTCATGGAATCTATAACGCCAGAAGGGAAGGAACTCGGTGATTGGTACAGGACTGATGAGGCATGGTTGCATCTGAATGCATACATTAATTCAGTGGTGCCCGCCCCCCTCATGTCCATGAC
Source organism: Thermobia domestica (assembly GCF_964235325.1). Classification (NCBI taxonomy): domain Eukaryota; kingdom Metazoa; phylum Arthropoda; class Insecta; order Zygentoma; family Lepismatidae; genus Thermobia; species Thermobia domestica. The sequence goes on from NC_137466.1 coordinate 120,212,755, forward strand.
TCATCCCCCTCAATTGTCTATCCGTAGGTGTTCTTCCATGGAAAAAAAAATATTTTCGATTAATTTTTACACCTCCTCAAACATATTTATATAGATTTTTAACCCCCCCCAAATATTTCAATGACGCAGTTTGCGTCATAGCTCCCCTTTGTGGGCACCCCTGATTAATTCCCGAACAGTATTCAGGAATAGAAAGACAATATTCGTTGATGTGTGGGTAACATATCACAGATAAAATTCAAAAGGGTTTTCAACAAAAAATGTTCGTCGTGTCCACTTGTGTAAAGAACAAAAGAGCAGTTACTTCCGGCACTTAATGTACAAAATGTAAAAGATAATATCATAAAAAGATATGTTTCCCATAAGGTTGCGTAAGTTTTTTATCGTCCTGTATAAGTCATTTTTCCCAGAGAATCCAGAAGAGTAGTTTAATCTTTAGATGAGTTCCTTTCGGACGATTTTCTCCAAACCGGCCCACTTGATTGTATTCATGTTTCATAAATAAACGTTTCATTAACAATACTAAAATATGGCATAAATTATTTCTCTTTTTCAAAAATTCTCGTAGGGTAGTTACTCTTGTTTTGTTCGGACAAAGTTTTGTGAAAACGCCTATTATAATTTTGATCATATTTCGTAAATGAACGTTTCTTTAATAACTACAACATGGCGTGATTCAATTTAAAATATAAAAGCGAGATAGTTTAGTGCGGTGGGGGTGACGACGCCAGCTTTAACTTCTTGCGGGTGGGGGGGGCAAACAATTATTATTTATTTATTTTTATTTTATTTATGTATTTATTTTGTATACCGAAAATAGTAGTTTTATATTATTTGACCTACATTACGACATATCTCAGGGGACAGGTGATATTAGCCGGGGACGCTTGGCCCTTTCCTCCTCTAGCTTCGTTACTGTATGGTGGCCTGTAGGCCTGTCATTTATTGCAGTTAGATAGTTTGATTACTTATTTCGTTGATATTTCATTATATTTTTACATTTGATGGTATGTAAGAAAACAATGAAATGCATTTACAGATATTATTTATTTATTTCAATATTTATCTATTCTTTTTTATTATATGCCTTTCTCAATCAGGGCGATATACAGAAATATTATTTTCTTATTCTTTCATGTATTTTTTCTGTTTAGTTTAGTACTAGCAGAATACCCGTTCTTCTCACGGGGAGAATACGTTTCATTTTGGACATAAAGGGGTGAATTTGTATTTAAACGGCATCCGAAGTGTTATTGTTCATCTCAGCGACCCCGAAAACTATGGATTCGACACTAATATCAGTCATTTTCGATCACTTATATATCTGCCCCTCCCTCAAGTTGCGGGACAAAATTTGGACTCAAACGGTAGCGGAAATGTCACTGTTCATTTCAGTGACACCCTGAAACACTATGGATTCGATACTAATATCGATCATTTTTAAATATCTCCCTTTCTCTTCCTCTAAGTTGTACCATCAGGGTGAAATAATACAAATCATTCCAGGCTCAAACCTCTTCTATGTGGAAAATTTGATCGAGATCGGTCTCGTGGTTCAAGAGTTATAATGTTTCATTTAATTTATATATCTCCCCCATCCCTCAGGGCCGTAACTTGTGGGGGGCAGGGATCAACTGCCCCTCCAGGGAAGCTCACCGCCGTTCGAGGGGGGTCCAAAATCTTACTCCATATACGATACGAACATGAAATTATAAATGAAGCATTAAACAGGTTCACTACATTACATAAACAAAACAGCAGTAGTAGGCCCCGTACTATGGCTCGCCGAGTCAGCAAATATTTTTGTGACGTCATAGGTCAAAGGTCAATGACCTTGGTCCGGGGTAAATGACCGAGGGGTACCTAGGAACAACCCTTCTAGATTTTGGCAAGGGTACCTTGGCCCACTCCCTAAATTTTGGCAGGGGTACCTTGGCCCACCCTTAAATTTTTGGAAATTGCCAAATTTAAAAATAGGGCATGGTAGCCTAGGACTAGGGTATGTACCTCTATCAGTTTCGGGGTTCCATCTCGTTCCCTTTCATGGGTAAAAAATTGCCAAAAATTCAAATTTCGGAGGTTTTTGACCTAATTTATCCCCTTTGATAAGGTCTTATTACCTTATATGGTTAAATGGACATGTACAGGGGTCCATTTCCTTTCATATGACATGGGTATATTGGTGCACCTCTTTAAAATTTTGGGAGGGGTACCATACCCACCCCATTAAATTTTGGAATTGCCCAATTTAAGCATTTGGTATCATAGTATAGGATCTCACTATGTACCAGTATAAATTTGGATGGTTCATCTCGTTCCCTTTCATGGGTACAAAATTGCCAAAATATAAACGTAATCAATACGTTGTACCACGTGTTTGGTTTTTGACCCGATTTATCCCCTTTGATGAGGTCCTATTACCTTATATGGTTATATGGGCATATATAGGAGTTCATTTCCTTTTCATAAGACATAGGTACACCTTGTCTCAAAAAGGTTGAGCGCATTCTTTATTGGTGTTTTGAGGCAAAAATTTTCTAAGTCCAGCTTCGGGTATCTTCGGGAAAAAGTAAGCCAGGTTCGAACCTCCAAGCCAGCCTTTGCAATCGGGAAAAAGTTTGCAGATTTGTTTTTCTTCTTTTAAATATAATAAGACTTGTTACCAAGTGTTTAAAAAAGCAACATTGATTGAAATACTTAATGATACAATATTTCGAAACTTTTTTTTTTTTTAATGTCAGCACATGCTTGTTTGTCATTTAGCTCTCCATACGTAATGGAACATTTAAATACGTTAAAGAATCTTTCCATATGTAAAAGAATGCTCAAAGTTAAGAAATAGAACATAATTATCGCCTGAGTACTAAAATAAAAGTCAAAGTAGAACAGAAACAGCGTTTGTAATGGATATGAATGTCATAATTATCTTGAGATCCGTTATACATCGCTAGAAGCATAATTCTAGAAGTCCTTGTGCTAGCTCATTGGTAAGCTGTCGGATTTCAAATCATAAGGTTGAGAGTTCGAATCCCGTTTAGGTTGATCTTTTTTTTTAAATTATATTTTCCGCAATGCATGAAAAATTATATAAAATAATTACATTAGAATACATAAGTTGTGTATATATAACATAATCATTGCAGAACATAGTAATTATTATGTTTAAAATATAACATCTGAGATAATTTTCACAGTAGGTCGGTATTATATATGAGGATGTAAATACAACTTAAGAAACTTGTTCAATAGCAATAAATAAGTTATGTAGTGTATTTATTTGCATCTATTTGTCATACAGATGTAACTTCTCAATATTCTCATTACAGCATGTCATTTACATTCGTGAAATACAATATATTCCTACGGATATAGAAAGTGTATAAACAGAGTATCCAAAGTCGTATCCTGCTTCAAGACACATAACTTTTCCCGATCCCCTTAACGTCACGGGAAGAAACACAAACTCTCTTTAGAACGGAATGTCGTTACTTAGAGTCTCATTCGAATACGTTGAATATGCTTTTGTGTATTCATCTCTCTCTCTCTTTCGCTTTGTTTATGTATGTGTGTGTGTGTGTGTTGCGGAATATCCCAAGTTGAATACAACATTTGCCAAGTATATGAGCATCATTGTCATCGAATACCAGAAATTGAAAGTCGTGTTTCTTCAGGTTGGGTTTGCGTGTTCATGTTAGCTCACTGGTAGAGTACGGACTTGACAATAAAGAGGTCTTGAGTTCAAAGCCTACAGCTAATAATCATTCTTTTGTTAGTAGGATTGCACAGAAATCGGATACAAGGAGTGGTTTATTTCTAGAAATATTTTCAGAAGCGTTTAGGTAGCCCTGAAAAGGGCTGTTTTCGGGAGTTAAGGCGGGGACATTAATATTGTGTCCAAGACCCTTCTGAATTTATTACACGCTCCATTCTTCTGGGCATGGAATCTATTACATGGGTGACAAATCTATCTCCTTCCCCTACCTCCAGCCATGCTTCGGAAACAAGATGCCACAGGTCATCCTGAGTTCTTGGTGGATCTGCCTCAGGCCAACTTTCCCTTAGAGTACGCTTCACTTCTGCCCACATATTTTCCATGAGATTGAGGTCTGCTCCACGAGCGGCCAGTCGATTAAATCAATCTCAGGATGCCCTGCGAACCATTCCTGAATCACACGGGAAGTATGTATTGGCGACTGGTATTGCTGGAACTGAATTACACCATCAGGCTGAAATACTCGTACAGATAGCACCATGATATTACTGATAATGTCTAAGTACTGAGCATTGTCCAGATGTCCTTCAATTCTATGAAGCTGTCCTGCTCCGCGACTGGAAATCCAACCCCAACATAAAATAGATACATGGCCACTGCGATTGCAAGCAGCCACATATCCATGGTCATATCGGGTGACTCTCGGACGATACACAAAACGGCGTCCCTCCTTTGATGTTGTGAATATGGATTCATCTGAGAAAACTACGTTTTCCCAATTGAGACCCACATTCGCCTGTGCAAACGCGAGACGGTAAATTTTGTGGTCGTCTGAGAGTTTTTCCTTCACGGCAGCAACACGGCCACGTAACCTAGCATGACGAAGCCTTCGCAGAGCTGTATGCTTTCTACCAGGAAAGAGAGAAACTTCCCTTAGCTGTCTAGACGTCCTTAGTGGGTCCAACCGGGCTTCGTTTACTAATCTCGCATCTTGGGCTTCGGTTGACACATGCGGACGACCAGGAGATCGTAAATTATCAGTCTGACCTGTAGCACCATATTTCCGAATCCATCGCCTTCCTGTAGAGGCCGGGTCACCTACTCGCCTGCTAGCTGCAGTTGCAGAATAACCTTCCAACTCCCATAAAGTAATTACTGCTGTACGTCTATCCATAGTTACCAATGTTCTGAGCTGTGAGAAGGAAGCAATAGGTAAAAGCTAGTACCTGACGTGTGATTGGTTACTTGCACGACACGCCTATTGTGGGGAACAGCGTTGCCAGATCTAGCATAATGATGCTAGATCTAGCATAATTTGCATGTCTAGCATCTTGCTTTTAGCATCCTGCCCAAATCTAGCACAATTTCAGCAAGTTTATCAGAAAGCCGTAAAACCTGGAGATGAGAAAGAAGTTGGTCGTGGGAAGAAAAAGAACGGCAGAAATGTATCCTCTTCCATTGATTCATACAGTCGGTAAACCATACAGGCAGTCTTATTTTCCGAAGTAAGTTCGAAACGTCTTTGGGATTTTTTGTGGCTCCACCCAGGGTTTTCTAATCCTTTAACTCCGAGGCATGGGCGGAGCCATGGGGGCCATTCTCCCCCCAACTTTTTGACAACTTCGCCATCTTTATTTCTGACTTCATGATCATATTTATTCCTGAAATGACAGCTCCGAGACCGACCAAAAATCTGCCGCCCCCCCCCCTAGCAGACGATTCCCAACTCCCCTTATGCTGCGAAGTAATTTTCTTTCAAAATATGTAAACAAAAACTTTGCATTCATTTATACGATATATACGCCATTGAGTCTGGCAACGACTGCATTAATTTAGCTGAGTTAAAATTTTGGTGCGTGAAGTATTGCATTCTTGCTCTCTGTGTATTTTAAGTTACGTTATCGTATCTCAACTTCGTTTTTTTAAACTCCTGAATTAGTAATTATGAGGATCTAGCATAATTTGACCGAATCTAGCATAAGTTCGATCAGGTTTTGGAATAATTCCGAGCTGTGAGTCTGGCAACGCTGGTGGGGAACGACTTGGTCAACGACTCGCGAAAGAAATCAGAAAATGGTGTGCCGTAATAATAATATCAAAAACAGTTTTTATAAAGGAATATTAATACATACGAAAAGCTGTTTAAAGAATGAATTGTTATACTGACTTTACACGTATAAAAACATATACCAAACAGATTGAGCGATATGATGATAGCTGTTTTGAGACAAACTCTTTCGAAGTCCAACTTCGGGTATCTTCGGAAAACAGTAAACTAAAGCTGCTGGTTCGAACCTCCAAAGCCAACCTTAGTAATCGGGAAACGATGTACAGATATGTTTTTCCTTCTGTTAAATATAATAAGACATGTTGAAATGGTATTAAGTGTAGAAAAAAGTAACATTGAAATACTTAATGATACAATATTTCGAGACTATGTATTCACACTCTCGTTTCGTCATTGTGATTTCCATACGGAAAAGAGCATTTACGTATGAGCTCAGTTATATTTCAGAAGCAGCTTCCGAAAAGCGGTCATGTTAGCTCAGTGGTACACCACCGAGCGTTTAAATCGTGAGTTCGATACCCGTTCAGGTGAAATTCTTTTATGATATTCTACTTTCCTCAATGCATGAAAATTATGTAAAATAGTTACATTACAATTCATCAGTTGTATATATCAGTTGAATATATATATTCATATCATCAGTTGTATATATCAATTGAATATATATATTCATATCATTTCACGACATAAGTAATTCTTATCTTTAAAATATAACATCTGAGGTATTGACAGAACGTCGGTGTGTTATGTGTGAATATTGAATACAAATTTAAAAAATCGTGTAATAGCAATAAATAAGTTATGTAATGTATTTATTTGCAGCTACTTTCATCACAGATAACTTCTCAATATTCGCATTACAGCATTTAGGTAGAGCATATCGAAAATCGGATCGTGGTCCAAGACAAAAAACTAGCTAGCCCCAAACTGTCACGTAAGAAATTCGCGAATCGCAAAAGTAAAGTGAAGAGATTGAGAGCGGTAATTCCTTAATCGCTCTCTCTCAACTCTCTCTTATCTGCATTTATACACATAAAAGTGTATGTATGTATGTTCCAACATAACTCATGTATGCCTAGGGCAGGGTTTCTCAACCTGGGAGTCGCGGCCCCTAGGGGATCGCGAAGATAGGCGGAAGAGATAAATATAGTTAGAATCTAATACCAGAAATTATTTTTAAATATTATTTTTAATTTTGTTCTGGTAGGCATACTTTTGTTTTTTATACACACTGTAAAGAACAATAAAAAATAAGTCTACTGAACATTTTCAAAGGGTGTAGAATTCGTGTTACTATTCGGTTCAAAGTCTTGTCGTCGCGAATTCTGTCGAGAAATTTGAAGCTTAAAATATACAAAACGATAATCATGCCTGTTGTTCTGTATGGTTGCGAAACATGGTCGCTTACTTTGAGGGAAGAACATAGACTGAAAGTATTTGAGAACAAGATCCTTAGACGAATATTCGGACCCAAGAGGAACGGGAATGGGGAATGGCGGAAACTTCATAACGAGGAACTACATAATTTATACGGTTTACCCAACATTGTTAGGGTCGTCAAGTCTAGAAGGCTTAGGTGGACAGGTCATGTAGCTAGAATGGAAGAAAGTAGAAACGCTTTCAAAATCTTGACTGGAAGACCAATCGGAAAACGACCATTAGGAAGACCTAGGCGCAGATGGGAGGACAATATTAGATGGACTTCGCTGAGATACGAATACAAAGTAGAAACTGGATCCAATTGGCTAAGGATAGAAGTCAGTGTAGAGCTTTTGTGAACGCGGCATTGAACCTCCGGGTTCCATAGGCCATAGAGTTAGTTAGTTAGTAGAGTTGTTTAAAAATGAATTTAAATCAAAGAGGTATGATATAAAACTAATGAGAACTGTATATAGAAATACTAGAAAAATACACATGCAACAAAACCTGCACATTGAAATACAATTAAAATTAAAACCTAATGAGACACCTAGGCATGGTGTAATTTCACTAGTTCAGCAATGTCCGGTTCAATCTTCATGACGAACATTATCAAGCCACTTTCAACTGATAAGCGATTTCTTATCTTTGTTTTAATGTTTACCATAAAAAACACACTTTCGCACAAGTACGATATAGCAAATGGAATTATTACTTTTAAAGCAGCAATCCCCAGACCAGGATATTCTTCTCTCCTCATCAGGCAGAACTTGTCCAAGTCTTCGTTACAAAAAACCAGTTGCAAAGACTTGTCGCATGATCATTCTATTATTTGGTCAAGAAGTTGTGGGCTTAGATCGGATACGTTAATGGCCTCTTCAATGAAGGAGTTTAACATCCATCTTGAACCAGCACCTTCGTCGTTGGGAATATTGATATTACAGTTACTGTATCCACTGTCAGTGCCGGGCGCCGAAAAAAGGGGCCACACATTTCGGAGGAAGTGTGTTACTCATGTTAGGAAAGTGCATGTGTACATGGGTAAAATAGAAGGAAAAAACTAATAAAATGTGCTCAAAATTAAGGAAAGGTAGGGTTTATTTTGAAAATGTTATTGAGCTTCGTGCCAACCATGGTGGCGCTTCGTAGCTAGTCTGTCGACGTCACTCATATATACGGTGACATCGTACTATACTCTCGCCCCGGGCGCTGATTTTCCATGGCACTGTTCACTATAAACAAAAAAATGGATTCTACTATTATAGAAATAGGCATGTTAAAAATCCCACACAAGCTTATTATAAAACAAATTATAAAAGGGTCGCTGGCAAGAGCGTGTGATAAAAGGGGATCGTGATAGGAATTAGATTGAGAACCACTGGCCTAGAGTAATTTTAACCACATTTCTTATAGTTTCGAAAAGAGTGTTGTCGGGTTACCTATGGTGAATGGGAGGGGGATACATATAAAAGATTGGTAGAAAATGATCGATATTAGATTCATAGTTTTCGGGGTCGCTTAGATAAATAGTGAGACTTTCAATTTCGCTTAACTCCGATTAAGCTCTCATTAGTAGGGATGGGCACGAACGACTTTTCTTTGAAACTCGACTCGACTCGAAACAGACATCTTTGAGGTCTACTCTTGGACTCGGCGCGAAAAATATCTTCCAACTCGACTCGGATTAGAGTCAAGTCGAACCAAAACGAGCAAAATCCTGTGTGTAGTCCTACCTGGACAATACATAGACAATAATTATTCTATCATCAATTATACTACTATTACTACAAATAATAATAATAATAATAATAATAATAATAATAATAATAATAATAACAATAATGATAACAATAATGATAATAATAATAATAATAATAATTATTATTATTATTATTATTATTATTATTATTATTATTATTATTATTATTATTATTATTATTATTATTATTATTATTATTATTATTATTATTATTATTATTATGACAACACCGTGTACAAACATGAACAATAGATGGTTAGTAAAGGAATACTAAAAGCTAGTTGACTGCCGACGTCGGTAGTCATGAACTCTACAAGGCAAAGACATCGTTCATCACTCTAAGCTGTAAGCGTCGGTGGACTACAGATGGTCAACTATTGACCTCTCGCCAGAAATTGGTGGCCCCGCAGCGACGATCCGTGGTGGCCCAAGTTTCATTTTGAAAACTTTACTACCAGCAGCAGAGACGCGATGAAACGCCAACGAACCACAAAATTACTCTCCCAAAATATGTCAAAATGCCTATATGTGTGATTTGTTTATATTTAGGTGAATCAAAAAACACAAAACAAATACCCGGGGTGGACGCAAACTATCAATATTACGATTACTAGGCACGTGTTCTTCTGACTTCCCCACGGAAACGATCATAAAAAGCTTGGTTGTTGAAGGATAAATCATTGACGTCTTAATTTAGCCAATCAGACAAACCCCTACATCTCGAGTTCTAGAAGGTGATACCGTGAACCGTTTCAGATTTATTGCTTCCTGGTGGAGTACTATCCATGAGCAAAATTTGAGCATAATAGCCGACATGCATCTTCGGTGCCTCTTATCTTTAGTACAATTTTAACCAGAGATGGTGTGGGTCAATGAAAATTTGATCCACGACCCACCATGACCCACTATCACCCACCACCCAAATGCCCCATTGGCCCACTCTGATCTATCAACCATCGTGATCCACTCTGGCCCACCACCAACTATGAACCACTCTGAACCATTGTGACCAACTCCGACCCACCAAAACCCATCGACATCAACTCTGACCGATGGCCCACGTCCTCCTCTCCATTGGCTAAAGAGGTTACACTTGTAATAAAACAAGACTGTGAAATTATCACTTATCGGAGTTTGAATTTCTACCGTTAATGGCTCAAGCACCTCTCTGTTACAATACTGGTGGGTCTGACCTTTACGATATATAATGGCAAAGTGTTTCTCATCTTCCAAATTAAAATGAATTTAAATTTATCATATATAATTATTTCTTTGTTGCCTTACAGACACATTTCAGTAGAAAATAGGGTGAAATTTGAAAGTTTCAAATCAAGGAAAAGTAGACCAACGTAAAAAAAACAGAGAGAGAGAGAGAGAGAGAGAGAGAAACTAATTTTCTATATAATTAAGCATGCCGTACTAATTGAAAATGCCCATGTAATTAAGTTTAGAATACAAATTTTATGGCCATTTTTCTCTAACTTTATGGCTTGATTGCCTTATGCTCGGAACGCTCCATATATTAAACACCAGCTTCAGCAATTATAAATAGAAAGCAGTGGGTATAAAATTCAAAAAGAACTTTAATTTGCATTACTCAATCTGTTTCTCAACTAATATCAATCGTTTTCGATTATTTTTACAAATCAACCCACTACCAATTTCCAATATATAGAAAATGCACCCCCGTCCCCCCGCTCATAAAAGATAATTTTAAAAAATGCCAGGACATATTCTCTTTATTTTTAATAAAGAGTTATATGCTGAATTTCAGCTCTCAGTTGAACGGCTTGTGAGATACTCAATTTTTCGCTCATGTGGTTCGGATTCCACGTTAATCAGTAGGTCCACGTCTCATATAGCCTCGTTGCTGAAAGGGACGCTAAACTCAACTCAACTCAACTCAATTTTTCGCAAAAATTCGGACTTCTACTCCCCCTAAGGATATGTATTATAATGAAAGTGACACGCGTATGATAACTTCCCAGTTGGGATTGGAGCCTGATTATATACCAAACGTCAATTTATTTGACTTTGCAATTTGACCGTGATGATTACGCAGACATAGTTACTTTCAAATTTTTATGATACATATCCTTATTTCATATGTTACAGATGATTCAAAAATACTTTTTCAAGCAGTTAGCTCCTCTAGAATCTCACAGGCTGCATTCCAAAATCCAACTCCTACTATCCTATGACAATCCAAAAGTGACTGAACTGTTTTTATTAGGAGCAAATGACAAAAGAAAAATGGAGATCTTGAAAGTAAAATGTAGAAAAGCTCGGTGCCCCCAATAACTACATATTTCTCCGCCCCTTCATCCCGAACTTAAAAATAAAACTTAATTCGAATATGGTTAATTAGTGAATTTATTACAGTTAAATTCCACTCACTACATGCTACAGCTACAACTATGTAACAAAAAATAACAACTGTGAAACATGTTCTGAATTACTATTAGATTTCTTACGCTATTATTAAACATATTAGAATAGTAAAAGAGGATTGTTCGTGAAATAGTATATTTTCTCTTGATTTATAACTTTTTCATACGGAAAAAAATAAAATATTATTCAAGTTTTAAACTTTGCACTCTGCAAATATGTTGCCCTCTAGGCAATGGGACTAATGTGAAATGTGGACTATTGTGGACTAATGGGAAATGCTGCACTGTTAGCGGCGCTGAAAACTTACGATTCGATTCTAATATCGAATGATTTCGATATCTTTATGTCGCTACGTAACCACCCTGGGTGCTAATGGGAGCTTAGTTGGACTTGAATTGAAAGTAGAAACATTCACCTAAGCGACCAGGAAACTATGGATTCGATACTAATATCGACCCGTTTCTAGCATTTTTTATATGTATCCCGACAGTACTCTTTTTCCAGACTGTAAGAAATATAGTTAAAATTGCTCTAGATATATCAGAATTATGTTGAAATACACACATAAATCCACTTTTATATTCTGTATAAATAGAGAGTGAGCGAGCGAGCGAGCGAGAGAGAGCGACTGAAGGCATCACCATTTCCACATTGCAAAAGCATATATCAGGAATTGAATTGAAAATCTATGTAAAGACTTTCTGCTGTGGCATGCTTCATAAGGACAATTCCAGTCTACTCACGTGACCTTTGGGGTTCATGAATTTTTTTGTGAGCGTTCCGACTTTGGATTCTCTGTTTATACCTTCTGTTTATGCATCGAATAACTTTTCAAGAACATAAATGACATTCTGTATTATGAATGTTGAGAATTACCCTCTATATGACAAATAGCTGCAAATAAATACACTACATGATTTATTTATTGCTATTGAACGAGTTTCTTAAGTTGTATTTACATCCTCATATATAATACCGACCTACTGTGAAAATTATCTCAGATGTTATATTTTAAACATAATAATTACTATGTTCTGCAATGATTATGTTATATATACACAACTTATGTATTCTAATGTAATTATTTTATATAATTTTTCATGCATTGCGGAAAATATAATTTAAAAAAAAGGATCAACCTAAACGGGATTCGAACTCTCAACCTTATGATTTGAAAACCGACAGCTTACCAATGAGCTAGCACAAGGACTTCTAGAATTATGCTTCTAGCGATGTATAACGGATCTCAAGATAATTATGACATTCATATCCATTACAAACGCTGTTTCTGTTCTACTTTGACTTTTATTTTAGTACTCAGGCGATAATTATGTTCTATTTCTTAACTTTGAGCAATCTTTTACATATGGAAAGATTCTTTAATGTATTTAAATGTTCCATTACGTATGGAGAGCTAAATGGCAAACAAGCATGTGCTGACATTAAAAAAAAAAAAGTTTCGAAATATTGTATCATTAAGTATTTCAATCAATGTTGCTTTTTTAAACACTTGGTAACAAGTCTTATTATATTTAAAAGAAGAAAAACAAATCTGCAAACTTTTTCCCGATTGCAAAGGCTGGCTTGGAGGTTCGAACCTGGCTTACTTTTTCCCGAAGATACCCGAAGCTGGACTTAGAAAATTATTGCCTCAAAACACCAGTAAAGAATGCGCTCAACCTTTTTGAGACAAGGTGTACATCGATGTACCTCTTTAAAATTTTGGGAGGGATACCATACCCCACCCCTTAAATTTTGGAAATTGCCCTATTTAAACATTTGGTATAATAGTACTGCATCCTAATATGTATTACTATAAATTTGGGTGGTCTACCTCGTTCCTTTTCATGGGTAAAAATTGTCAAAATATAAACAAGCAATACGTTGTACCACGTGGTCGGCTTTTAATGAGGTCCTATTACCATATATGGTTATATTGGCGTGTACAGGGATTCATTCTCTTACATAAGACATAGATATATTAGTGCACCCCTTTAAAATTTTGTAGGAGTTCCTTGGCCCACCCGTTCAATTTTGGAAATTGTCCAATTTAAGCATTGGTATCATAACACAGACCTCAATATATATCATTATAAATTTGGGTGGTCCATCTCGTTCCCTTTTATGGGTACAAAATTGCCAAATTCTAGTACAACCACGTGTTCGGTTTTTGACTCAATTTATCCTCTTTGATGAGGTCAGATAGGGTCCAATTTTCTTTCATAAGGTATGGACGGGTACCCCCTTTCCATTTGGGAATTGTCCAAACAAAAATGTGGGTATCAAATGTTAGTGTGGTCACGTAATCGATGATTTGGTTCTTGATATGCGAGTCTTTGATATGACGACGGGTCCCTGGTTAATGTTCTCTATGAGTTAGGTGGAAATTTTGAACAAGATTCATGAACGGAGTTCTCGTCTTACATCGCACACTTCTTTGGGAGAATATTACTTTGAATCTGATAACGTTGTATGTACCATATTGATGAAATGAAAAATAAAAACACATAGATAAGCATAAATTGTATTTTGTTCATTTTTTCTGGTTCCTTCTACTTTCTTTCTTGGTACACTAAGGTATTGACAATGTTTGTCGATTGAGCTGTTTTTTTATTAGACCTCTTCTTCTTCTTCTTGATTGTGATGATTTGTTTCCATGTTATGCAGCATAGCACCGGTTTGCAAAGCTTCGTATTGTGAATTCTGTAAAAAGAACGAGGAAAAAAGATGATTAGTATAGAAATAGATGATGATGAAACAAAACATGTAAAAAATGCACTCTCAATGATAAATATGATAAAATTACCTGGAAAGTGTATTGCAGCAGTCTACGATCATTAACCATGGGTACTGTTGTGAACAAGTATTGAATTTCACGCAGAGATTTCCCCTGGGCTTTACAATACAAATAAAAATAAGGATAATAGCCACATACGGATGAACCAAGACTTTGTATTTGGCTATTATTATATTTATAATACATACAATGAAGTTCTAAGAATGCAACATGTGGTACATAAGGAGGAAGACCATAGCTGTCAAAATATTCTCCATAACCACGATTATCAATATAAATTGCAATCCAATAGCTTCCTAATTTTGTGGATGGATCTGTATTCACAATGATTGCCAGAGGAAGAGAAATCCGTGAGGGCAACTCATCGCTTGCGAATATTGTGATAAAATGATTTCTGAATAGTGAACTACTGTTTAAAGCACTAGCTAATTGCAGTGTATTCAACATCATGAATGGAAATGATAAGTCCAGGATAATGTTGCGCTGGTGGTCGATCTCTAGGAGTGAGGAAAACGTCCTATACACAATACAGTTTGCAGGTGCTGCTAATCTCTCTTGAAAATAAACTTCCAATCGGATAGCTCCATGTCGTTGTTAATTCCAATAGTGGCAATCTCCAGCAGAAGAATCCGGAGTTAGGTTAAATACAAAAATGTATATCCATTCTTGTAGTCGGCTCTTGAAATTGTATTTCCAGTATTGGTAAAATGTATGCTTGAGCCTGAGAACAAAGTGTGGTACGATGAAATGTAGAGATTCCCTTCAAAGCTGGGTTGCAATGCTTTTGAAGGTACAGCTTTTCCATCCACGTACAATGTAAATAAATTAATGTTTAGATGTTGAAATTCAAATGGATTGCTGGTAATAGTTCCACTGGATGCTTCGTAAATCCTACAATAATACGATTTGGCAATGTTCCCATAAACAGGTTATCAATAGTTTTGGATTGTATATCTTTCGGGATGGTAAATGATTTCATTTGAACTCTTGTCAGAGGATACTTTGCCGGAGTAGATTGTAAAATTTTGTTGTGTGCCAATTTGACACTAGGGCTAATGCTGACTTTTTTCACTTGCAACGATGCATCTAGGATATTGATTTTTGCACTGACACCATTTTCACTGGCCATGAGACAAAAAGTTTGGTTTTGCAGGAATAAGTTTCACACGTAATTCCAATCATTCGAATTTCATACTTTGTTTTGTCAGTTCATAGCGCTGTTGAAATCTTTTGTTCTCACTAGTGGTTGCGTTCATATGCCCAGCCGTATCTTGAAACCACATTGCTGTTTGTAAATGTGTATTTTTAGCTCCATCACTATAATTGAGCAGTTTTTCCAGGTACGAACGATATGGATGATTATGTGACGGAAATGAAATCAGTTCATTGTTCAAGTAGATTTGTACTTCACTAAACTTGGCATTTAGAAAATCATTGACAGGTGCAATTGGTTTATCCGTTTCGGTGAAGGAGAAACCATCTGATTTCACTATTTGCGCTTGGCTGTACAATAAGGTTTGTGGCAAATCAATATATTCATCACTGCTACCATTCACTACAAATTCTATGGGTGAATTTTCAGCTATTGAACTAATTGGTTTGTAGCCAATAATACGATTGTCCAGAATACTGGTTTGTGTGGGTAACGTTGAAAAAATGTCCAATTCACTTTTTACACATTCGCAGGATTGATGATGAAATTAAGCCATCGTCGAATTAAAAAAAAAAATCTGGTGACGATGTCAATGGTCTCTTCTTATGTGATAATTTACGTCTCTTAGTAGGGTTGATGGAGTTGTTGATTGTTGGAAGGTCAACCTCAAACTGAGAACAGTCGTCCCACTTTCGTTTATGATATCCACTACCCAGCATAGTTTTCAACTTATTTTTAGCTTTTTCTTGTAAATTTAATTTTGCCTCTTGCATACATTGATGAAACGATTCTTCCAGCGATTGATTCGACATCACATCATTAATCATATTGGCACCTGATTTTAATAATTTTTTCCCACAGTTTTAGCTCCTTGCTTTACGAATGGTAACACTGAACGAAAGAAGCCACCAAGGAAACTTCCAATTCCATGTCCTGCTTGATAGGGACTTCCCACATAAACGTTTCCTATACCGAATAACGCTTGTTTTTAGTAGTATTGCAAATACGGATCAGTCATGACGGAAATGTAGTCTTGTACACACCGTTCCAAAGGTGAATGGCATAAAATGACCTGTGCTATCCCTTATATTGATTTGTATTTGCTCAAAATTCATTTTTTCACCGGAACATAATGTACAGGATTAAAAATTTGCACTGCATGACTTCCAAAGGTATGATTCACACGATCCATGTTGACAATTCGTAACAAGGGTACCATTGTATCTCCAACAATGACAGATTCAATAATGTCACAGTAGACGTACATTTGTGATGGCAAACCTAATCGTACATCAGGTGTATATTGTCCCTTCTGCATATCTTTGAAATCACTTTTCGGTTCAAATCCAAGCATTAAACTAACACTTGGTGAGAATTGCACAAAAGTATGGATTTCCTTATTGTTATGTCTTATGAGGCATGTATTATTAGTTGCATCATGAGATATAAATAAATTGGTTTATTTATGATGCATATTAATTGCATGAATAAGATGCCGTATATTGTTATAATAGCGTACAGGGATCGTTACAACCTTCCACGGTTTCTATCACTACTACTTGATGATTTGTAATATATATTTTATTGTTTTCACTGTTAATGTTCAGTAAAGAATGTGGATAATGAATCTCTACAATTGCCACATCCCATTTCTGGTGAAACTCTACATATCGTTGTAATTTCCTAATGTATGAAGTCTATGTATTTTCTGGAAAATAATCCATGGAACGATTACTGGGAAGTGTAAAGTAAAAATCTTGAACAGGTTCCATTCTTCTTCAATGAAGCTACAGGGATCCACGAATTGAATGAGGTAGGATATTCTTTCCACTTCGAATCACAGATTCAAATGTTGCAGCACAGATACCAACCATCACATGTTTTGTTTTAAATATATTTATCGGATAATAGCTTGCGAAGAGGAATTCTTTATCGTTAGAAGTACACATCTTTCCTCCTAAAACGCACTTGCTCGAATGATTTCAAGGGTTCTTGCCTACAGGCTGACACGGAATTTGCTGACGTTTGCATTGATGATTTCATCACAAGTCATAGAGCTATTGCTGACGTCATTGAGTTGAGTTGATTTTGAGTTTTACATCCCGTTCAGCAGCGAGGCTATATGAGACGTGGACCTACTGATTAACGTGGAATCCGAACCACATGAGCTCCCGCCGGGAACCGAACCCGGGTCTCCCACGCCAAAGGCGCGTACGCTAACCGCTTAGCCACGGGGGAGCTCTGACGTCATTGAAAAGGAATGTGCTAACCAAACCAAATTCACAGATCATATTGTGTGATTGACGATTTCATCATATAGCTATTGCTGACATCGAATTTGCTAACGTTTGAATTCATGACTTCATCACAATTGCTGACGTCATGCTGACAAACCAAATTCACCGATTAGACGGTGTACTCAGTGGCGTAGCACACTTTTGCGGGCCCCCCCGCAAAGTATAGAGAAGGGGCCCTAGTTGTAAAGCCGAAAGAAGTAAGGTTTAAGTTCTACTTCTTTAAATCTTTATTCATCGCAAGACTTCGGGGCCCCCTATACCTCGGGGCCCCCCGCACTGCGGGGGTTGCGGGGGCAGCTGCTACGCCACTGGGTGTACTAAATTCAAATTGATGACTTCGATCCATGAATCCTTTGTAACAGAAAGATACTGATCCAGTGTTTAAGAAACGTAACAGTTCTTGTTTTGATGCTTCCATGGGTAAATATCTTGCCGGTAAAATAATATCCTTATCATTTTCAAGCTTCACTACGATTCTTAATCCAAACTGTAGGAACCATTTGGCTAGCTAAGATTCTATAAGGTACATTCTGTTGTAAGTCGGTAATCTTGATAAATGATTTCATCACATCACGTGTGTTTAGAAACTGCAGACAAGTAGCTATGATGACGTTATCATGAATACTATCTCGAACGATACTTATATATGATGCAAAACTGATGACGTTGCATTACCATGTTCTGACGTGTACTATTGCATCATGATAAACAGTATTCCCAGATGTATTTGTTCTAAACAGTTCCGGTTCTTTACCAATGAGTGCACAAACTTAAAAAATTTCAAACCAAAATTTTGAAGCAAAATTTCAAACAAAAAATTTTCGAACAAAATTTCGAAACGAAATTTTTTTCAAACAAAAATTTCAAGCAAAAAATTTGAAACAAATTTTTGAAAAATTTTCCAAACAAAAAATTTCAAGCAAAATTTTGAAAAAAATTTCAAACAAAATTTTGAAAAAAATTTTCAAACTAAAATTTTTGAAAAAATGCAAAGAAAAATTTCACGGTTAACCGTCAAAATTTATCCGGTTTTTAACTATTCGATTAACAAATAAACAGTTTTGATCATATTTATCAGTGAATGCAAAATGTTGAACGAAAATGTTCAAACCAAGATTTTTAAAAAGTAATCGATAAATGTTAAACAAAACTTAAAACTGAATGCAGCAAAGATTTGAATATCATCAACCAATCAGATTGCACGAAAATAGTGATTAGCCAATCACAAAGATTTGAAAGTCATCAACCAATCAAATTGCATGAAAGATAGTGATCAGCCAATCGAATTGCATCAACAATAACTTTGCCAGTGATCAGATTACATCACCTTATGACTAAATTTCAAAGTGTTGTAGCATATCAGGTATCATGTATTGCCTTTAGACTATGAGTAATAAGATTCAATAAGGTTACCTATCAGATTTCTAAAGCTGAAGGTAAAAATCAACCAATCAGATGGCATGAAAGATAGTGATCAACCAATCAAATTGCATGAACAATAACTTTGCCAGTGATCAGATTACATCACCTTAGACAGTGAGTTGGGACTAAGTTTCAAAGTGTTGTAGCATATCAGATATCATATTGCCTTTAGACTATGAGTCATAACTATAGCTCTAAGATTCAATAAGGTTACCTATTAGATTTCAAAAGTTTAAGGTAAAAAAATCAACCACCACCAATGATCTTAGATTATGAGCTGTGACTAAAGTTCAAAGTATTGCTTCATATTAATCAGGTATTGAACATTCAAACTTCGCGCCTCATACTACAATTTTGTTTATCACAATTCCCAAATTTAAAGAATGGTCCTACGTACCTCTCTCTATATATCTGTCTTAGAATTAACCATATAATTATATGCTGTAGTTAGCTCTCAATGAGGTCAATAATCTCCGTCAATTGTTTACCTTAGCAGAACCAACTGTTGTCTAGAAGTGTGTTATTTGATAACTGCCAAACTTAAAAAGTACCACAACAAATTTTGAAAAGGAAATGAATCCCTACACGCTACTTTATCAAGGACAATCACGTAGTACAACGTATTGCTTACGTTTATATTTTGGCCCATAGGTGGGAATATTCAATACCAATGATGTAATTTCATTTTGACAATTCTCAAATTATCCTACAAAGTTTAAGAGGAACGTATTAATGTACCAATGTCCTGGACCCATAATCCCATCATAGGTCAATAAGTGACCACGTGATCATACTAATATTTGACAATGATTTACTCAAAGAATGGGATACCACCCAATTTTAAGAACAATTACCAATTATTGATTTGACAATGAGAAATGTGCCCCTCCCAAAATTTAAGATTGGTGCACAAATACACCTGTTTCTTATGAAAAAAGTAATAACTCCTGTACTCATTCAGTAATAAAGCCGTATCAAAGAAGATAAAATAGGTCAATTAGCTTCGAAATTTGAATATTTGACCATAAGAGGGACACCAACATTTACAAAAGATTCTAGAGAACGTTTACCGAATTTTATTATTTGATGCTTCCCAAATTTAATAAATGGTCCTATGTACCCAATAGATTTTAAGAAATGAGCATCAAAGTATAAAGGAAACGAATCCCTGTACACATCCATCCTTATCAAAAGGGTTCAATTACTTCCAAAATTTACATTTTTTACAAGTTTTTACCCATGAAAGGGACCAAAATTTTATTGATATTTGTTAGGGCCCGGTACTATTATACCAAATTGGGCAATTTCTAAACTTTAAGGAATGGGCCAATGTACCTCTGCCAAATTTTAAGATGAAAGTATCGATGTACTCATGCCAAATAAAAGAAAATAAACCCCTAAACACGTTCATATAGAATAATAAAGCCCTCATTAAAGAGAAAGAATTGGGTCAATAACCTCCGAAATTTAAATTTTTGGCAAATTTTTTATCCATAGATGGAAACGAATGGACCACCCAAATTTATGGTGATACATATTAGGGTCCTATAGTACTATATTAAATGTTTAAATAGGGCAATATCCAAAATATAAGGTACTGAAACCTCATCAAAGGGGGTCAATAACCTCCGAAATTTGATTTTTGGTAATTCTTTACACATGAAAGGGAATCAGGTGAACCACCC
Source organism: Thermobia domestica (assembly GCF_964235325.1). Lineage (NCBI taxonomy): Eukaryota > Metazoa > Arthropoda > Insecta > Zygentoma > Lepismatidae > Thermobia > Thermobia domestica. Next base: position 120,233,458 of record NC_137466.1, read on the forward strand.
AAATTTATAGTGGTGCATATTAAGGTCCTGTACTATGATACCAAATGTTTAAATTGGACAATTTCCAAAATTTAAGGGGTGGGCCAAGGTACCTCTCCCAAATTTTAAGAATCGTGCATCAATATACCTATGTCTTATGTAAGAGAATGGACCTCTATATATACCCATATAATCACATAAGATAATAGCACCTCATCAAAGGGGATAAATTGGGCCAAAAACCGAACACTGGTACAACCTATTGCTTACGTTTATATTTTGACAATTTTTTACCCATGAAAGGAAACGAGGTACCCCTCCCAAATTTTTAAAGGGGTGAACCAATGTAACCATATCTTATGTAAGAGAATGGACCTCTATATATACCCATATAATCATAAAAGGTAATAGGACCTCATCAAAGGGGATAAATTGGGTCAGAAAAACAAACACGTGGTACAACGTATTGCTTACGTTTATATTTTGGCAATTTTGTACCCATGAAAGGGAACGAGATGGACCATCCAAATTTATACTGGTACATATTGAGGTCCTATACTATTATACTAAATGTTTAAATTTGACAATTTCCAAAATTTAAGGGGTGGGCCAATGCACCCTCCCAAATTTTTAAAGGGATACATTAATGTAGCCATGTCTTATGAAAAGGAATAGACCCCTATACATGCCCATATAACCATATAATTTAATAAGATCTCATCAAAGGGGATAAATTAGGTCGAAAACCTTCGAAATTTAAATTTTTGGCAATTTTTTACTCATAAAAGAGAACGAGATGGATCCCCAATACTGATACAGGTACATACCCTGGACCTAGGCTACCATACCAAAATTTTAAATTTGACAATTTCCAAAATTTAAGGGGGTGATCCTATGCATCCCTTCCAAAATGTGTGGGGTGGACCAAGGTACCCTTGCCAAAATGTAGAGGGGCTGGTTCTAATTACCCCTCGGTCATTGATCCCGGGGCAAGGTCATTGACCTTTGACCTATGACGTCACAAAAAATTTTGCTGACTCGGCGAGCCATAGTGCCGGACCTACAACTACAGTACACAAAAGGTAAATAAAACAAAAATGAGTCTTTCGCCAATTGCAATAAAAAAAATGTCTACAATTAGGGGCCCCAGAAATAATATTTATTCGTATGGCTTTGAGATTTGTCAATATTGTCCCCTTAATTAATTTGTCATGTATGCAACGGACCCAGGGGTGTAACTAATGGCCCCGCAAACCTTGCCGTACAGGAGGTCCCCAGACGCCGGGGGACCCATAAAGAGTAAGAGAAAAATTTTAAAAAATGCTGGCTGGCAAACTTTTTCTAGGGGATCCAAATACGCGTATTAATGCCGCCCCTCCCCCAGAAAAACCTAAGTTACTACGCTGCCGTCCGTACATTGTACCGTCAAAGTGAAATGATAAAAACATTTCCAATCCCGAACCTCATTTATGCTGAGAATTTTATCGAAATTGGTCGGGTGATTCAAGAGATACGAAGTCACAAACTTTCATTTTTATGTATAGATTATACACTTTCGCTCCCGGGAGTTGTATAGCAAATTCCAGCTCCCTATGCTAAATAAATCTTTAAGCATTCTATTTTAGGATGAATACATTTTATTGGTATTTGTTGGGTGGAATCACTATAATATCACCGAGTTACGCTCTGTCCTTGTTCGTTTGCACTAGTAAGTTATTAGGAGCTCGATATGCAACATAGTATTTTTGGATGCAGTGCATTTTCCCACGCATCCTCTCCTGATTAATAGTGGCGGAACACCCTGTACATGAGTGAGAAAATGAAAGAGAAAGCCATATGGAAAAGGAAATTTCCACAGGTTGGTGAATTCACAAGGACGATTAGCATGCATTACATGCTCTAAATCGATGACATATATATGACGTAACACCACATGACTTATTCTGTCCCACATGCAGTGGGCATGACGGTGTGGTCGATTAGGGAGAAATCGTTTTACAACAGGAGAAGCGCTAGAGTGATTCATCGCTGAACTTACTAACATGTTTTATTTATTTTTTTTTTTCTTTATTTTAATACCCTTCGGCAAAGTGAACTAGACTTTGTTGTTTCTTGTTCCTCAGTAATATTATTAAATTTACTAATATTTACAGCACATGAATCATGCGCTTATTCATGAAGTGAGACATTGGGCAAATAACTTTTAGTAAGCCAGTTAGCAAGTAATTACATGAAACTCTTCTTTTCACACATGTTTAGTGCGTATTACATCAATTTATTTTGCATATTGTTGTTTGTACTTTCTATTTGAAATATTATTGCTTATAGCGAGAATGGCGGATTAGAAATCTACACGAATCGTTGTAGGCCAAGGGTCGATCGAGACTTAAAATTTCATTTATTGAGTGGTATAGCTTTCGTGTGCAGGGGAACTGTTTGGTTCCTGTGTTTTGTGTCCTTATGTAACAGTAACACGAAGCTTAGAAGAATGGGACTTCAGATATGGACATAATTTACTTTTTTGCTTCGAAATATATTCATCTTTGATCAATGTACTTGTTTGCACGTTTCTTCAACTTCTTCATTTCCTGTAGAAAAGCAATTTTGAAATATTGCAAAGCTCCTATGTTACGGCGCTCTCAATGTCTTCCGCTGATTGAAAATGGCGAGCAAAATCTGATGAATATGGTAGGTGATGGAGAGTAGAAGTTCTTCGCTCAAAACCTCTTTATGATAACTCTATAATGAGATTATGATGAAAAAAAAAAAAACCACACTCGCTTCAAACTTTAGCTTTCCCACATGTCGAATTCTCTTCAGTAGTCGATCCGATACACCCAAATAGAAATCTGCATTCACTGGCTCCCTTGCATGCTGTTTGTCTCTCCTCATCCGTGACAGCAATGACAATGCGAAACTCTTCATTTTCAAACCACGTCCGTGTTCACTTTTAATGAACGAAACATATTGAAAACTAGTCATACAGTATGTTATACGAAGCACTGAAAGTTGTAGTTCCAATGTCAGCCGCTAGATGGCGTGCATGTTATTTTTTAAGAGAGTTGAACATTTTTGGGTTGCTGTGGCAAAAGAACCTTCGCAATATCCCAAAAACTGACTTTATAGCGGCCATGAAGACGGATGAATGTACAAATAAGTGTATTGATCAAGGAGGAATATATTTTGAAAGATAAAAATAAATTATGTCCATAACAGAATGTATCTGTTTTATTACAGTTATTTCTGGATTTTTGGTCGTATCTTGTAATAACGTGAGTTCTGAAGCTTGAACCCAGTGCAGTTGGGTGCACAGACCACCATATAAGATCAACCGTCATATTATAGGCTGCTCCCCACCATACTATTTAGCCTCCAAAAGAACTGGATTACGAGATAATATTACTGCCCTCGGCTTGTAGGCGTGTTGAACGATATCTAGAAAAATAATACGGGACTTTTCGTCCCGAAAAATCCGGGACCGTCACGAAATCGACATCTGCGTCCCGAAAATATTTCTCGGGACGCTTAAATGTCCCGGATTTCAGCAAAGAAGAAAGGAAGGGAATATTATAGTTTGCTTTTTTCACAGTATTAGGTATACAATTGAAGAGTTCGGGGGAAAATAATGATAACCCTCATTTTAAAACCGCGTTAGTTATTTACAGAAAAGCAATGATAACACTCATTTGAGCTGAATTCTCGAAAGAGTTCAAGTTTGAAACAGCAGCATATTCAGTAGGTTATATTTTCTATTTTGAATTGTTTCCACAATTCAGTTCACATAAGTGTTATCATCAGTATTGCCACACTTGGTACAATTGTACCAGATTCAGCCCTTTTTGTCATTCATCGGCCCGTTGGTACCACGCTGGCATTTTCAGCCCCTTTTGTGAAAAAGTTGGTACAATTCTACCCAATTGAGCACCATTTAACAAATATTGTCACATTTTCAAAAGTTCATGTTAATCATACTGTGTTGGACTCTTAAGAAATGCTGGCGAACATTCATTCTGTGACGTTGCACCTCATAACGCTACAAACTTCATGTGGAAAATTCGTAATTCGAACTATACCAGGAAACAAATGACGCTGGATGGGCGCATCCGCGCCGCGCAGGAAGAAGACGAGAAAGAAGCAGTGTGGTGGAAATTTTAGCTTGAAATCTTTTTTTTTTTTTTTTTTTTTTTTTTTAAAAAAAAGTACACACACGTTGAATCAAGTGTTTCATATTCTAAAGAAGACCAGCGGGTGCTGAAGTAAGTCCATAATTTATGTGTCGTTGAAAAGATTATACATCAAAACAATAATAGCACCAGTGCCGTACCGTGGAAAATCAGCGCCTAGGCGCCCCCATACACATGACTGAGGTCGATAGACCAGCCGCACAGCGCCACTATGGTTGGCGCGAAGCGTAATAAAGTTTTTAAAAGTAAACCCTGTTTTTTGTTGATTTTGAGCACTTTTTCTTACTTTTTCCTTATATATTCTTTTTTCCTTCCGAATTTTGCGCCCCCTTATTTCGGTACCCGGGACTGTCCCCCCCCAACGGCATGGTGTAGCACGAAAAAATACATTGACGTAGCAATTGCGTCATTTCAAATTTGGCTTGGGGGGCAAGACCCCTATAAGTAAAATTTCGCGTTTTTCACTGACTTACTACTATTCTATTGATAAAATCTATATAAATTTTAAACTTAGGGGGGTCAAATGCCCCTCCTTGTCCCTCCTAAATGACGCCCCTGTAGACGTAGTTGCCGGCTTACCGGGCTAAGTTGTTTACTAGCGACGCCATATTGACGAATGCAAAAATACCCGAACATTTCTGCGTTAGAGGTCTACATCGACGCGTTGTAACAAACTTTATGTATAGGCCTAAAGTTAAATCAGGGATAAACATTTTACTTTTTGACAAAAAATGAATTCAGCCCTTTTTGTTTCAATTTGGTACTGTTTTTCAGCCCACTCCAGAGCTAGAACTGTGGCAACACTGGTTATCATTGTCTTTCTGTAACTATCTCACGCCGATTTAAAATGAGGGTTATCATTGTTTTCCCCCGAACTCTTCTATTATTGTTTTCAACTTCTGAGTATGACAATTCAAAAATTAAAAAAAAAAAAAAAAAAAAAAAAAAAAAAAAACTGAATACATCATAAAACATAGATTTAATTAAGTTCACGATTTAACTACTTTGATATTGAACGAAGCATTCGTTTCATTGGGCTAGGAACAACAGGTTTTACTGTTCAATCTTATTGTTATCTCTAGTACTCTGTTTCAATCTTTATCTTGCTTCTGAAATATTTTAATCAATAATCCCTAACCGATATTTTTGGTAATTTTACGCTGACCATTCAAGAAGAAAAATATGTTGTTTCAATTAATAAAACTGAACAGACAACAATGGGAAAATGTTGGAAGTGGGGGAGAAAACGTATAAAATGGACTGTGAAAGCCACGAACCCAAGGGCGCCCATCAGGGGGACAAGGTGGGGCAACCGCCCCCCCCCCCCTAAGAGGAAATTGTACTTGGAAATATTGAAAACCCAATAGAATTTTTACATTAGTTACAGCAAAATTTGAAACTATATTTGAAACGTCGCTTATACTTTCCCCCCTTGGAAACCACAACATGGGCGCCCTTCCACGAACCATAACTGATCCTGAGAAATTTTTTAAAAAATGCTTACCAGGGAAGGGTAAGTTTGCTTAACTAGGGAGGAAAAGGTCTATTAAAATGACTAAAAATGTGATTACGTAATACTTGAATAATTCTATCTAATGGAACAAAGTAAATTAATATATGACACTTCTTTTCATTTTAAGCATTTCAAAGATTCTCGTAATTTAGTAGCGTCCCAGATTTTCATTCTTGAAATATGGCAACCGTACTTTAAAACGATGTTACCTGGGCAATCTCGGCTGTAATTCCTGTATTGTAACCGAAAGTGGCAGAAATCTACTATTTCCAGTTTGAATATTGATCGCTGTAGAATGGTAAGAAATAGGAGAAATCTTTTCTTTCTTTTAAATGGATTCAGCGTTCAAAGAACAGAGGTTATTTCCGCTCTTAAGCCTATCCTGAAACGGGAAGTGATAGAACTTTCCTACACTTCCAATATCAATTTTAATCCTCCATAGAGGAAATATGGTCACAGAATAGCAAGATTTAAAAAAAAAAAAAAAAAATTATATTAATTTAATATGCCAAGAATAGATTCAATTTTGGATTTAATCCCTCTGTTGAAACCAGAAATTCCATAAATCATTAGCTTCTGGTTTTGATATTGGATCTTCGTAGGGTAAAAACGGTAGAGCCAGTTTGTAAAAATATGAATTCAGCGTCCTCCCCTTATACGGCTATTGAAATTTATGGTTCTATTTCTAACCACATGAGTTTGTGGTGGATAACATAATGTGCGTGGATATGATTGGTGCTCTTGTTTTCTCCCACATTCTCATTTTACTAATTGTTCCATAGTCATTCACTCTTATTAATCCTACATCATTACTATGGAACAGAAAATAAGAAATTTCATTTCATTCGTATTCTGATAAATCTATCACTTCTGGTTAAAATTTTGGACTGTTATAGTCTGGAAATTTACCGTAGTTTCACAACGTGCAACGAAACTCTCCTGTTTGGGTGTTTGTCCGTATATATATCGGGTGAACCTGAAAGATGTGCACCAACTCCGGGAGGTGATTCGTGACATCAAAAGAAGACAAAAAGTCCTCTTGCCTGTTGTTGAATTCCACATCGTGTATGAGTGTTAGGGGTGCCAACTTGGAATCGAAACTCGAATCCCGACAATTGGAACGGAATAGAAAGATGTGCACAGCGTACACAACGCGGAATTCAACAATATGCAAGAGGACTTTTCGTCTTCTTTTGATGTCACGAATCACTTCCTGGAGTTTTGCACGTCTTGTAAGTTCATCCTGTATATGTACGTAGAAACCGAATTTTAAACTTAAGACTCTTAGCGAACATCATCTCTACTTTAAAAAAAAAAAAGTGAATAACAAACAAGACAATGCAGAATATATAAAAATGTCGAGAGTAAGCCAGATAGTATCTACAAAGTGCTACTAAAAAAATAGTAACCGTTTTCAAACATTTTCTTGCAGTCCAGAAATTTGGGTGTACAATTTATGACGTCATAATTGTTTGACACCCCCCCCCCAATTATAGGTCTACATTATATCAGTACTAGCCAAATCATGATACGCTGAAGGCCAGGACAAAATAAGAGCTATACATGGGAGTTATTTTTCAATTTTCTTGCTCCTTTCTGAAGCAACAGATGGTTCGCTGAATTTGCGTAAGTCATACATTCTCAGAATCTGTGTTCTATCTTGCGTAACCTGCTTCTTGTTTCATATGCCTGGGGCAAGGGCGCCCAAAGAAAATTTTCTAGGGAGAGGTCATTTCCATGGTTGCTATATTACGTCTGGTATTTAATATACGTGGTTTGCTATATTACGCAGACATTTTCGTGAGCCAGAGAGGGCCTCGGGTCCCACCCTGCCCTCCCCATCGGGCGCCCATGGCCTGGGGGCACGGTGGCTCAATAGTAGAGCGTTTGCCTCTGGTGCGTGGAGTCCCTAATTCGTTCCCAGCTCGCGCCAAGTGGGCTTTGTGGTGGACATAATACCATATTCGTGGGTTTTCTTGGACTTTTTCCGTTACCACTTACTTTATTCATTCCACTATTGCATTCATTTCTCATCATCACCGTCTCCTTCAGCCTAGCCGGAATAACCGTGGGACATAAAACTTAAAGATTTCATTCCATTTCGTTTTTTTGCTTCATAGTCGATGACATTTTGGTCTGAACTACGAACATTTGAAAATAACGATGTATATGGAAATGTATTTTCTTTGGCCCTGTAACAACGGCCTTAACTTGCAGAATGAGCTTGGTATCCAAAAGGTTGAACGAAAGATTTTTTATAGTTGAAAATCAAGTCTTAAATTCAGATTTATTATGATGTCCAGCTACACTCTTCTTGCTGCGCATGCAGTTAAAAATAAATTAAAAAGAACAAATCATATGTGTTTTTATTATTTATGAGTTCGGTCCGACCCGCGGGACGCCATTTGGTTATTACTGCACTATATGAAAGGTCTTGAAAGTAATTATAGTTCATGTAAGCATTTTGAAGGTACTACTAGCTCACTTTCTACATTGTTTTGTGCTCTTCATTGTCTTTAAATTATTTAAAGGTGTGAAGTGAGCTTAAAGAAGAGCCAACAAATTTTGTAACGGGTACGGGTGAATTTATTTTCCGATTTATTGTAGAGAAAATGGGTGGGGGAGAATTCCAAGGCATCCGATGGATACACACGAACTTACATTGCTTAGGATCCACCCACGGACTCTTCGTACAATACCACTCACTCATTGTTCTCCCTCATAATTACGAGTACTGCGGATGCCCACAATCTACATCGGTAAGTATGACCTTGCTCAAAGTCTTCTATCTGCCTCTCTATCTCTCATAGAACGCCTTTGTGTTAGTACAGTCATTTCCTTCTTGTTAGTATGCTTCTTTACGTTCTTTTATTCGTTCCCAGTTACCTTTATGTAAATCAAAACAATTTGCATTCATTGCATTCAGTATTCTTCAAGCTGCATAAGTACACGTTAAAGTTAGTGTGCAAAATTACTGAAAGCTATGCTAATTGATGGATTCGTTATTATGTTTATGTAACGTAAGTTGTAGGCGGTACAAAGCGAATGATTGAATTATCAATAATAAACAGTGAGCATTCAATTTATTAAAGTGATTTACATTTTTCACTCTACTGTATACAGAATCCGGTTAACGGTGGGAGGAGCTTATATGCTGACCACACATCATTCCAAAGAAATGAGTGTGCCACAAGCTGGACTGTTGGGCCAGGAATTGAGTTGAGCTTAGTTAAAATATATTTCTTATTGGACAAACATGAAATTTGTACAGTATTAGTGATTCGCTTACATCAATATCAGAATAGTAGACTTTGAGTGCCTGTAGTCATTGCATTTTACTCTAGCTGTCCTGGTTTAAGTAACTACAGAGCTTTATTAGAGGGGTCATGTTTGTGAACCGGATTTCCTTTCTCTCTCCCTACATACACATCAACCTTCGGCTTTGGGCCCTCAGTGACGTTTTATTTGAAAGGCATTCATTAAATTATGATGTGAGGTAAAGAGTTGAGTTGATTTTGAGTTTAACGTCCCGTTCAGCAGCGAGGCTATATGAGACGTGGACCTACTGATTAACGTGGAATCCGAACCACATGAGCTCCCGCCGGGAATCGAACCCGGGTCTCCCGCGCCAAAGGCGCGTACGCTAACCGCTTAGGCACGGAGGAGCTCTGATGTGAGGTAAAGAGTATTACAGAAAAAAAAAAACAATATATTTGCGATTGCACAATCATATATGGGCAAATCCATATGAAATCAACCAATGATAGTTTCTGACAAAATTTTAAAATCCTCCCGAAATCCCGACAATTTTGTAAATGTAGTCTACTTTTAGGGGCTATTTTAGAAATTTTCATATAATTTAGGCTCAAATTGTATTTGGACTCCCCGAAACTCTTTAGACCCCTCCCGAAATAAATCCCTGCGTACGTCCCTGCTCCCAATGTTGAAGACAACTATGCTCTCCTGATCCTCCACAGCATTGTTTTTCAACTTCATAAATATTTTGAACATCGCTTTAAAAAAAAAGATTATGAGAACGATCTTACCCGTTTCCCCCCCTCCTCCCAATGTTGAAGACATTTGCGCCGCTGGCTGTGACAAAAAGAAACCAAGATTCAAACAAAACAGAACTTCTTTTAAAACTCAGAAATGTATACTCTCGATTTAGTACTTTATGGATTGCATGAATCTATGAAGAACAAAAGTTGCTGAAAGAATAAATTGCTTAAAAAAAAAAAGAAAGAAAGAAAGAAAGAAAGAAAGAAAAATCTGCTTTGCTCTAACTTTGGATTTTTAAAGTATAGGCTATAATAATAACAATAACAACAACAATAATAATAAATCATTCAGTGCTCTTAAATAGTATCTACATGTTTTAAAATACTAATGTTTGAGAAATATGAAGATAACTGTTACATTTACATAAACATCCAGGCATCTTTCGGGAATTTGCCGGGCCTGAAAAGATGCCAATTGATTGTATATAGGCCCTCAGCGCCCATGGCCTGCAAATTACAAAGGGGAAAGGAACCTGAGGAAGATACCATTAAGGTAAACAACCATCGAAGCTTCCTTTTCATAGAGGGATTTATTCCAGGGCGCTGTTCCCCTTCCCTCTGTTGCCCCTAAGTAATCTTAACAGCCAAGTTACAAACTAGCATATTGATTTAACATTCATGCTAGTTCTTGTATATATGCTGTTCCCTCGTTCCTAGTAACGTTTTTAACCTCAACGCCACTAGAAAAAAAAAATGGGGAATAAAATACTTACCTGAATACACTCTGAATTTTTCCACACGAGTAAGGAAAACAACTTAGCAACAATTTGATTGTTGGCATTTTTTTCTTTTTTTTTAAATAAAATAAGATTTGTCATTGTTAATTTATAAACCCCTTTTCTAAAAATAAATAAATAAATAAATAAATAAACTGTTAAAAATTTCAAGGTATGAAAATTTTCTAACACAAATTTTCAATTTAAATAATGGTTATTGCTGTATAACAATTTTAAATAATGCCTATGATTTTCAGTGGTATTCAAATGATTTTAATTTCACGTTGTGTACCTACGGTAGATATCTAAACTATTTGAATTCAATGCTGAAACCTTAAGAAGTAGATCTAGAAGTTATGGTTGCATCAGAAATGAAAGCCTGATGCATATAAAAAAAATTCCCACTATCTCTTACAATTATTACTATCTAGGAACCAATATTGAAGTCGGGAGCTGTCCCTTTAAGGAATTCGTTGTCGTCTCAGCATTCGGCTCCTAGCTGTTGTAATGGGCCTAGCAGCGACGCCCGCCGTCGGCATGCTAGTCAAAGTTATAATGATATCACCCTCTGAATCACCATGTCGGGGCCACATTACTACATGCCACCATGTACTTGGCTGCCCACCTTCCTGCCAACATTTTGCCTTAATAAAATCACTTTTCAGCCGCAATGGCGGTTCTAGAAAGGCGTGCCATAATCTAGATGGCGGCCCTTCTTCCCGGCGGCGTGGTGGCCTTATAGGAATAATTCTGCGAAAGCGTATCGGCATGTGATCATCGCCTAGCCATGCTTCAGTAGACGGATTTCCTAAATGGTCTAATGGTCTAAACCCACAATTTGGAGGTTTAGCTATAGCATGTATTTATATCACTCTTACACGCACCTAAATCGTGTACATCCACAAATACTTCCATCTTAGCTACACTGGCGCAAATCTCGGGGGGATGAGGGGAACATGTCCTCTCCAATCTTGGAACTGGGGGGGATTGTCTCCCTCAATAATCCGATTTGAAATGTGTTTTTTTAGGGGGAGAAATGTGATGATTTGTCTCCGATTGTCACAAAGGAAAGTGAGATGAAATTCATATTTCCCCAGAATAAGCCTCAAATCTGCCCGCCTCCCAATGTTGAAGACAACTCTGCTCTCCTTATCTTCCACAACATTGTTTTTCAACTTCATAATTGTTTTGAACATCGCTTAAAAAGAAAGAAAAAAAAAGATTATGGGAATGGTCTTATCCGTCCTTCTCCCCCGCAATGTTGAAGACAGATTTGCACCGCTGTACAAAGGTACACTGTACAAAGTTAGTTTCCACTATACAAAGGTTTGTGTAAACGCTGTAGCTCCATTATTTTTAAAAATTTAAACAAAAAACATTTGAAAGATAATTAAATGATAACATTTTATGTCCAATGCACATTTAAGCCCACTACGTTGCAAATACCTGAAAAAACTTGTTGAAAGTTAAAGTCATGCTTCTATTTATATCAATAGACTCTGATTCCAAGACTGCCGAACAGTAGAATCCGAACCATTTATTTAGTTCAATAAGCACACAACATGGTTTAAATCTTGGACAACGTGCACAAAATGTACCCCATAATTAAAAAACTAATGGGTTGTGAACATGCAAATAGTATTTCTCAGCTGCAATATTTTCTACAGACTCCTGAATACTTCTGAATTGTAAGGTTTCGACATTCCTATTTGTTTCACGTTTATTTATCAGCAGGTCTGGTTTTATGTAACTCAGCTCCTCAGGGTCTACGCTTAAATCTTCTCAAATACGAATTGGGAACATTACCTGATTTTGAAGTTTATTCTAAAGCAATGCGCTAGGGCCTCGCCTGCCCCTTGTGAGAAATGACCGAAGATTGGTCGAAATCAGTGTTGCCAACAACCTCTCAAGGAAAAGGCTAGATGGCCTTCATAAATAAGCTTTTTTACGCAAAAAATGGCTAGATTTTGAACTGCTATCCTATAATCCACGTTAGATTTTAAACCTCTTTTTTGTGTGTAGAGGATTATAAGTGAGTTATAGTAAAATTTCAAATGTTGAATTTTACGCACTGAAGACTAACAAGTAACATATTTGATTTTAAATTGCAATGAAATCCATCAACAACACACCTGATTTGTGAAGGTCAGTAGCTTTAATTATCAGTCAAATTGAAATAAGTCATCACTGATGACGTCGTAGCTAGCCGAAACTGGAACTAGATGCAGCATCGTTGGATTGAGGATTGGTTGTGTAGGCTGTCATTGTCCCAATTGTCAGTAGTACTTCTTTTTGCGAGTCATAGTCCTTACAATGAGTCTTATTTCTCCATAGACCTAAAAATGCTCAACTTCTCAGAAGATTTTGCAAGGATGTGTTGAAATCCAGGGAATAGGCCGGTAGAATCCAGGGAACAATATGTTGAAAAACTTCCATGTTGAAATCACGATGTTTTCTGCCATCAGCATGTTGAGATAAATGGTATCTGTTAGAGCTTATACCGAACTTGCAAAATCTACATTTGGCTTTTGTTGGATCTGAAGGAATTCCTAGAATCCAATTATTGAATTCATTTACCACGAGTCATTGTTTACTAAACTTATGTTGGTATTGAGGTAGCATTTTTTTTTTTAATTTACACATAAAAAATCCTCAGTATCCAAAATAAACTAAATGTTTATTATTAAGACGCATTACCCAGAAGCAGAGAACGAAGAATCACGTGACATCATTATTGTGTATCAAATTTACAGAAAATAAAATTCATATTTAATTTTTGTTCCCAAGTGGTAAAACAACATACTGGAATAGTGGATTTTTTAAAGTTTGAACTAAAATTTATACAATTAGGTATCTTATTTGTTTCTTTTAATAAACTGAAATATTTTTCGTGGCTTGAAAAACAGAACAGTTATTAAATTTATAGGGCCTATTATAAAATTCTCATTCTTGCAATGAAATTCGTAATTAAAATAACTAAAAAGTAGCAAACGGGCCATTACGGAAGCGACATTAAAATTCTGAGTCGATAAGTATTGTGTATGGCTGGGGAAGAGAAGAAAAATGAAAACCAAATGTTTATTGAGCAATAAAACACCCTCTGTCTAGAGAAATCAATTAATACAATAATATATAATGAGAATAGTCTAATTGTTAAAAATTACACTTTAATTTCAAAGAAAAAGTATTTTTAGAATGAATTTAACGACTAATAAAAAAGGCCAAAAATGACAAAACAGTTTCTTAAAATAAGCTATATTTAAGGCTATATGCATTTCATAGATTTGTATGGCTAAATGCCTCTCCAAATATGATAGATTTGGCCAAAAATAGGCCAAATTGGCATCACTGGTCCAAATACGATTCGGAACCTTAAATGATCGGGAAAGGAATGGCAAGAAGAAGAAAGCACTGATGCTAAGGAAACAAAAGTTAGAGGAAAGAGTAGAGAAAATTAATAAGGTAAAAGTGGAGTAGAAATTACCCTTTGTATGTAGTGAATTAAGTCGATGTGTAGTTGCAGTAAATAGGAGGGGTGATAAAATAACTTGCGTCACATTGAGTCTCGAGAAAATATTTAATATTGTGAGTGTGTACACTCGTCAAGTTGGATGCGAAGAAGAAAAGGACGCTTTCTAGAATGATGTAGAGCGAGAATTTACTAGTATACCAAAGGAAGAAAGAGTGATTCTAGGTGGCGATCTGAGCGGGAATGTTAGTCCTAGAGAAGGACTATATCTTCATGGGCCCACGGGGATTGGAATATTGAAGAAAGAGTACGGAATGGGAGAGAATATTAAATTTTATATTGGCATTTGATTCAGGGGCGTCATTTAGGGGGGGCAGGAGGGGGCAATTGCCCCCCCAAGAGTTTGAAGAACGCATATACTTTAATCAATTGTATAGTAATATACCAGTACAAAACATGAAAATCTTATGTCGGGGGTGCTCTTGCCCCCCCCCAAGCGAAGTCTGAAATGACGCCCCTGATTTGGTTCTCCTCGTTTTTCCAAAAGAATACAAAGCAGTTGGTTACATATAAACGTGGAACAAGGAAGACCCAAATAGATATATTCTTTTATGTGGAAGGCAACGCTTGAAAGGGATAGGAATTGTAAAATCATCGACAGAGAAGTAGTTGGAACACAGCATAGAGTCGTAGTACTTGATTGTGATTTCACCAGCGAAAGGAAAAGAATTGCTAAGAGAACTACACCTAAAGTTAAGTGGTGATAACTCGAAGTTCCAAATCTAAGATGCGAGTTCGAAGAAAAGTATTACAAAGACTATAACCTATAAAAGGTGTCCACAATTAGTAGGAGACAAACAGAGTGTCCATTAATGAAATAGGAAAGGAAGTATTAAAAAAGAATTCTGAAAGGTTCTCCAGAAGATAAAGACATTTGGTGGTGGGGTGAAGACGTACAGAAATCAATCAAAAAGTAAAGAAGCGCGAAAGTAAAATTGGATAAATCAGGAACTGAAGAGGATCAAGAACGGATACCGGAAAGCTAACAAAGCAGTTAAAAGAGAAGTGGAAAAAGCAAAATCAGAGGCCTGGCAAAAATGTAACAAGAACTTGAAACTAGCACAAATGAAAACTTCCACTGATAGCCGTGATAAAGCAACATAAGATTTCTCTCGTATTATTCAAATAAAGAACTACTATAGGAGGAACACAAAATTAAAACAAGATAATGGTTACTGTAGAAAGCTGTTAAACGAAGAAAACTCGAAAGTTATCTTGGAGGAGGGTGTACCAAACCAAGAAATTATAGACAAAATTAGAAAAGAAATCATATTTCTGATACACAAACTGAAAAATGGCAAAGCAACTGGAGCAGGTGAATTATATTTTGAAGTATGGAAGTGCCTCGGCGAAAAGTGAATTGATTTATAAATTTGATGCAACGATGATGAGTCGAAGAAAGAATGCCCAAAGAATGTAGAAATAGTATAATAATATAAATTTTCAAGAAGAAAAAATTATATTCAAGATTGCAATAAGTATGAAGGGATTAAGCTGTTGTCCCATTCATTGAAGATTTGGGAAAAAATCGCTGAGACAGGTTCGCGAGGAGACATCTAGGAGAGGAACGATTTCGTCAGGTAACAACAGATGCGATGTTTGCAATTAGACAAATGATGAAAAATATCAAAGAAAAAGCTACATGTAGTGTTTATTTGCCTTGAGAAAGCTTATGACAGAGTACTGTGTCAAAATATCTGAAGATGCATGAGAAGTAGAGATGTGTCCGAAAGGTATGTTAGCCTTGCCAAAGATAAGTATGAAGAATGTAGGACAAGAAGAAAGATAGCATTGGCTCCAAGAACTGGAAACTTGTCAGAGTGAGATTACATCTAAGAATCTTTCTTGAGTCTATATGTATCCAACTTAATTATGGATATCCTATCTGAAGGTATTTAGAACACATCGCCTTGGTGTATGACGTTCGCAGATAGCAAGAATTAGAAGAGAAATTATGATAGTGAAGAAGAGTTTTGGACGAAAGAGAGTTAAAAGTCAGTAGGAAGGAAACAAAATATATGAATTTCGGAGCAAATGGAGAGGAAATCGAGGACAGAATCTAAAGAAAGTAAGTACACTTAAATACCTAGTTTCCATTGTGAATAAAGATGGGAGTTTAGATGCAAAAATAGAACAAATAATTGAAATGGGATGGATAAACTGGAAGAAGATCATTGGTATTCTTTGTGACTAAGGGATGAATTTTAAGGTGAAAGGTAGAGCTTACAAGACTGTAGTGATACCCACAATGCTGTACAGAACAGAAGCTTGATGAGTCAAGAAAGCTCAAAGGAAGAAGGTGGGCGTGGCCGAAATGAAAAGGCTTGGATGAATGTGCAGTTTTACCAGATTGGATAAAAATCAAAAACGAAACAATAATATGGACGTTAAAGTGATTCAGATGTCGAAGAAAGTTCCTCAGAGGAGATTACAGTAGTATGGTCATGAGAAGAAACGATTATGGTATCGGTAAGAGAATGAGAAAGATGGAAGTAAAAACCAAAGGAAAAGTGAAAGACCAAAAAGAAGATGAATAGATTGTACTGTACTCCTAACCATTAAGGTAATATTTAACCTATTACACTATTAAGCTATCTTGCTGTCAGCTCAGTGTAGTATCTAGATATATCCAACTCTTTAGTAAACACTTAATTCCAATTTTTCACACAAACACTACATTTATTAACAAAAGTTTGGCCGTAGAGACATACATACGCTATGCAAACACAATAGATCAGCAACTCAGTAAATTTAGTGTAGATAAATCAAAGTAGTTTTCTTGAGTGTGTATGAATGGATGGATGTCGTCAGTGGAGTAGCAGATTTAATTTCCCTTTGAGCTTTTTTAAGCTTTCAAGTGTTTAAAATTGAGTTGTGTGTTATCATTGAACCAGAGAAATATACTCATGAAGATTCATTTGCCACTGTAATTGTAGGAGAACCAGAGCATCTACTCTAGATATAATGGAATATTTTGTTTATTCTTATCAGAAATGTTTTATTGTGATGACCAGAGTTTATCGCATAGGTCACGTATGTCAAAGCTTATATTACATTTAACTCGTGGATTCGGATGTTAAAATAAAAGTTTTCGTTAAACGTTAATCAATTGTGAATTAGCTTCGGTTATCACTTTATCTAGATCTTCAATTCATTTAAAGAAACTGGACTTTGAACAATTGAATACTATGCAATTCCAATCATCAAAACAACAGTGACACTAGTTGTTCTTAGCGGTTCCGAAGAACTGATATCACATCCGCATTATCATTCCTCAATTTCATTTACTCTATTCAATTCAGTATTTTAGAATTTTCCTTCGCTTTTACATACGCTAACGCCTCCCCACGGTCTTGCAATCAACATAGCTTTCTGAAATTCGAGTTCTCTTCTAGGTAGTAACGAACACATATTGTCGCCTAATTAGTCCTAATATTAAAAATTTAATTTCAATCACTTTTTTGAGTGTTGACCACACTGTGTGTCATGGCTATTTCCCATGCTAACTAGCATTTCTCGCACTGTAAAACAGAATTGCAAAAAATGGCTTTGTGATAGGCAGACCACTGTTAGTGTTATAATTAAGCGTTAGTACAGAATCTCCTCTTCAATCTTATTAGTAATGAAATCGCATGCAAAGAGCCATCAGTGAAAGTCATAAGGTCTGTGCCAAAAAAGATCCAGGCCAGGTCTTCCCTGAGAATGGATTGCTACAGCATGTTATGGTCAAAGGATTATATGCGACCCGATCAATAGTGATTTAGTGAACTTTGCAATCTATCACAAATTGAGGCCGCAAACTGTACGCAACACCAGCGTAATTGCGTTAATGCAACGTAGTATCGCAGAGCAAAAAGACAATGGCAGAAGACTGTACGAGTGTCATCTAGCGGTGATCGCTGGAAATTTGTTGTGACCATTGATAAAACATGGATCTACCAAAGTGGTTGTGGAGAAGTTTGGGCTATACCTACAGAGGTATACACGAAAAAGACCGTTGTAACTTTATGCGTCAATGCGAAACATATTCTTGAAATGTTCTATGATTGTTACTAGAATTTGGTACAAAGAGAAGCTCAAGATTTATAAGATCGAAAACTATCAAAATCAATGCTGCTTTCTTTTTCTTCAATTTTTCTTCTGGAGTGTACTATCGCAAAGTCGTCAGCATAACCTACAACGCCAATAGTTTCTTGTAAATCGTTTAATTGACTTAAATATGGCTGGATTATAATATCCCTCATTATGGGTCCATATATTGTTCATTGTGGACACCCCTTTTCACTTATAATCGTCATACTCGTTCCTGGTGTTTATAACGTTACTTGTCTATTATTGGAGTAGTCCAGTATTTTGTTTCATATAAAATCTTGCTTATTTTTTTTTAAATTTCATTAATTCTTCAAACACTTAAAGTGTTAGTCCCAAAAGTTGTCAATTGCACCACTAATATCTGCATAAATGGCAACCTGATATCTCTCTCGTTTTCCTATTTCAATTAAATCTTTTAGTATTCTCTATAGCAGTTTCTGTACATTTTCCTTTTCGAAAGCCAAATTGTAATTCGTCATTTATTAGATTTTTCTTGTTTATTCTTTCTACTAATGTTCGTTCGAATAATTTGCTGATTACATTACAAAGACATATTGATCTATAATTATTTGGGTCATCGTTCTTTTTGTCGTCTTATTTTTTAAAACTATAAGATTTAATTGTTTCCATCTTTTAGGTATTCGTCGTTTTTCAAAACAAATTAAAAAGTAGGGCCCAGTTATCTGCATTCTATTTGAAAATTTCTCCCTTAATTTTATCTGGTGTCGGTGTTATTTATTATTTAGTAATTTTATGATTTATTACTTTTAGATTTTCGACTTTTTTTAAAAAGTATTACCTATGGGTACCTTTGGCATTATTCTTCTTAATTCAGTCTGTGTTTTATTATCTTCTTCAGGTTTATCCTCTGGTAATAAAGGTTTCCTTAATGTTTGACAGTTTCTTCTCAGCTTTTAATATATGTATTGTCTTGTTTCTTTTACGTTGTGAGAGTGGTAGGTACTTTAGTTTATTTTGGTTCGTATTTTCAACATACAAATATTTACTCTTGTGTTTTGTGTTAATTTATCTAAATTAGTTTCATATTCTATCTGAATCAATGTTATCACTTGCCAGAATTTATTTTAGTTTATCTTGTTTGGATTGTAAGTGAGCTTCTCATCTATGTTTTGTATTTCTTGTTTATTTTTCGATTTCATTATGTCGAATATAATAACGTTGTGGTCACTTATAATACAGTAGCTACATCTAAGATTTTTCAATCGTTTATGCTACTTATCCAATTCTTCGATGTAATAGTTTTTTCTACATACGTTTTTGACTCAGGTCCTTGTAGTGTGTTTTGCAATTATAGTTTCAAATTTCCCATGTTTGTTAACTTAACTTACTGTTTCTACTATATGGCTCCTGAATTATATATCTGCCTTCTCTTTCTCGGCTAGTTTTTTTTTCCCACTTTATCCATTACAGTAATGCATCCCACTGTATGTATGAAAATGTATGAAAATCATTATCAATCTATGTATGCATAAAATCAATGTATGAAAATCAATGAACTCAAGAAAAATAATAAATATAGACACTAAAGAGATGGAAGACATAATAATAGTACCAAGAAAATGTTAAAGGCCGTAAAAGAATCGAGCAATAATAGGTAGGGATGGCCACATTTTTTCGAAAAATACTTTTTCGAAAAATGGCTTTTTCGAAAACGAAAAACGAAAAATTTTTCGAAAAACGAAAAACGAAAAATTTTTCGAAAAACGAAAAACGAAAAATTTTTCGAAAAACGAAAAACGAAAAATTTTTCGAAAAACGAAAAACGAAAAATTTTTCGAAAAGCGAAAAACGAAAAATTTTTCGAAAAACGAAAAACGAAAAATTTTTCGAAAAACGAAAAAAGAAATTTTTTTCGGAAAACGAAAAACGAAAAACAATCGAAACAGAAGGACAAAGTTTGGAGATGGAACACGAAGGGACGAAACGAAACTGAAGAGAAATTTGTAGTTGCGAAAGAGCAACATTTCTTTCCCTGCCTGGTTTGATTGCAGTTGTAAACAAAAGAAAATAAACGCATCATTGCATACAGATAAGCTTTACTCCTGGACTGAAATTGAATAGTATCTTATTTCGCTGATGCGACGTGTTCTAATCGTAATAGCTATTTGAGACTGCTTTTATCTCGTACTCGCCTTTGCTGATACGGTACGTGGTTTCATATTCGCTGTGACTGCATATTTTGGTAACAATAAAAGATTGTTGTTTGGAGAAAGGACACGTGTCCTACGATATCAACACTTCTGATATGTTTATTGGCCTAGTGGGAGAAGCATTAGTTCGTTATGAGGAATACCCAACCGACGTTCATTATATCAGTTACCAGCGCAGAGCTTGTTTGGTACTAACTGCAAGAAGATATTTTCGGGAAGTATTTACAATGGGAAAGTCAAATATATGGGAACATTTCACTCGTGAAAAGGGTGGTGTTTCTTCAAAATGTAATTACTGTCAAAGTATTATCCACAATCGAAATTCAACAACTGGCTTGTGGTACCATTTAAGATCACGACACGTTGGTGTTATACAGGAAACATCAAGACAGCAGTCACTGGAAGAGATTATTGAGGCCGAGGGTGATCCAGAGATGAAGCCACAAAAGAAACAGAGGTAAGTGGTTGTATATAGGGTCTACATATCTATTGGTGTCATTTGAAGCTTCTACCTTCCTCCCCGAGTGGGGTAGATAAGATTTATTTAGGGGACACTCGTGTTTAACACTCTTAGGGTAAAAATGAAAAATAACGTGACACGAACACACTTAGTGGACTATTTATCTTTACACTCTTGTAACTTTTAGAATAATATAAAAAGAAAAAAGGCTGAAATTTTGTTACAAACTAAGAATGCTACAGTATCACGAACATCCACAAAGATCCAAATGTTTTAGGCTTCTATAACAGTAATTAATAACATGGACGGGCATGCACATCCACAGTACATTAGTGTTACATACTATGATCATGATATGATTTATTTCAAATAAATAGGTACAAAAAGTTGTCATCATAGGTATTCTGCCATTATTGGCAAGTTACTTACCGCAACTGAGAAGCTTCCATGCTACTTAGTCTTCATGTAAGGGGTTGCAATTTGACTTTTTTTCCCGAAGATTTTATTTCGATAACTGCTTGGATGAGTATCATATCCAACAACATAGAAGGTTTTCAACGGACGTAAAGATAATAATGCACTTTACAGCAATTTGATATCTCAAACTGATCTGGAGATATGATACACATTGGTAAAGTTTGCAACACTGGTTAAAATTATGTAATTGCAAGAATTTATTGTAATTACAAGTACCAAAATCTGTTTCTGTAATGTTATAAAAGCAAAGAGGATCAAGATAATTACAAACAATCCCCAAATACGTCATTTTTAGGAGTATCGCTATCAGTATTCACGTTTTTCATACCCCCTGAACGATTTGAGATATCAAATTGTTGTAAAGGCTCTGAGAAGTTTACGTCTTTTGAGAATCACCTACGTGATTAGACGTTCTATTTATGTAAGAAATTTTTCGAAAAAATCTAATTTTCAATTTCTTGTATTCATTCGAAATAAGCCATGGTCATAGTATTCGACACTAAGGTACTTCGGGTTTGCATTTCACCGTCTGTCTCACTTCTATTCATAGACAGATCAAGGGGGGAAAGGTCATTCACCTCCCTGAGTTTCACAATCACCAGTGCTGCAAAAGTCGGTGAGAGAGAAAATAGAATCTTTCACTACCTTCTTTCCTCACCGTTGAGTTCGTCCTGAATCCGCCTATGCTTTTATTAATACTATTATCAGGTTTCTGAAGTTTAGATGCTTGTCATATTGCAGCGTCCTTAATATGAAACACTGGATAACAAATTTGTGTTGTAAGTTATCGTTTAATATTTAGATTTGAGATATGTAATAACATGGCATAGTGCCGTTAAAAATATAACTTTATATTATGTTGGCAACACTATTAATTTGTTGGTACTGCAGAGTTTATTAGACAGAGTTTTCTTGTTGTTATTTGCATCTTACAAAATTCCAGCCATTTTTATCAATTAGTTTTAAAATTACATGGGCGCAGTGGCGTATTTAGGGGGGTGGCTTCCGGGCTTAAGCCCCCCCCCCGAAATCTTACTTAGTATAGTAAAGTAAATGAAATATCTTGCAGAATTTTCACATTTCCAGGCAAAGCCCCTCCCGAAACAAAATCGTAAATACGCCACTGCATGGGCGTATCAAGATCAATGGTCCATCTCAAATTTTTATACTATAAAGTGAAGAAGTTCCATTATATATAATATAAGCCTAAGTAATCATTTTTTTTCTTTCTTTAAATGTAAAATCTCAAATGATTGTTGCGTTTCCTTCGTTTAAAGAGACCCAAGATATTTTTCAAGTGAAAAGAAAACATATAAATAGAAGAATTGCAATCTAGTTTTTATTTTAAGCTTAACACCTTGCAAATGTGTTCCGATGATGATGAGGATATTGGTTCTGGTTTAGCGTCCTACTCAACTATAGAGACGTGAACTCAGCGTAACATGAGATACAAACCACTTGAGCTCCAGCCTGGAATCGAATCCGGTCTCCCGAGCCGAAGACGCATACGGTAAACATATAACCACGAGGGACCTCGAATGGGGCTGCGTAACTAAGGGAGGTGCTAATGAGCAAAAATAATGGAATTAAGAAATTTAAAGGAAAGGGAAGAACCCGGGAAAGCGCACATGCACTGTGTTTATCCAGCAAAAATCTATACAATTAGCGACGACGCCAAAGAGGGGAAGAGGGTAGTTCTTTGATGCAACGCTACGCCCCGACTGCCGCCTACAGACCTATTGTAATGTAGGCTAAACAATATCAGGATTATTTGATAGTCCCAAATTCATCTGTGCCTGAGTGGTTGATGGAAGATAAGAGACTCCAAAACACAGTTTCAACATAAATAGAAATTGAAAGCTAATTATGAATATTTATTAACGTTTATTTGTGAATGAGTAAACGTTTAAAACATAACTTTGAACACTTCTGGTGTAAGTTAAAAGCACTTTTTTAATTTTCTACTTTATTTTACAAAGGTAAACAAATATTTTTTCCTAATTCTGTACTGAAGCGCCATTTCTCCCTCAAAACTTGTGCCCCTCAGTCAGTAGCGTAGCCAGGATGTGTGTTTGGGGGGGGGGGGCAAGTGCTGTTATAGGTACATATAGAAACATTACAAAGAAATATATAAACATAAAAATATATAAAAAATTACAAACGTCAAAGTACCAAAGTGCATTGTCGGACCTCTTTGGGGGGGGCGGCCCCTCTGGGCCCCCCTTCCCTACGCCACTGCCCTCAGTTGTATAGAACTATCATTTTCGCTGTACAAAACATAGATCCCTCACCATCACCAAATTTTTTTTCTGTCCCTCTCTTTGCCCCTTGAAGAAATTAAAGCTGACGTCGTCACTGACCTTATACTTAACATTCATTATAATACACGATTTTTTTTTCTAATATTCAACTCAAAGGTTGGTACAGAGATTGCCGTAGTTGCGAACAGTAGTTTTGAATATTTGATAGCATGAAGTAATTATCGACTAGTACTACAGGTTTCAATGTTTTAGTTAGTGGCAACATGGCCACATTGAGTAGGGACCACTGGTTGGTCCAAGTTTATGAGCAGTGATCCTAGCCCCCAATCTTCCTGTAACTTACAACTGATATATGACCAGTCAAATTTTCTTCTGATTTAGGCGCTAGTTGTAAAAATGAGGCGCCAACTCAGAAACTGCTGGCAGGTAAAAATGGGAATACTAATTTTTAAAAAATAGCTTGGCGCCCGGGACTTTTCGTGAAACTACTATATATATATATATATATATATATATATATATATATATACAGTGGTGGATCCAAGGGGGGCTATAGCCCCCCTTGAAGCTCAGGTATACACTGGATAAAATGTGGTTCACTCCTGCTTTACACTGGATAAAAGGGCAAAGTATGGTTATATAGCCCCTCCCTTGGATCCTGGATCCGCTACAATGTATATATATATAAATGAAACTACTTCTTTCGGAGAGTCTCGTCTACTATCTTTCAAAGTAAAATTTAAAATGATGCTACTGGACAAAATTAATAATGGAATTACGTGCATAGTCCATTGGTTATATTTTAAAATTTTGGGTTACTTGTTTTTAAAAGGTTAATTTGTTTTGGTTGATTTATTTTGGTATGAACGTAAAATGTAAGGCAAAGTTTCTGACTATCTATGGGGAATTAAGGTGAAACAAAAGCACAAAATCAGAGTATTATTCCCATACTCAGAAATAAAAACTCATTTACTTATGACGTTCTGTAATAAGAAAAAATCTTTGCTGCAATTTCAGTTTATTACTTTGGGTGTCGCGGGATGACTAACTCAAGTAAAAAAAATCTGTGATAAAAACAGAACTATAATATGTGAATTATGCTACCACACTTTTTTTTTTTTTTTTTTTTTTATTTCTTAATGTCTGAAATTACGTGTTATAGCTATACTAGTTTTTGCGGTGGCCCGTTGTTTGCCACGATTCTATTTTGTTGTTGTGTGGCATGATTTGCCACAGTATTTTAAATGCGGTTTATTAGATCTCGTTATCGAGAAGATTCACATACTTAATGTAAAAGGAAAGGTTTGGCAAGCACCTCTATTTTTGATCCTCTGTAAATAAGTGGTAAGAGTTCTTGCCTTTGGGACAAGCATTAGCTTTTTTCCTGCAAAAGAACATTAAGCTCTAAACAAACAAACGCAAAACATCATTAGGGGCCACGGTGCCTCAGTGGTAGTGTTCACCTCTGGTGCATGGGGTCTTTGGTTAGATTCCAGCTCGCTCCAAATGAGCTTTGTGGTTGACAAACACCGTGTGCATGGGTTTTCTCGAGGTTCTCCCGTTTCCTCTTACTTTCTTCATTCCACCATTGCATTTATTTCTCATCATCATGGTCTCCTTTAGCTTAGCCGGCACAATCGTGGGACGTGAAACTTGAAGAAGTAGTTTTTTTTTTTTTTTTTTTTTTTTACAAAACATCATTAATATCGCAATAGCTTCATAAACTGATGTAATTGCAGTACTGCATTTTCCCATTTAACATAGATCTTAATAATGCTTCTTGTTATATAATGTTCCATTTTTCCGTTATGATATGCGGCTATTGTCAGAAAAATGAAATATTTCAGTTTTGCGCCCCACGATTATGCCATGTCGGCCAAATCAGAGGGTGATGATAAGAATGCATGAAAGATGGTGAAATGAAGGAAGTGGAAGAAAATGAGAGAACCTCGAGAAAACTGACGCACACGGTTTGTCCACCACGAAGTCCACTTGGCATGAGTTGAAATTTAATCAGACCCCACGCACCAGAGGTGAATACTTGGCCAGTGAGGCAAAGTGGCCCCTATATACATAAGAAATGCATATATAATACGTTTGGGTGGTCACAAGAGTAGAAAAAAGTTCCAGAATGCCAATTGTAAGAAAAGCACACATATTAACTTACGAAGCTCAAAGCTGATCTCATATATCCCTTCTGATAATTCTAACCCGTTTTTAATATTCCGCAGCAACCATTCTACAAAGATAAAATAAAGAAGTAAAATTTATGCGCCCAGAAGCATGAAATACGAGTAGTGACTATAATATCACTTCACATTTAGTTCATAGTTCTAGGTGCCTATTAGAACCCCGTCCTTTATATTCTGTATAAACTGCACATCGTTCATTGACAAAAATGTAAGTCTGAAATAAAATTCAGCTATTAACTACTGAAATTTATGTATATACAAAGCTCAAGCGATTGAGACATTTTCTTAGGTCAACATGTTCTCTCAAATTATGAAGTATTGACTGTATCCTATTGTCAATTTTCATATACATGGCTTTTCTGTTCTTTTGAGTGATGCTCAGCATTTCCATTCTTCTGAAAACATGATTACATATAGAATCTTCCCTCAATATCTTCACAAGACTGGAAATGTGCAGGGGTTCTGGATAATATTTTGTTTAAGCGTTTGTGTCAGTCTCTACTGCTTTATTTGTTCGATTCCTGTGACTGCTACAATTCGAACTTTCCGGAGAAAAAATTGGATTTTCCAGCCATTGCT
Source organism: Thermobia domestica (assembly GCF_964235325.1). Lineage (NCBI taxonomy): Eukaryota > Metazoa > Arthropoda > Insecta > Zygentoma > Lepismatidae > Thermobia > Thermobia domestica. The sequence goes on from NC_137466.1 coordinate 120,259,669, forward strand.
CCGTAAAGTAATCATTAAAGACTTTGACTCTTCGTCTAATCGGGCAGAGTCCATGTTGATCAACAAACCCTCAGAAATGTATTCTACGGGTACTAGTGCCAGTGTTGCACACATCCGGACGTGACTGCGAATCTCTTTAATCTTGAGATAGTCATCGACTAACCCTAGACTTTTTAGTTTCCGCCAGATGTTCTAGTTGAAATGATAGTTGTAGCCTGAAATCACTGCATTTGGAAACGTAAAGTGTAATGCACTATTTGCTGCAGTTTAAAAATCCATCTTCACAACTCCAAGTTTTCACAAGTGAAAATAGATGTCTGTAACTGTTCAAAGTTGGAGAAATGCCATGTGTCTTTACAGGCGCGCAACCAGAAGTTTTTGTTGGGAGGGGTTCAAAGTTTGGGGGGTCCAATATTACAAGACAAAGTTTGGGGGTCTATGTAGTATTGAACTGATGTTGTTCTACACCCGAAAAGACTATATGCGATTGTTAAGTATTACCACCTATATTCTCAGAAAAAAAAAAAAAAAAACATACGAAGTAGTTTCTCTTATAAGCAAAGAAGGAGTATAGATGAAATGTAAGATCAAATGTTTACCCTACATCTATCATTTCTCTGTCAGAAAATTACAGTTTTATTATATAAAAGCGTACAAATGTATGTTGAGTTACGAAGTTTGGGAGAGTCCGGACCCGGTGGATCCTCCACATGGGTACGCCCCTGTACCGTATCTTTACTTCTGATAGCCAATGCACAACCTGCATTGCCTATTTAGCTTTATATATTTTGCAGTTTTAGTTACTTCTGATGGGTTGTCTGGCTTCATGGGATGGCTATAGGCTTCATTGTCTCAATGTATAATCCACCTTATTTCAGAAAGGCTATGGAAAGAAGAAATTCCCCACCAGTGTATTGTATTTTAATAATATTTGTAATAACTATATCAAATAGCCAAATAATAATACGTCACTAAATTATTGTATTGTCAACGGACTAACCTTCATTCTTATCACCAAAGGTTTTTAAGAGATTGTTAAAATCATATATTTAGTTTCGTTTAATTTAACCTCTAGGAAAGTAATGAAAAATTAAAAGGAGATAGAATTTTTAAGGAGATAAAATTTTTATCATGCCCCCTCTCGAAGGTCTGAGTCCCTGACATTTACCGGGATTGCCACTCTCTCTCTCTTTTACAGATTGCCCTAGTGATATGCTTAGATTTAATGTTGGGTGCAGGGGTAGAGCGCTTACCTCTGGCGGGGTCCCTAGTTCGATCTACGACGTTTATGGTGGACAACATAGTGTCCGTGGATTTTCTCGAGGTACTCCTGTTTCCTCCCACTTTCTCATTCCACCAATTCTTTCATCATCATTCACTTGCTTTAATCATCGTATTCCTTAGCCTAACAAGCATAAATGTGGGACGTTAAAATCAAAGATTTCATTACATTTTTCAGCATTAAATGCACATTCAAAGGCACACAAGTTGAACGTCATATCAAATTTGAAACGCTTTTGGCAGATTTCTAAGAACAGTAATGATTATCTCAAGAGCTTCAATTTAATTGGCATTAATAGACGATAGCTCAATAATCTAATAACGTACTTGATACCATTTGCATGTATTCTGTTTATAAACATAATGGGTTTTTCATTGTTATATCTTCACCCTGGCAACCCTAAACTTACGAGTGGATTTATGTAAATCTTTACGATTGTAATATAAGATAAATCAGCAAAAACAATACTGTGAGAAACGACACCGAAATCGAGTCGTGGAAAACCGCACGTAAGCGTTATTGTGGGGAAGCATTCGGCTAAAATTGAGCTTCATAAAAGTTTCAAATACTGTATATAATAAATTTAGTTCTTATTTGGTTATCTCTTGAGTTTACGTACCAACCAACATGCGGCTATTCAAATATTAATGCTCCAATCTACGCAAGTATGGTTACAGCCCTTGTCTAAAAGTAAATAGCAAAGTACGTTCATGTTCAGTGTCATCACTATCTATTTTGAAATATTCAAATTCATTAAATACAGCTTAAGTTATAATTAAATCATCACAATATATCACTGTAGAAATACAAAGTTGTTAATGCATAAGTGTAAATATGATTACAGTACTTGCAGTCGCCTTATTTTGAAATTAAATTGAAAAATTACAGTTCTTGGTTGCAGTTAAATTGCCACAAAAGTTCTAAATCGGCAAACTGCCTCACGCTACCGACATCTGTTAACATAAAATGATAATGGAAATAAATAGTTATTAGCGTGACTGTTTACTATAGGAATTCGTGTGATGCACTGAGATATTTACTGTTTATGAATAAGATTAAATTGAAAAGAATGACCTCGAATTCTACCTGGGGTACGTACAGCTAAATCGTCTGTAAAATATTAAAACTTACAGACCTCTTTCATTATTGATAACTTTACTCTTTCAAAATCACGCGTGCTTTGAAGACATTGTAGACTTCAATTACTTGCAGTGAATCGCATTCAATATTTAGGGAGAAAAAAATCCACCAACTTCGTAGGTCACTTAGTAGTGGAGTGCATCACTGAGAGAATTCATGTTCTTCCTGTACTGTTAAACTACATTTCTTTCTATTTATAGCCAGGCCTGTAGCCAGCCCAAAAATGTACGGGGCCCGGCTGAAGTTAGGGGGGGGGCCGATGCAACCATATTATAGTTCATTACCATATTATAGTTCATTTGCTAGTCTATCGTGAAAATTTTAGGGAGGCAGCCAAAATTTAGGAGAGGCCTAGACCCCCCTGGATACGGGCCTGTTTATAACCTTATCATGCCTTATAAAGTTATAATGACTGAACAAAATTGATATGAAACTCAGGATACAAATGCAGCAAAAATGTAGGTTTTATTAAGAGACTGATGAGAACAAATACTGAAGGAACACGAACTATTATTCATAATTTTTGCATGTTAAATATTTTATGAAAAAAAAATATAACATTTTGTTCTATTTCTCTCAAATGCCCCCACTTACAGTCCTGAATGGATTGTTTGTAATCATTTTTTCTCCTTCATGTTAGAACGTGATCTAACTTTTTTTAAACCTCACATTTAAAGTATTGTATATGGTAGTACTAGTTCCAATTTCGCCTCGAAATTTTACGAGGGCTGACAATAAAGTAATGAGAATTGTTAAAAAAAACAACTTTACTTACATTTTTAACCAACCACAATGTGATCACCATCAAAGTACTCCCCTTGTGCCTCCACACACTTACTCCATCGGCGTTTTCATTGTTGGTAGCATCTCTGGAAGTCATCTTTTGGGATGCCTGCCAAAGCCCGTGCTACCGTTGTTTGAATGTCTGTTTCTGCTTCAAAATGGTGTTTTTTAAGAACTTAGTACAAACAACACTCACCCCATAGAGAAAATTATCACCTGTCGACCTCTTTTTATTAGAAATGACCAGTGGCGTATTTACGATTTTCTTTCGGGGGGGGCTTTGCTAACTTTCGGGGAGGGCTTTGCCTGAAAATGTGAGAATTCTGCAAGATATTTCATATACTTACTATAGTAAAGTATATGAAATATCTTGCAGAATTTTCACATTTTCAGGCAAAGCCCTCCCCGAAAGTTAGCAAAGCCCCCCCCGAAAGAAAATCGTAAATACGCCACTGGTCATTTCTAATAAAAAGAGGTCGACAGGTGATAATTTTCTCTATGGGGTGAGTGTTGTTTGTACTAAGTTCCCCCGTAAACGCCTATTATAATTTTGTCAATATATCATAAATAAACATTTCTATAATAGCTACATGGCACAGTGGTAGCGAGAAACTTCAGTGCAGTGACCCATACCCTTTATTTCGATTATTCCTTACTGTCGCTTAATATTCAATGGTATATTTCGCATTGTACTGTATTATGTTATATTTGACTTGTACTACCATGAGCAAAATAAATGACGCGTCTCTTTATTTTGAAGTTTTTTGAAAATATCTCCGTTTTCTTTATATGTTCGAAATCTCGGAAGGTTTCCCCAGCAGGACAGGTTAATAACAAACCCGTTTTTAATATTTGTGTTAGATATTAGCTTAAAATAAAGAAATTAGAAGCAAAAAACATTAAATCGACAGAAATCTCGAGAATTACCAACTCTGCTAAAGTGGGAAATTTTCAAGAACGCGAGGGAATTCTGCAGTTCAACACGAAGCAGCGACATCTATGTCAGTGAGAGAAGCGTGGATTAGATCTACAAACGAAAATTTTAACGAAATATTTCTAGTATGTCTTATTATATGCATTATCAGCGAACTCCAAATATATGAATCTATGCTAAGTATTAACGTATAGATAGTGCAAATAGTGGAAATTACCTATGGAAAAAGACGAATTGTTAGCCCAATCGTAATGAAAAATCGTCTTTACTGTAGAACAGATTCAGCTTACGTAAGAAAGCAAATAGCTCAGTTAGATAAAGAAACGAGTTTGTATACCGAAGGTAGACGGTTCGAATCCCGTGAAGGACTGTTGTCATTTTTATCACTAAGGTTATTTTATTTATTTTTTATTTGGGAAAGAATCAAATTGTAACATATGTGTAAAACTCATGACGATACCAAAAAAAAAAAAAAAAAAAAAAAAAAAAAGAGAGAGAAAATATCGTCGCATTTGCATTAGTGTCTCTAATTTTTGTTTGCAAACAGATTCGTAATTATTTCCCCTGTGCTCACTGATGCATAACGAATGTTTTCCAGTAAATGTTAATTCTAATTTGGAGAATTTTATAGTTTCACAATTCCTCACTACATAGTCTTCTATCTACGTGTTTGGATATTTTGATAACAGATTTCCCTATTAAATGTTTAATTTTCTCTATAAATATTTGTCTTAAATTGAAATTGTTTTGAATTTACTACATAAGCAAAGTTGCCCGAAGGAGGAGAGCTCAAGTAACAGATATTCTACGTAAAAGCAACCTATTGTAGAATGATGATGCTTCTTACCTTCAGCACATAATCTTAACGTTAGAGAGTCAGAGAGAGAAAAATCCTGTTTTCCTCCCCTATGACCACTCATCTTAAAGCTCTACCTTTAATGATTCGTGTCACATACTTTCGGCTCTCCAAAGACATTCGTATTTATTATTATTATTATTATTATTATTATTATTATTATTATTATTATTATTATTATTATTATTATTATTATTATTATTATTATTCCTGTGACTTTTTGGCGCCCTTCCCCTAGTAGTAGCCTATATTTTACATTTTATCATAGTGTTTTTAATAGTTTAAACCAGGAGCGTCATTTCAGATTTTGCTTTGGGGGGGGCAAGACCTCTTGATATAAGTAAAATTTCGCGTTTTTCACTGATTTACTACTATTCTAATGATAAACTCTATATACATCTCAAACTCAGGGGGGGCAAATGCCCCTCCCTGCCCTCCCTAAATGACGCCCCTGTTTTAAACCCATTTTCAAAAAGAAATCCTTACCTAGGAAAACTTCACAAAGAATATGGCCCGCTATAAACAATACCAACTCCACCCCCCCTGGTCTAGTGGCTAGCACGCCTGCCTTCTGTGGTACCGGGTCCAATTCCCGGTGGATTACTGTTGAACGATAAAAGTGGTTCGGATTCCACTATAATTAGTATCCACATCTCCCTTGCCCATTAAGGCATAACCGTGGAACGCTAAACTCAAGCAAACAAACAAACAATACTTAATTCCCGGCACTCTTTATTCTACATGCCATCTCTCAATTTTTCGATACAGCCCCCTTAGTACTATGAAACTCTCTTCTTCCATAGTGAAATGGAAAAAGATCATATAATTGCCACTACTTTACAAGAATATAAACCAAAAACGTCAGTAGAAAGCACATTATAAAATTTACTTTTTGAGGCTCGTTTTGGTGCCCCTCTTTCTCTGGCGCCCCGGGCAGTCGCCCGGCCCTTAGTCCGCCCTTGAAAGTACGGACGCATAACTAAGGACTGCGGAGGAGAGGTTAACCTTCATGTTATGCCACTGGTTTGACGTGTTTGAAATGTTCAGTAAGTGATCGGTTAGTGAAATAATTTCGACAGTTACTGATGTTTAAAGTTTAGCTAAGACAAAGCTACCTAATCAAATACATTTGATATCGGGATGTCACAATTTGATTTTTCCTCACATAAAAAAGATAAAAACAATAGTAATAAAAACCCTTACTCGTACTGGGCTCCTAACTAACTAACAACCTAATTCTTACAGACTAGTTGCTCTGACCAACTGAGTTTCGATTTCTTACGCGAAAGAAGTCTGTTATATTAAGAGGCATGCTTTTCATTATCAAAACTGTTCGAAGTAATACGAACATGGCTTAAGAACAGAGACGGAACTGAATTACCACTCGATTGACCTTGAGGGCAAATCACCAAAGCGTAAAGACGTAAGTTCAGCATGCATTTCTCTGGAGTTGTGTTCAGTATTCCTATCTGCCAGTCATGCTTGTTCGTAGGAGTAATATGTTACAAACCTGACCTTTCGATACAGCACAATAGCAAAAGAATAAAAGGGAAGGAATTCTTGCCCTTGTGAACGTTGGATACCACCATGTGCAATAAAACTGTCGCGTCTCCTTGAAGTGATATTTTATCGAAAATAACTCGTTTTCCTTTATATAGTCTATCCGAAGTTTTTGAGGGTTTCAAAATGAGGAAATGTTACTGACAAACAAGGACGCATTCAGGGGTGGGTCCAGGGGGTCCGGACCCCCTCTGAAACCCCAACTTTTCTGTAAATTTAGCCTAATTTTGGGGATTATCTTTTAAAATTTTATTATAATTTATCCTAATATTGAAGTCGGACCCCTCCCGAAATAAATTACTGCATACGTGTCTCTGACAATTTTCAATATATTCGTTAAATAATAAAGTAAAATAACTAAATTAGGAGCAAAAAGCTTTAATAATAATAATAATAATAATAATAATAATAATAATAATAATAATAATAATAATAATAATAATAATAATAATTGAAGCGAGCTTAACGAGTTTCAACTGTACGACTCAACCAACGTTTGGGTGCCTGTTCGTTCGTCTGCTCCTCTCATAAAAGACATTTCATTTTAATGAAACTAGTAAGTGCCTTCTTTTAGCTCTCCGGAGTAACTATTGCTTGGAATATGAATCTGCAAAACATAAGAGGTAAAATTAACCAAATGGTGCAAGTTTCCACTTATATATATAAAACAATTTTGCAATATCAACTACGTGAATCTTGTCCCATAAAGAAGCCGAAACCCCTACACCGAAGAGCCCTCCGAGATTTGATCATTGTCCACACGGACTGAAATTGTCATTTGAAGCCAAGACTTTAATATGAAGCCAATAATTTCTTTAAAATAGACGGAAAATTCGGAAAGTTATAAGCATTTTCATATTTTTGCCTTTTCCCATAAGGGAGCCGTAGCCCCCTATACTGAAGAGCCCCCCCCCCCCCGGAGATTTGATCATTGTCCACTCGGACTGAATTTGTCATTTGGAACCAACACTTTAATACGAAGCAAAATATTTCTTTAAAATAGACGAAAAATTCGAAAGTTATAAACATGTTAACAATTTTGCCTTTTCTCACAAGGGGGCCGTATTAGCCTACACTGAAGAGCCCCACGAGATTTGATCATTGACCACTTGGACTGAAACTCTCATTTGAAACCAAAACTTTAATATGAAGCCAAAAATTAAACTTTTACATCAATTTAAACTGACTGGGTTCCGGTTCCCCCCACTATTGTTTAGTTTAGTTAAGTGGTAATTTGTGACAGCTTCACATCATCAAAAGAATGTTTCACTTCCCCTCTCCTCCCCCAGGAGTTCGTGCTGGATCCACCACTGGAATCAATAGACACTCTTCCTATTCTTTTTGTCACCCTTGATTGTGTAGGGGCTCCTTCGTACAAATAAAGAAGCGGCAATATTACAATCAAGGGGCGCTATATATTAGGTATTCTTTTAGTTACCTACCCCTAACCGCACAGGGCCATCTTTCGTAGAATAAAAAATATTACGTGATATTCCAATCATGAAAGGGGAGAGGATGCTGTAAATATATTTCTTATTCATTTTGTCTGTCCTGCTTATCAAAAATTACTTTCTGTTGGAAGGGTACTGAAATGAGAGGGGCAAAATAAAAAGTCGTACCCCCTCCTACGTGGTTGCTCAAATAAGTACTAAAGAAAGCATTTTAAACTAAGATATTTAAGATTTAAACTAGAAAACTAAGATATCCTTACATTATGTAAGGATGGCATATTCAGGATTATTATTATTATTATTATTATTATTATTATTATTATTATTATTATTTGAATGTTTTTGGAGCACCGAAATTTTGTGAGACGAACAACGATATGTAGAGGTTTAAGATGGGTGGTCATAGAGGAGGAAAAACAGGATTTTTCTCTGTCTGACTCTCTAACGTAAAGATTATGTGCTGAAGGTAAGAAGCATCATCATTCTACAATAGGTTGCTTTTACGTAGAATATCAATTACTTGAGTTCTCCTCCTTGGGTCTACTTACCTTATGTAGTAAATTCAAAACAATTTCAATTCAATACAAATACATTGTAAAACTTTTCCGTAATTAAACATCTAGGGAAAATTAAACATTTAATAGGGACATCTGTTATCAAAATATCCAAACACGTAGATAGAAGACTATCTAGTGAGAAATATTGTGAAACTTTATAAAATTCTCCAAATTAGAATTAACATTTACTGGGAAACATTCGTTATGCACCAGCGAGCATATGGTGAGCAGTGAGCACAGGGGAAATAATTACGAAACTGTTTGCAAACAAAATTAGGGACGCTAGTGCAAGTGCGACAACGGCATTTTTTCTTTTTTTGGTATCGTCATGAGTTTTACACATACGTTACAATTTGATTCTTTCCCACATAAAAAAATAAATAAAATAACCGTAGTGTAGTGATAAAAAATGACAACGGCATTTCCAGGGGATCGAACCCGCTACCTTCAGCATACAGACTCGTTGCTTTAACTAACTGAGCTATTTGCTTTTTACGTGAACTGAGCCTGTTCCGGTAAAGACGATATTTCATTACGATCGTCCTACCAATTCGTCCTTTTCCATAGATAATTTCCACTATTTGCTCTATCTTTATGTTAATACTTAGCATATATTCATATATTTGGAGTTTGCAGATAATGCATATAATAAGACATACTAGAAATATTCGTTAAAAGTTTAGTTTGTAGATTTAATCCAGATTTCTCTCAATGACATAGATGTCGCTGCTTCGTGTTGAAATGCAGAATTCCCTCGTGTTCTTGAAAATTTCCCACTTTAGCAGAGTTGGTAATTCTCGAGATTTCTGTCGATTTAATGTTTTTTGCTTCTAATTTCTTTATTTTAAGCTAATATCTAACACAAATATTAAAAACGGGTTTGTTATTAACCTGTCCTGCTGGGGAAACCTTCCGAAATTTCGAACATATAAAGAAAACGGAGATATTTTCAAAAAACTTCAAAATAAAGAGACGCGTCATTTATTTTGCTCATGGTAGTACATTCCGTTTCTATATTCAGAATTGTATTATTATTCCAGATCACATTCAGAGCCAAATGTGGAAAGTGGCATTGCATCGATGTCATCTATGGATGTTACACCAAGCGCTTCTGGTATAAGTGATGCTTCTAATATTACACTCATTGTTTCCACATCCCAACCAAGTACATCGGGAATACGTGATGTAGTTTCCACTTCTCAGCCAAGTGTTCCGTTATTAGAAAGTGAGAGAATTAAATTGAGAAAAAAACAAAGTAAAATCCCAACATTTTACCCAAGTAACCGGCCCTGTCCGCCATCGCGAAGTGAGTTATTGGACGATAAAATAACGAAAATGATTGTTGATGATCTTTTGCCATTATCTACAGTCGAAGGGAGAGGATTCCGCGAACTCATGGCAAGTGTTGAGCCAAACTATCACGTTCCGTCTCGCCAGACTATCACTCGTCGGGTGGAAGTATTATACAGTAAGTGCAAAAGTGATGTTATGCGGAAACTTGCTAATGCAGATTATATCGCGTTAACAACTGATTGTTGGACTTCTACAGCCACACAGTCTTACATCACAATTACTGCACACACTTTAACAGAAGAAAATAAATTAATAAATTTTGTTCTAGAAACAGTTGAAATGGAAGAAAGACATACAGCAAGAAATCTTGCTGACACGCTAACAGACAGTATATATGATTGGAAAATTCAAGACAAAATCTGTGGTATCGTGCATGACAATGCAAGCAACATAGTAGCAGCGACGGCTTGCTTACCGTATGAAAGCGTACGTTGTTTTGCCCATATATTGCAATTATCCATCAACAAGGGGCTATCAATAGTCGAAGTAGATGACATCTTAAAATTGTGTTCTATCATAGTAGCACACTTTAAACACAGTCCTTTAGCCTCCAATGAATTATGTAAAAGACAAGAACTGTTCGAGCTTCCAAAACACAAATTAATACAACATGTTAAAACCAGGTGGAATAGTGCGTACGACATGATTGCTCGACTTACAGAACAACGCCGTGCCGTGGTAGACATTTTAATGGACAGAACTCTCACATCATCAAGTGATGTAAGTAAATTTGAAATTTCTAGTGACAAGTGGAAAGTGTTGGAAGAGCTTGTAAAGTGCTTGGAACCTCTGAAAGCAGCAACTACAGTTCTTTGCAGCCAAGAACATGTTACTCTTTCTAGTGTGCTTCCTATAGCGTATAGTCTTGTAACACGTCACCTTACTCTGAAAGACTAAGATTTAGAAATTATTAAAAAGATGAAAGTGGAAATAGCTGAAGATTTAAAGCTGCGCTTAGACTTAAGTTGCACAGACATAAAGAAGATGTCTAAGTCCGTTTTGATGATAGCAGCTGTCCTTGATCCGCGATATAAGCACTTACCATTTCTTACTAGTGAACGTAAGAAAGAAGTGCAACTTGCTCTTGAAACATTATTCATTGAAGAAAAGTCGAAGAGTATCAGTGATGATTCGAGGAAAGATGATCAACAAGAAATCCGTAGCGTGGTGGATATGTTGCTTGGAGACCAATACACTACTCTTCAATCTTCAAGTCATACTGATGAAGTAAACTCTTATTTGTCGGACCCACAAATACGACCCTCAGATGACCCATTACAGTGGTGGAAGAAAAATGAACACAGATTTCCCATACTCTCAAAATTGGCCAGAAAGTATTTGGTTCTTCCAGCAACGTCAGTTCCCGCAGAAAGAGTGTTCTCAACAGCTGGAATGATTGCAAGTTCGCGAAGAAGTAGAATCACACCTGAACACGTTAATATGCTGGTTTTTTTAAACAGGAACATGAAGAATGAGTGAGGTCGAAAAGTAGATTTCATGAAATCTCAAGAGTAGTCCTTGTATGAGGTGTATACTATTGGGCTTATTATTTTCAAATTAAACGGCGTGACAAACATCTTGGCATTTGAAGGCGGCGCTTCAAGTTCCCTTTAAATGCTGCTAGCAAATGAGAGGCCAGCGATATTGCCACATTTACTTTGTACACATTCACGTCTATCCCTGTCATCTGATCGCGCTGTAGTTTGTCTGCTTAGCCATAGCCACACCCTTTTACCACTTGGCAACTTGGCCCCAGAGCTTGCGTTTTATTCGTTTAGCTGAAATGCCAAGATGTTTGTCACAGGCTTTAGTCCTTGATGAAACATAATATTAATAATTTTAATTAATAGTTTTAATTTTTGATGTATAATTCTTGAAGTTTAATTTTTCCAACCCCAGGGTATAACAAACGTGGATAAAGTATGTTCCGCACCATTGTAATTCTTTCAATATTCTCTCTGATAATTGAACCCGGGCCCACGTGCACCAAAGGCGCATATGCTAATCACAAAGCCAGAGGAAAGGGTTGGATTTTAATTGTTATGTGCATCTATATCACTAGTCACTGTTCAGTGAAATCACATTAAAACTATGTGTATATTTTTATAATTGATTTAAATTTGGTTTTAATACTTATTAGTAATTATTTATGAACAAATGTTGGAAACAGCAAAATCAGAGTTATAAACTCCCGAAAATGATAAGTAACTTTGGATTTTATGTAGTTCAAAACTATGAACCTATAAAAGGTTGTCCGAAGACTTCCTTAGAAAGTAAAGTATGTGCTATCCATTTATCAGAATCCTACGGAACATGTATAACGAATATGGTTGAGGAAGTCTACTTACTGAACACTGCACTCCCATTTCTACATTTGTAGCATAAAATGTGTGCACGTGATTCAAGATTGTAAAACATGTACATTTATATGGAGCCCATATTAATTTTTAAGCTTCTTATTAGTTTGTATCAAAGGCTCTCGAACTACTTCGATAGGTACACTCATGTCCAAAATGATTGTCGCATATCTATAACTGTTCTTCTTGTAAGAATATAATTTGATAATGATTTTGCAGGGTACTTTTAATACTGATACTATGTGTATAATCGGGAAATGTGTATTTATGTAAATATCACAGGAAAAGAATAATAAATACGAAAATTAGAGTGAGTAAAACAAAATGTTGCTAAATGGACAAGAAAGTTTTATTTTTCGTTTTATTGTTCTTATTTACTGCTCTTTTAACATGAAATTTGCCACATACATGTCTTTGCCGATTATACACATACTCACATTATAAGAAATACCGGGCGAATTCGTTATCAAATTATACTCCTACAACAACATATTTATAGACATGCGACAATAATTTTGGACATGAGTGTACATAGTTTTAGAGCTACAACAGATCAAATTAATAACAATAGTGGTATTTACGATGTTCGTATGAGCTTTTTCTGTTATTTCACTCCAAGTATTTCACTAGTGATTTTTGTATAAAATTAACACCCTATGTATATTAAAATCACTTTATATTTTAGTGGCAAGGATAATTTGTATTTTGGTAATTTTTATTTCTATAATGCTGATTCTTGATATTATTTAACAATGAGTTCTATTACGGTTCAAGCAATATACTTGGACTTTAAATATTGCAAAGCGAATTAAGAATACTGTAATTTTAGAAAATAAACCAATTAGATCTTACTGTCTATAAAACGTCATGAAATTAGGGATGGCCACATTTTTTCGAAAACGAAAAATTTTTCGAAAAACGAAAAACGAAAAATTTTCCGAAAAACGAAAATTTTTTCGAAAAAACGAAAAACGAAAAATTTTTCGGAAAAAGAAAAACGAAAAATTTTTCGAAAAAACGAAAAGCGAAAAACGAAAAATTTTTCGAAAAAACGAAAAACGAAAAACGAAAAATTTTTCGAAAAAACGAAAAACGAAAAATTTTTCGAAAAACGAAAAACGAAAAATTTTTCGAAAAAAGAAAAACGAAAAATTTTTCGAAAAAACGAAAAACGAAAAATTTTTCGAAAAACGAAAAACGAAAAATTTTTCGAAAAAACGAAAAACGAAAAATTTTTCGAAAAAGCGAAAAACGAAAAAACGAAAAATAAAATTTCCGAAAATCGAAAAACAGATTTTTCGAAAAAGGCCATCCCTAATAATAGGTAATCAAGAGATTACATCACAGGAAAATAATAAACTGTGGTTAGGTCACGTGCAACGTCAGAAAATAATGCAAGAAGGAATGACTAGAAAAAGGAGGCCATGAATAAGATTAAATGAAGGCCCATTTAGCTGCAAGTCAAAGTACACCCAGTGCTATAGGGCGAAGTAATAAATAGGTGCATCCAGATCGAAAAGATTCTGACCTGAAATTTTGACAATTACAAATTCAAACCTAAAATAATAATAATGTTTAAACGAATAACCACTAATATCATGGAAACAATTTTACACATTGGATAAAAGTCGATCTATCATTCTGAACGCAATATAAAATAATATAATATACATATTTCTTTGACATATTTATCATATAAACATACTACAGCAAAACACAATTCTAAATATTGATTTTAAATATAACTGAACCGTACTTTCTAAATATTGATTTCCTTCCCTTGAAAGTTATTATATCCACACGTTCGTTAGCTTTCTAAGGTTATAATAACATGATTTGGAGCATATAATATGTACGTATACATTTTTTAAAAAAGAAAACTTTTTACGAAATTTATATGAAAGTAAGAACTAACTGCATAATCTAGATGTGTAATACTAACAGTGTTCCAAAACTCAACTGCAATGGTCCAACTGTGTGTATTTGTGTAGCGGACAAACGAACATTCAGTTTTATATAAAATTAGAATGCGTTTGATCTTTGCCTTATTAAATTGTATAACCTATATCTGTTTGAGATTGTTAACTATAATGGGTGGTAATACTTCACTTAATTTTTCTGTTTATTTTCATTTTATTTCTGTTTAAGAGGCTGGTTAATATTCGTTTTATTCAATGTAAAAGGACTAGAAGAGTATACCTCGAGGACGACGTCTGGTTCGCGGAGTACAGTTTAAGAAACGATGCCCCATATGAAAAAAATACGGACATTACGATAAAAACAAGTGGAAGCGTTAGACGTGTGAATTGAAGTAGAATTGAGATAATTTATCTGGATGTGCGAAAAAAAAAACATGTTAGGATATACAAGTCGTATTAGCAAAAGTGTAGGAACGCAATACCAAAGATAGGAAAGAAAGTGGATACCTCGGCATCATTAGAGCAGAAATTATCTTAGATTTGTCAGACAGGGTGTGGTGGAAGACAAATTAAGGAGAACAATAATATTGCACTTGGTGAACATTAAATAATATAATTAATTTTTATGTCAAAATGAAAGAAGAGAGAAGCGAAGGAACTTAACGGTAATTTTTTTGATGACAGAGAACTTATGATCATTATGATAATACAGATACATTTTACGTGCACAGTTGTTGAACTGCTGGTGCATAATATAGTGACACCTCTGCATAACGGACACCAATGGGAAATGATTGTCTTTCCGTAAAAGAGGGTTTTTCGTCAAAGAGAGATTGCATTAATAATACATTTTTAACGGGAAAAAATGTGTCCGTATAATGGAGGTGTCCCGCTATTGAAAGATTTCACTGTATGAGAAAATATAACACAGTCTAGTAATACTGTATCATTGTCAGATAATATATATATACAGGGTTCATTATGAAAGTAATGAGCATTGCTTTAGAAAAACTGTTTTATTATTCCGATTGTTACAAATCTTTAAAATTCCTCAAAATACGCTCCTTCTGCATCGATACACTTTTGGAGATGTGTTTTCCACGCCTGGAAAGCATCTTTAAGTCTTCGGCTGGAATGGCTTTTAAAAACCTTGTAACATGGGCTTGAATGTTCTGCGCAAAGTCCCAATGTTTTCCTTTGAGGTGTCTCTTCAAACGGGGAAACAAAAAATCGTCACTAGGAGCCAAATCAGGACTATAGGGGTGGGTGGGGGACCACTGGGGTTCTGCTCCGGGCCAGGAAGTCGACGACGGTGAAGGCGGTGTGACTTGGTGCATTGTCGTGGTGGAGTTTCATTGAGTCTTTGATGTCACTTCGAACGCGGGCGACCCTGCGTTTCAGTCTCTTGAGCACTTCTAGATAAAATCCTGCGTTCACAGGTTGTCCTGGTGGCACAAACTCGAAATGGATGATTCCTCGAACGTCGAAGAATACAATGAGCATGGTTTTGATTCGGGATTTGCTCATGCGCGCCTTTTTGGGGCGGGGGGAAGATGAGGTGTGCCACTCCGCACTCTACCTTTTGGATTCTGGATCGTATCCGAACATCCAGGATTCGTCTCCAGTTACGACCGAGTCTAAAAAGTCCGGATCACTTTCACACAATGCCAACAACTCCTTGCAGCGCAAAACTCGAAGTTCTTTTTGTTCGTTCATCAACACCTTCGGCACAAGCTTCGCACAGACCTTTCGCATTTGCAGGTCCTCGGTCACTATCCCATGTACCGCAAATGTTGACATGTTTAGGGTGTCCGTGATTTGTTGAATGCTCACACGCCGGTCTGAGCGCAACACTTCACGCACACGGTTAACGTTGTAGTCGGTCCTGGCCGTTGTTGGGCTTCCAGAACGGGGCTCATCGGCGACCTCCTCCCGACCCTCCTTGAACGACTTGTGCCATTTTCCGACCTGGGATCTTGACAAACACTCCTGCTTGTAGGCCTCTTTCAGCATCTGGTAAGTTTCCGTAGCATTCTTACCCAACTTGACGCAAAATTTTATGGCGTAGCGTTGTTCAAGTGAACCCTCCATCGCGCCGTGTTACAACTTGTAAAATGCTTCACGCGGATCGACATCCACACGCTGTCGTTGCTCGCAGCAGCCTGACTCCGGGCGCGTTTGGAAGGACAGACCACCCACTACTTTTTCCGCGCCGGCGCTGCGGTAGATTGTTGAGTCAGGGTAGCATCATGCTCATTACTTTCATAATGAACCCATATATATATATATATATATATATATATATATATATATATATATATATATATATATATACAGGGTTTTCATAAAGTATGGACGGATTTAATTTACATAAAATGCTCATATTGAAATCAAATAAAGTGCAAACGGTAGCGGAAGGATTAAATTTTTACCTGTAATCTACACCAGCTCAGTTCATTCACCGCCACATCTCCAACTGGGCGCCATTTACGTCCACACATTCGCGTAGGCGGCGCTGGAATGTTGGCGGCCTCCCACTTCGAGGACGGTCCAGGATGCTTCCTGTCTCCAAGAACTTAGCATGCCACTTTCGGATTGCACTCTCAGTCGGTGCCGGCTTTTTGAACTCTTTGGTGAACTTTCGACACACCAGAATTGGTGATTTTAGCTCTGCGTACCACAGAACACATTGCGTACCACAGAACATAAGAAACTGACCCTTGCTCTCCCTCTCCCTCTCACTCTCTCAACGTGTTCAGAGTTGCCGCTTATCTAATAGTGTTGCCAACTAAAAATTTAATCCTTCCGCTACCGTTTGCACTTTATTTGATTTCATTATGAGCATTTTTATGAAAATTATAAGCAAATTAAATCCGTCCAGACTTTATGAAAACCCTGTATATATATATATATATATATATATATATATATATATATATATATATATATATATATATATATGTTGAGAACAAGTATGTACGATATTTTCTGGAAAACACAGTCTTGCATCTGAATGATAATAAAATATAAGCAAATGAACTAAACTCACTCTATGGCATACGGAACTCGAAGGTTCAATGCCGTATTCACAGAAGCACTTCATTGATTTCTGAGCTTAGCAAACTGGATCCAGTTTCAACTTTGCATTTCTATTTCCGCGTGATTCATCTTAAAATTGTCTTCACATCTGCATCTAAGTCTTCCTAATGGTCGTTTTCCGATTGGGTTTCCAGTTAAAATTTTGAAAGCGTCTCTATTCCATTCTGGCTACATGACCTGGCCACCTAAGCCTCCTAGGGGTAAACGGTATAAATTATGCAGTTCCTCGTTTTGAAATTTTCCAAATTCCAGTCCCTCTTAGGTCCGAATGTCACCCGAGGATTTTATTTTCCAATACTTTCAGTCTGCGTTCTCCCCTCAGAGCAAACGATCCTATTTTGGTACCATACAGTACAACAGGCATAATTATCTCTTTATCTCGCATTTTAAGCTTGTAATTCATCGTGAGAATTCGCAAAGAAATAAAGAGTCTATATTGAACAATAACACGAATTCCTTCCAGTTGACATTTAATTTCATCGTGGATATGATTTTCACCTGTTAATGTTGATCCTATTATTTGAGAGAATCCACTTTGTCTAAAACATTATTTAAAATTTTGTATCCATAATTAATAGTATTACGTTCACAGAGAACTTCCATGTATTTAGTTGTTTTCTGTATTTACGTCTAAACTCATGACGTGGAAGCATTTAATAACATTTCTACATTTATTTATGTTGTCATCATACCGTCCTTTATCAGGTTGACATCATCAGCATAAGCCATAACCTGGCGACTGTCATTCAGTTCTAGGTCCTGGCTGCTATTAGTTTTCCTTATAATGTATTCCAGAACAAAACTGAACAATAATAGCCAGAATTCACCTTCTTATTTTAGGTTATTCTCGACCATAAAGCTCATAGACAAGTATTTCACTATTCGAGTTTTACTTTGTGTTTCATTTAAACACATCTATATTAATCTGACTGTAAGCAAATTAATTACAAAAAATAAATAAGGAAATGTACAACAGCAAGTCCAAGTTGGGCCAGCGACGGCTCAGTTATAGAACGTTGACCTCTGGAGCGTTGGATAACTGGTTCGATCCCTGGTTTCATTCATTAACATCATCACTACCATCCTTAGCCTTGAAGCATAATCATGTAATGTTAAACTTAAAAAAATGAAATAGAAAAGTAAGTGCATGTTCTTGTTCTTTTCCAATAGCAATTGTCAACTACAGAGTTTCTTTAAGAAAAGGGAAAACTCAAAACCCTCTTTGTTATACATTCTGCAGTAGTTACTCTCTTCAGAGATGGAAAGATTTTCCAATCAGGTACGAATACTCATTTCCAACGTACTGTAACTGTTAATGAAGTGTTCTCAAACTTTCTTGTTTCTTCTTTTGTGATTCCTGTCTTTTATTCTCTTGTTTTATGCCAATCGAAGCATCTAATGCATTTCCTGTTCCGCATTCCTTTGTTCGTTTTGAAATAATTGCAGAACAACTATACTTGCATTCAAACAATAAGTAACTGCTACCTACATCCTTTTTCGTATCTATCTATCTTCATCAAGTTGAAAGATTGGATATTGTTCCAAAACTTTCGTTTCAAATACAAGTAAAATTCTACAATATGATTAGCGTTTTACGGAAAAGAAAATCGAATTTGAAACACTACCACTCGATAGAATTTATGAAGCTGAACAAAGAGATATTCGTAATCAGGGGCGGATCCAGGGGGCGATCGGGGCGATCGCCCCCCCCCCCCTCAAAGAGGAAACTTTTTAATTTTTTATATATAAATAAAACCCATCAAAAGTTTGGAGCTCTTAAAAGTGGCAGTATGACAACCCACCGCTCCCCCCCCCCCAGAAGTCGGTCCTGAATCCGCCCCTGTTCGTCAGTTAGAGTAACTTGAGAAAATATTCCAGTTCTGTGTATATAGTGTGCGTCAAAAGATGTATACACACTTTAAACTCTCATGGAAAATTTATTTTCCAGCTCACAAGGTTAAATTTTTGGGAAGAGTAAGGCTACAGACCAGTTTAAAAAAATAAGTGTATTTTCTGATCAAACAATGTTCCAAATAATGTTTAAAATAAATATTTAAAATGGTGGCCTTCAGTATCGATACGTTTCCGAGTAAAAGTTATGACTGCTTCCGTACTTTGCACCAAAGTGGTCAATGGGATTTTTGCGCATATCATTTATATGGTAAATCTCATCTTAAAGTGTGTCCAGGTTACGTAGTTTACGATAGTACACCTAATCTTTTACTGTGCCTCAATAAGACAAAATCGAGCGTCGTAAAACCTGGAGAGCGTGCAAAAAAACTCAATTGGTCCTCTACGTCCTATCTACTAAACTTGTACATTTTGATCCAGATCCCTATGATAGTGCAGCGGAGCACTACCTTCTTGATAATAAAACCTGATGTTAAGATACATTGCACGAATGGCAGGAAAAATGGATTTTGGCAAGCAGGCATTTTTACGTATTATTATTTTTTTTTTCAGTTATAGTCCTGTCAAAATGGAAAGGCCCAATGAGTCCCCTAGGAGATAAATTCACAATACATTTACACCAGGCAAATTCACAGCCTTTTCAACAGTAATGTGGGGATTATTTTTAACCCAGTACAGACCAGGGGCGGATCGCCCCCTCAGAAGAAGAAAGTTTTTTTTTTTTACTTTGTATATAAATAAAACCCACCCCAGAGTTTGGAGCTATTAAAACTAGCTCTAAGTAGCAGTACTACAACCCACCGCCCCGCCAGAAGTCCATCCTGGATCCGCCCCTGGTACAGACAACTAACCTACTGACAGCCCTTAAAGTTCGAATCATACATCATCTTTCCGAACAATGCTACCCATAAATCCCGGTTCATTATTAACTATCTCTCGAAAACATTCACAAAATAGATCCTGTGATCTGGGTCGTCTCACTTAGCCGTTGCACCAGTTTTGAAATGTACATACACAACTTACCTTTCTTTAGTATGCGTAGACTTACGTCGCTTTCACGTGATCCTTGCATTGAAATGAAACAATTCCAGCACTGCAACTAAGGATTCATCACTTGTAGCCGTGCGAGATCACCCTGGTCGTCCTTTCTGTACATCACACGGTGTTCCATGAACCACAAATTTGTTTCGTAGACGAGTAATTGTTACTCTTGAAGGTGGATTAGTTCCATACTCACGTCTACACTGTCTCTGAACCGCTGCAACATTCTCAAACTTTAAATAACACTTAATAAAGAGCTTCCGTTCTTTAGAGCTCAAACGTCCGGCTGCTACTTCGATGTTACTCTCTTGCCACTAACTAGGCTGCGCAGCTAGACCGACGATTCTGCTACTACATGCTGAGGAAACATAACATTACGTTTACACAGAAATTTAACCTTGTTGTTAGTAAATAAATTTTCTTTGATACTTCAAAGAGCGTGTATTCTGTGTGACAGATAGGTATGCAAAAAAACAAAGCTTCTATGGTAAAAGGAAGCACTAACAACAGAGAGTTAAAAATACCAATTAATATAATATAGATGCTTGAGCTACCTAAATTCCTGATACTTAACCTACATTCGCGAGGATGCTTACCGAATTTCGTGATTTTGTAATCCATTCATTTTCTGTTAATTGCCATTATATACTCACTGTTCACTGGTATTGCACATATGCTCTATACGAAGATGATTACTATAGATAAATCAAGTTGCTTGCAGCTCTCATGGAGCCATTATGAACATGAGCAGTTCAGTATCCACGGACTACAACTTTTTCCGAAACTGTAGATCATGTTACAAGTTTTCTTTTCCTACTTTGTTTCTTCGTTGTGAGATCATGTGGTGGTGTAATTACATCGAAATGTTGGTGTGACGAGGAAGATGAACTGTCGCCTTAATTACATTCTCGTCGTATTTTCTGCCAGAAACGATGAAAACGTGAAACTGGCCTGTCAGGAATATTTTTGTCAGAATTAAATACCATACACGGAGAAGACTATCTATGAGTAGTATAGTGTTATCGGTTAAAGTATATGTTTCAATGTTCACATTGTATTTGCCGCCACAAAGTATAGAGAAGTGTTTGACCCGTTTATAAAGATTCCATTTTTCCTCAAAGTTTCTGTGGAGCACTGAACACTACTCAATGGAGTAAGTCTCCCTTCTTTTGTTGACGACTCCCGTGTATTGTTTTCTTACTCAATTTTTTTCACAATCTTGTTTTGTGTTGGAGCCACTTCAGAACAAAATTCGGAAAATCGGGTGCAAGTTTATAAGAGGGTGTTACTTAATTGCTTTTATAACCAAAATAATAACTAGAATATCTGTTTTATTTTATTTTTTTATTTTTTTTATTTATTTATTTATTTATTTATTTATTTATTTATTTTTATTTTTTTTATTTTTTTTTTTTTTTTTTTTTGTAATAACATTCTCAAAACAAATTTATTAACGTCCACAATATTTACTTCTTCGAATATCGGTTGAGTGAAAACCGTTTTCTATCTCATTGATCATCTAAAATTTGAGTGACTCCTGCATTGTAAAAGCAGGAAGTTTCTTTTACCACATTGATATATCCTTGTTCTCTCTTGCAAATAGTACAACTCAATGTACTTAAGAGGCCCCATCACGACGAAATTAAAATACCGCTCATTTTACAGTAATTATGTGATATCTTCAAATAGATAAAAGATATTCGAAAAGTGGAACAAGAGCTCGCTAGACAATATTATTTTACATGAGATATCGTTATCACGACTCACTTCTTTTTCGATTTCCAGCCATGTAGAAAATCGGTATTTATTTTTGCGTTTCTAAATGGCTACAAACGGAAAGCTACTAGGTAACTCATGATAACGGTACCTCATGCAAAATACTCGTAATATTGTCTAGCGCGCTCTTGTTCCACATTTCGATTATCTTTTATCTATTTGAAAATATTACATATTTACTGTAAAATTAGCGGTATTTTAATTTCGCAGTAATTAGGCCTCTTAAGATAAGGAACTATAAGATTAATAAAATGACTCGTTTCATGAAATAAGGTACATCACGAAATCAGATAAATTTATCCCATATCAACCGATTGAAACGAAAATTGCACCGTAAAATGAGTGTCTGTAGAGTTAGAGTGCATGCTGCTATACTGGTTTGAAGATCATAGAATACCACGACAAGTATAATTGTCTTTAGAGTGTAGTTAAGTGGAAAAACTCACCATTCAGGACCCATTCATAGCATTCTGGTATGAGAAGGGAAAGGGGATTAAGCTACACATTTCGTTCGCCTTTTATTATTATTATTATTCAAGAGAGTGTTGCGTTATACGTTCCTCATGTTATCAATTGTGACCTCTCACCTTATCTGGATAGTTTGCGAGATCCAATCTTCCAGCACCAAACTACCAAGACTACCTAGCGTGTATTGTTGTCCACGAAACAAGAAATGTTCCCGTCTCTTCTCGAAAACGAGACGTGTTAAGACAAGAAGTATTTTTCAAATTCAAAACGAGACGATAAATTTTTCGAGTCTCATGGGCAATGCTAGTTCACCCAAATCTTAGATCTCAAACAATGTTATAGTATTACATGTTTCAAACAATATTATAGTGTTACATGTTTCAAACAATGTTATAGTGTTACATGTTTCAAACAATATTATAGTGTTACATGTTTCAAACAATATTATAGTGTTACATGTTTCAAACAATGTTATAGTGTTACATGTATCGTAACAAAAAAGAAAGAAAAAGAAAGAAAAAAGTAAAAATTGATAAAGTGATTATATGAACACAATGATGAGCATTTATCAATGCTTAAAGATATGGAAGTCATTATATAATTTACTTCAATAACAAATGTGGTTTAAATGTGTTATGTGACACCTATCATGGATCTCTCGTAACACGAAAGGATTCTGATAACTCCTAGATGAAATTATCAGGAAAATCAGGACACAAATTTTGTACATAAATTTATAAAACGAGGCGAGATGAGGAAGAATTCTTCGAGAATCGAGACGAGACGAGAATTTTGGATCGATTTCCGCTTCTCCAAAGCCATTTCTAAAAGACGTATATAGTTACTGCAAATTCCTTTCTCGAACCCGAAAATAACAGATCTGCGCAATTACATGACAGTTGTAAGCAAAATCGATGACTCTAGTAATTTCTTCACACTGTAACAAGAGGGTGTGAAACTGCAAGGTTCGAAAACTTGAAAACTCGGTTTGAACTGCTAGATAAGGAATGCACAGGCTGGTCTTGCATAATGAACATTTATTTACATGGAACACGTTTTCTTGCATTTACCTTTGATTTTTTCTATTTTTTGAACTTTCTTATCGGAAATTTAGACCTCTCCTCAAAAAATCAATTTTCTTTTTCAGTATAATCTTTATAGATCAAATTATTAAACATATATTTCATAAGTAGGCTCTAGTAGGCCTATGGTACATTTCTTTGGAATCCACTGGAAGTGCAGACGGAAATACGCTATGTTTGACCTATCTATTATAAGCCCCATCCTTGACACAACATGCAAGGAAAGCCACAGAAGCATGAAGTTTTCCAATCTCATGCATAACTTGTTTTCCCGAAGAAATAACTAACTTGTTTTCTTGCAGCGGAAAATGACAGATTCAGACAATTTAATAAAACCATTAGGTTAAAAAAAAAAGAGTTACTAGTTATTAGACTTTTTACAATTTTGGTCCTTTCATTTATTAACTCCCTAAAATATAGTTAAGATTCTGAGTTAACCATAGCTTTGGATTGATTATTTTCACAAAAGAAACACTGACCAAAGCTTAAAACACACTTTATTTTAAATTATAATAACGGTTTCGTATATCTATTTGGTCTAGGAATTAATTTGTGCGGTTGGTACGCACACATTGAAGCTGTAGTACAAACACAAAATACATAAATACCTTAAGAAAAATATTGTCCATCGCTAGCCACCACTTTCGCCCATCTGTCAGGCAATGTACGGATTCCGTGGCGAAAGAAGTCCTCATCCTTGGAAGCGATCCAGTCAGAGACCCATGTTTCGATATCTTCTGAAGAAGTAAACCGCTGTCCAATCAAATCGTTGTTCATGCAATCGAACAAGTAGTAGTCCGAAGGAGCAACGTCTGGTGAATACGGCGGGTGGAGTAAAACTTCCCATCCGACATTTTCTAAATAGGTTTAGACCGGTTTTGCGACATGTGGGCGAGCGTTATCATGTTGAACAATAAGTTTATCATGTCTGTTCTCCCATTCTGGTCGTGTTCTGGCCAGAGCTTGCTTCAAACGCATTAATTGTTGTCGATAACGTTCTCCATTCATAGTTTCACCCGGTTGCAGCAGCTCATAGTACACCACACCTTTCATATCCCACCATATGCACAGCATAACCTTTGCACAGTGAATATCTCGTTTTGGTTGTGATGGACCTGGTTCACCTGGTTTCACCCAGGCCTTTTTTCGTTTAGGGTTCTCGTAATGGATCCACTTCTCATCACCCGTAATAATTCGATGCAGAAACCCCTTTCTGCTCTGTCGTTGAAGCAGCAATTCGCAAATGGTTTTTCGTCTTTCAACGTCTCTGTCTTTCAATTCATGTGGAACCCAATGTGACATCTTTTGAATCATTCCCATGGCTTTCAAGCGTTTGAAGACTGTTGTTTGATCAACGCCTAATGCTGCTGCAAGTTGTTCCTGCGTTTGACACGAATCCTGCTCGAGCAATGCTGTCAATTCTTCGTCTTGAAATTTTTTTGGCTGTCCAGCTCGCTCTTGGTCTGCCAAGCCGAAATCACCACTTCTAAACCGTGCAAACCACTTCTGACACGTTCGCTCAGCTAGAGCATGGTCACCATACATTTCCACCAAAATACGATGACTTTCAGTCGCACTTTTCTGCATGTTAAAGTAATGCAGCAGGACACCCCGCAAAAACACTTTATCAGGCACAAATTGCGCCATGTTCACTTAACTACAAACTGGTGTTGTTGACGCTTTAATCCACTGTCCTATACTACGAACGATACGCGATGACAGGGGTTTGCAACACATGTGTGGATACACGGAACTGTGGGACGCTCCGTTCGTTGCGCCATCTCTTGTCCACCCGCACGAATTAATTCCTAGACCAAATAGCATATCCTTCTTCAGACAATATCGAAAATAAATGAATATATATATATATATATATATATATATATATATATATATATATATATATATATATATATATATATATATATATATATATATATATATACCGGTATATAGTCATTGTTATCAAAAAGTGTAAATTATTTTAATAGACATATATATAGTTATTGTTGTACTTTTTTCCCCTTCTGTTTGCTGAGGTCTTCAGCCAATCCCGTAAGTCTTCTTGTTCACTTTCCAACTAATCACGTTTCGCCATTTTTGGTTCTTATAAGGTTTTGTGAAAAGATCCTGCTGAACACAACGATGAAGATTCCACGAAGTTAGTCCAACAATTTTGAGTTAAATAAGCACATAGCTATACCTTTATCGTTCTCTCAAGTTTTATACATTGGTTTAGACCAGTGTTTCGCAACCGTTTTCTACCGGCAGCACAGTGTAAATTATTCATGACTCATTCAACACGGCACACCAAAACATTATTCCCCTTAAAAACATATTAGGCTAGGGTTGCCATTCGTCCCGGAAAATCCGGGACCGTCACGGAATCGAGATCTGCGTCCTGGCGTCCCGAAAATATTTCTCGGGACGCTTAAATATTCCGGATTTCAGCGAAGAAGATAAGAAGGGAATATTAAAGTTTGCTTTTTTTTCACAGGATTAGGTATATAATTATTCTCTTCAACTTCAAATGGGGGGAGTTGGGCATGGCAATTCATGAGTATGGCAATTCAAAAGTGGGGAAAAAATGTATGAAAGGAAACATCATACTTTGAATGAGCTAAAACAGACTCTAAAAGCCACGAAACATAACAGATCCCGAGAAATAAAAAAAAAATAAATAAATAAATCTTACCAGGGAAAGGGGTAAATCATCTGCTTACATTTGCTTAACTAAAGAAGGTCTACTGAAATGACTAAAAATATGATTACGTAATACTTGAACAACTTTATCTAACGGAAGAAAGTAAATTAGTATATAACACTTTTTTTTATTTTAAGCATTTCAAAGATTCTCGTAATTTAGTAGCGTCCCGGATTTTCATTTTTGAAATATGGCAACCCTATTTAGACCTACAATTCACTATTAGCATTAATGAATATTGTAATCAACCTCTTATTATTAATATTATTATTTAAGAGAAACCGAACCAAGCATTTATCAATAATTTATCAACATGAATTAAAATTTACGGTGGTAGATAAGTGCAGTGGATTTAAGTTCCATATATAAAGTTATTCTACTATTGAAAATTACAAGATAATACACTTTTCTATTACTATTAAACAGGGTAAAAGTGAAGAGGAAACGTCGTTCCTCCACTTCCAGAAAATATGTATGGCGTCTCCCTACTTTCTAAAAAAATACAATGGGCAAAGATAAACACGTGGAGCGGCGTGAGGGTCATGCGTTCCCTTACCTTTTCAGATCCACTTTTACCCCTGCTATTGTGATCCGTGGAGGAGTCGTTGAATGCAAATCCTCGATGTTTTAATTTCAGTCAATGTATAGTATAGTAGCCCAGTTCACAGAGATAATGTAGTTGAAAATGAACCCAGTGACTAATTATGTCAGCACAGAGAGAAAGTTTTAAAATTTCGCTAGTAGCTTCTGAACCCAGGACTATTTTCACAATCTCTTTACAAACAGGCATTAAAAAAACTTTTCAGCTGTTCTGTGTAGTTTCTTGGTCTTTACGATGAGTTTGGCTACCTTTACATACTTTCTTGTACTTTTTTTCTTTTTTTTAATACATATTGCAGCAGCCATGAATGTTGTTTGTTCCAGTAACTGAAGAAAATAGTCTACAGTTAATAAAACATGGATGAGAACTAAATACTGTACAAATATATCAAACACACAGTAACTGGGATAAAATAATAATAACTCGACAATTAATTCTTAGAATAGATAAGAGCTCACGTTCCATCTTTCACCTTGTTGTGGCAGGTCAGTGTACTGCGGCACACCGGTTGCGGAACACTGGTTTAGACAAGTATACCATAAATCTATGGAAATTAGAGACAAGTAGAACTATATATTTTAGTGCATTTTTTTATCAGACTATAAATTTAAATGCTGATGTTTCTAGACTTGAACTTTTGAACTGGATGTCCTGTGAATGCAATAAAATAAAATTGAATGTAAGATCCGTCCTTAACGACAATGCTGCGTCATGAAGCGGTAGTAATCTTACCGTTACATTACAGTGCTTGGTTAGAATTTATTTTACTAAGCTTTGTGTTGAAATTGTACTGTTAACATGAGATTTCTTTCATTGTTGTTATTATTACTTCTCAGTTTCCTGTTAACCTTCATCCAATCCACTTTCTTCTTGCTTTTAGTCAGTTATTACGACATTCTTAATCATACCTCAACGTATGATAAGCAAAGCTTATTTGTAATCATCTCCGTACAGAAAAAAAAGAAAAATAAAATTATTTCAAGTTAATACAGGGTGTTCCAACAGTAACTTCTAAAATTATAACCGATCGATCGATCTAGAAGTATAGTTTTCGTTTCAGATGTGAAGATTTGAAAAGATTGTACATATATATAAACTTAGTGTTGAACAAAAAGTTGCAATTGTGGATCTTTCGTTTGAAAACCAACGATCAATTACTTTGACTCCAAGAGGCTATCGCGAACGTTTTAATGTAGCAAACGCACCCTCGGAGATGACTGTACTCAATATGATTAAACGTTTTCGACAACAGGGGGTCTCTGTAGTTGACATGGCTTGAACAGAAAGACCACGTTCTTCCGCTCCGCTATACAGTGGAATACAAGAACAAGAATATGTGAGGCTGAAAATGTCAGCAATAATTCTTATGCACAATATTTGAAAATAAATAACTGAGCAGAATAAATAATGCTGAAATACATGTTCCATATTTTTATTTAATAATTTATGTACTGAATCTCACATTTCTGATCTTAAAAGCCCGAATCGCGTAATACGTTTTATGCTTTTATACTGTGAGTCGAATCTGGGATACCGTATTCCTGAGGAACACGCGTTAGCTTTCAGATCAGCAGGGGAGCTTCTATTAAAAAAAAAAAAAAAAAAAAAAAAAAAAAAAAAAAAGAGAGAGAGAGAGAGAGAGAAGAAAAGAAAAAGAAAAAGAAAAGATAAAAACATAGCTACACTTAAAGATAACAAAAACCTGTGTTCAGACTTTCTTATGGGTCAGAAATATAAGGCTACAGAATATGACCCTACGTCATAATTGTTGGGCACTTAAATTTTTGTATAATAAGAAAGATCTTAGGAACAATATGTAGTTCATTTAATAACATTTTGTAAGTACAAACCGCATGCTTACCAAAATAGTCATATTGCTTGTTGGTGGTAGAAGAACAAGAGGTACCGGGAACCTTAATGAAGACTCTTAACTATGTTTACAAACAAAGAAATGCACCGATGAGAACAGGTAATTTGTTATGATAAACCAGACGTAACCTTGACCTGTATTCGCAGGGAAAGTGTCGCGTGACTTTGAAAATAATTAGTTTTGAACTTTCTTTAGTAGAACTTCCGGCAGAACGGACACTAATGAATGACGCAACAAAGACTTAAATTACCATCGGTGCTATTTAATAATTAATAAGAACACTTTAATTATTTCGGATTACATGTCTGATAAGTAAATGAATATCTGACAAGGATGAGAGAAATTAAGACAATAGACATGCATAATGCACCAGTATTAGTAGATAAAAATAAATATATTAATCGCATATCACCTCTTGACTCAAATAAACAGTGATATCTCTAGTCAGTGATAGCGGCAGGAAAACTATGTTATGGCAGCAGGAATTCAGAGTAAAAATTCTACGGGCAAAGATATGAATGAGAATTAATTTAATGTATGTACACTTTTGTTTGCTTAAGTGGGTACATAAGTAAATTAGAAAGAACGGGAGATTAAAGCAAAACTAAAAAAAAAAAAAAAAAAAAAAAAAAAAAAAAGAGGGCAATTCCGTTATATTTATAAAATAAAATCAATTGTTTCTTAGTTTAATCTCCTCGTTTATACCATTGAGTGGTCGAACGAGCTACAATTTACTTTAGAAACGATCAAAATAGAACGCACAATTGGATTTCAATATTATGATGTCTCTGTTTTATAAATTATATAAAATCTATATAATAAAAATGAAAGTGAACTGGAAAATGGGTGACCCATTTGAAATGGATTTTTGGATATATTTAACAAATAGCACGAACTAAGAATTTTATCGTGTTACTTTGATTAAAATTAATATTTTACGGGGAGAACAAAGAGATCATAATTTATAAACCCGTCTAGTTAGGAAGATTAAATTTGGCATATAAACTCTTCATTAAAAATAAACGTACCTATGTCCCAGCATTTTTGAAAATTCTCGTTTTAGGAGGGGGCAGGGGACATTTTCTCTCATTTCTGTATTGACATTGAAAAAGCGATGTTGCCTGTTGTTTGTAATTGCATCATGAACGGAGAGTTGAGCAGTTAATGGAATGAATTTCGGAACATGTTTCGAGCTGGGTATTCATCAAGTTACATTGATTAAAGGGGATATCCTAAGAGGTTAGACTGTTTCAAAATGTAAGCCAAAAATATAGTATGTCAAGAACACGTCAAGTCAGGAAGACGAAATTCGGTACATAAAATACTCACTAAAAATAAAGGAACACCTGTCTCTACAACGATATGTTGTATCATTATCGTTTTCTTGTAATCATTTTTCTTGTATTAAGTTTGTAAATTTTTGGGCGATATTTGATTTCTATATGCACTAGCCAGCTATCTTGATAGAAGAAGAAGAAGACATTAAATTATGATTTTGTGTTTTTGAATGTTGTCATAGATACCTTTAATGTATGTAATGGAAGGTTTTGGTAGCCTTGACGACGGATTGCTTGTTTACTATAGAAACGTAAGTTATAATGTTCTAAGTTGTCCCACGTTAAGGATCTGAACTTTATAATAAACGACATTTGTGCGACAGTGAGTTATTTATTTTGGTTTATTCATATTGGCTCAATAATATCGTTAAGGATCAGGAGGTGCTATGTTGTTATATCTCAACGTTGTTGAAAATTTCCATTTTTAGGAGCGATGGAGAAATATTTTCTTCGCCATCAGTCCACGCTCTCTCTTTTTTGTGAACACATCACAGGAATATTGCTGAAAGTTTTAAGTGTAGTTAGAACATTGAACCCACCTCAAGCTGAGTTTTTTTTTTTTTTTATCATGTCGCTTTGATTTAAAGAGTGCGCCGTACGAAGATAGACAGGCTCAAAATTAATTGCTAAAATAAATTATTTTATGATTCTTTTTTATCATTAAAGTGTCATTGAAATGCATGTTCAAAGGAAAGATGGGGGTTGAAATAATTTCCGTACACTTATTTTCCCCGTGCGAAAAACGGCCATTTCAGCTGTTATTATATCTTATATATGAGAAATGAACTTTTCATCATTACTTAGTTGTTTTGTATCTGTTTGATATCACACTGTTAATAAGTATGCATGTTAAAGAGCATGTAACTTTAGGATTTTTACAGAATCGATTAAAGTATTCAAATTAATAGAATACATTCAGCAGTGTTTGAAACACTAATCGTTTTCCACTTCTTGAAATAACCTGTATTCTTTCTGCTGAGTAAAAATGAACACATTGACGTCACTCGATTTACTTGCCATTTTCCACAGAACACTGCAATTCTTGACCCTATACGTATATTAATTACGAAGGTTGGAGGCAGACCAATGCTGTTTTTACAATTTGTATAGCTTTCTTCGTTGAAACCAGGAAATATGTTTCTTGTGGACAATTTATATGTATGTTATAAACTGTTAACTTTTTAACATTATAAAAATGTTCAGATTGTGGTCACAAATTTTATCCCCTTCTATAGCAGAGAAAGTTGGTTTATGTTATACCACCAGAGAACGAACAAAAATTACAAAGCAATTTAAAATGTAAATATATTTTTAAAAAAAATACTAGCTGAACCTGCGCTCTCTACACAGCGCATCATTCGCATATGAGCATAAATCTCCTTCTCATTCCTCACAACATATGTACATGTCCCTTTACAGACACAAGTGAAAGACGTCTTGATTTTAAGAAAATCAGCAAGGGGTATCATAAAAAGGAGATTTTTTCGATTATTTTTTCTCAATATCTCGCACCGTTTGCAAGATTTGAGCCTACTTCCGGTTGGAGTTTCTAATTCATGTATGACCAGTGTTTTCTTTCTTCTTGCATGCAGTATGTAATAAGCAAATACATTACATATACAATTAATTATAATGTCAGTTATATATGGTGTTCATTGGGCAAACACTCAAAAATTAAAGATTTTTCTTAGACTCGAGAAATGGTTATCCTTCCTTTTTCACTATTATTTGGCCATGGAACAAACGCCTGAGACATATACCACCCCAATATACAACATTGTGGTGTTGGAATGTATAACGCATAGGATATGATGTTTTAGTTGTTTTTTTTTTAATTTCATCGCTTCCAGTGTACCCTAAAAAATGTAATAAAGAAATAATGGCCATGTTTTTTTAATATTCAATTAGAACTGGACAATCTACGCAAAATTTCCAATCGATCAGTGAAAACGTCATCTTTCTAGAGCCTGTAGTTTCCGAGATCTCATTGTCGAAAGGATTGACCGCAAACATATAAACATAGTTTAAAAGAACTCGGAAGATGGAAGCACAATTCAGATGCATTGATTTTAGAGAAGGCTTATTAAAATACAAAGGCTTTGAACAATAATTTTATATCATAAACTTTATGAAAGATGTATAGTTAACTAATTTAGACTATTTGAAGTACAAATACTCAAAATGTTTGTCTCTGTTAAACGTGAAATCACACATAAGCGTAAATGAAAGATTTGAAAGCCAAAGTTATAGGTTGGAGCTCAGGCGCTTTTAATTGCTATTGTAGCATTTTAATAGATAGATGGATTAAAAATTATTCAGTGTATATGATATACTAAGAAAAGAGATCAGCAAGTGGTTGCATGTTGTTTATACTCAGTACTAGTGCATCGACTACGTTACAACCAGAACCACGTATCATGCTTTAACTACCACACCCAGTGGTTTCGCACTCATATGACAGTCGTCTCTAAGCTTTTATAAGAAACAACACAATTAAACGGAAAACTGATGTCTTAACATTGAGGAAGGCCATCACCTGGAGAAGAAAATGATTGTTCTCAACGTCATGACCCTCCAGCAAATGTATTAAGTTCAATAATTCTGTATGGATTGGATTGGATTGGAGTTGTGTTCCGTTCAGCAGCAAGGCTATATGAAACATGGGTGGAATCCGAAACACGTGAACTCTCCTGGGAGTTGATCCTGGGTCTCCCACACCAAAGGCGCGTACGCTATCTTCATACCCACGACGGAGATAATAATAATTATGAATGTAAAACATAAAGTGAATATATGATTATGTAATGGTAAAAGTCGTGTTATTTTTCATGTAATGTTTATTCCTCACATACTTTAAAGCATGCCT
The DNA here is from genome assembly GCF_964235325.1 of Thermobia domestica. NCBI lineage: Eukaryota > Metazoa > Arthropoda > Insecta > Zygentoma > Lepismatidae > Thermobia > Thermobia domestica. Next base: position 120,292,616 of record NC_137466.1, read on the forward strand.
TCAAACTGAAGATCTCAAAGCCGGAAGATGCGAAGCCATTTTGTCACTTCTGCCTATGTGTTTGTATCCTCTTGTAGAACCGTTGAGCCGCCACTGCCTGATCATTCCCTTGCAATTTCCATGTCCTTGGAAAGTTAAAAGCAATTTGAAAGGAATCAGGAGAGAGTAGAACTTAACTCACACATCCACAAGAACTCTATCACCCAATACCTCTGGGAGAAAAATATTATATTACAATGATGAGTATTGATATATGAGAAGGCAATGAACTGTTGTCGGAAGTCACCCCGGTAAAGGTTAACATTTATCGCTTAAAACTAACAGCAAGGGAAGAAAATTTAATGTATTATTCTTCGTATACAAGAATTAGGACTTTAGTTATGTATGTTTCTTTCCGTAGTTCGTAGCAATAAAGTGTTAAGTTTTATCGATGTGATTTCCCAGAAGGGGCGCCACTGGTGAGTACTTTTATTAGTTTTACCGTCTTTTGCTGTTTCATTTAACTGGCTCTTAAATTTCCGGAGTGTATTGGTTTTTGTTATTACTGTAATTTTGAGAAAGATACGAAAAATGTAGTTACCATAAGGAAATAATTTGCTATTAATCACAAAATTTAAATTGATTATGGAATGGTTAATTTTATTCTAAACAAAGCATTTGATAATCGAGAAGAAAATTAATTTATCCCAACGAACTTTGTACGCGTATATGTATGAGTGCTCGCCTAATCCGTAGTCTTGAGATATCTTGTCATTAATTTCCAGAGCTGGTTATGCTGCATGAGGTGACTAGTTTGCTCAATCGTAGACGCAGAGTACAATATCCCACCACAATGTCCTTCGTTCAGTTAACTTAACTGCTTTCTTTGTTAAAATCACGCAAGTTGAAGTTATAATATTGTAATATTAATAGGCCTACGTATGTCCGTTCCCAATACGGTAACTCTTGAACGGATGTAAATATATATATATATATATATATATATATATATATATATATATATATATATATATATATATATATATATATATATATATATATATATATATGTATGTATATGCAAGCGATAATTAGAGCGTTTGTCTCGGTCTAGTTCATTAATGTAGTCAATCCGTTAACATCTTAACGAGTAACGGCGACTTACGTCCGTCCGTTACTCCACGTGATAAGTCTTTAACGGAAGCTAATTTTTAATTCTGTTTTCTGCAATACATATAGCTAGAGTGGTTATCTCAAGCGAGCTCGTTAATGGAGTTAGTAATGATAATTTACGTCCGTCCGTTACTTTAAAGGGGGTGTAAGGAGTGCTTCCTTCTGAGCGCCCAAATGCCAACCTAACTTCCTCGTAGTGCACCCTGAATACTGCATTCATTGTAATGCAACATGATGAGGCTCTGGCGACTGGTGACACCAGGATAAACGTGTTATATTGAAACGAGGTGGAAATGTTTATTCGGTACGTTTTGCTATAGCAATCCGTATTTGTGAAGTTGCGTTGATCATGACGGGACAAAATTGCCTCGATACTAGCGCTCTCACTAACTAATAATAATAATAATAATAATAATAATAATAATAATAATAATAATAATAATAATAATAATAATAATAATAATAATAACTTTAAATGTTTACAATGAATGCAAATTTTTAATTCTGCTTATTGCAATAGATAGAGGAGTTATCACGGCCGATTCCGCTAACGAAGTGAATCCGTTTACATCTTCACAACTAACGATGTCTTTAACGATATCTATTGATATCTTATTTTTTAATATTGAAACAAAGCTAGTAGAAGTTATCATTTCACCGTTACATGGCAGTAAACATCACGGTCACGGTCACGGTCACGGTAATTTTGTGGTTATGTATAGAGTATCGGGCCAGAGCCCCTGACTCCATGAGTAATATGTTAGAAAGAATATATCAAGATGTGCTGGTAGTTTGTTGGATGTTACTATTGTTTTGGTATGTATGGGAGACTACATCTGCAACTGTCGCAGAGTAGCTGATTATGAATTCTTTACCAGTCCTGGAGAGATTTTAAATGCGTGGTGTTCGATGGACGTTCCGCAGTGCGCATTCGGTGCCGATATTAGCTATAGCTGGATTTATATGTCTGGGTAAAGTACGCCAGAACTTATTGTGGAGATGCCGTAGTACGTCTCTGACAGTGGGTAGCTCTAAGTCTTCCAGGATCTGGCTGTTTCGTGTATATTTGTCGTGACCAGTGATTATACGACCAGCTCGAGTTTGCACACTTTCGAGAGTTTGTACGTGACTATGTGAAGCATGTTGCCAGGCAGGGCAAGCATAAGAGATGGTAGACAGGATTATCATTTTGAAGATGTGAGCTCGGACCTCATGAGAAAGGGAGCTACAGCGCAAGATGGGGTACAACGCTGAGATTTTTCGTAATGCTCTCTGTTTTATGTCTCTGATGTGTGCGGCAAACGTTAGACCACGATCTAAAGTTACACCCAAATATTTTGCGTGCGTAGCATGAGGAATGCGTGTGTTCTCATAGGTTAGATTTCGATGGACGCGGATGCGTCTCCGACTATGGATGACAGCACAGCTTTTGTCTGCATTTATTTTGATTCTCCAACGTCTTGCCCATTCTTGAAAACCTATGAGTTGGCGTTGCATGTATATGTAACACTGTGCAAGTGAGCTACTGGTCGTGAAAAAGGCAGTATCGTCGGCGTATGTTGCAACAAAGCAATGGGGTAAGGTCGGGATATCTGCTGTGTACAGATTATATAAAAGCGGTGAAAGTACAGCGCCTTGTGGAACACCTGCTTTAATAGGTCTAGACGTGGATTTAACTCCGTCAACAGACACATGGAATTTTCTGCCAGTGAGGTAGGAACGCAGTAAATGCAGAAGATGATCTGAAAAACCTTGCGTGTATAGTTTATATAAAAGTCCAGCTAACCATACTTTATCAAAGGCTTTTGAGACATCCAGATAGACCCCAAGGGTGTGTTGTTTTCTGTTGAAAGCCACTGTTAAATGATCCACTACTCGCACGAGTTGTGTAGTAGTGCTATGTTGTGCACGAAACCCGAACTGATGAAATGGTAGAAGGTCTCTAGTAGCTACATGCTGTTTCAGCCTCCAGAGAAACACACGTTCAAAGAGTTTACTTAGATGTGACAGAAGACTTATTGGCCTATAGTTTTCCGGGAGAAGTGGATTCTTCCCGGGCTTGGGGATGGTGATAATACGAGCTTCCTTCCAGGTCTTCGGGAAATAGCATAAGTGAAAGATGGCATTAAATAAATAGGTTAGGAAGACCAGTAGTTTTCTGGTTGGATGTTTTAGGAGATCAGATCGAATTCTGTCGGGTCCGGATGCTGTCTTCGCCGGCAGACATTTGATATGTCTTTCTATTTCTCGAGGTGTAACTAAGATGATGTCATGTATAGGGTTTTGTGTAGTTAGGCTATGTAGTGTGGTTCGGATGTGCTGTTTGAGATAGGGATCAAGACGTGATCTGTTAGGCTGGAACTGTTCTTCCAGGGAGTCAGCGAAAATATCCGCTTGTGACTGTGGGTCTTGAGTCAGTCCTTGTTGGCCTTGAATAACTCTAGCTCTGGAAGCATTTGTAGCACGCTGAAAGGATTTAGAGAATGTCCATATTTTTCTATCATTTGGTGTGATATTTCGAAAGGTATCTTCCCAGTACTGTTGATTTTGTCGCTGTGTGAGCATCTTGAGTTTCGCACGCAGTTTATTCCATAATGTTTTGTATGCTGGATGTAGTGTATGCTGCCATCGGCGTCTAGCCCAACGTTTTAAATGTAGATAGATCTGCAGATGTAGACTGTCACATTGTCCCGTGTGTGTTGGAGAGATTTTGGTAGTGGAGCTCGCTGCCTCTGCTGTTCGAAGTGCTAATGTGATGTGAGAAACCGCTTGGTCGATGTCCTCAATGGTAGCTGGCCGATCTCGGAGATCTATCATAGTGTTTAGTTTTTGTTTAAAGATATCCCAATCAGTTTCTATTTGCTTAAAAATAGGGGCAGAATGGGCAATGCTGCGGTGTGATACGTGAAAAATGACTGGATCATGGTCAGAGTCTAAATCTGAGATGACATAAGGATGGACAGTAAAGGATACGTCTTTACAAAGAGCGACGTCAAGCACATCGGGTTGTCCGCCGAACTTTGGATAATGAGTTGGGTCTGGCGGAGCACTGATGTTGAAGTTGGACGTGAGGAGGTATTGGTGTAAATCGTCTCCAGCGTCGTTAGGTTTAATTGAGTTTCATTCTCCATGTTTAGCATTAAGATCTCCAGCTAAAATGACCTTTGGCCCTAAGTTTGCGATGACATCGAAGTCTGTGGGCTCTAGTTGTGTGGCCGGGGACCTGTACCCGGTAACCAATATTAATGGAACGCCTGGAGTTATTAGCTCAACAGCAAGTGCCTCCAAAGTAAGTAGGGGTGGTATTGTAACCAACCTGACTGGGAAAGCCTTTTTGATTATAAGTAGTAATCCTCCTTTCTGTCTGCCGACTCTATCCTGCCGATATACAATATAATTGGGTAGTCGCCAAGTGGTGATCCGAGCTGTAAAGTGTGTTTCTTGTACAAACATGACATCAACTCTATGGTGTGTAAGAAATCTAATTAGCATTTGTTTCTGCCCCTCGAGACCATCTGCATTCCATGTAGCAAGGATAAGTGTATGATGTAGGACGCTGGAGTTAGAAACAGCCATCGTCAACCATTTCTGCTATTGTTTCTATTACTGCTGCAGCCTTGGAAGCTGAATCTGCTGCTTGACGGAAACGGGTAATACCACGTTTAATATGCGTTATGATTTTGTGGAAATGTAACCCCTTGAGGAATGAAAGAATAGACTTTAGGTCCAGGTCTTCTTTGGGGCTCTCCTGTTTTTCGGCAGATGCTGGTTGGATGTGGGAAGCAGGAGGGGCTTCAGCGTCTTCATTGTCCGTAGCCATAGGTTGGACATTAATAATAGTGGGATCGGGAATTGTCTCTGCTGCTGGTTTGTTGACAGTTTTCTCCGCTTTATCTTGAAGTTTTCTTGGTTGCTGTGCCGGCAATTTAAGAGCCTCAGAATAGGATTTGAATACGGGACATCCACGGTAATTTGCCGGGTGATCTCCCTTACAATTTGCGCAAGTGGCGGGTGTGGAGGAGTCGGATTTACTGCAGGACTGGGTAAAATGAAATTGCCCACATTTGAGACAGCGCGGATGCGCTTGGCAGGTGTCCTGTGAATGCCCCAAGCGTTGGCATCTGTAACACTGTAGCACCGAGGGAGGCTTATATGGTTCGATTTGGACCTTGTAATGAAGTAGGTTGTTGATAGCATAGATCTCTTTAATAGCTGCACTTCGTTCCAGAGCAATCAAAAACAGTGGCATTAGTATTTTCTTGTTATCTGTCTTGCTTTTGCGAGACATTTGATGAACGCTTGTTGGTTTGTAGCCCAGTCGGATAAATTCATCCTTCAGATCGTCTAAGTCAGTGTCAAGAGGCAGCTTTCGCACAACCACCTTAATAGGCCTTTCGTTTTTTGCTACCCCTGTGGCATACTCAGTTTTCGTTTGATCGCAGTAAGCCTTGATAGAATTGTAGTCATCTTTGTTTGCCGCTTGAATCCGAATGCGCTCCTTAGTTGGCTGAGCTAGAGGGGGCTCCTTCAATGCTCGTGACAAGGTCTTAATAAATGTATAGGTTTTGGTAATTCCGTAGATGAAAATCGGAGGAGGCTTGAAACTGTGTGGCTGACTTGTCGTTGCAGTTTTAGTGCTAGTACTAGCATTATCTGATTGTGCTGGGGACAAAACCTCGAACTTATTACTGAGTGGAAGAGGTGGATATTCGGAGACACTATTAGTGAGGTGTTCTGTCTTGATGTTTGCTAAAGACGACCTTCGTCGCTTCAGCGTTCCTACTACCGTGAAGTCCATGTCTTCAGGCTTACTCGAAGTGGATGGTTGTGAAGCACTGGACTGCTTAAGTGCAGTGGATTTCAATTTCGCTGGGGCGGCTGCTTGCTTCTTTTTGCCTAAAGGCACTAGAAAATCTTCTGGTTTGTACGATGGTTTTGCTATTTTGCCCCTGAGACCTGGAATCCGGGGTGATTGTACTTTTTTATCTGATTTTCCTGCTGGCTTCTGAGAAGCCATCTTTATTACTAAGGTGGGAGATGGCGCCAGCTTACCACAAAAAGGGTAGTGACGGCCCCTGGGTATATTCTGGTGTTAGAGCAAAGCTCTAAGTTTAGAGTTTATTAAGGTGCTCTTTCCTCCAGAGAGGGAGCACGAAAGTAATCGTTCGCCGGTATAAGTGCCAAAGTCGTCAACTATTTTTTTTTTCTTCAGATACCTCTGCCTCCGAAGAGGAGAGTATCAAAATAAATCGTAAGCCTAGAGAATAGCAAGGTTGTCAACAGTTAAGACCAAATCAAAGTGTCAACCTCCGTGGAGGTATGTAAATACAATTCGACGGTTGTTTCCTAAACCCCAAAGAGGCAAGTACTCCAACCGTATGTACGAAGATCGCGAATAAAAATAACAATTAGGGATGGACACACTAAGTGACTTGATTATTTTTCTTCGCCAGCTACGAATACCCTATTTTTTTACCTGGTTAGAGATTCCAGGTGGCCAGTTCAGTAAACATCCTTCAGTGTTTAACATCTAACGGATGAAACTGAAACTTCTACTGCGTGATCCTTTTTATTGTCTACCAAAGCTTATTAATCCTTTTCCTTAAGGACCGTATTAATTAATACATTCACGCTTAAAAATTACTTTGTATTTTATGTGGAAATTCAAATTAAAAATGTATATTTAAAAAAAAATTCTACTACAGTTGGACAACTACCGTATCTTAATGCCTGGAAAACCATTCGCCAACAGCTATTTAACTCATCCCCTAAGTGTATGATTTAAGGCGAAGGTTTGTGGTCCACAGAAACTAATTCTTTAACTTCTTCTTTGGATTTATTAGGATCATGTAGTAAAAGTTATAAGATTGTGTTAGTAGTATGCAAATTCCTCCTTTACTTCCCACTATATTAACTCTTGAACGGACGCGATTTTTTTTTATTGTTGTTTGCAATAGCTAGAACAATTATTTCCGTCGATTTTGGTAACAGTGTAAATTCATTAACATCTTATGGGGTAACCGTAACTTTAACGGTGTTTATTTGTAACTCATAACCCACAAATGTAATCGAAATTGCTTTTTGAATTTTGCTTTCTTTAATAAATAGCTAGAGCGAGTACCTCAGCCAAATTCGTTATTGGAGTCAATCCATTAACAACTTAACGACTAACGGTGGCTACCTGTATCAAATACACGTAAGTTTCCTGTGATCCTCTTTTCTATCTTGACCAGAGTTTATCCTATGCTAAGCCTTCCCAGTGCCATTAGATTTTGCTTTATATTATCCTCCCATCTTCTTGCTCGACCGATAGGTCTCTCATTCCCTTCGACTTCCTGACTATTTCTCTATAAACCCCGCTCGTATTACTGATTCGAGGAGTAGCGTACACAGAATATTACCAAAGGTGTATTCAAGCAGCTAAGTTCATATCGCTTCAGAATAAGTTTTGTTTATATGTATCTTAGTATGGTAAATTTATATTTTCCGTAATATTTGTGGAAAGGTAACGCTACTCACGAGACGAAAGTCTATACGAGAAGTGTATACTTACATTGCCTCATCTCGTGGACAACACTAGTGGAAAGCAGGGTTAAATTCCGGTAAACTCCACTTTGTGTACGCCACAATATGTTCTCCTATTTTTCTTTTATTACCTGTATGATTTTCAATGATTTATAACTAACTTTCGAAAGTCATCATTTTATTTGTCTCTCATCGCTCTATAAGTAGCCCAAAAGTAGGTAGATAGTCCCATACTGATCAACTCATTGCTTTTTATATCATTTCCTGTTGTTACCCATCAGATAGACTTAGTTTCAATTATTATTTATTCTTAATGTCTTTTTACTTATATCTTTAGCTCAGAACAGTCAATGCAAATAAACCTATAAGCTAGAATGTTATACTTGATCAATGCAGAAGTGTACCGGTATACTTACTTTTGGGTCACCCTTTATGTAAGATTTATCTATCTATATATATATCATCCAATGTGTGGAGAATCTCTCTCTTAACGTGTGCTGAGGCATTCTTTGTGTATATATATCCTGAAGTATGTTACTGCACCCTTTGAGTTTTGTTAGGCACATGAGTCCGCTATTCTCCTGGACATAGCTTTTAACCTATTAGTCCTCGTAATTCATCGATAGGATGTAGAGAATGCTGGCAGCGTCTATAAAGGAAAAATTTCCAGAAATTATTTACAAACCAGGCTATTATTTCATATGTCTCTGAAGTATAAGATAAATCAACCCTGGTAAATAAAGTAAACGTGAAACCTACATTTATGAATGATTCAACGTTTGTATCTATGTTAAAGAGATCAGTATCGTAATATTATAATTACTCTTTCATAATATGAAGTTTTAACCTCACCAAATGAAGTTTTAAACTCACCAATATTTTTTCTAAGTTTAACCAACAAATCTGTTAAACTCAAAATAACTTTTAATTTTAAATAAATGTTTTACCTTTCAAACTAAAAAAAAAAAATCTAACCTCAGCACATATTTCCATATATATGGGATATGAATAGCCACCCTTAAAGTCACAATTAGCCATTAATACAGGAATGCAAATAAGCAACAAACTTTTGCTAGCCCGAGAAGAAAAAGCTATTAGCCCATATCCCGCAATAGAAATCATTTACTTAGTTTCGGTATGATATTAAATACTCGCCCGCACCGATAAACCACTCGTCCCCGGCGAGTGGGCGAGTGGTTATTTGCATTCCTGCATTAATAGTTAACGACTTGTGTCTATTAATAAACTAAACCCAGATAATCACTCTAGTTGTCCATTGCAAAAGCCAAAATTCAGAAATTCGCTTTAATTCAAGAGTTATCGTGCAAAGTAACGGAAGGACGAACTACAACGTTACGATCTTATAAGGCCCACTAGCATGATCCTAATTTTAAAAATGGACACAAGATTTTTTTTTTAAGAAAAGTACGATAAGGAAGATTTAGAGCACTGTTATGTGTTGTATTATACACTATTTTGTGTAAGAGTTTTTTTTTTTTAAGTCGACTACAGTGACATAATTTGTCCGAATAAAATTATAAAAGGATAACACATAGGATAGCAAAATATTGCTCAAAACAGAAGGTTTACATATGCACAGCACATGAAGGAACGGACTTGATTTGGCTTATTTTCAATTCATCATAATAAGTATTTTAGTGCACCTCACGCGCAGTGGTAACATTTGAGGGAAGTTGCATCAATAAAAAGAAATAAACTTCTATACCAGTAACCAAGAAAGTTCTGTCGTTTCTTCACCCACCACATTCGAACATCGATATGTCACCTAAGACGTACCTGGAAGATCAAAAATAGCCCCATCAGCATCGATGACCTTCTGCCAACGTTCTAGAAAGCCAGGGGTTCCATCGTGGTAGAATTTGGTGGGCCGTGAAGCGAAGAAGGTATCAAGTGCATTTTGCACCTCTAATAGGGATTTGAACTGGCGTCCTCTAAAGTGATTATTCAAGGAATGGAACAGGTAATAATTGAACAGTGCAATGTCCGGAGAGTATGGCGGATGCAACAGTGTTTCCATCGAAGGCGAAGAATGGTGACCCGGGTCACCCTAGCCACGTGGGACATAGCGTTGTCCTGTAACTGGAGGATTCCTTTCAAAGTCAGAAGTGCTGACTCCGGAGTTTTGAGTTTTTCTTGAACATTGCTCAACTGCTGATATTTCACAGTTGCATTGATGCTCTGACCAACTGGTAGCAGTTTCAGATGCACGATGCCGCGAGCAGTCCACCAAACACACAGGGGGACCTTCTTCTGGTGCAGTGTTGGTTTATGCTGTTTTAGAGCCGGTTCATGGAATGCTAACCAGTGACGATGGCGCGGTAGAACTTTGTACAGGACCCACTTCTCATCACATGTCAACACCCCGACCACAAATGGCTCCTTTCTCAAACGAAACAGTAAAGAAACGCAGATGCCTGCTCAGGTTGCCTTCTAGCCCGGAGTCAAATCATGTGGTTCCCATCGACCCAACTTGTAGTGTTTTTCAAGTTGATGGAGGTGCTGCCAAATTGTTTCTCCACTCACACTGAATTGTAGTACCAGTTCCTCTCATGTCTGGCCACTGTTCGCATCAATTGCTGCTTGAAGATCTTCATTTTGTACATGTATTGGTCTTCCGGCACGTGGTACGGCTTCGAGTGTTTCGTCACCATCCATAAACTTGTTAAACCACCGCTGCACTGTCCGCGTAGTCACGACACCCTCACCCAAGACCTGACATATCTTTCTCCCCGCTGCAGCGGCGTTTGACCCCAGTTTGAAATTGTACATTATACATACCTTTATGACGCCCTATGGAGGTTCCATGTTCACTCACTCTGTTCTTACGCAAGTTCACGGTGTAACTGAACTGTCACAACCAGATAGTATGTTGGATGTACGAACACCAACAACTGACCTTCGCCTTATATCCATTCGCATTCAACTCACGATGTGAGGGCCATTGGAACACAGGGCTCCACAAAAAGCGACAGAACTTTCTTGGTTACCTTTCTTCAATTAATGTTCTAATTTCTCTATTCAAAAAATTAAACTTTAGCAAATTACCCTCTCCCTTAAAGCTGCTACGATTCATGAGTTTTATTTGGAACATTTTCAGTGGATAAATTCTTGATTGTATGGTTGCTAATGCGTTTCTCATATTAATAAAAGAATGAAAGTTCTTTTGTGTATTCGCTAAAGGATGGCTTTAATAAGTATACAACACACTTGCTATGACCAAACACGATAACAAGAAGGATCTAGATGCAAAGTTAATTACGAAGTTAATTACAAAGTTAGTTCACACAAATTTATTTACTATTCATATAGATATTAAAATTGCACTGGTTATTTCAATTATGTTTATTATTACTAGCATCATTTCATTTGCCTTTCTATTCGAGGTGAAAGGCGTAGGCTGTGAGAATCTTAATAACTTCAGATCACAATTCTCTTTGGTAACAAAGGAGCAGAGTCAGCACGTCTCTAGCACACAAATGACCATGGAAAATGAAGCATTCAATCGAATTGTTCCACTTTCCAGTTTAAAGGGAAAGATATTCCAGAGTAGTTTTTTCTCTTTCTTTCTTTCTTTTGAAGGCTCAACATGAATTTCCATTTGACAAGTCGTTGTGCTCTTTCATAGTCATTATTGTGCAACAGATGGAAACCCTTTAAGAATGCCTAATACTTTCCTGTCAATATTTGATTGTCTTCTCACAATTTAAATTTAATTTTCTTTAGCAGTTCTGACTTAGAGCAGTTTGATCGAAAAAAAAAAATGGTTACTAAAATTGTTGCTATTGTTTGAAGAAACTCGGGTAACGTAAGTCTAAATCACACTTCATTCATCCTTGATTTCGGTGTATCAAATGTTGGTTGATACAACAAGCTTATTCATTTTATGGAGCAAAATAACTTCTCTGTACCTGCTATCCAAAGAAGCTAGTTTTTAAAATGTAATATGACCAATTACTTCAATTTTGAGGAAAATAAAAAAAAATATTCAAAACTATTATCTTCAATATACTGTACGTTCGCCATCCTCACCGGTTTAGTGGCTATCACAGGGATTTGGTGCACGTTGCCTGGGTTGAATTTCCGGTGGGATTTTAAAAGTTTGAACCCCTCCCCTTGATGAAATTCTGCGTACATCAGTTCATCTGACCTATGTAGAGAGTTTCATATAGCTATGAATATCAAAAACATTAGAAGAACAATGCCACTTTGTCTCCTTCCTTAAGTTACTTCTGAAAATAGTAGCAAAACAACAATAATAAAAGCAATGTCAATAGGAGAACATTGAAATTTGAACACATTATGGTGGTTCCAATCCTACATTCGTCCCAAGTGAACTTTGTGGTAGATAAACACCGTATCCGTTGGTTTTCTCGGGGTTCTCCCGTTTCCTCCCACTTTCTTCATTCCATCATTGCATTCATCTCTCATCATCACCGTCTCCTCTAGCCTGACCGGCATAACCGTGGGACTAAAACTCAACGATTTCATTCAATTTTTTCCAATCCCACATTAAAGTGTAAGGTGTATATCTCATTTAGTTCCGATGCTGAATGGGACTCTAAACTTCAATAAGCAGAGTTTGGTAAATACGTAAATTAAAAAAAAAAAATCAATTCTCTCCAGGCCCGAAACCAGTCACAGGGTTGGAGGGCTATGAATATGTTAAGGAGGGCCAAGTCATTAAAAAAATTCTCTTACAAGTATCTAAATTATGTTTTTTTTTTTTTTTTTTTTGTATTAATAATAGCATTTTGTATTGAGATCTGGAAGGGCCATGAAAAGTTTAGGGGAATTCAGGCCCCCTAGCCCCCCTCTGGTTGCAGACCTGATTTTCTCTCTCCCCCCTTCCCTTCGGAAAGACATGTTTTTCATGTCTACTGAAAAGTTAAAATGAATGGATATCTTATGTTCCAGACGAAAGCTCATAGATTATCCATTTCATCTATTATTTTATTGCTCAAAAAACAAATTTCTGAAATATATATTGTTGTTTTCCCAATATAATTAAATATAACGAATTTAACTATGCACACACCATCATGTTTAAGATACGAAATAACGTTATGCTATTTACCAAGTACTGTACATTTGTTAGACTGTAAGGTCGAGATGCACTTCCTAAATTCTACGTAAGAAATTCCAGTTCCTAGTAAACCTTAATGGATGTAGTGATACCACATGCTCGAAGTAAGGACTATACACTGTTCTTAAATACAATGTTAAATTTAACTATGTTTGTATCGATTTAAAATTTTGTAATATATATATATATATATATATATATATATATATATATATATATATATATATATATATATATATATATATATATATATTACAAAATGCATCCAATAACTTTAATTATGGACATTTCTTCTGTGTCTGGTGCCAAAGCACAAGAGATACTAGGGAAAATTATTTTTTTCCCTCTTGGAATAGTATACAAAATATTCTTCTAGCCTTTTAATGTACGTACTACTACGTAGCTGCACCGCTTGTGCCGTCCACACAGCGCATTATATGAAAATGAATATCCTTATAAATGTTGATATGAGTTTGTGGCAGCCTTAGAGATGTTAAATGAAACTATTTCTTTCTTCTAAGTCCATACGTCTCGATGCGACTTTATAGATTTTGGAGTTCTCAGCATGTAATAAATAGATTTTGCAGTACAATTAAAGCAAAGCACCTGCAATGTATGTCAACCCGCTGTACGTAGCTGTTTTACTGGTTGCCTACCACAGGGATATAAACCTTAGCAACGGCTTAGTCACTGTGTTAATCTTAAGGGCTCAAAACGACCCTAAAACGAATACAAAGATAACGCCACGTTTTTTCTTTTCTTTTTCTTTCTTTTTTCTTTTTCTTTTTTTTTTTTTAATTTTCAGTGAGAACTGGCGAGTATACACAAAATTTGAAATTCGATCAGCAAGAACGGCACGTTTCTAAAGCTTGGTTTCCGGGATCTCATTGTCAAAAGGAATTGGTCACGTATAATCGTAGCATTTTAATAGATTAATCTGTCTAGGTAGCTCTCAATTTATACATTATTAGCAATAGGCTACTTGTAAACAGATCACGATTTGTGGTTGAATATAGTACTATTGAACACGTTAAGAATTCAAATAAATAGTGGATTTACAATGTAATCACATTCAAATTCATATTTGCCTCCGTTGGTATTAATCGGCCAAAACTGGATATTTATTATAGTTATCAACACACATATGCTGAATTTTTACTAGTATATGTTGTTTCAACATTTCATACCTTCAATCTGTGCTTCTTGTACATAAAATCAAATTCTAATTTTCACTGTTAATTGCACATACACATTGAAACTAACGAACTGAAATATGAATTTGGATTCCTGTGAGTAGGAATGCGCACGAGACGACTCGAGACAGGATTTTCTTGACAAAATTCGACTCGAGACACGGTCTTCCAATAGAAAAATATATATTTTTCGAGTCGAGACATCTCTTTTACAGTACATTTTCGAGTCAAGACAGCCACAAATCTTGTCTCGTGCGCATCCCTACCTGTGAGAACTCTTAATTTAAAAAAAAAAAAAAAAATGGATCGGTAAAAATACAATTGATATAAATAGTGCGTTTTACTAGTACTGTCAATTCTAGTAACTTCGACTACGTTGTTCGCCCCCCTCGTTAGTCTAGTATTAAATTTATGTGTCTTTCATGCACGCAATCCAAGATTCGATTCCTGTTTGTGGTAGAGTATCTAACTCACTAAAGTAGTTTAAATTCCTCTTTAAACTAGAAATATCATCCTCTATGGTTCATGCAGATGGCCAACGATATAAAATACAACTCAATTAGTCAATCGACCACGTAATGTAATTTCATACACCGAGGAATATTTTCAATGTCTACTCGGAGACAGCCGGTTATTACAATACACTCTTAAATCAAGTGATGAGAAGAAGTTTAATTAAAATGTATATACAAATAATATGTATAAACAACCTAGTACAAATAACCTACTGCATGATAGTACAAAAACTCTAAGAATTGACAAAAGGGCATGAAGATGATAGGTACAATTTCTTCAAAGTTTTTTGCAAGCGTAATCCCCTACTTGAATAAGTGTTTCGATCTCTCAATTGAAAAAAAGGGATAAATGTAAATTACCTTTGCATTTCATAAATGGCGTACGCAAGGAGGGTTCCAGGTTTTAATCCCCTTCAACAAGACATAATGAAAAAATATACATTAACCTCATTCATATATGTATCAGTGACAACCAGTGGTCGAAGTGAGACGGTATGCGGTGGTATGCCATACCGCCTCTGTTTTTTCAATGATTAAGGCATACCGCCTCTGGTTTTTCAGTGAGCAAGACATACCGTCACTGCAGAGTAGATGATAATTACCTTTAATAAATCCGTTTTTATACACAGTAATTGACGAATAACTTTGAACGTAACAAAAAAAAAAAAAAATTATGTAGAAAAAATTTCTAAGTTGACTCAAATATTTTCGTTCTCATTTTCTTACTTTTTGTTTTAAAATGAGGCGTCTTGAAAGAAATTAATCTAGTTTATGTTTTGATGCGCTATATTGATTATTTTCTTATATATATATATATATATATATATATATATATATATATATATATATATATATATATATATATATATATATGTGTGTGTGTGTGTGTGTGTGTGTGTGTGTGTGTATGTGTGTGTATCGTCTTGCCTTAACGCATATAAATGTTGTGTTTTGAGCCTGGGCGGATTTATGAGTTGTTTGGTTTGGGGGGTCGGATCTTCCAGGCGTTTGGAATACCCCTCAATCGAGTTGGAGTCCGGGAATTTCCTCACAGGAAATTGTTAATATAAAACTCAGTTTTTGAGTATTTTCGTGTATAATTCTCTATAATACAACATAAGGGGATTTTTTATTATTTCATGAAGTTGTGGTGGGGGATCAAAATCTTTCCATGCTCCCCCCTCCCCGAATATACAGAGAAGCTCTCCAATGGTTTTCAGTCATTATGTAAAAAAAAAAAAAAAACCGCAATCTTTTAGGCAACATACCCTCACTATAGGCTATATCAACATTTGGATAGCCGGTATGAAGAGTCAAAATCGTAATAGAACATTTCGCCTCTGCTTTTTTTTTTTCACTTCGAACACTGGTGACGACGCCAGAGAGACCAAGGGGGTGGGAGCTCCTTCCGGTGAATACGCACACCCCTCCCCCAAATGTCCCCCATACATGATGTATTCTAATGTGGGTCAACTCAAGTAATAGAAAAATATCATTTTCTGTATACAAAAAAGTAGATGCCCTACAAGTTTCTCTCCTCATCCGTTTCCACCTACGAAATTAAAGGCTTGAGACCCCTTGATGCCTACTTTCAAAATGCTGAAGAAAAAAAAAAACTGGTCAGAATGACTTTAAATGCAAACTGAACATACTTGAAAAAGGGGGAAACGATATGGCAAAAGGAAAAACAAGTTCCAAAGTGTATCAATAGATGACACTGTAATAACCGATAATAAAAAACAAATCATTATGTGCTGTTTATGCGGTTTTTGGCTCGAGGAGAATTAAAAACTGAATCATTATGTTTTGTTTATATGTTTTTTGGCCTAAGAATAATTATAAACCAATTTTTTACCTTGCTGCGATAGATACGGTTTCCACTAACAGTGCCACAACCGTTGAATGACTGGGAAATCATTTTTTACGTCACAAAAACGAAACAATGCTGCACATTGAACACTACAGTTAGTTTAATGTGCAACTCATGCTAAAGCCGTCGTATTTCAATTCAAAGTGTCACTTATAGCAGAATCCATTTTCGTTATACCGCTTACAGCGCTATCTGTTGATAGACTTTGGAACTTATTTTTTTCTTATGCTATACTGTTTCCTCCTTCTTTCAGTATATTCAGTTCAAATTTGAAATCATTCTGACCAGTGGTTTATTTTTATTTTTTATTTTTTTACATTTTGAAAATGGGACTTTAATTATATCACCCTGTAGATAGTTTCATATAACTACGAATATTAAAAAAAAAAATCATTAGTAGAGCTATGCCCTCTTGTCATCTTCCCTAAGTTACTTCTGATGATTATAGCAAAAACAACAATAATAAAAGCAACACCGAAAAGGAAAAGGTTGGTTGAACATTGTACTTTGTTTACAAAAAACGAAAAAAAAAAAGAAAAGAAAAAATTTAAAAGCAAGAAACAGCAGAAAAGAGCTGGACAGCTCATTTTGTGCTTCTTTAACGGCAAAATGAATGAATGAATTAAAAAGTGATACATTGAATACTGTTAAATTGTTTCCGTGACACTATGATATATTTATGTACGTACGATCTTTCTAGGAAAATACTTCAGATGGCTGCATAGCCTATTACATTCATTGTTTTAGAAAACGCATCGCATATATGTGACCATTTGTTTTTATAATGCTCTTTGCCCTACTTCTAAATGTTTTGGTTCAGTTGTTATTTTGACCTATTTGTCCCCTTCCCCCCTCACCGGCTTTCTTCTTTCGATTTTTGTTGCTACTGTACGCTGCATCCATGAACTTTTTTTGTAGACTGTATTTTTTTCTCTTCTAAAAGTTTTATGAAACATCAACCGTTTCTTTTTTCTTTTTCCTTCTTCCTTCCATTATGAATAATAAGTTAAGAAATGGTTGTTTGTGAGAACATGGAAAGAGCAGGAGGGAGGAAAGAGGAAAAGTTATGACGCAATATTGTCATAAGACATACAGAAAGATAAAAAGAATGAAAAATGTTAGTGTCGGTCCTTGACTTAGAATTTCGTGACTCCTTTTCTTTTACTGCTAATATACTCATATATAGTGTATATTATTCTTCCATTACTTATATTTCTTTTGCAATGATCCGTTATAATTATACTATTACAGAAACCTTATTCATATCGGCTTTAAAAATATATTTGTGTCATTGCAGGTTGTATCGAGGAAGGTGCTTGCGGTCAAGGTATACTGTAATACTATTTCCTGTTTACGAACATTCATATTTTCCACGATAAGGTGTGACAAATTTCTGATGAGAGAGAAAAAAAAACATATTTGAACATGACTAATTCTACAATATTAACGTTCAAAGAATGAAAAAAAAATCCAAATATAAGAGGCAAATGATAGATTGAATTAACCTGAACATAATGATGTGGGTGAATATAAATCTTCGTGCCTAGCTTTTGAGAAAATAGAGAAAATCAATTTTTTTGTAAATCTAAATATTGATACTGTATGATAAATACTGAAGTGCACATTAATCATGCTTTCTATTATGGCACTAGGAAGATAACAGTACACTATGGTCAGTGGCGTAGCACACTTTTGCGGGCCCCCCGCAAAGTATAGAGAAGGGGCCCTAGTTGTAAAGCCGATAGAAGTAAGATTGAAGTTCTACTTCTTTAAATCTTTATTCACCGCAAGACTTCGGGGCCCCCTATACGTCGGGGCCCCCCGCACTGCGGGGGTTGCGGGGGCAGCTGCTACGCCACTAACTATGGTTAATAACGTATAGCTCAAAATTATCGTTAGCTCTTAAACTTTATTAGATTGACGCAGTAAGATTGTACTGTTAGTCGGTCCGCGTTACACCACACGATAACTCCTGAAAGCTTTATTATCTTGGTTGACTTCGTTATTCGAGTCAGTGATAAGTGAATGCCTTTTACTCTAACGTGTCGATGACCAGCCCCCATTTCAAACATGTCCCCATTCACTTCATGTTGTGGGTCCAGGTAAATGGCAATTTTGCATTTTCATTTAACATTGGGCGCATAAAGAGTACACAGCCCAAACGGCTCGTCCGATTTAAAAAATTTCTTCACTTTAGATTGAAACTGTCATATTTGGAGACGGTTTACCGTCTACTAGAGACCTGCACGGGGCGGGCCGACACTGATTTCTCTTCAGGTCGGGCCGGGCTGGGGCCGATTAATTGCAATTCTTTAATAATTATTGACTTTCGTTAAACGATAATTAGAATAATGGCAAACGTTGAAGAAGTGTGCCCGTGAAAAAGTTACAAAATGAAATTTTGAAAGTTTTTTGGGCCCGGGCCGGGCTTGGGCCAAGAATTTTTTAAAAAAAACTTATCGGGCTGGGCCGGGCTCGGGCCGAAAATCTCCAAAACTTTTCGGGACCGGGCTGGATTGGGCTCGGGCCGAAAAATTCGGCCCGTGCAGGTCTCTACCCTCTACCCTTTGATAATAACAGAGTTACCCTATGTCAGGGGACTTTTACACCTGCTGTATATAACACAGCGTTATACATAATATGCAAGTGTCCCTTTAAGGTGTTTCCTGGAAATAACACAACACTTGATCAATATTAGCGAAAAGGAATGGGTATTTCCTTGTCAGAGATACCTATTCGATAAATAAAACATGTCTGATCAATATGCGTCTTTATATTGCTAGAGAATCAAATCGTTATATTAGGTATGTGTAAGTTCGATTAAACTTCTACTACCAGATGTGACAACTGCGTCACCTGATATTTGTATGCACACTCAGCAACCAATGTTTCTTTTTCATTCTTCTATTCTCTCTCTCTCTCTCTCTCTCTCTCTCTCTCTCTCTCTGAGAGTAAGAGACAGACGCTGAAAATAAAAATCAGTGACTGGATAGAAGCAGTTTATCTCACTTCTTATTTTTGATCCGAGCTATTTCATCACATGTTGGTGAGATAGCTCTGATTTACTCTCTTCTTTGGTAGGTTTAGGAGATTCCAACATAAAATTACTTAGCGATTGATATTACGTAGATGGTGAGATTCCACAGAAAGGCGAAACACGAAATACTCACCAAATTTAGTAACTTTTCTGTCTGTTCTTTCATGGTTTACACCAATTATGTGTCGTTTCGTAGTTTTCGCATATCCTTAAGCTGTTCGATTGCGTATGTAATTAACTCATTACTTAAGAATGGTACAGGCACTTAATACAACTCGGATAGTTAAATATTTATTGACATTAACAGCATTTTAGTTATTTAATTACAAGGAATTGGACTACAGGAATCGTCATACTTCTCTTTTCACATTCTTTGTAGCAGGTTGATCTTGTCTCTCCTTAATTTCAGATTTGAGATTTTTACGAACCGAATTATTTTACTTATATAAGAGTGCTTACATGAAACTTGTGAAACGAGAATTCTATGCGGCCACCGCAACACCACACAGAAGCATTCACGAGAAGCTACTCCTCCTCTAACATTCTCGTATGCACACCCTCACCATAGGCCCGATGTAATCAAGCTCAACAGAGATGGAAGGAGCACAAAACCACCGTTTCCGTTAACTAAACCACATGGCACCGGGGGATGAAATAAAATTTTTACCAACGAAATAATATTTTAAAAAATAAGATGCGGAATTTCAATTTTTATTATTATTTTCTCTTTTTTTTAAAAAAAATTGTTTCCTCTTTTTCTGGTGCCCAACATAACTGCTGTGCACACTTTGTTTTCGATTTATTTTCCTCTTAACTTCGATTACAAATAAAACTCCAATTGTCTTTATGTATCTATAAAACCACCGAGCCAAGATACTTGATATAAGTAACACGAAACAGCAGAACATCAATGTGAACTCAATTACAGCCAATACGTAAACTTTCAACGATACACAAATCACTCAGTATATCAGTGGTTTTATAATTATTTCCGCAATATATGCTACAACATTGTACTTTGCGATAGATCGATTCTGTACAAATAGTTAATTTCGAATTTGACTGAGTCGACGGCAGTACCTATCGCCGATATGATCACACACATAGGTGAAGTAACATTAAACAGGCTTTCTTCCAGAAAACTTTTTCCTGTAGGAGGGGCATAAACTCAAAACATGAGGGGTGTTAAAGAATTCCAGCACAGAAGTTATATGTATTACTCTGGCTTTGAGGCAGAGTTGGCGTGGGTCAATGAAAACTTGACCCACGACCCACTGACCCACCACCCACCGTGACCCACTCTGACCCACGACCCACTGACCCACCACCCACCGTGACCCACGACCCACTGACCCACCACCCATCATGACCCACTCTGACCCACCACCCATGGTGACCCACTCTGACCCACCACCCACCATGAACCACTCTCATCCACTGTGACCTATTCTGACTAACCAAAATCCATCGTCATCAACTCTGAACACGATCCAAGGCCTCTTCTGTACTGACTAAAGAGTTTACACTTGTAATAAAACAAGACTGTGAAATTGTCACTAATCGGAGTTTGAATTTCTAGTCAATCGCTCAAGCACCACTCTGTTAGAATAACGTTGGATCTGACCTTTATGATATAAAATGGTAAAGTGTTTGTCAGTGAGGAAATTGAAATAGTTCGAGGTGGGGAGAAATTAGTGTGTGCCTAAAATATACTTGTACTAAGAGAGTATTCTTGCAAGTGTTAATTTCTGAACGCATTCCACAAGAAACTTCTATTCGCAGGAAAATACCCCTGTACAATATGGAAAAGGTTATGGTTTCTCAGTTCACAGTATTTTTCTCACAAAAAACTTGAAAAATCAGTTTTTCATAGTGTATAAAGGTGCTCTGGTACCCTATGTGAGAGCATCTCCGTAAAGTATGCTCATAATTGTAATTTGTATAATCACTAAAACACCACGTTAAATTTAAGTTACAAATATGCATAATTGCAATTATTATGAATATTTATTCAAAGTAGTTTACTTAAAGCATAGAAGAGACTTACTAAAAAATAGGTACAAAGTTGAATAACACAAATTTCCTGTTGGTAACTTTTCCGTGGTAAATCATCCGCAGCGGAATGATGTCCATCCTTCAGCCAAGAAATAACTAGTTCGTGTACTTTGAGCTTGTCTAGCGGTGGGCCATTAACATTGATGAACAACAAGTTAGACAATGTTTGAAAATTCATAAGGGGAAATCCCCGTTCGCACTCTGTCGTGGAAATTGATAATACTTCTACCCGATTTCTGCAACTCCTCATCGACAATCTGCTTGTTAGACTTAAGTCTGATAACGATTTTTCTTGGTCAGTTTTGAAATACTCAGCAAGAAGTATAATCTCTCTATTACCATACAACATCTTTTCCATATCGACCATGTCAGTTGGCAATGTCGACTCATGGAGAACAGAAACTTCATCTACCACGCCTTCGATAGGGAATCTTGTGAATAAATTATCAATTAAAACCTGATAAACTGATGATTTCTTATTTGTTTATAAATTTAATTTTTACAATTACACATGAAGGTTTAATGCCATTACCAAGTTCCCTCCCCCGTCTAAAAAGCGAAAGGGAACGAGGTTCCTGGAGTGTTCAGAGGTGAATGGGAATTTCCCTCCTTCTTCCCCTTCAATTACCACACTGCTGTTTGCCATGTGCCAAATTATGATGAATTTCAATTAAATTATCATAGTATAATTATTTCCTTGTTGAATTATCAATACTTTTCAGTGGAAAAAAAGATGAAATTTGAAAGTTCTAAATCAAGGTAAGTAAACCAACGTAAAGGGAAAAAAAGTGTAAAATTTTCCATATAATTATGCGTACAATCCAAACTTAAAATTTCCGTGTAATTAAGCTTACAGTACAAATTTTTTGCGTACTTTTCTCACAACTTAATGGGTTGATTGCCATGTGCTGTAAGCGCTCCTTATAATAAACATAAGCTTCAGCAATTATTATAGTAGAAAGCAATGGATATATGAAGCCAAGCACTGTATTTTTTGTTTCTGATTTTTTTTCTTAAATAACATCGATCGTTTTCGATCATTTTTACAAACCAACTCACTACCAATTTTCCATATATAGAAAGTGCCCCCTCCCCCACACACACATAAAGGAGAATTTTTAAAAATGCTAGGACACATTCTGTTTGTTTTCAATAAAGAGTTAATACACTGTATTTCAACTCCGTAAGTTTAACGGTTTGCGAGGTACTCATTCTTTTCCCGCAAAAATTCGGATCCTCTCTATCTCATTAGGATAGTATGCATTATAATAAAAGCAATATAACATCCCAGTTTGGATTAAGGCCTAACTATATACTAAAAGTAATTTCATTTGACTTTGTAATTTGACCGTGATGATCAGGCACACATAGTTACATTCAATTATTTATATAATAATTTATTTATTACAGTGATTCAAAAATGTATTTTTTCTCAGTAGTTAGCTGCTCTAAAAACTCACAGATCTCGAAAGCCAAGTAGTAGTGTAAGTCCTATTGCTTTGTCTACAATTAAAAATGTCAATATCCAAAAGTCCTGAAGTTCTTTTTTCACTTGGTTAGATATACTCACCTCACGTATGTAGTCTTAAACAAGTGGAAAAGGAAGGGAAATTAAGGTCTTGAAAGTAAAACGAAGACAAATTTACCAGTCTTCAGAAGATACTGTCTACAATGCAGTGAGCAGAGAGGATCGGTAGATCATACTGAGTCGGTGGGTCGCAGTGGGTCATGGTGGGTGGTGGGTCACGGTGGGTGGTGGGTCACAGTGGGTTATGGTGGGTGGTGGGTCACAGTGGGTCACATGTTGTTGACCCACGACTCATTGACCCACTCAGAAATTTTGACCCACTGACCCACTCCATCTCTGCTTTGAGAGAAGCCTCTTCAGCCCGAAAGCATTCCTAGAGGCAACACTGGCATCAAGTCGACGTCGCGATGCTCGTGAAACATTTATTTGTATAGATGTACATTATTTTATAAAATTAGGTCTCAATGTAAGGACACGTTAAAGAAGAAGTCTCTGAAAACTTCAAACATTTTCGCACTATTGACTACTACAAAACAATAATTAGAAAAGCAAATCCACTTAGAAATGGTCAAATAAGACGATTAAGCCTTCAATGTCTTTATTGACTAAAATAGCAAATAGCATTTCTCTATTAAAATAGCAACTAACATTTTCTTCTTTCGTAATTTCATGTTTCACTGAGCAAAGTATATGGACACTGAGCAAAAATGGACACTTTCTTGACAAATTGTCCATTTTATTACTCCGAGGAAAAAAAGATAAAATGCAAGTTCCGAGAAATGTATAAGCTTCATCTGATAAGAAAAACTATCAAAACATTTGCTGTTACTATGGAGACGGCCTTGACGGAAACCAATGTTACATAAATGTTTTGTAAAGAGTGAAAATCGAATTAGATATTAATCACTAGGTGTGAAGGATCTTGTGGCTCTTTGGCTTTTTTTTTTTTCTTCCACCTAATATATTTTTATAAAGGGAAGTTTTCCTATAATAACAGTTTAGAGTTTGAGTTTGGATTTTATATTTTGCGTCCTTCTGCAACACCGAAATCACGAAAGACAAGATCTACTGTTAACATGGGATCTAAACTAGGGATGGCCAAAATTTTCCGTAATCTAGATTTCGGAAAATTTTCTGGAATCGGAAATTTCACTTTCCGGAATTCGGAAAAGTTTCGAAATTCAGAAAAATTCCGGAATTTCGAAAAAAATCTCCATTAAGAAAATTTAGAAGTGTAGGATCAAGAGACTTTGGGGGCCAAGGTTGGGTCACTTGCACACATTCAGCCAACTTATTCAAGTTACCATCTTAGCACTACGGTACGGGGAAAATTAAAACGTACAAAAATTAAGCCTCAAAGCTGTCCAGTATTTACAAAGTACTTACTATGAAACAAAGATATCAATAACCTCGAGTAGTGGCGATTCGGCTCGTGAGGAAAGTCACATTGGTAAAATAATAATAATAATTTTATCCCAATAAGCTGATGATTAAAAAAAAAAAACTCGTCTAGTTATTTAATTCTTGTAAACAAGTATTTTAGTAAGTGAATAAGCTTTCTTCTCTCATCTCGTACGAATAAAATTTAAATTTTTACCGATTACATCCCTCAAGAGCTGCCTCTGGCTTCAAAATCTTTCTTGTAATTTGTCATTTGCCCACTGGTCAATTGTTCCGTCGTAGGACAGAGATTCAATTGACACACTACAAATAGTTAAATTACTAACCAATTTGTTCCGTGGTACTTTCTAAAGGTCACTGTCCACATTTTGAAATTACCTTCGTCTCCTCTCTTATTCTGAAAATTTGAGGTGTGCGGCTGAACAACAGGACAAGCGCCAACTTGAGCAAAGCTGGGATTTTCAGGGAACATCGAGATTTAGGTTTCTTCCATCGTGTCCCAGGGTCTGTTTCATCAGATACCTGTTTACATACCGTTGGAAGCTAGATTTAGTCAATAAATGTATGTTATATGAGTAATACTCCTCTCTCAATATCTCCATCTTGCCGCGGTGGGGGGGGGGGTGTATTCTAATGATCGCAAGAGCTATGCCGGAGATAGCTTCGCTATCAGACGGCTTTCCATGCCGGACAGGTCTTTAGGGATAGGAGCCAGACGAAAAGAGATATTATGGTAGTGGACAGCAGCTTTACCATTACCACGAAAAGGCTGAAGATGATTGACATCGGCAAGGCTCAGATGTGGACAAAAACAGGCAGGGATAGGATGTCCTCTATGGCTGTTTCACTGCGAGGTGGAAGGACCTGGGACACCACATCTTTACTCAGTCCCTAGAAAACAACATGGAAAGAGAAATAAGAGAATGTAATATTAGGGAATACGACACTACTGTTTCACAGAGGGTCGTCCTCGGCAATGGAGGAAAACAGCAGGGCTTCCTCGGTCTTCATCAAACGAAACTCCTGCAGGATAGAAACCTGGAATGTGCGATCGCTGTTACAGTGTGGAAAACTGGAAAACCTGAAGAAAGAAATGAAACGCGTGAAGATAGATATTGGGAATCAGCGAAGTTAGATGGCCTGATGGAGGAGATACGTGGAGCGGAAACTTCAGAATGATTTACTCAGGAGCTGTAAACGGTACATCAGGAGTCGGTTTTGTCTTGAATAAGAAGATAGGACAGAAAGTTATAGGCAGTTGGAAATAAATGAAAGGATAATAATGTTGAAGATAGCAACCGAACCCAGAAATATGACGATAATCCAACTACATCAAGCTACATATATGAGGAAGTAGAAGAAATCTATGAGCAAATAGAAGAAATATTGATGAAAGTTGAAGACCAGGACAATTTAATCATCATGGGTGAATGGAACGCAGTAGTCGGCGAAGGCAAAGAAGAGATTCTAACTGGGAATTTCGGCGGCCTAGGAGAAAGGAATGCGAGCGGTACACGATTAATTGAATTCTGCAAAAGCCATAATCTGACTGTAACGAACACTCTCTTCGAACAACCACTAAGAAGAAGATAGATCAGTAGACAAAGAAAGATATCAAATAGACTATATACTGGTCCGACAAGCATTTAGAAATCAAGTGAAGAACAGTAAGAATTACCCAGGAGCAGACGTTGACTCAGACCATAATTTAGTTTTGATGAAAAGCGAACTCCGACTATAGAGGAAACGAGTGGTAGCACCAAACAAAAGATGGAACACAATCAAGCTAAGAAGAGATGAAAACATGAAAAGGGAATTTGCAAATGCAACAAAGAGACGTCTACGGTAGCTTTAGCAGGTGATGACATCGACTCGAAATGGGAAGCCATGAAAGCATTGATTACAAAAGCTGCCGACGAGTACATAGGAAGAGAAACGAGAATCCAATATAAACCCTGGATAACAGCAGAAATATTGGAAATGATGGAGCAAAGAAGACAGTTCAAGATAACAAACAAAGACGAGGAATATGAAGGTGCAGAAATCACATCGACAGAAAAGTAAAGAATTCCAGAGAAAACTTGATAAATAATTTATGCAAAGAAATTGAGGAAAATATAGTCAAAGGCAATACAGAAACGGCATATAAAAAGTTTAGAAAACAGTTCGGTGAGAAAAAGAAACGCACAGACATTATCATAGACAAGGACGGAACAACGCTAATTGAAGAGGAGCAAATTACAAGAAGATGGAAGGAATACAGAAGACAGAGTGAACGAAGAAGAGATAGAGAAGAAAGAAGACGTCGATGAAAATGAATTAGGACCATCAATTTTACAGTGCGAATTTGACAATGCTTTGGAGAAAACGCAACATGGTAAAGCCCCAGGAATAGGTCAAATACCAACGGAAGTGATTAAGAATCTTGGAATAGCAACAAAGAAGAAACTATTTAATCTTATTAATTAAATATACATCTCGGGAAAAATACCAAGAGACTTCGAGAAAAGCATATTGGTACCTATCTCGAAGAGTAAAGGCGCACGGAAATGCGAAGAACATAGAACGTTAAGTTTGCTTTCCCATGCATCAAAAATACTGTGCAAAATTATCGCACAACGAATAGAGGGGGAGATCGAAGAACGGTTATCGGAGGACCAGTTTTGATTCAGGAGGAAAAGAGGAACAAGGGAAGCAATACTGAGTCTACGGTTGATCATGGAACCGCACATCAGAATAAACAAACCCATTGTAATAGCACTTGTAGATATAGAGAAAGCTTTTGACAACGTAGATTAGAATATCATGTTCAGAGCGTTGAAGAAGTTGAGAGTACATTACAGAGACAGAAGAATAATATACCAACTTTATAAGAACCAGACAGCTGTTATAGGAAGAGAGCAGAAGGAAGAAAGAATAAATAAAGAAGTGAAGCAAGGATGTGGACTTTCACCTCTCCTGTTCAACGTCTATATAGAAGAGGCTATTAAAGAATTCTTGGATAAAAACAAGAAAGGCGTAAAAGTAAATGGTCAGTATTTCAGCACAATAAGGTTTGTTGATGATATAGCATTGATAACGGAGAACGATGAGGACATACAGGAAGCACTTTCAAATTGAACGACGAACTGAAAAAAAAAAAAAAAACATGCAAAATGAAGATAAATAAGAAGAAAACGAAAGTGATACAGTGCACAAGAGCAGGACAGGAAGGGTTAAACGTATGGCTAGTTGGAGAGAAAATCGAAAACGTTAAGACGTTCCCCTATTTAGGAAGTCTAATATCCTTCGACGGAAGAAGTGAAAAAGACGTAAGTTCCAGAATAGCATAGGCTAAACAAGTATTCAATAGGAAAAGAGGACTACTAACATCAAGAAATGTGTCGCTGGACGTTCGTAAACGATTTGTTAAGACACTGGTATGGAGCGTGGCGTTGTACGGTCAGAGACATGGACATTGAGAAAAGCTGAAATATCCAAGCTGGAAGCATTTGAAATATGGTGTTGGCGCAGAATGTTGTACATATCATGGACCGAAAGGAAAAGGAATGAAGACGTACTGAAGGAAGCTAATGAAGGACGACAGATCATGAAGATAATAGGAAAAAGAAGAAACAGCATGCTTGGTCGTCTTATTCGACTCTCCGATTGGATCACTGTGCTGATAGAGGGAAAGGTAGAAGGCAAACCAGGAAGAGGAAGACCAAGGATAGAATATCTAGATGCAGTTACGAAGAAGAGGCTTTGTCAAAGTATAAAACAGCTCTCCAAACGAGAGAAAAGTTTTAAAATTTCCATGTTGCCCACCAACCTATGGTTGAAGTGAACAAGAAGATGAGTAATACCAATCTATTCGCCAATCAGGAGTAGAATGGCCAATAAAGAATGCTAAAATAGGCAATTAGCCAATCAAGATGTCCGAAGTAAATACCAAAATGGCTGCTATATCAATTACAGTATAATTCATTTTACTCTGGGCTTGGTTGAACGAGAATGAGCTGAAGATTATTATTTTTTTTTTTTAAGTTGGCTTTCTTGCACAATTTTCTCGGTGGCGTTGTCTCGTTGTTTCGGCCGCACGTCTTAGACCGGCTGTACATTGGCCAGAGGACAGGACAGTCGAGTCTAGATTCAATACTGCGAGCAATGTTGCAAAACATCGTATCGCATATTCACTCCAGCACGTGCTACACAAAGACTTCTCCAATGTTGTGATAGATACACAGTCAATGCACTCAGGCACGGTCATCGCACCGTGACTCAGAGCCCTCTTTCTACATCCTCGCTTCTCTCCTTCTGCTTTGACTTAGCTGACCCTTCTCTGGTTACTATGCGCCCGACCTCAGTGTAGCGAACGTAAGACAAATATGTGCAGGTAAGGAAAAGGCACATTCGTATGGAAAATTCTCCGTCGAAAATTAATTTGAACAATTTTGAGGATACGAACGAACGAAAATGCGAGTATTTAGAAAAGGTCATAGTTTATTAGTATTAGTGAAGTTGTATATCAAGATTTTCATATATAAAATACGGAAGAAAATATGTATTTCTCTAGGGATATAAGGAAGTTTATCCCTTGAAGGTAGTCTCGCATTACGCCACTTAATTTCTTTGTCTTCGTTCTTAAAAAAAAGAAAATGAAAGTTGAAAAATGTACTCATGCAGTTAGCATGCAACATTACGTGCTGTGTATATTACAAAATGCAATCAACTTCAGAGAACAAACTTAACAAAAGAGGGCTAAACTATGCTAGATGTTAACACGATTACAGAAAAATGAGAAACGAATAGATATTTGATCATAAAATATTACATTTGTTATTTTTCAGTAGGTTTTTTAAGGAAGAAAAGGGGGATTTTTTTAAAAAAAAAAGACAGTTGTTGCTCTTTAGCACTGCAATGCATTTACTGCATCGGAAGTTAGGCATTGTCTGGGAGGAGGTTTAAAAAATAATCTTTAAACTTTGTATCTTTCTTTCGTGACTTGAAATGGGATCAATATCCATAGCATGCAAAAGTATAGTAGTATTATGTCTTTCTCCCTCTCACCCTTCTACTTTCGTTTTGTATATTTAGTTACAAAGGTAGCTTATAATAACGCAACGAAAACTTTATCTGCATTACCTGAGTGAATTCGTTACTTCCTGAAAAGACTAACTATTTTATCATCCAGACACGAATACAGAAACAGGAAATAAAATGCAGAGTTAAAAAGAAATCATATTAATATAGAACACTATTTTTATCCGATCTCCTTTACTAAGCTTTATTGATATACTGTTAAAAATATATCGTTAGAAGATTGAGGAGAAGCACGAGACACAATGGTTCAGAAAAGTTGGTTGATATAGTCGTTTGGCAGCAGGGGCGGACTCTGATAGTAAAAGCCTGCTCCTACATTATACGTCACAGCCAGTTAGAAGCGATCGTTCTAAGTGCCCACTATACCCATTAGGAACAGTGGCGTAGCAGCTGCCCCCGCAACCCCCGCAGTGCGGGGGGCCCCGAGGTATACGGGGCCCCGAAGTCCTGCGATGAATAAAGATTTAAAGAAGTAGAGCTTCAACCTTACTTCTGTCGGCTTTACAACTAGGGCCCCTTCTCTATACTTTGCGGGGGGGGGGCCCGCAAAAGTGTGCTACGCCACTGATTAGGAACAAAGACTTTGTTCTTTTTTTAGGTTTAGCGTTACTTTATATATCCATATATATTAAAAAATAAATTTATGGTCTAACGTGGCATTAAAATTGCATGGACCTTCATCGAGAACCGAACCCGGGTTTTCCACACCAAAGTGGGAACCTTCGTATCACACGGAACCAGGATAGATGCATACTTGTCCCATACATTTTCTTTTATCACTAACTATGGACGAATAAATCAATTGGAGTAAAGTTTATAGTAACTAACCAATGACTACTTACTTCCTATATGTATTAAAGGAAATCATACTCAAATCGATACATCGTTCATAAGTAAAAGAAACAAGTAAATCTTTCAGTTTGATGTCCCACAATTATGCCCTTTAGGCGAAAGGAGACGAATGGTTAAGGTAAGGGAATGATGATGGAAGTATTGGTGGAATGAGAATATGGGAGGAAACGGCAGTGCCTCGAGAAAATCCACGGACACGAAGTTATAGATAAAACAGTGTGTAGGGAGTATGTACACTTTTGTTTGTGAGTGTGTGGGGTCGGCAACGATAACGGCCCCGAAGACCTCGTGTTATAAAACTCAATTAGCAGGTTTTTTTTTTTTTCGCGGAAGGACAGTTTTGAAACTACTATTGGTGCATATACATTCATATAAAAAAAAAATACACATTTTTCTTTTAGTATTAACCTTCTATTTGTATATATTTTTTAATACTTTGACTTGAAATAAAATATCGAATATTTATTCTCATTTACGGTTATGAATAACCTCTACCACGGATCTGGCGTTTTGAGTGGGAGTTTTATTTCAGAAAGATTTTAATTAACACTTGTAGCCATAATTACTTACAGTTAGGGCTTGTACTGTACATACCTGGTTCATTAAATACTTCTTCATTCCAGCTCTCCAATTTTCAGTTTTTCGAATATCCTCAAACCACAGATAGGGTTACCAGACGTCAAATTTTAATCGGACGTGTACTCTTTTTTTTTTTCGGGCCCTAAAAATGATTCTTGCTGAAGATAGAGAAATGTTTTGTTTTAAGGGATACAAATAACACTAAGCAGTTGTTAATGTTAATATTGTTGCAATGTTCAATTTTCAAGGGAATAACATATCCAGTTGTAAACGCGAAGGAAAAGAACTTAATACCATATTTCAGAAATTTATATTGTAAAAGTTCAGTTGCATAAATTAATATGTACGAGGTGGTTTGATAAGTTTTCGGGTTAACACAGTAAATGTACTCATATTTCAAAATATTCATAGTATTCTATGTTATGTAACTATATTTTAGAGGGTGGTTTGCAAAACATCGTAAATGTATTTCAAATACTTCTCTTTTGTTTCAGGTTTGAAATAACCATGGCGGAGCACATTGTGACTTTTATTAAATGTGATAAGAGAGTAGTCATCAAGTACCTCTTCTTAAAAAAATATAGGAGAGAAGGAAATGTTTGTTGAATTGACACAGACAATGGCCAGTGACTGTTCTTAATAGTATACAGTGAAATCTGAGTAGCAGAGTTCAGGAGGGGCAGGAGGAGCACCGAAGATGAAGAGAGGAGTGGAAGACCCAAAACAGTAGGACCGTGGAAACTGTGGATTATGTGCATGACATGATCCTTACAGACAGGCGAACTGGTCTTTCACGTATTGCAAAGACCTTAGGAATCAGTGTGGAGTGTGTGCATTGCATCTTGGATGAAGAACTTGTTATGAAAAAATTGTTGGCAAAGAGGGTGTCCAAACTCCTCACAGCTGATCAGGAGCGGACAAGACGGGGCTGTGCACAGAGTGTGTTGCGCCGTTTTTCACTGACTGCTTTCAACTTCCAACTTGATTAAACAAATTGTTACTGTTGATGAAACTCAATTATATGTGTATGATCCCGAGACCAAAGCTCAGTCTATGCAGTGGTGCCATACTGGGTCACCAAGGCCGAAAATATATTGCAGAGAAAAATCCGCTGGGAAAGTAGTAGTTGTCATTTCGGGGGATTGTGACGGGGTAATACTGAAGGAATATCTGAAAAAAGGCACTACATTGAATGCTGAAAGATATGTGAACCTGTTGGAAAATTGCATACCGCATTAAAGGTAGAGAGACGAGGAAAGCTGTCCAAACGCATCACCTTCGTGCATGACAATGCTCTGTGCCATAAAGTAGCTGTCACAATGCACAAACTGTGTGAACTGAAATTCGATCTTTTCCTAAAACTTGCCTGATGCGCCTGAAAGGAACTGAATTTAGAAACACTAATAGCGTCAAAGGAACTGCAGAGGTATGGTTTGCAGCAAAATGTTTTATTATTATGGGATAGAATTGTTGCAGGATCCTTGTATTAATTGTCTCAACGTACAAGGCAACTACGTTGAATTTAATGCTATCACTGTGTATCTGGCGTCATGTTTTCACTCCGAGGCCAGAAATGTATCTACCCCACCCACTCCTCGTACATAACTAGTCTCTCCATGTCATTAAGAAACTTGTCGAGTAATATCATACGTTGTAGGATTTTTTAAATGTCTTTTTAAGAACTCTCATATGGTAACGCCAATCATAGAGGGACAGATTTAACTCCTACTCTGCTGATCTAGTACATCCACTTAAACCTTGCTAGGCAAATGGATCAGAACTTCCTTTCGGTCGTCTACATAATACACAAATATGGTTAATATTTCAGAACTTTTCAAGCACAAATTAGTGGTGATTAAAACAAAGAAAAAAACATGGCTACACATGTATGTTCATTCTATAACAGTTTCTTGCTTTACTTCCCACGGAAGTCAATGAAAATGAACTGACATAGTATTGTAATAAAGACACCAAGCGAGGGAAGGGAGTTTCTCGTATCATCAAGAGAATGGTATGCAAGGTTAACAACTGCAGAGCTTGTGAGCAATACAGTATTTCGAGAGAAAGTTGTGTGGTAGGTTGTCTCGTCTGCACCAGAAAGGAAGCAGAACCACATTCTTCACATTGGTTCTTTTTCTTTTTTGTTTAATTTGTTCTCGACATCCTCCAGTACAGTACTGCACGTCATCACTTTGTCGCGTTGCAAAGAAATTAACCATTGCTGACGTCACATTTGCGACATTTGCTTTCACGATTTTGTTTTGTAAGTTTCATTCTTAATTTCACTCTTCTTTCGCAATCGTTCTGACCAATTATTCTCGATACAAAGTCCTTCATAGCAAAGCAAACGATTAAAACAAAAGTGAATTTGTGTTCCGCGTTTCGTCCACTTTATTTAATGAAACTGGAAGTGGTCAAGACAAGATGTTGCACGTAGCAGAGATGAATAACAGTGACATATCCTCATTTTTTTTTCTCCTGAGTATTATATGCCAATTTAATGTTTACTAGTTTACAAGAACAACTACCTCATTCTACAACAAACTCTACTATCCGAATGAATAACAGGAAGTTTAAGAATGAAATATTTTAACACTACGTAATTCAGGCTTTTATTTCACTGCCGCACCCTACTTTCTTAAAAAATATTGGATATTGTAGTTTCACTGTGAATCTAACCCTTTGCCAAAAGCACCCTTTATACAGTCAAAACTAATTGTTAGGCCAACCAAAGATGGTTTCAGGGATTGGCTCGGATGGAAGGAGAAATTAACCCGGTGTTACATTCTTCCATACCCTGAGGCATATCATCGATCGCGCTCAATGTGGGTCATCAGTATTTTTGCAATATTATTTTAACCCCCCTTCCCCATGTATTAAAAGTTCCCGGGAAAAATCAAATTATCACTGTCTTCAACAGGATCAAGATCTATAAATAATTCGATCGATCCTGACGATTACAATGTTTTAAAATGTTCTTAGAATTTTGTCTACATTGTACTCTCCCGCTGACTGCACAAATGGCAGAGCCGCGGTGGCTCAGTGGCAGAGCGTTCACTTCTGGTGTATGGGATCCCTGGTTCAATCCCAGCTCATGTCAAGTGAGTTTTGTGGTGGATAAACGTTGTGTGTGGGGGTTTCCTCGGGTTCTCTCGTTTCCTCCCACTTTCTTCATTCCACCATTTCATTCACTTCTCATCATCACCGTTTCCTTTAGCCTAAC
Source organism: Thermobia domestica (assembly GCF_964235325.1). Classification (NCBI taxonomy): domain Eukaryota; kingdom Metazoa; phylum Arthropoda; class Insecta; order Zygentoma; family Lepismatidae; genus Thermobia; species Thermobia domestica. The sequence goes on from NC_137466.1 coordinate 120,326,732, forward strand.
CGGCATAACCGTGGGACGTAAAACTCAAAGATTTCATTTCATTTCATTTCATTTTGCACGAACGGCGAACCACAAATTAAAATTTAATTAGTCGAAATTTAAAGTTTGTTCTATTTTTGATCTCACATTTGTGATTTATGGAACACAGCAAAAGTAAACGCACTTCATGCTACTGTATGTTGCTCTCCAAGTTTTGCTACTCTGTGTACCAGACAGGTCGTCTGTGTAAATATAGCATACTAATTAGATTTAAGAGAATGATCAATTCGTACATTTTCAATCTTGCTTTCCTCTCGGAAATGAAAAAATGAAATGAAATTTTTCAGTTTTACGTCTCTCGATTATGCTGGCTAGGCTAAAGGAGACGGTGCTTTCCCCTCTGGTTAGTGCATCTCTTTGTTGTACTGTATGTCTTGGATTCGATCGCCGCTGGAACTTCAACAAACAGTTAAATATCAATCTTTGATTACTGTACCTGTTTTCTGTACCCATGGATTCCTGCTCAGTTCCTGATAGAGTTTTCCTCGAATACAAACTCAAGCAGTAGATCGGATCCGCTTTAGATAGTAGATCCCGTCCCATATAGTCTGGATGCTGCAATAAACTTCGATCAACCACCGTTACTCGTAGATTTTATGCTGACGTGGACAGATGGCCAGGCCGCTGACGTCCTATTCTGTCCGCAATTAATCAATCAACAAATCATCAATCTTCATGTAGGTACAACCAAAACAGTGTAACTTGATAACATCCCTAAAAATCAGAACAAAACGTCCCAATCACAAGAGAACCTACAGTATTTATATTGAGACATTCTGGATTTGTTAAATATGGGAAGAGCAGATTCTGTAGAGTGACTTTGCATATTTTAGAGATCGGAAACTGAAAGTTGACTCCATATAGTGAACCTGGAATCTTATTAAATACATATGAAAGTTGAAAATGCGCTTTTAAAGGTGCCAAAACAGAAAGAAAGCTGCCAACTTCATTCTTTTTATTATTATTATTATTATTACGGGTGCAGATAGCCCATTCTGGATCTTAATTCTTCATATTTATTCACATTTTGTTGTGTCTTCGTAAATAATTTGCTTATTTCAGAAGTTACCAGTATTTTTGTAGTAGTACTTTAAATCCCTGTCTGTACAATCGAGGCATAACCTCTTTAACATACAGGGCCGGATTTAGCATTTTGGCGCCCCTAGGCCCAATAATTTTTTCCGCCCCCTAGTCTGGTTAAAGTTACTTTTCTAAAAACCTTTATTTAAAAAATTATATCAGGCCTATATGTTAATTGCTTAAACACCACTCTACGATGCAATTTTATCATTGCAAGTTTTTTGAGGAATTTACTTGGTTCTGGGCTTAACAAAATACCGTTAATGTATTAACAAAAGATTGGTGAACTTTACCAACAATTATTTGTTCCAATGAACTTCAAAATCAGAATGCTTTATTAGCCTGATTTTTTTAATCAATTCAAAAAATATGTTAAGTTATGGCTAATTATTTTTATTTCTAGATATTTTTTTTTCTCGGCCGTGCGCCTCCTGAGAGCTTGCGCCCATAGGCCCGGGTCTATTGGGAAATCTGGCCCTGTTAACATATCGCACACCCGGTGGAAGATTGTTCCAAGTCAAAATTACACATTTGTGGGGACATGACTTTTAAAGTTTGTTATTCTATCAAAATTGCTCCCTGGAATATTGGTATTTCTGCCATCTAGGGGTTAATTCGTTTAGTTACATTTATTCGAAAATACCATCAGGTAGAGCTCGCTTCTCTCTCTCTCTATTCTCTTTTTTGAGCGATTATAAGTGAAAATTTCATTTTTTGAGTTGTAACACTCTCCCACTGGGTGTGCGATATATGCAGTATTTTTTTTTTTAAACTACCACTCACCTTTATTCATGTAGGCCCTATAGAAAGCCATATTTTCACAACCATACAAGGGATACACTCAAGTATTACCTTGAAACTAGTGGCGTACGTAAGGGTGGGTTTTAACCTTCTTCTTCAATAAGAATTTACTATATTCAGATATGAATTTAAAAATAATCGCATCCTACAACACTATGAGCTTCAGTGCTTCAACATTCCCTCTCCTTTCATTGATAAAATGTCTGTACCCCATTCCTTGAAACACAGCTCTTAAATTCGAACAAAGGAGATTCAGATTTATTTTTATTTATTTATTTATTTATTTTTTATTTTATTTTATTTTATTATTATTATTATTATTATTATTATTATTTGTAGTTATGGGTAAGAATGCAGAACACTCTAATAAACAATAGGTGATCAAATTTTTGAATACCCTATAGTTACAGTAAATAGAGATCCCTCGCGGCTATATGGTTACCTTTCGCGTCTTCGGCGCGGGAGATCTGGGTTCAATTCCCAACGGGAGTTCATGTAGTTCGGATCCCACATTAAGCTATAGGTCCACGTCTAATATAGCCTTGATGCTGAAAGAGACGCCAAATTCTAATCCAACCAACCAAGTTGCCGTAAATAGCATCGAATTTGCATTTGTGTAATGGGGAAGAATTTGACCTATTATATGAAAGGGAAATAAAAAGAAAAAAAATGAAACCTACTGCGAAATGTATGACTACGAAAGGCTAATTAATGGTCCTGTGAAAGTCATATTACTGAGTATAGGTACAAACAAGAGAATTTTCACAAAAGCAAACGATACTGATCAAAACGAAAACGTGTAGTAAACCAACATTTAAAGTTGATTCTGTACAAGGAGTACCTCTAAAAATAATTTTATATACCTACCTTTTCAAAGTGATTGAAAACATTTCTGAAAGGCTCCGCGTCATTTCTTCAGAAAGCTACACTTCGTTCTTTATCTGTCGATTGAAACAATGCTTCCGCGTAATAATGATGTTTCCCAATGTGACTTAAACCAATTTCCAGATGGCGTGATTTAACAATATTGTGCAGTGCACTTCTTTTGAAAAGAATCTTACTTTTTAAAAAGAAAGAAGGAAAAAGTATTCTGTTGACTCTTGGCAGGTTGTTTGCAGGAAATTGAGAATTCTCCCTACACCAAAGATGCTCACCTTTTAAGATCAATAGAGAAACGGGATGTCCAACACTTATTTCCCAATCAACACTGGAAAATTGAATAGAATTCTATTCTGAACCAAGGTTTTTCTGAACCAAGATGGATAGAGGCAATACTCTCCGTCGATATAAATAGAGTTTCAAGTTTTTCATTAGTATATTAATATACTATTGGTATATACAGAGTGTTACTAAAATTTGTCACAATATTTTGGGAATAGATTTCTTACATCAAAATAAGAAAAGAAAGTTCATGTAGATCTGTGGTCGGAAGTGCATAGTTTCGTACCCGTAGTTATAGGATGCCGTAATGGTTATAGTCGGGTCAAGATATCACTGATTAACTAGTATGTGAATTATCCAAATATCCACCTTTCAGAATCTCCAATCATTTGCACAATCATGGTACTTGCAGGTACTTGCAGAATCATTTTTGGAGAGTCTGTTTGGGAGTACTTGATCACTCTCCACCTAGCTCTCTAAAAATTGGTGTGCAAGTACTGGAGCATTCTGAAATATGGATATTTGGATTGTTCTCATACCAGTTCCTCTGATGTCTTGAGCCGACTACGATAGTTCTCACGTAGTAGTGAAGCTATGAGCTTTTAAAATTTACGTTTTCGGCGCCCTATAACTTCGAAATTATCCACTTGAGTACAGGTCAATATGAACACTTTTTCTTATTTTGATCATCAGTCAAAAAAAATTGGGAAGAAATAACTAGAAGAGGATCTAGCTCCACCTTTCCCTCTCCTATATGAACAGCCGGGTACTAGAGTTGGTCACTAACCTCTTCATTCTGACATAACTATCCCCTTTAACACCAATCATCTATCATTAAATTGTTTTTCCTCTCCGTCGCGTCGTACTTTCTACCTCATCTTTCACAATAAAATTTCTTCTTATTGTCCTAATGAGTCTTTTTTTCTTTTCTTCTCTCTCTCTCTCTCTCTAATTATCTGCAGTATTGTTTTCTCTCTTCCTCCCCGCTTCCAGTTAAAAAGAAACCAAAATTGCTCCTCTTATACTACGCAACAGAATGAAAATTGTGATAAGAACGCCTAACATGGTTTTAAAACAGTAAAACGAAGAAAAGAAGGAAATTAGAGAAATTGAACTTGAAATTCTTTTCCCCCCTGCTGTTCCTTTGTTTACTTAAGTACTTTTTGCAATATTCTTTCATTTTTTTTCTTTTATGTCTTACGGTTTCTTTCATTGAGAAAGTGGAACATGTCCAGAAGAAATCGTTATTCCAGAACTCTCTTGCTCAGTAGGTCACCGAATTCTCAAACTTTCAGCAGCAGCAGCGAAGCAGCGCCTTCAGTTGGACAAAAACGAGAGGAAAAAAAAAAACTCATTTCGATCGTCTTCAGTTTCTTCTGTTCGCATAGAAGAAAGTGACAAGAAATCTTGTACGTACCATCATCATAAATGATGTTTAAAAAAGAAAGATACAATACTATCAACATCAATTTTGCCGCAATGCATGAACTGTGAAAGAGTATTGTGAAGATATAAATAAACATTGTATTTTTCTACCTATCTAGATCTCCCTCCATACATATAGAAAATGAAATTGCTTATTAGGGAGTGCTTCACAAGGTGGATTATAATGCAAATCGTTTCATTCGAATTTAGAAGGAGGGGATGAAACGCTTAAACCGTTGACAAAGAATTATGTATTTTTTAAATGTGTAATTTATACAAAAAACACATTTTTAATCAGTGGCGTACACAAGGGAGTTTTTTTTTTAACATGGCGAGTTTTGACATAAAAATATATACATTTACCTTAGTACAAAAAGCGCTTAAATCACAAAAGTGGTTTGATCTCCCCCTTGATGAAATCGTGTGTTTGTAACAAGAACAAGAATAATACAAGTAAGATTAATAAAATATACAGTATAGTAAACTGACGATAGAGGGATTATTGTAAGCAGAAGGATTAATAAAGTAACAAGTCACACTTGCAACATTGTTCATGACTTTAAGGGGAACAAGAACCTCTGGTTTATGTATGTAAAGACTTCTCCAGTCTCTTTACTTTAGCAGTCTCAAGTTAACACGGAATTACTAAGGCAACCAAGATTTGACACGCCGCCACATACCAGTTGTATAATCAACCATACAGCAAGATGAGTTCTTTTATTTTATTTTATTTTCTCAAATGTTATTTCAACAAATAGTTAACAAAAATCTGTGTACTTGAAATTCACAGATTTCAAATACACAAACAAAATTAAACACATATTCTATAGCCTAATTCTACTATATAAAATATTTATAGCAATCATTTACAAAAATGATGCAAATAAAAGAGCGTTTTTGTTATTTTTATTTTATTGTATTATTTATTTATTATTTTTCTCCTACTTCCAGTTGTCAATGTTATTTCAATGCATCTCGTTGTGTCCTCTAAAATTGCCATTTTTCCACAGACCCTAACAAAAATATTTTTGTGTAGGTAGTTCACATAGATAAATTGAAAGTATTTGTATAAAATCTTACCTCTAAATACTAAATCTTTGCAATGAATAAATAAATGAATGAATGGATATTTTAACTTATAATAAAAATGTTTTTTCTGTTGAGTAGTGAAGGTGTTAAGAACATAAATGAACTTAATGGTGTTTTATATTATACATAGATATACATGTAGATACAGATATAGATATAGATATAGATATAGATATAGATATAGATATAGATATAGATATAGATAGATATAGATATAGATATAAATATAGATATAAATATAGCCTATAGGTAACTGAATGATTATCACTATGCATACGAAAGGTTGCATCGTCCGGATTATATTCCGCACGGAATCACAGAACTTTCTGCGTTTATTTAGTGTCGTGAGACAAGTAGGGACATAATATTTGAATTAGAAGTAAGGTAGATATAGCAAGCTAGAAGATGATTTGCTTCACTAGGGTTGTGCGCGAGACTGCACAGAACTCTTCCAATAGAAACGTAGATTTTCTGAGAGAGAACATCATTTTCACGACACAATTTCGAACTCTGTCTCATAGGCAACTCCTCTATGCTCGACACATATCGTCCAGTTCAATGTGCGTCAATGACTGGCTATAGTTTCTTCATGAAGTTCAATTTAAGTTAATTTAATTTAATTATTTACAAAATTTGAAGTAATAATGGTGAAGCCATTTTAATTGGAGAGATTGATAATGGATGCATTGCGGATATTCATATCAATATATCTAGGTGGATAAAATTGATCGGCTCGGCAAAAGATAATGATAGGCGACATTTTTTAACTTTCGGGTCAACTAGAAAAGAAAATTCAACATTCCCATGCAATGCAATAATACATACCAAACAAACTTCCCTTGCTATGTGCAGATACATTTCAGAATTTTAATGCCTACATACTATTCTGTGGTCCAATCCCGACTTATTCCAGTTAATATATCAAATTCGCCAGTTATGGCGCTTACCACTATCTTTCCCCGAACCACATATTCTTTGTGAGAAGACTTTGATTTGCGTGATCATTCTTCGAAGCACTATTGTTGAGGTTTTGTATTAAAATGCGATTACCCTTTTGAAGCAAACTACAGCCAGAGCAAAATTGTGTTTCATTCGATAGTGGCTATCAAGAGAAGTTACATCGGTAAAAATTAACTAACATTTCTTCGGTTCAAATTGAGGAAAGAAAAAAATATTCAATGTAACTATTGAATACAAAAATTACTAACACATCAGGTATTTTTTTCTTCCCCTAGTTTGCAGCGGTGCAAATCAGTCTTCAACTTTGGGGGGGGGGGGGGGATAAGACCGTACTATTTCTTTTAGCGATGTTCAAAACATTTATGAAGTTGAAAAATAATGCTATGGGGGATCTGAGGAGCAGAGTTGTTTTCCACATTAGGAGGTGGGCAGATTTGAAGATTATTCTGGGGAAGGAGGAAGGGAGACTCATATTAACAGTAGATGAATCTGATTTCTGAAGTGAACCTGTTGCATATTATGTATCAGGCGAGGTAGATGAAGTGGCAATCGGACACAAATCATCACATTTCTCCCCAAAAACACATTTCAAATCGTATTATTGGGGGACAGTCCCCCCTAGTTCCAAGATTGATGGGTATATGTCCCCCTCATCCCCCCGGATTTGCGCCAGTGCTAGTTTGTGGCAATAAAAAAATCAATTTAACCGATAAGCCTTTCCTCAAGAATCGCCACATATTTCTTTCTTTCTATTTTTCTTTGCTTTTAAAGCCCTTAACTAAATATAAAATGATACTGTGGCTTTATGCGAGTTTGAATTTCTTTTCATAGAACTTTTTGAATCAGAAGATCCAATATATTTCAATCAAAAATTTTCTTGTAGGCCTTATATCTGGAGAACTACATACAGTGTAGCCAAACCCAAACTATCACGTAACTCAGTTTGATGTGCTTATTCCGTAGAAAATACGAAAACTCGACTTAGGAGCCGTTTAAACATTTTGTGGCCCCTGGTCCCTGTTTTTTTTTTTTTTTTTTTTTTTTAACATTCCTAATATTCTTGTGTAATTTCCATTTTATCTTGGCATTATGAACAAAGAAGCTCACATCTGCCCATAACTTTTGAAAGATATCAGCCTAGCATTGAAGTTATAAAACTAAGGATAAATTCAAACCACGATGGCCAGATACAAAATTCAAGCATGAAAGTTTCCGATTTTGAAGCGACAATATCAACCCTTCAACTAATCATGTTCTGTGAGACGCTCAAAAGGAAGCGTGCTAAGAACATACAAATGAACATACAAACAAACTTTTTAATTAAATTGTATCTTTAGCTTCATAAAAATCAAAGAAATTTGAATCCAGGATCATTTAAAAAAAAAAAAAGTAGGTCTATACATTGATTATGTAGGCTAGTGAAAATCGTACGTAACTTATTTTCAATAACTTCGTAATTTTAAAAGATATTTGGTGTCATTGCCTTTTCTTATCAGGATTCAAAGAATATAACATTTAACTAAATAAAATAATTTTAATATATATGGAGCCAAATTAAGACAAGAAGAGAAGAATTTTGTTTGGGATTTAGCATCTCTTTGAGCATCGGGGCTATATGAGACATGGATGTACAGATGTACAACTTAACATAGGACCCAAACCACATGTGCTCTCGCCAGAAATCAAACACGGGTCTCTTGCGTCGAAAACACGTACGCTAGCCGTATAGCCACAGGAGAGCTCTGAAGGAATTTAGTTGTGATTGGTTACTAATCCAAATTTTATTTTTCAGAAAATGTAGACAACAGACAAGAAAAATAAGTTTAAAGAGGTTAGAGACGAAATTTCATTTGTTAACACTTCTTAGTTATGTCCTATGCATGGAACTAGTAAAGCACTGGCACTAGAACTAGCCTTTATCCGCAGATCCAACTTACAGTGTCGAGAAGTACCTTCTAAAATTCCCAATGAACTCGAGAAGTATTTCCTTATGTGGATTTATTTTTCCATAACACCGGTATTTCCTATACACTTTAATACATAGTACTAAATCATGCTTGTGTAATGATTTATCCTTACTTGACCGAAGTCTAAATTCTTTCAAGATATTTCAAGTATTGTTGTGATGTTAGTTGGTGCTGACTCACCTTTAATCATCCAGATACAGAAATAAATATGATGTAACCGAATGTGAAACTCACGTTGTAACTTTCATGTATGATATCTGCAACTTTGATTAGAACAGAAATACCTTGATTAAAATAGCTTTGAACAACACGGGTTTTGATCTAACTAGGTTTTTATTATTATGCATACAGTATTTACGAATTAGGAATAGACGTAACAATTCAAAGTTTTAAAAATAACCATATTAAAGTGGTAAGCATCTTGTATTGATGTATAGATAGAAATACTGTATAAGTGAATCGAGTAACGGTTTGTGATATATCCTAACGATATTATAACTACACTTGAAGAAGGGACACAGTGGCTCAGTGCCCACAGTGGCACCTCTGGTGCGAGAAATATCTGGTTCGATCCCTGCCAAAGGTTTTCTAAAGGTTGTCTCGTTCCCATCCATATTCTCAATTCATTTCATAATCATTCACTTACTTTAATCATCCATCTTCTTTAGCCTACGAGCCATACAAGTGAGACAGAAAAGTTATACAGTGGCGTCATTCAGCCGGTTCGTCCGAACCGGTTGTTAAACTTATCTTTCCATCTCTAGATCCAGTGCTTACGGGAAGAAATCTCTACTACTACTATTTTTAGAGAATCTATCTATTATCTAATTTTTTCACTTTCTAAAAAGACGATTAAGGCAATACACAATAGACCTGCCAGTTACAACAGACAAAGTTTCAGGGAGAGCATCTACGTATCTCAAACACGAATTGCATTTGTAATACTTTTTTTTTTCTACTGGGGTCAAAGTATTCAAACACACCCCACTAGCGCTGGGTTACCATAGGCTTCCTTTCTCCGGACACGTCCTCTTTTTTTAAGCGCTTCGGCGGATTTTTTTTTCCCTCATAGTGAAGTTCGAGAAATATCGATAGTTAAAAATTAATAATTTCATCTCGATTCTTGTAAATATTTGTATCTATCAACCACAAAGAAAGGAATCAAACCTAAAAGGAATCCCTGGAATTTTTAAAGCAGATAGATTGAACTGAAAAATAAGATTTGGTACGGAAAAGAGATCTGCAAATGTTTAAAAGATCTATTCTCAACAGTGTAAACTTAATTTAGTCCTAAAGATGTTTAAAATATGTTGGAAATTGAGTAAAGCAGTAAAGAAATAGTCATTTAAAATGATAAAAGGGTTTTTATACTGTTTAATGTTTTGTTAATATTTTTTTTTTTTTTTTTTTTGTCAGGTATCCTCTTTTTTACGTCATGAAATAGGATAACTCTGTACTAGTGATAATAATAATAATAATAATAATAATAATAATAATAATAATAATAATAATAATAATAATAATAGAGAACGACATGCTATATATTTCACAGTGTATTCTCCCTCATTACTTTGATGTAATTCACATACTGGTTAATACATCCGACTTGTTTCTTTGTTTCGTCTTGTTTATTTGAATTTAAGGCCTATTTGCAGCGTTAAATGTATACGAAGGCGTGAGATGAAATCCATATCAATTCTCACGCAGAGTACATGTTGAGAACGCGAACCAAGTAACAAGAGGTTTCTTTAGTGCAGTTTATATATATACACTTTTTGTTGTAATTTTCCTACATATCTGAAGGTTTCATTGCCACGACAATCACGTCTACTAGTTTACATTGCACGTGTTGCTCCTAACGTCTGTCAACTGCATTTGCCAACAGGCCTGATAAATATACCAACAGTTTAGAAAAATAAATGAATATCAGAACTCGCATTGCAGAGTTGTTGCCTTCAGGTGATTTCTCTTCATCTGCCAAGCCAAGTGAACATTCGACCTTGACACTGGAATTACTAAGGAACTCACAGTTACGTCATTGGAATATTCTGGTCGATCACCAAATGGTAAAGAAAAACAAATTGAGGCAAGCAGCAAGAAGTGAAAAACAAACAACTTTATAAAACTCAGACTTTATCTTAAATTCCTTCCTCAAGTTTTCACAGGGCAAAATATTTAAAAAGAAGTTTACCGTTATCGGTTTTGCAAGCCTATCAAAATCTCCACATTCTGGGATGGCCTCCTCGCTACGCCCCCAGGATCAGCGCCCATATTCGTGAAGGAAATCATTATACATTAAACTTTTATTGCTTCAAACTAAGGGTTGGAAATATACCTAATACTAGCTGAACTTGCGCTCTCTGCACAGCGCATCATTCACATATGAACATGAATCTGTTTGTCATTCCTCAGAACATCTTCACATATCCCTTTACAGCGAAAGACGTCTTGATTAAAAAAAAAAAAAAAATCGGTAAGAGGTACAATAAAGGGAAGAGTTTTCGATTATTTTTTCAATATCTCGCATCGTTTGCAAGATTGAGCCTACTTCCGGTTAGAGTTTATAATTCATGTATGATCAGTATTTTCTTTCTTCTTGCATGCAGTATGTAATAACCAAATACATTATCCACATAATTAATAATAATGTCAGTGATATATGGTGTTTATTGGACAAAACACTCCAAACAATAAAGATTCATCTTAGACTGGAGAAACGGTTATCCCTCGTTTTCTATTATCATTTGGCCATGAAACAAAGGCCTGGTAGATATACAACCCCTATATATACCTTTGTTGTGTTGGAATGTATAGTTCGTAGGATATTATGCTTTAGTTTTTTTATTTCAACACCTCAAGTGTACCCGTAAAAATGTAATAAATAACGGTCATGTTTTTTAAAAATATTCAATTAGAACTGGACAATCTACGCACAATTTGCAATCGATCAGTGAAAACGTCATCTTTCTAGAGCCTGTAGCTCCGAGAACTCATTGTCGAAAGGATTGGCCTCAAACATATAGTTTAAAACAGAGATGTTCACCCTCGCGAGGGTGGCCCTCTCGAGGGCATCCTCACCCTGAAGTTCCCTCGCCCACAGTGACGCGAGGGCGAGGACAAGTTTTGGCCGCGAGGGCGAGGGTGCGCGAGGGCGAGGACAAGCTTCGATGGCGAGGGTGAGGGTGCGCGAGGGCGAGGACAAGCTTCGACGGCGAGGGCGAGGGTGAGTGAGGTCGAAGTAAAATGAACATCTCGTTAGAGTGGGTATATATTTCCGAGTGATAATTCAACAATAGTGTTCTGAAGTATTTTATTTGTTTGCTGACGGAGTTTCAAAATTAAGCTCTTTAGATCTTTCCCTTTGAATTTGTTCAAATTCCTCAGTTACGCTACATACATCAGGGATGGCCAACGTGTTGATTGTCAAATTCTGACAGATAGTCCGCGGCAGTCACTCTACCGCCACTCATCAAACCTTGATTTCACCCTCACTCCCATGAGAGCCGCTCTTGTGTGGCTGAATACTTATGCTTGCATCGTAGTTCAAGGAACATTTTGAAGTAAAGGCATTGGATACTGTTGATAAATGATGTAAACGTCACTATCGACCGAGATCTCCATTGTAACAGTTGTTCCATTTTAGGTGTTCCACAGTAAGTTATACGATGATATGTTTAGTTTCCTTTCTTTAGGACGTATGTTAAGCAAGGGCGGATCCAGGACGGACTTCTGGTGGGGGTGGTGGGTTGTAATACTGCTACTTAGAGCTACTTTTAAGAGCTCCAAACTCTGGGATGCGTTTTATTTGTATATATAAAGAAGTATCCTCTTCTGGGGGGGAGCGATCGCCCCCCTGGATCCGCCACAGACGATAAGGAAATAATTCAACAAATAGGTTGAATAATTGATGCTCTGATCCTCACGAAGGAGGCCCTCTCGAGGCCTCCTCACCCTCAATTACCTCGCCCTCAATAATATGAGGGCGAGGGTGCGCGAGGGCGAGGAAAAGTTTTGGGCACGAAGGCGAGGGCGAGCGAGGATAATGGACAACTTCTATCGCGAGGGCGAGGGTGCGCGAGGGCGAGGACAAGCTTCGATGGCGAGGGTGAGGGTGCGCGAGGGCGAGGAAAAGCTTCGACGAAAAGGGCGAGGGTGTGCGAGGGCGAGAAGCTTTGACAGCGAGGGTGAGGGTGCGCGAGGGCGAGGACAAGCTTCGATTGCGAGGGTGAGGGTGCGCGAGGGCGAGGAAAAGCTTCGACGGCGAGGGCGAGGGTGCTCGAGGGCGAGGACAAGTTTCGGCAGCGAGGGCGAGGGTGCGCGAGGACGAGGACAAGCTTCGATGGCGAGGGTGAGGGTGCGCGAGGGCGAGGACAAGTTTTGGCCGCGAAGGCGAGGGTGAGCGAGGGCGAGGACAAGCTTCGACAGCGAGGGCGATGGACAATTCCATTCGCGAGGGCGAGGGTTAACGAGGGCGAGGGCCAACTGCTACTGCGAGGGCGAGGGTGAGTGAGGTCGAAGTAAAATGAACATCTATGGTTTAAAACAGTGCATTTTTTAAGAAATCGCTACTGGATATCCAGGTACAAAAGGGCCCTTGACATTCACAACAAAATTCAAACGCACAGAGATTTTTAAAAGTGCATTTTTGTATAATGTACACTTTTGAAATAACATACAAAATGACGTATTTGTCAGACTTCTGCTGACCGTTTCATTTCCGCTTCAACACATCGCCATCAATACAGGAGCGGACATTTTCTTTTTCACATTTTGGTTCAGATCCGCCTGCAGGCCGGTACTTAAAGATAAAACCGTACTGTGTTAACCTAATGGGATATTTTCCTTCATTTATTTATTTATTTTTATATCCAGATTTTTAAGTTGGGCATAGACAGGACAAGGACAAAGAAACGCGACTGGTACAGATGGAAAGGATACAAAATACGCAATACAAGAGACAGAAACTACTCAACAAGGAAATAATACGTGAACTTGACTAAAATTTCCCTAACGAAATCATTTTTTATGTGTATACGTATGTATTCAATGCTAAATATTACTACCAATACTTTATTATTAAGAAACAATGTATCAAAATCAAAAATTTATCTTTATGGTCTAAATCTTATTAATGGTTTAAATCATGACATGTAAGCCTTCTTGTTAGTGGTTCCCCTTCTGCTATAATTTTTACACTTTAAATCTCAATCTGTTTCACATTGTTTGGTTTCTTTCCTGTTTTAAAAGCGTCTTATTCCACTTGTAACTGGTTAATTTCTAGTATTATTTTCTCATTTAATCTGTATTCTTTTCAAATTTTAACCTGTCCAATACTATTTGGTTCCTTACCTGTACTAAAGCATTTTAGGGTATTTGTTAATGGTTATACTCTTGCTATCATTTTCACACTCTACATCTGAATGTGTTCTGCATTGTTTGGTTTCTTACATGTTTAGAATTTAATTGAGTAAGTTTCTCATGTAGTTACCATAGGTTTGATGGAGCCATTAATATCACTAGCAGTCTTAACACCTGTATTACTGTCACAGCAATTGATACATGATCTACTATCATCGAATAAAGGGCAATGACTGATAACACATTGCAACAGAGGTCTATGTGATATAAATATGTTGATTTTGAATGTAACAGATTATTTAACTTTGAAAAACTTCTTCACAGACTCCCTCCTTTTATAGATACCACTATCAGGCCTGCTCTCCCGTCTGTCCTTTTGCTTCAAGAACTTCGCTACAGCCAGCCTTGGGTCATAGTTTGATGAATACTTCGAAGTTGGTTATAGTGTGAAGCAACTCGTTCAATTGACATGCTGTGAGGTGACACTGGAAGTAGGGCAGCAAGAAGTTTGTGCAGCATTCCACAGGAGACTGGTAATAGTCTTCTCAGTCTCACAGAATATTTCATTTCTGCATCAGCACTATCCACCAGTAGTGGTACTTCTTCAATTCCTGGCCAGCTGTCGCATACATTTGAGGCAAAAATCTGTACTTCTTTTCCAAAAATTGCTTCTACTAATGGACGAGCAGCATTTATCATCGACTGTGCTGAAGATGCGGACAACGTAGTCTAAATGGAGCTGAGAATTCCGTCATCTTCTATGTTCAGTCGAACACCAAGGAAGTTTAAGCAAGACTGCATTATTTCTCTTCGAACAACTACCCAGTTTCTGTTCTGACGAGTCACATGTATATTGTCATCCACGTTGTTGCTAATTACGAAGTCCTTCTTTCCACCAGGAAAGTGATTCTCCAACATTAAATTCAGTTTCCTTAATACTACATCCCTTGCTGTAAGAACACCAGACAGTAGAAGATCAGACCTGGAGAATTTTCTGAGAGATTTTCAGAGACATTAATTATTTGACGTGAGAGATTTTCACTAAAAACTCATCGACGTCGACACTCCGAATCAGCAGCTCCTTCTTACTCTACACCTCGCCAGGTCGAAGGTTGCCAGGTCAGAAACACAACTGGTTATCGTTGCAACACAAAGTGCGCCCTAAAAGTGTAAAAGTTCCGTTCATAATATTTTATCAGAAACAATGAGTTCTTAATTGTAACGAACCAAAATAGTATTGTAAGCTAAAGATAAGTTTAAAAAAATCCATTTCATACAAATTAAATATCGAAATAGCAAGTTGTTTTCTTCTGTTACTTCCTGTCACAGACTTTTCAAAAGGTATATAAGCCAAACGTCATTTGGACACGTCAGAGTTCGGCTTCAACCTTTCTATCTCTTTAGTCGGTCTATTAGCTTTGTATTAGAGTAGAATGAAAGTGCTAACATCTTGTGGTAGACAAATGAGTATGCGTATCGAAGGAAAGAGGAACATCTGAAATTTGAAGAATGAAACTCTAATTTTATACGTATCAACAGAACACAAGCTAATACATATAGTCACAAAACCTAAGTATATTGAAGTAATTTTAAATTTACAGTAATTCAAGTCATTTATTGTTCAAGTACTCTTCCAGTAATTTAAAGATTTATGAAGTGCTCTGGGTATCCAAACTGCTGAGCCTGGGTATCCAAGTGCTGTGCCTGGGTATCCATTTGGATACAAAAAGGTAACTTAAAAAGTGCCTTGGTTTAAAAGAACTCCAAAGATGGCAGTACAATTCATTTGCATTGATTTTGGAGAAGGCTTATTAAAATACACAGACTTTGAACAATAATTTTAAAAAACAAACTTTATGAAAAAGATATATTTAAATAATTTATTTAAAGTACACATACTTTAAAATATTTGTCTTTGTTAAACTGAAATCACAAATAACCGAAAATTAAAAGTTTGAAATTATAGCATTTGTACCAAGTGTAACAAACGCATTTGTGAGCACAGCACACATACAACACTTAGAGGGTTGACGGGAGTTCTCACTTTTCGGAGGGCAAACTGGCTTTTTGAACCTCATTCATCATCTTTTCTTTCGTTTGGAATTTCATTTAGGCTTCGGCCCTAGGATATTTCATCACGATGGCAGACTCCGGCAACTCACATGGATAATCAAATCTCTGTCGACATACTGGCTTACCACAAACTCTTCAGTCTAATCCAAGCACTTCTCTAACACAACCGGCACACCGAAGACCATCTGCTCGCACCCGGCATTTCTCATGGGGAAACGAGCCTTTGCCGAGTACATCTAAAGATCGGCATTCATCTAACGAGTCTATACAGTCTGCTAAACGTATACGGTCCCGTTTACCTCTAGCTTCAATGGATATCGAGGTCGATCCACAACATAACCCTGCTATGGTGTCTTCAAATCTAATTTCAACACAGGCTAATGTCGAACTTCTTTATCACTTTCTTCTCACTGACTACGACGTAAATACACCAATCCAAAAATGATCTTTCTCCAAATAATGAAGTATGTTCCTCGGGTACGGGACACTCTAGCTCAAAGAGTTAAAACCAAAAATGCCTTCATTCTTAAATCGAAAGATCCAAATTTTGGGATAACTATACGCAATAAAGCTTCTTACGAAATCTTTGGTAAGAATGCTAAACTATCGAAGCTCCATCTCAATATCAGCACTCACCGCTCAACATCCTCACCACAATCTATGTTCAGACAACAAATTTGGACGCCACAGAGAGAGCCATATTTGACATTTACATCCTCAGAGATCATCCATCTCATATTTTTCCATTTTAGCACATGTTCTTCACTCATCACGAACATTGGGCTATCATTACGTCTTACATCTGTCTCGAGTCGCCCCGAGACAGAAAATCTAACCCTTATGTATCTCAACTAATGTTCCCAATGTGATTGTGACGTCAATGCACTTCATATCATTATCATACCTGTTTATATATGATATATATCTAACTACATTTATTCTTTAATTATATATATGTTTGTATATTTGCACCGTTAATATGATATCTTGCACTGTATTATATATTGTTCATTTCTCCTTACGTGTGTTTTTTCTTTTCAATTTCTTAGACCACCTACTGTATATGTATTAGCACTACCACCATGTATTGAAACCTTTGCCAACGAGAGGGCGTAACCCTCTAATGGCTGGGGTTAGTTTGTTCTAATATGAACCCAAATATGATTAAATAAAGAAAATAGATGATTAAAGAACTTTCTCAAACCTAATCCCTTACCTTAAAAAACGCTCTTATTGAACTGGCTACCTGGAGCTCTAACTAGGTTAAAAAATAGGGTATCCATAGCTGGCGGAGAAAAATAAGCGAGCCACCTAGTGTTTCCATCCTCATTGGTTGAATAGAATAGCGATCATCTTATATACGGTTGGATTACTTGCCTCTTTGTTGTTCAAGGAAACAATCGTCGAGTTGATTTTAAGCCTCCACGGAGGCTAACACACGAACTTGATCTTAACTATTGACGACTTTGCTATTCTCTTGGCTTACGATTTATTTTTGATATTCTCCTCTTCGGAGGAATAGATACCTGAAAGGAAAAACATAGTTGACGACTTTGGCACCTATTACTTTGGCGAACGATTACTTTTCGTGCTTCCTCTCCGGAGGAAAGAGCAGCTTAATGAACTCTAAGACTTTGCTCTAAGACCACAATATACACAGGGGCCGTCACTACCCTTTTGTGGTAAGCTGGCGCATCTCCCACCTTAGTTATAAAGATGGCTTCTCAGAAGACATAAGCGAAATCAGATAAAAAACTACAATCACCCTGAATTTCAGATCTCAGTGGAAAAATAATAAAATCAACGTTCAAACCAGAAGATTTTCTAGCGCCTTTAGGCAACAAGAAGCAACCAGCCGCCCCAGCGAAATTGAAATCCACTACACTTAAGCAGTCAAGTGCTTCGCAACCATCCTCTTCGAATACTCCTGAAGATATGGATTTCACGGTTGTAGGAACGCTAAAGCGACGTAGGTCTTCTTTAGCAAACCTCAACAAGGCAAAACACCTCACTAATAGTTCCTCAGCATATCCACCTCTCCCACTCAGTAACAAGTTCGATGTTTTGTCCCCAACACAATCAGATAATGCTAGCACTAACACTGGTACGACAAAGCAGTCACCCAGTTTCAAGCCTCCTCCGATCTTCATCTACAGAATTACTAACACCTATACCTTTATTAAAAACTTGTCACGTGCATTGAGGGAGCTCCCTCTAACTCAGCCCAATACGCATTCAAATTCAAGCAGCAAACAGAGATGATTATAATTCTATCAAGGCTTATTGCGAACAAACAAAAACTGAGTATGCTACAGGCGTGGCAAAAAATGAAAGGCCTATTAAGGTAGTTGTCCGAAAAGTGCCTATAGGCACCGAATTAGACGACCTGAAGGAAGAACTATTGCGTCTCGGTTACAAACCAATAAACGTCCACCAAATGTCTCGCAAAAGTAAGACAGATGATAAGAAATTATGATGACAATGTTTTTGGTTGCCTTGGAACGACCTGCAGCTGTTAAGGAGATATATGCTATTACCAACCTACTTCATTACAAGGTCCAAATCGAACCATACAAGCCTCCCTCAGTGCTGCAATGTTACAGATGCCAACGCTTGGGGCATTCACAAGACACCTGCCAAGCGCCCCTTTGCTGTCTCAAATGTGGGCAATGTCATTTCACCCAATCCTGCAGTAAAGCAGACTCCTCCACACCCGCCACTTGCGCCAACTGTCAGGGAGATCACCCGGCAAATTACCGTGGCTGTCCAGTATTCAAATCCTATTCTGAGCCTCTTAAATTGCCGGCGCAACAGCCAAGGAAACTTCAAGATAAAGCCGAGAAAAGTTTCAACAAACCATCAGCAGAGACGATTTTCAATCCCACTATTGTTAATATCCAACCTATGGCTACGAACAATAAAGACACTAAAGCTCCCGCTTCTTTCCACACCCAATCAGCTTCTGCCCAACTACAAGAAAGCCCTAAAAAAGACCTGGACTTAAAGTCCGTTCTTTCATTCCTTAAGGGCTTACATTTCCACAAAATAATAACGCATATTAAACGTGGTATTACTCGTTTCCGACAAGCAGCGGACTCACCTTCCAAGACTGCAGCAGTAATAGAAACAATAGCGGAAATGGCTATTTCTAACTCTAGCGTCCTACATCATGCACTTATACTTGCTACGTGGAATGCAGATGGTCTCGAGGGGCAGAAACAAGCGCTTATTAAATTTCTAACGCACCATACAGTTGATGTTATGTTTATACAAGAAACACACTTTACTGCTCGGATCACTACTTGGTGACTACCCAATTATATTGTCTACCGACAGGATAGAATGGGCAGACAGAAAGGAGGTTTACTACTTATAATCAAAAAGGCATTCCCAGTCAGATTGATTACAATTCCACCCCTACTTACATTGGAGGCACTTGCTGTTGAGCTAATAACTCCAGGCGTTCCATTAATATTGGTTACCAGGTACAGTCCCCGGCCACACAACTAGAGACCACAGACTTCGATGTTATTGCTAACTTAGGGCCAAAGGTCATGTTAGCTGGAGATCTGTAACGGTATTGTATAATTTTTATATAATAACTTGTATTTACGGGCAAAGTGTGCTTTTAAAATATGCACAAGCTGTTCAAAAGGAAGAGAAATAGATGTAATTTCTTTTCTGTTATTATGATTGATGTTCTGTTGTGATAGTGATATAACATGTTTTGTAAGTCGTCATAGCAACGGAAAAACATATAGAGAATTCACCTTGTGATATATACATGTACAATATTTAAAAGTGTGTAAATGTTTAATTTATTACGTACTACAATAAAAAAGGTAATATCTAAATGAAGTGTTTAGATGGATTTTGATAAAACAGTAACCTAGATTATATAAATATACAAAATGCGGACCTTACGTTACAAATTGGCGTTATCTGTACCAGGATTTCGTCATAGATCTTAATGCTAAGCATGGAGAATGGAACTCCTTTATTCCAAACACTACTGGAGATGCTCTACATGAATATCTCCACGTCCAACTTCATCATCAGTGCTCCACCAGACCCAACTCATCATCCAAAGTGTTTCGGACAACCCGATGTGCTTGACGTCGCTCTTTGCAAAGATGTCTTTTACTGTCCATCTTTATATCATTTCAGATTTAGACTCTGACCACTATCCAGACATTTTTCACGTTTCACACAGCAGCATTGCCCATTCTGTCCCTATCTTTAAGCAAGTAGAAACTGATTGGGATATATTTAAACAACAACTAAACACTGTGATCGATCTACGAGAGCAGCCAGCCACCATTGAGGACAACGATCAAGCGGTTTCTCACATCACATTAGCACTACGAACAGCAGAGGCCGCGAGCTCCACTACCATAATCTCCCCAACGCACACCGGTCATCTACATCTGCAAATCTATCTTCAATTAAAACGTTGGGCTAGACGCCGATGGCAGCACACACTATATCCAGCATACAAGACATTGTGGAATAAATTGCGTGCGAAGCTCAAGGTGCTCACACAACGACAAAATCAGCAATACTGGGAAGACACTTTTCGAAATGTCACACTAAATGATCGCAAAATTTGGACATACTCTAAAACCTTCCAGCGTGCAACAAATGCTTCCAGAGCTAGAGTCCTTCAAGGACCTCAAGGGCTGACTCAAGACACTCAGTCGCAAGCGGATATTTTCGCTGACTCTCTGGAAGAACAGTTCCAGCCCAATAGAGCACGTCTTGATCCCTATCTCAAACAGCACATCCAAACCACACTATATAGCATAAATACGCAAAACCCTACACATTACATCGCCTTAGTTACACCTCGAGAAATAGAAAGACATATCAAATGTCTGCCGGCAAAGACAACATCTGGGCCCGATAGGATTCGATCTGAGGTCCTAAAACATCTAACCAGAAACTACTGCTGTTTCTAACCTATTTATTTAATGCCATCTTTCAATTATGCTATTTCCCAAAGACCTGGAAGGTAGCTCGTATTATTACCATCCCCAAACCTGGGAAGAATCCACTGTTTCCAGAAAACTATAGGCCGATAAGTCTTCTGTCACACCTGGGTAAACTCTTTGAACGTGTGTTTCTCTGGAGGCTGAAACAGCATGTAGTTGCTTTGAGACATTCTAGCATTCCATCAGTTTGGGTTTCGTGCCGAACATAGTACTACTACACAACTCGCGTGAGTAGTGGATCATTTAACAGTGGCTTTCAACAGAAAACAACACACCCTTGGAGTCTACCTGGATGTCTCAAAAGCTTTGATAAAGTCTGGTTAGCAGGACTATTATATAAACTTTACACGCAAGGTTTTCCAGATCGTCTTCTTCATTTACTGCGTTCCTACCTCATTGGCAGAAAATTTCATGTGTCTGTTGACGGTGTTAAATCCACGTCTAGACCTATCAAAGCAGGTGTTCCACAGGGCGCTGTCCTTTCCACGCTTTTATATAATCTGTACACGGCAGATCTACCGACTTTACTACATTGCTTTTTCGCAACGTATGCTGACGATACGGCCTTTTTCACGACCAGTAGCTCACTTGTACAGTGTTACATCTACATGCAACGTCAACTAAACGGTTTCCAGGAATGGGCAAGACGTTGGAGGATTAAGATCAACGCAGACAAAAGCTGTGCTGTCATCCACAGTCGAAGACGCATTCGCGCCCCTCGGAAATTAAACGTAGGAGAATGCAAACATTCCTCACGCTACACACGCTAAATATCTGGGTGTGACTTTAGATCGTGGGTTAATGTTCGCCTCACACATCAAAGACATAAAGCAACTAGCATTGCGCAAAATATCAGCATTGTACCCCATCTTTCGCTGCAGTTCAATTTCACATGAGGTCCGCGCGCACATATCCTAGATGATAGTCCTATCGACACTTTCTTATGCATGCCCTTCCTGGCGACATGCTTCTAATAGTCATCTTCAAACACTCGAAAGTGTGCAAACGAGAGCTGGTCATATCATCACTGGTCACGACAGATATACACGCAACAGCCAAATTCTGGAAGATTTAGAGCTGCCCCCTATTAGGGAAGTTTTACGGCATCTCCATCATAAGTTCTGGCATACTTTACCAAGACATGTTGATCCAGCTATAGCTACCATCGGCACCGAATGCGCTCTACGGAACGTTCATCGTACGCCACGCATTTAATATATTTCCATAGCTCGTAATGACATCATCATCAGCTACTCTGCGACAGTTGCAGATGTAGACTTTCAGACATAACAAAACAATAGTACTATCAAATAAGTCATCTGCGCATCTGTATATATTCGTTATGCCATCTTACTCATGGAATCAGGGGCTTCGGCCCGATACTCTTCACAAAACTTCAACATTACCGTGACCGTGACCATGCTCTTATTGCTTTTGTAGCATTTTAATAGATATATTCTAATTCTTGTATACAAGAATGAATACATTACGTACAGGGGCATATCCACGGGGAGTCAACCGAGTTCGTACCCCCCTCCCAAACTTCCTAACTCAACATACATTTGTATACTTTCTCAATAAAACTATATTTGTTTAACAGGTAAATAATTGATGTATCATGAAAATTTGATCTTACACTTCATCTGTACTCTTTTCCTTATAAAAGCAATCCAGTTCTATCATTTTTTTCTGAAAATATAGGTGGAAGTATTTTACAATTTCGGGTGCAGAATAATACCCCTTCAATACAACATAGACGTAGCGACTTGCAGTATTGGACCTTCTCCAAATATTGGATCCCTCCCCTTAAAAATGTATGGAGCCTGATTACATAAGTCTTTTCCCCGCAGTTCGAAGATAAATGTTTAATTTTTACTGATGCGGCATCCCCAAAGAGCCTCCCCGCCACTGCTTATCAATTATACATAAAAAAAGACTATGGTCTATTTACGTAGTAATAAATTAAACCACGTTGATTTACTAGCGGATGCAACCCCATTTTCACAAGGACTAGTCTATCCCCGTTTTCACTGTATAAACAGTGACGATTTCAGGAAGTGAGCTGGTTGGGAGGATTCCCACAAAAGTTACGAAATCCTCCTGCCCTCCCGGCGCATAACAGATCGTCATCAATGTAGGTTACCGATATTTTCGCAGTACTGGTTTCATCTCCTATTTAATAAAAATCCTTCTGCCCTAGTGGAATCTGAAATCATCATTGTAGTATCGGCCTAAAGATCATTTCCGGTCCCGGGTTCGGTTCCCGGTGGGGTCTCTCGGTAACAGCTTTTTCAGGCCAGCCATCTTGACTGAGGTTTTTCCTGTGTTTCTCTCATTCACACGAGGCAAATGCCGGGATGGTATCTAACATAATGGTCTGAGGCTGCTTCCTTCCTTCCCTTTCATCGGATAGTGTGCTCGACGTGGGACGTCATCTCTCATATGCGTGACGTGCTAAATGGACTTAGATGCTGACAGCCCAGAAATCTAATTCCTAATCCCTAATCCTAAAGAGAAATTCATTGCCAAGGAATTTCTTAATTAGAAGTCAATTCTGATAAGTTCTTAATAACGTTAGCAGAGAGGAAAAATGGTATATTCTACTATTTGCAATAAGTACTCTGTAATAATGTTGGATACAATCTTTTAGATACGAGTAGTTTTATCTGCCAATTAATAAACTGAATGTTTATCAGAAGATGCTACAACTGGTTCTGAAAAACGTTATGGCTTCCGACGAGAAATACAAAAAGCTATTTCATACTGGCACGCACTTATTTTTATCCCATACTCTGTTATGAACTTAAAATATGTAAAAATATATTATTTTTTCCCATTAAATTAAGCAAGAAACAGTGGTGTTTGTTTCAACACAATGCAAATAAAATGTGAGAAAATACTTTCTGGTTAGTACTTCAGCTACTGAGAACGCACATAAATACATTTGTTATTGTTATTGACTGTACGACAATAACAGACGTCAAGTTCAAGGATAATGTAATATTTATAAACAAGAATTTTCATTCCCTTAATAGTAGTACGTATTTTGTTATGTATTGATCGGTAGTCTTACTTGTTAGGCACCGAAGGATGTTATTACGTGATCAATATTTATGCATTCGTTAAAAAAAAAAAAATCAAGGACATTACAGAAATATAAGACCAACGATTTATTGGTGTTGAATCCTATAAAGCAGAGAATCCTACGAATTACAGTGATCAATGCATACTAACTACACTGTTAATACAGATTTCTTAGAGATGTGAAAAGCTGCAGAATTCCGTATCCTAACAATGTGATCTGTATTCAAACAATTATTCGTATGCTTATTCTGAAAGCAATACGCTTCAGTCTGTCAGTCACGCTAATTCCATATAGTTTACAGTAGGCTAATATCTATCGTCAGCTGCGCTGTCTTCTGCTTGACGCCAAGGAATATCGCTCAGGTACACGCATACAGACGAGCCGAAAGTTTGGGGGACAGCTAGTAATTTTAACAGCATTTAATGGTGCTCATGAGGCGGAATGAGACGAGAAATAAGGTGTTCTCTTCTTGTCCGTTAATTTTATAGAAATCTCATCTCGTCTTGTCTCTCCTCGTTTCTCGAAGATTTCTTTCTCGTCTTGTCTCTCCCCGGTTCTCGAAGGTTTCTATCTTGTTTCGTCTCCTCGTTTCTCGAAAGTTTCTTTCTCGTCTTGTCTCGTCTCTCCTCGTTTCTCGAAAGTTTCTTTCTCGTTTAGTCTCTCCTCGTTTCTCGAACGTTTCTTTCTCATCTCTTCTCTTCTCGTAGGTTTCTCTTCTCGTCTCGTCTCTTTTTGTTTCTCGAAGGTATCTTTCTTATCTCTTCTCTTCTCGTTTCTCGAAGTTTTTTTTCTCGTTTCGTCTTGATTCTCGGAAAGCTTATCTCGTATCTTTTTTATAAATTTATGTCTTTAATTTTTGGAAGTAGCCTTGGTGGAATTTTGCGCTTAAATGCTAGAGCCTTATATGAACTCTCTTGGCTAAGCAGTTAACATACGCATCTTCGGATTGGGAGATCCAGTTTCGATTCCCAGCGGGATCTCATGTGATTCGGATCTCACGTTAAGTTGTAGGTCCATGTCTCATATAGCCTCGCTGCTAAAAGGGAGGCTAAAAAGTACAAGTAACTCAACTCAACAAAGGATACATATCACCCAGGTTCCTCGATTAAAGTTCATACTAGTGCTGTCGAAATCGGTTTTTGAAAAAACCGAAAACCGGTTTTTGAAAAAAGTGAAATTTCATAAAACCGAAATGTCGGTTTTGAAAACCGCATTTGCGGTTTCGGTTTTGAAAACCGCTTTTGCGGTTTCGGTTTTGAAAACCGCTTTTGCGGTTTCGGTTTTGAAAACCGCATTTGCGGTTTTCGGTTTTCAGAAAACCGGTTTTCTCAAAAACCGAAAACCGCAAATGTCACAAAAATTCAACAGCACTAGTTCATACCCAAACGAATATAAAAGTCGATTACAGCACAGAACTACCGGTACAGTACTAATAACTGATTTCTCTTATTTTTAACGAGGAAATTTTTTAAGTATAAATGAAACGTAAAAGTACTGACTGAACTTCAATGTCTAAAGTAATATAACAGGAACAATAGCGTACAAGTAATCAAACATTAGACAAAAACGTATCAATAAAAATTAATTCATGTAGAAAATAGATCGCCTTAATTTTTAATACAGTAAGAATTTCCTGAACAGAAGATAGTCGAATACGACATGGTAGAATAAATAGTTTAAGCCTACACCATTAAATCATGTAACGATGTATGACGAGGTTATAACTTCAGACCACCATTATCTCTTATCCAATGCACTTACAAGAATAAATTAAAAATTTAGATTGCACTATGTATTGAAGTGGTATTAAATCACGTAGGAAACAGAACACGATTAAGTTTATAATATATTAAATTGAAAGATTTACATGTAATCGTATTTATTATTAGGATATACTGTGTATTTACTTGCGTATCTTTCAAACGTTGATAAATGTTCCTCATTGTGTTCCTACGATCACTTTATTAATTTATAGTTTCTTTTTTATTGTATGAATTCTATTACAGTAAAACAGTGTTTGAGATCTACGACTTGAGTGAATTAGTGTTGCCCTCGAGATTCGTGAAGCTTCTCGCCTCGTCTCGAAAAAGCAACGAGAATTGTCATGTTTCTCGTCTAGTCTCGAATTTGAAAAAGTACTTCTTGCCTCAACTCTTGTCTTGATAATTGGGCCGCGGTGGCTCAGTGGTAGAGCGTTCACCTATGGTGCATGGGGTCCTTGGTTCGATCCTAACTCGCGCAAAGTGAACTTCGTGAAAGATAAACACCGTGTACGTGGCTTTGCTCGGGGTTCTACCGCTTCCTCCCACTTTCTTCATTCCACCATTTCATTCACTTCTCATCATCACCGTCTTCTTTAGCCTAGCCGGCATAACCGTGGGATGAACATCTTAAAGATTTCATATTATTTCTTGTCTTGTTTTTGAAACGAGTTTTTTTTTTAAATTTTACTGCTAAGGACTAAAGCGTATATATATATATATATATATATATATATATATATATATATAGATAGATAGATAGATAGATAGATAGATAGATAGATAGATAGATAGATAGATAGATAGATAGATAGATAGATAGATATTGGCGATAGTGAGCCCGAGCTTGAACGAGTACGACTTTGAGACACGGGCGTACCCACAGAGTGTCCACCGGGTCCGGACCTCCCCACAAAACTTCCTTACTCAACATCTTAATAAAAGATGTTGAGTATATACAAAGATATACAAAGATACAAAGTTGAGTATATATAAAAGATGTTGAGTAAGATGTATATACATCTTAATAAAACAAAACCCCTACTAGTTTGACAGGGAAATGATTGACGTAGCACGAGAATTTGATTTTACACTTCATCTATACCCTTTATCTTATAAAAACAACCTAGTTCTTTTTCTTTTTTAAATAAGGATTAACATATTTTACAATTACTTATCGTCTTTTTGGTGCAGAATAATACCCATTCCATAATACATAGATATAATGTCTTGTAGTATTGGACATCCCAACAAAAAAAAATCTGGGTGTGCTCCTGTTTTGAGATAATATCATCCTCCCAGTGAGATGTGGGCGCAAACGCCTTCAAGGATTGTTAACAACACTTGCAGAATGACCATTTTTATTATAAACGTTTGATATGCCCTCGATGTAGAAAAGAGACGTTAAACGCCAATCGATCAAGTTTCATATACAGATACCATAACGCATATCCTACAAGCTGACGACATTAGTAGCGTGTCTGATTTATAATTCACGATTTTAGTCATTATGCATTGCAGAATTCATGTTAGAGTAGGGTTAGTGACGTATCGAAGGCGGAGGGAATGGGAAGAGTGACATCCAATTCAATCTTTAATATACTATTAAAATGAAAAGGATTTCAGTCTTCTTAAATCTAGTAACTGCAAGAATCTATCGTATATGGAGGAGGGTTAATTTATATGAGTGACATTACATTACTTCCAAATATTTATTTAAGACGTAAATGCGTTCGCTAGAGTACCGGTATTAGTTATTGAGGGAAGACGAGGAGATGAAGCGATTTTTAAAATTCAAATTAGAGATAGTCGAATGTCATTCCTAGCAATTTTAGTGTTTATCTACTCTTACAAACCTGGCTGAATCATGAAGAAGATGTATGAAGAGTTGGTTGAAGTACAGGACTCTAATTCCATATATATATATATATATATATATATATATATATATATATATATATATATATATATATATATATATATATATATATACAACATTGGCAGCTCGTGAGGGAAGTCACGACGGTAGAAAGTAATGTTTTGTCGATAAAAGGCAAATATTTTATTATTTTTATGTAAAGAAGGAAAACTATAGTCGAAATGACACATTTCAGTAAAACGAGCAAACAGGATGATGAAACGAAACACTCGGTTCTTGTATTTGAAAATTACACATTACGGTTAGGCGACATGTTTATGTGGGGTTGGACAGTGTCAGAAAAAGAAGTGAACAGGTATTCAACAAAACATAATAGTGAGGAGATTTTTCTGTGATATATTCCCCCTCCCTCATTGAATTCACTCTATGTTCATGGGTAGGGTGTTGTTCATATCTTCTGAGTAAATGTCCAAGTCGTACATTCAGATATTAATATCTTACTCTAATGGGCAGTCTTATTCAAAGAAAATGAATATAATCTTTCTTGGGAAAGCCTAGTATTCTTATCCATATAGAATCTATGGAACTAAATCAAAAAAGATTATTCTTCTTTAGCGAAAGCTAACTGTGTATTACATTTTTCCTCGTATGGCTGCGCGAACATGGCCATGGAAGGCAAGACGAAAGGGTAAGATTTAACTATATATTTTCTTCAAGAATTACTTATTGCATAATATGTCACATTATAGTATTTTGAGACAGAGAAGTGCACCGCACACTCATTCCTATAATTGCATTCAGTGCCTAATACCCTCCTCTTTCTTTAATTTAACTTGAAAAATATATAAAAACTATTACGAAGACAAAACAGTGGTATGTTATTAGGATTATTCAGCCATGCATCCTTACAAAGTTCCTACATGCTGTACTAATCATGCTATTTGTTCTAATGCACATACGAATTGTTCTTATTAGTCCTCAGGTAATAGGTACTTTTTATGAGAATTTCATGAGAGAATACTCTGTGCCTAATTTGTTACATGTCCGCACAGAAAAATATGCTTTTTAACTCAGAAAAAACATAGTATTTCGTCGTTTAGACATATCTACTATACTTAAATGAGTGGTACTAATGTATAGTCTGTTATCAAGCATGAGAACTTTCTCTTTTTTACTTTGAAGTCCCATAATTATGCTCCGACTCTAAGGGAGACGGTAATGATAATAAAGAAATGATGGAATGAAGAAAGTGGGAGGAAATGGGACAACCTCGAGAAACGCCTGGTAAAATTCTCATCTATGGTACGTGGAGCTCCTAGTTCAATCCCAATTCGCGTCAAATGAACTTTGTAGTGGACAAACACAGTGTATGTGGGGTTTCTCGTAGTTTTCCCCTTTCCTTCCACTTTCTTCACTCCACAATTTCGTTCATTATCAACATTGCTGTCTTCCTTACCTTTGGGGCATAATCGTGGAACGTTAAACTAAAAAACGAAATAAATAAAAAACTTTCAGGTTTCTATACTATTATACTACAGCATATAAGTAATTTTTACACATTGTTGCCAGAATACAGTTCCGCACATATTTTGGAGACTACACTGGGACACTCTTGGTGATTTTGATGTTAAAGGATGCAATTTATTTGAGATCCGGGCAGGGACGTACGCAGAATTTATTTCGGGAGGGGTCTAAAGCGTTTCAGGGGGGTTCCAAATACAATTTGACGCTAAATTATAAGAAAATTTCTAAAATTGCCCCTAAATATAGACTACATTTACAAAAATGTCGGGATTTGGGAGGGGTCCGGATCCCCAGGACCCACCCCCTGTGTACGCCTCTGGATCCGGTAAAGTAAGTAATTTTGTGCCTATGCATGAAGGAGCTATTGCTCATAATAATTAAAATGGAAGAAGGCAAAAAAAAAAAAAAAAAAGACTTGTTTCTTGTAAGTATAATATCCTATGAAATTGTACTTGAAACCGTACGAAAACAGTCTAATCATCACTTCTGAGGCATTCTTCTTCTTCTTCTTTTTTCATTCTTCAATTTGTACACGGTTTAAAAAGAAATAAAATAGGCAAACAACCAGTTACGTATATTTCTAATATTTAAATACAGTTGCTTCTGTGTAGTTAGTCCGTCTCTGTATTACTGTTAGCGTTCTTGATTCGCAATTAGGCTTGAATTCCATTGTCGACCGTATTGATGGAGTTCTTTTTTCGAACTACAATTTTTAAATGAATAATAATAATGATAAGTATTCCAGATACTTACCTATTATTCAAAAAATGTTCTCTATCCACAAACTATCTTCTGTTTGGTTATGAAGTGTGCATTTTAATATCTGAAAATTGTGTTTTAGCTAATAGATTGTATTTGACTCAAGAGCGTCACTTGGGGAAGGCAAGGAGCAATTGCTTCTCCTGAGTTTCAGAAGTCCGTACTCTTTAATCGATTGTATACTAATATAGTAATAAAAAACTGAAACTCTTATATGGGTGGAGTATCTTGCTCTCCCCTGGCAAAATATGAAGTGACGCTACAGATTTGACCCTATCGTAATGTTAATCATAACAAACGTGTCACTCTGTTTATAGTGTGAATTTTTATTCCTGATTATTATATTGTTTTGAAGTCAGTAGCGTGATTTTAGATTTTGCCGGGAGAAGGGGGCAAAATTGTCCACCGAGAAAGCGTTTTACGTTTTTTAAACGTACATTAATATACATTTTATTTTTTAAAAAAATCATGGGTTTCTGAAACTCATGGGAGCAAATTCTGCTCTCCCCTGCTTAAAATGACATTCAAGTGATTAACAGTGAGCGCTCACTCTAGGAAGTGAGAAAACGCCTGTGACAATTTAAAAGAAGTTTACCTAGCAATCCGATGCAACCCATAAGAATCACGTCTTAGTTTATAAAAGTATGGTGAAATTTGATACTTTGGAACCGATAGTTTTGTCGGTGTGTGTGCAGAGCCCATAATAATTTTTTTCTTTTTTTTTTCCTCGGTTAGATACTTGCGTGTGTCGTTTTGACAGATTTTAATATTTTCTCTGAAACAGCTGAGAAAATATTAAAATCTGTCAAAACGACACACACAAGTGTTTTAATACCTATTCATCAGAATTCAAAATGTATCATATTACACGTTATGTTCTTTTAGTACATCTTACATTTGAATGTTTTCGTGGGCTAAAGTTTGATCCCGATAAATACATAATTTTAGGTGTTGACCTAACATCCTGAGATAATCTGGACGTTGGATATAAGGGAATTCCGATATAGAAAGCTAGAAATAATAGCGTTACAAAACAAATGAAATGAAAATGAAATCTTTCAATTTAACGTCCCACGATTATACCCTTTAGATTAAGAGAGTCGGGTGATTTGGGCAAGTGAATGATACTAGAAAAAATGGTGGAATAAGAATGTGGGAGGAAACGGGAGTACCACGAGAAAACCGATGGACATAATGTTGTCCGCCACAAAATTACTTGGCCGGGGATCGAACCAGCTATCCCACGCACCAGAGGCAAGCGCTTTACCACTGAACCACCGTGCGGGAAACAAATGAGCTGACCACGTATAGTCTAGTTAACATGTTCCATCCGTTTGCTCCTAGCCAAGCCCTTCGTGGAACAGTTTGAATTAATTAATGAAATATATATATAATAGTTTGAAGGAGCAGATGGAAAAGGACCGAAATCAAAAGCTGAGGAATTCATTTAAAGTTGTAAGTTTAAAGTTTGGTTCCGCATCGGTAAACCTGCGTGTCCACTAGCGTTACTGATGGACGGAACAAACTTACTTTTTTTAATGCCATTTATAGCAAAGGACTTCGTTCCAATTTTGCGAACTCTACAGTGACCAAAGGAGAAAATGTCTTGTTTTAAACCATTTCCATTAGGAAATTAACCCAAGTTTCTCGTCCCGCATGTAGGAAGAATATTAAGCTGTATATCGTATGTACTAATGTCTAGAGCATGTGTGCCAAGCTGATGCTCCCAGAGTAGATAGCCGCTTTTAAGATCATAGTTATCTGCTTATCTGTCGAAATTTTACTTTTTCTTCTCTTGTAAAATTTTCCTTATTCCTATGATTATTCTCCCTCCATTCGCTATCAAGATTAGGGAGAGGCATGACCAGAGATTTAAAACTGAAATTATCATTTTTTCCCTAGTTTCTAGGATGGCTACAAAGCAAAAATAGTTTGGGTTATTTTTTTTTCTTTATCCATAAACAAGTAGGAGTTTACTTGTACACCACGTGAAGGAGTTTGGTCTTTTATGATCTGATATTTTCTCAATTATTATTGAAATTGGAAGTGATCATATATGTATAATAGAGTGAAGGGAATTAGAGTGGAGGGACTATATTCTTGGGACGCTTAACCCCTTCAGTGCGTAATTTTCAGATGCGAACCGCTGTAAAAAGTGTAGTTTGTTTTAGAAGTTTGGAATTTGTTACCTTTTAATAACTTTTGAACCTCTCAAGCAATCACAATGAAATTTTCGGTATTATGATCTTTGTTGCTTCTAATTAGCTACTATAACTTGTCATTGTCGTATTTATGGTTATCACCATCATCATATGGTTAGGTTACACAAAATTTGAGAATGCCTCAACAGATCAAGCCCAATTTTTCTGTGTGGTCTCTTGGGGTTCCTAGGTAGCGCAAACTCGCTAAATATTGTCGGGAATAACATTACTCATACTATGGGCAAGTATATTCGCCATACGCAATACAAAATAGCCAAAGCAAAATGAAAGCGTATATATACGCCATCCGCACAGCAGGTGCGTTTTGAAGACACCCACACTGAAGGGGTTAATCGACTGCAGAAAAATCTTGCTATCTCGTACCTTTTTTACTGTATAACGATCAACGTTTAAACTGGATTATTATTATTTTTGCTCTATGTAGAGCAATATTAAAACGATTTCATAATGGATTTCTATCAATTCTTGTGTTTAGTAGAGGCTTAAAGATGGAAATGAAATGTATTCTTTGGACGTTTACTCGATTGCAGGAAACAGCTTCTCTCAATACATTACCCTTTTTACTCTACAGCGATCAACGCTAAAACCAGAAATTGGCTTACTTCTGTCACTTCTGATTTTAGTAGAGATATTAGAGTCGAGGTGGAATATATCTTTGAGACGTTTAATCAATTGCAGAAAACCACTTCTTGGTAGTCTGTTACCATTTTAACTCTATAATGATCAACGTTAAAATCGGAAGTGGTTGATTTCTGCTACTTTCGGTTTGGATATAGTGTTAAGATAGAAGATGGTACTTGTACTTTGAACGCTGAATCGATTCGAAAAGATCACTCTGTATCATTTTCACTCTATGTAAATCAACACTGAAATCGGAAATTTAGTGGATTTCAATCACTTATGGTTTTAATAGTGAGTTAAGGATAAAGACCTAAAGCATTTTTGGGACACTTAGTCAATAGCAGTAAATAGTTTCATTCTTTTTTTTTTTTTTTTTTTTATCTATTACCGCTTCTGTTCTACAGTGGTCAACGTTAAAGCCGGAAATTGTAAATTTCTATCACTTCTGGTTGGAGTATCGGGCAGGGTCGGATTAACCCATCTGGAGGCCCGGGATTACAAAAAAATATGTGGCCCCTGCTGACTTTGCCTAATACATTTCTATGACAGTACAGTAGGAATGTTAAAGGAAAATGTTTCATATTTTTTTATCATATTGTATCTTTTATCTTTACACAGCCAGTTGAGATTTTGATCAGAGTGGAGCCCACCGTCCACCTGAAGGTCCGGGTATACAACCCCTCTAAGGCCCTCTTAATCCGGCCCTGTTATCGGATCCAATAACTAACTAAATACCTAATGCTTGACCCACTACATCCTAACCCAATATGGTGATGATTGATCAAGTAGTTCTGGAGTTTTCTTTTCAGACAGGCGAACAGAAATGGTAAATACCTAGGTATATAAAGGAGTTTTCGTAAACGAAGCTTCTTAAAAAGAAATAAGAAAGAAATAAAGAGTGTCGGAATAAAGCTACATATATCTATTAGCAAAATACAAATGAATAAACGTAAATTGATTTTCATCTTTGCTGAAAGCTTACATATTAACCGTTGGGGTAGATTCTACATTCTTATTCCACACAGAGGTTACGAAAGATGGACCATATGATTTACATTGACTCCGAACTACATACGGACCTCAAAGAAGATCATCATGCAAGAAGATCTGGTAGAAACTATAGATTTTTTCCCACCACGTCGTGCTTGTTAGAGAGATTAATTACCGTATCATGCCAGAAATTACGACTTGGTTCAGATTTTACATTCAGCTGTAGGTTCAGGCCTCGTATAGCCTCGGTCAGTGGCATCTGCAGAATTTCATCGAGAAGCAGTTCAAAGCTCCCAAGTTTCGTTTCATAATTTTTCTGTACGTACAACATCTTAATTTTTAATTTAAATGTTTAATACTTCATAATGTCTTGTTGAAGGAGACTTATAATCCGGAAACGTCGCTTTGTGTACGCTACTAGTCTCGGTGCTGACAATGGTAGAAAGAATGGTTGTGCTGTAGTTGCTGAAAGGAAATGTTGAACTCTTTAAATAAACAAACAAAAAATGATATCATTAAAACTAAATTGAACTTCGAACTTTTAAAATATAATTAAAGATTGCGTTACACTAAGCGAGTACAGAAAATAGATATACTTCCAGGATGCATAAGATAAAAAGTCAGCATATTTGAACCCGAGCACATGTATGAAATGTGATGTCTGTCTACGTAAACACTGGAATCAAATACAATTTTTGATGTCTCGGTTATCATTATATAAGAACTAAGGTTATCAATAACTATTTTAATTAGATTTCTCTTTGTAGTCCTCGAACTTTGGTTACGGAAATGATTAGAGTAATTTTGCGTTTTGTATGCATCCGCAAGAAACGAGGACGAAGGTCGTAAATTTTAGGTTTCGCATTTTACGTTTTGCATTTCGTAGAAAGATAATTTGCCTTCAATATAACTTGAGTCTGTACGTATATCATTTACTGCAGCAATAGAGCAATAATCTGTACTTAAAATATAGCTATAGGATATTTAAGTAAACAGAAACGTGCTTAAATAATGTAAAACGAGGACAAAAGGCTAGGCGGATAAAGCATATCTTATACTTTGTCTATTTTGAGTTTTACACTCTTTCAACGGCAAAGTTATAGAGATGTAGACCTACAGATGCAAGTTTACAATGACATAGTAAAATGCCATAGCTGAAAATGCTATAATGTTTATATACGTACTAAAGTAGAAGAAATATTAGTTCATTTATTTAAAAAGTATGTTATTGTTATTGTGATATGTGGGTTAGTATGTAAATATTTGTAATGGTGATGTAATTAGATTGCTTTATCATCATAACAGAACACAAGAGTTTGTGAAACAGTAATTTTCCATGACTAAAAGTATTGGTTTTGCAAGCTCTATAGTATAGGTACAACGACCAAAAGAAAAACCGTTATATATATATATATATATATGGGGGGGGGGTGAGGTAGGGTATTTCAAAGCCTGGGGACTTGAATAGATAACACGAAGAATATTAAGATTAACTACTTATGATCTTCTGATTCTGGGTACTTTTTTTACGGATCACCACGAACTTAAGAATAGAAAACAGATATGTAAAGGGCTTAGGGAAAGAACTTGATAATCAACATATATTTCCCTAAGAGCATATTTTTCTTTTATAAATATCTCTGGAGTTGTCATACTGTTCACCTATTTTATCAGTATTTATGCTCCAACTGTACCAACATAAATCACTAGTAAACCGAAATTGGAACAGAATGAAGTTATCATCTTTTTACCCTGGGCCAGCCCAGCCCTTCATATGTGTTTA
This sequence comes from Thermobia domestica, assembly GCF_964235325.1. Taxonomy (NCBI): domain Eukaryota; kingdom Metazoa; phylum Arthropoda; class Insecta; order Zygentoma; family Lepismatidae; genus Thermobia; species Thermobia domestica. The sequence continues at coordinate 120,362,299 of NC_137466.1, forward strand.
TAAACATGAAGATACCAAACCAGACGTCAAATAACAACAAAAGATGGTAACGTAGTCTTGTCTAACTCAAGCCAAAATTATCTCCAAAATAAGCTAAATTTCAAACACTACAGAACAATCTGAGCGGTTAAATAAATTGTATTAATAATCAATTTCAGCAGTTGGAAGGACGCCTTAGTGTAACACTAGATAATATACAGCGAAGTTTTCAGAAAGATTAACTGCTTATAACAATTGAGTAAATACATAAACATTATAAACAGCACTTTGAAGACAACTTTAACGAAATCCATGATTTAAGAGACGAAATGCAATCCTTTAAGGATAAAATAAATTATATTTAGATATTTCTGTAGACGTGGTAATGGTAAAATGGATGTGGGTCAACATTTATTTTTATATCCAGCAGGAGACATCCATGGCTCTTAGACATCTGAGGAAAAGGTAGCGGTCGAGTACTAACTGCAGGAACCATGACGAAGAGGAAACAAAGCTACAACTATACCACTACCTACTGACGAAGATTTAACAGATTCCGTAAATAAAAGGAATAAACAGCATGTGGAATTCTACTGTACATTTCCCCTATTATCGTGAAGTTCTTATCGACAATACACTATTCTAATGATAATTTTAAGATAGAGATAAGAGATGTAAAATCTCTCTCAGATATTATGGGTGCGTAGACGATATGCCTGCAAGGACATTCTTGAAAAAAATAAAAATGAGGCAGAATGTGAGTTCATTGGGATTAGTAGTAATAGTAACAGATACTTATAATAGTTAGTAATAGTAGTAATATATAGTAGTAATAGCAATAGGTTTAAATAAAATAAAATCTTTAAGTTTTACGTCCCACGATTATGCCGGATAGTCTAAAGAAGACGGTGATAATGAGAAAATGAATGAAATGGTGGAATGAAGAAAGTGGGAGGAAACGGAGAACCCAAGTAATAGGTTTAAAGTCCTTTAATATTGCCTTGTTCTGTTTGGTTTAAGAACATTACTTACACTTACGAACATTTCAAATGTGATCTTTTAAACCATTGTGAAACTTTGTTTTTAACAAATAAGGATGCTGAAATTCGGATAGGTAACGTACTACAGGTTATATTGTGCTCACTGTACGTGGTCGACCGGAAGTTTTGAAAACACAGCCCCATTCCACTCCAACTCCTAATACAATGCACGCTATTAGGGGAGCAATGACACAGGATACTTCTCCAACACAGAGAGGTTTGGTCATATGACATTGTATCTTCAAAGGTACAGTTTCCAACATCGAATTCGGAAGAATCTCGCATTGGGAGTGCGTCACAAAACGTGCAAAGACAGTCTTACAGAGTTCCACATCGAAGAGTGGATTACAAACACCAGGAAACTGTATGAAACATACTTCCCATCAGACCCGTGGAAATGGATGTGTACCCTGGATGAGACCAAGAGAGTTTGATCCATTTTGTACTATGTAATAGACCACAAGAACCGTTTGCACTTTGTGCTGCAGTACAAGGAAAGTTTTCCAACTGATTTCTAATGGTAGTGGGATGTTGCAATCGGAGAATATTGTCACTTGTCGAGATGCCAGCAGCACCAAAGTTAACGCAACTTATTTTCAGGAGAATGTTGTGGATCCTCTGTATGACACACACATATCCTCAACTTGTATTTGACGAGACGATAAATGCATGGATCCACATAAACAAGGCGTTCTACGCAAGTAAGGCAGAAGAGATCAGAATTCGAGTGATCTCATTCTTCTTCTCCTGTAAAGTCCACGAAAGCCTCATCAATGGACTACTGTAAGTTTGGAATTCTCGAACAGACTTTTGCTTGACCCCAATACCTTGCAGGGTCTTCAAGACATTACCAAAGCGGTATGGCGAGACATTACCCTTCTTATTCTACGCAGGAGTTTGTTACAGAAGAAACTACCCATCGAAAAGTCGATGGTGAAAATGAGAATTTACTAGCAAAGTAAGTAATTCAAAGTCGATTATTTTATTATGGGCAATGATCTATACCGAGCTAAAAAATAAAAAAATATTTTTCTTTTTTACAATATAATGCTAGATTACTGTATCGGCAGAAATGTTACATTTAAAATCACTAGGACAGGGCATAACAATAATAAGACTAAAGTTCAATTATGGATCTACAATGTGGGATGTTGAAATGAAATGAAATCTTTCAGTTTTACGTCCCACGCTTATGCCGGTTAGGCTAAAGGAGACAGTGATGATGAGTAATGAATGAAATGGTGGAATGAAGAAAGTGGGAGGAAACGGGAGAACCCCGAGGAAATCCACGCACACGGTGTTTGTCCACCACAAAGTTCACTTGGCGAGGGCTGGGATCGAACCCGGGACCCCTAGCATCAGAGGTAAACGCTCTACCACTGAGCCACTGCGGCCCATAATGTGGGATGTTATATTCCAAGCATGCTTTTAAAAAATTAAACAATCCTAAAGAAACATTAAGCATAGTGGGATATGTGTACAGTTTGCAATTATGATTACGGCTTCTTCAAGAAGAAAATAGAATGAAAAAGAAACATCATACTAGAATACATAGAAAGACTAAATAAAAAATATATTAACCTTATTAATTCGTCATCATCATCATCATAGGTATTCTGCCATTATTGGCAGGTTACTTGCTACAGTTGAGAAGCTTACGTGCTGCACGGTCTTCCGCTAATCTCTTGGTTTTCTGTTTTGATATTGCCCATTAATTATAGTCTTCTTCGTTCTCTCCCTCTTTTCCTACCACCATACCCTCCAGCACGTCCCTCATGATACAGTTCCTTCTTACTTAATGTCCCAACCAGTTTCTCTTCCTCTTCTTAATAATATCTAAAATTATTTTTCCCCCCATCATTCCTAACACCCTCCTTTGTTTTCCGCTCGACCCAGCTCATTCTCTTCATTTTTCTCTACATCCAACAGTTGTTTTTCATCATTCTTGCATAATGTCCATGTTTCTTACTCATACAATACAATACTCCACACGAAGCACTTTGTAAGCCTTTTTCTCAACTTTTTGTTCGAGGTCCCATAAAATAGTATTTTCTTCCACCTAAAGGTTTCTTTCGCCATACCAATCCTTGCTTTTATTTCACATTCACACTTCATGTCATTACTAATAATACTGCCCAGGTATCGAAAACTAATCACCTGTTCTATTTTCTCCCCTCCTACTTCTATATTTGATACCGACCCCTTCGTCCCAATCACTATAGCTTTGGTCTTTTTGACATGTATTTTCATCCCATATTCTTCACAGCTCTAACTCAAGTTTTCTAACATCTTATTGATTTTCTCTTCAGATTCTACAACAAGCATCATATCATCTGCAAACCGTATACACCTAATCATTCTACCTAGGCTCCTACTGAAATGCCATCTTCATTTTGTAGGCTCTTTTTCATTATCTCTTCTAGATAGTGTAGACGAATGCGATAGACAACATCCCTGTCATACTTCCCTTCCAATTACACTCTCCTCTGTCATTTCCTCTCCTATTCTAACACTTACTAGTTGGTTCATATATAAGTTTCTTATCAGTCTTCGATCTTTCCATTCCAACCCAACCTTCTTTAGAACTTGCAACAACAATTCCCAATTCATGCGGTTATAGATCAATAAATATCGCATACATTTTTGCCCTTTTCTATAAATCTTCTACCGATCACCTTTAATAACCCAATTGCATCTCTTGTACCCTTACCTCTCCTGAATCCAAACTGTTCCTTCTCAACTTCTTCATTTATTCTTCGATTCAACGTTCTCCAAAGGATTCGAAGCAAAATTTTTGGTGCGTGAGATGTGAGGTTAATAGTTCTACAAACCTCACATCTCTTTGAGTTCGATTTCTTAACCATCGGTATCATGATCGTCTTCAGGAAGTCTTTTGACCACTCTCCTGTTTAATATATTTCATTGTACAGTCGGAACAATTCCTTCTTGACCTTGTTATCTCCTCTTGTCTGAAAGGTGAAGACAGTTCCATCTGTTGGGAATGTCATGGGATTAGTTTTTTTGGGGGGGGATACGCGTAAGATCATTTTCATTGATTATCTTCAAAAATAAAAAAAATCAACGTCTGGTGTTATACAAACTTATTGCAGCGTTTGAGTGATGAAATCAAGAAAAAAAAAAGACCGCATTTGGTGAAAAAGAAAGTGTTTCATGAAGACAATGCACCAGTTCACACATCCGTAATCGCGATGGCCCAAATTAATATTAAAGTTCAAATTGCTTCCTTATGCATCCTATTCGCCAGATTTAGCCCCCTCAGGTTATTTTTTTCTTTCCAAACTTGAAAAAATGGCTCGTTGATAAAACATTTGCCAACATTGAAGAGGTGGAGTCTACGGTTAATTGATATTTTGAGCAGCTCTAGTATAGTTCACACTTTAAACAGGGTATCAAAGCTTTTAGCTCTGGGAAAAGTGTATCGAGCTAAAAGGAGACTATTTTGAGAAGTAAATATAGTTTTTCCCCAATCTTTTTATGTTTTCTTTCTTGGGTCGGGTACTTTTGGGACTATCCTCATATATATGGTTTATTTTATACGAACCAAGTATCGAAACGAAGATTGAACCCGGAATCACACAGAGAAAGAAAAAGGATCAACAATTTGAGCATGAATGGACACAATACTCTCCTCGTCTCATATGATAATTATGTGCTGTTGTCGACAAAAGCTAACAACATAGTTCATGTACTTGCGCTATTTTTCTTTATCGATAATCCACATGCACAAGTATTTTTTCTTATTAAACTAGTAATGTCTTAGTGCGAATCTACAGGAAAAATACACAGAAGGTTAACAAGTGCTGTTCGCTTGGTGGCAGGCAGTTGTAAAATTCAAGATAAGCCTTGGAGGCCCTAGTTACGTGAATTTTTCTTTACCTACATAAAAAAAGAGAAACATTTTCCTCCCTCTTTTTTTCTGTATTGTATTTACACTTCTTAAAAGACGAACTTGGTTTTCTATCAATATTTTCGGTACCGCAATATTTTGAGAGTTTAGATATTTCGATATGTTTCAATATATCGATCAAGTTTCGATATTTGTCGATATCTATTTTCGATATCCAGATCCCGATAGTGTACGGCCCTAGTTCAGTTGAGTGTCGATGATTTAATAAAAGCAGATTTCTTTTAAATAGCGCACGATTTATATTAATGACTACTAGATTGTTGTTTAAATGGCTGAATATGATACAAAATTAAAAATATTTATGGCTAGCAAAGTAGTTTTAATAACACGTTAATAATATCTTTAATTAAGAATTTCTCGATAATTACTCGAATTTAAGACGTCCTCGCCCGTAAGACTCACCCCGATTTCGATGGGTTAATTCCAAATGTCTCTCCCCCCTCCTTTCAAATGTCTCTCCCCCTCCCTTAAGTTACACGTCAAAGTGATATGACAAAAACCATCTCAGATTCGAACTTCATCTAGCTTGATGAAAATTTGATCGAGATTGGTCAGGTGGTTGAAAATTTGATCATCTTCTCCTCTCCCTCCCCTATGTTGCATCGTCAAAGTTAAATGATAAAAACATTCCAGGTCCGAACCTTATCTATGTTGAAAGTTTGACCAAGATCGGTCGGGTGATTCAAGAGTTATTAAGTTTTATTCATTTCCATATATTTACCCTCCTCCCTCTCCTCCTCTGAGTTCTACCATCAAAATGAAATAATAAAAAAACTTCCCAGGTTCGAATTTCATCTGTTGAAAATTTGAGATCGATTGGGTGGTTCAAGAGTTATTAACTAACGAACATGGTCACTTTTATTTTTATATTTATTGATTTTTGTATATCTCACCCTCCTCCCCCTCCCCTAAGATCTACCGTCAAGTGAATAGCTAGAAACACTCTCAGGCCAGAACTTCATGTACGTCAAAAATTTGATCGAAATCGGTCGGGTTGTTCAAGAAATTAAGAGTCACAAACATAGTCACTTTCAATTTAGATCTAAAGTTTTTTGTTCACAGACACCGCTAATTATATATAGATGTTTTGGAGGGAAACTGGACATTCGGAGTCCCGAAAAATTCCCTCGGGACAAAGGAACAGATTATGTAAATTCCAGACTGTCCCATCCAATCTAGGACGTGTGGGAGGTCTAGATACTGTATATCACAAGAAAAAAAAATCGTTCTGTGCAAATACGGACCAGAAAAAATCGAAAGGTAATTGTTGTTTACATAAAGAAGTATTGTCATAGACTTGAAAATTATGTAAAACAGAATTTAATCTACTGTAAAGTTAAGGGGTTCTGACCCCAATAGTTCCTCTTGTATATTGCATAAGTTTATTAGTTCCCCCCATTTTTTTTTAACATATTCAATATTTCACACATTACGTTTGGATAAGGTTAAGTGACTCATTGCAGTAATAAAATCATGAGTAGACTTCATTATTCAAAAAACTGATTAAAATTTTAAAAATCAACCAGTATTGAAAAATAAACGTGGTGTATATAAAATGCAAAACTATTTTACATTTCATAAAATATTGTATTTTTATTACTTGCTTCAAGCTATAAACACTAGTCATTGTATTATGTGCATAAAATGTTTGTTATTAAGAACCATGTAACTTTTAATTGCTGTGACCTTACGATCATATTCAAATAACTTTCATTTTCGTTTGCATTAAAAGAGCTGTTTAACTTGTTTTCATTTCGTCTGTGAATGACCTTCAGTTTCGAAGTAAGCTGAACTGGTTCAACAACGTTATCAATAGACCTAATTCCTTTTTCCCACCACAACTTCCTGACAACAAGAATATTTAACTGAGTAAGGCCAAAACCATCAATCTAAACATAACTATTTTGTTCTTTATCTCCTTTGAGTTGATAAACAAGGAATGTGTAATTAGCATTTCTTTTTTTAGATTACTATTTGTTTTCTTTAGTATAAAACGCGTAAAATCATCTAAGTTCCCTGCCGTAGTCTGACCGTTAACAACTTATACTCGTATTTGTACTGTCGTCTCTAAGGTCTTCCCTTGGGGGCACTTGGGTGCACAATGGTTGAGTGGTAGTACAGTGGCAGATATAGCCCAGGGCCGGGGAAGCCTAGCCACACGTTTTTTGAGTAACAAAAATAATTGAAGCTATTATTTATATATTTTTGCAAGTTTATAGTATACTTATAATATACTGTGTCTGTGTTCTGGCTGAACATCCACCCTCTTTTTACTTTCTAGGTCTGCCACTGGTGGTAAAGCACTTACCTCTGGTCCGTGGGGTTCATGGTTCGATCTCTGGCTAAGTAAGTTTGTGGTAGACAACATCGTGTCCTTGAGTTTTCTCGGGGTACTCCCGTCCTTCCCACATTCTCATTTCACCGATTCTTCCATCATCATTCACTTTCCTTAGTCATCCGTCTCCCTTAGCCTACAGGACACAACCGTGCGACGTTAAACTGAAAGATTTCATTTCATTTTCAACAATGCATTACCTCTCATCCTCCATTTCCCATTCAAAAACTTTACTGTTGCCATGATAACTGATTTTTAATACACATAGGTTGGACAAAGATAGTGGCAACGCTGTTCCCAGGTGAGAAGGCTATAGCATAGATGTCTCAACAGTACAAGAGTTAGAGTATGTAGCTGATAAAGGGATGTGAGACGAAGAAGTGTGGTAACTCGTATGCTATTCAGTCAAAAGCAGCAGCGGCGTAAAATACAGGAAGAAAGTGAAAGCGTCATAACAAAATGTTTCGGAAAGATAAAAAAAAATGAAAAGATAGATCAAGATTGAAAGTAACATGTTGGCGCAGTGCACAATATTTTCAGGATCTTGTTGACGGTTCTTTCGCCAAAGTGAAGGAACCACTTCGCGGGAAGCACTACAACACAAGAAAAGCCATCATCTGTGCTATAATGACGGTCCTTGTCGGACATTGACAAAGATTGGCGGGCTGACGGTGTACGACGCCTTCCACACGTTTTGCAGAAGGTGATAGAGATGCAAGGTAAATACACTGAAGGAATGTAACAGATGTTCTTCTGTGCATAAATCCAGGTACGAATTATAACAATGATGTCATTACTTTTTATCCAGACCTTGTATTTAAGATTTACCAATGGCATGATATTTTCTCTATTAATATTGAATCCGGAAGAGATCATGAATTTCTGTCATCAACGAACTCGATTTGTAATTTTTGACTCTACATCCTGGTCAAAATTGATGGTGATCCATCGAGTAGTTCATAGCTTCTTATCTCCTGGACTGACACACAAACAGGCAAGGCAGAAGTTTCTAGTAAACCTAACTCCTTGAAAACAAATGAGTTTCGTTTGACACTGTGAAACTACGACAGACTTACAAACTATGGGGATTCAATGTTGAATCCGAATATGGTGGATCTCGGACGCAAGTACATACCAAAAGATAGCTTTTTCTTATCTCGTACAGTTTTTCCTCTGTAGAAACCAATATTGAAACCGGAGGAAGTACTTCATGTTTCATACGAAGAATAAGAGCTGAGATAGAATTTATTCTAGGAATACTGTTTCGTCTCCTACTGTTTTCGCTCTACGAAAATCAAATATTAGAACCGGAAGTGAAATAGACTAATAACACTTCCGATTTGAATTGAACAAAAAGTGGGACCTGTTCTTGTGGCACTGAATCAATATCAGTAAAAAGTACAGGCTACCACGCTAAACTTTCTTGTTCCATTCCAATCCCTTAAGCAAAATCATACTAATCTATTAATGAAACATTTTATGGTGAAATACAAATAAAAAAATATATGGCGTTTTTCGAAAATTTCGCCAAAAGGAAAATCACTCCCCCAAAATAGTCAATCTTGTGGATTTTTTCATAAGAAATGACTTAAGCTATATAGCGGGCTTACTAGTGAAATAGTCACGTTTGAGAAAATTGTCAAGAAAGAAAAAACGAAGACACAAGATTAAACTACTCCTTGTAGATTTTTTCATAAGAAATTACTTATTAATGAAACATCTATTAACAATATCACCTAAGTCGATTTGGAATACAATTTTATTCAGGACAAATCAATTGCGACATATTGTCAGATTATTAATGAAATACTTATTTATGAAATACGAAAAAAAAAAGATCGTTATATACTTAAGGGAGCAGTTGCATAGTGGGACAGAGAGACACTCTGCTCTCTATATATTAAGAGGTATAAACTCCTTTCTAGAAAGCCGGATACAATGGCAAGGCATTGCTGATTACACATCAAGCATTTGAGTAGCAATATGATTTCATGGGCTGTATCGGTGAATATGGCTTTATTCCAGGGTGTTTAGCAGTTTAGTGATCACGAAATGTTTAAAAATTCGTCGATTTTGAACTAGGTATACCTCTTCTATCATCGAACGTCCCTTGTAAAAATGAGTGTTTCCCTGAGTATGCTGAAGGCTACTTAAGATTTTAGATACTATTCACACCCAAAAGTGAGGGTAGAAGTACAGTGATAACTTTCAAAGAAAATTGGTTCTCGATATCAGCACTACAAGCATGCACATCTCCTTGTCGTGGTGGAAGATTGTCTTCTTCCAAACAGTCTGCCTTCGTATTGAACACTCTCCCTCTAACGATTAGTGAATGAATATATATGATATACTGTGTGTACTTAGAGAAATATAGGTCGCATTTCCATATTGATTTTAGACACGCGCGAACGTAGTGAAGATGGCTTTTCCTAATGTCATAATAATGATCGAATTATATACTGTATATTCCTTTTAAACATAGTCCTTGAAATATTCTCTACTATGTAAGATAAAGGAAAGAGTTCGTACATAGAAAAATCGAAAAATCGGAAAAATCATTTCATTTTAGAGTTACGATGATTTGAGATTGTTAAAAAAATAAATGAAAATATTGAGGTCTCAATAATGCGAGTACTATATATAGGGCAGTATGTTATATTATACGACCTAGGCAGAGCCATGTCATATTTCTCTTATCCAAAAAATGCTAGGAAAGTAAAAAGTTTATTTGTAAAGAAGAGCTGGAATGTATGAACACCTCGGAATTCTTTCCTCATCGTTCATTGAATAAGCATAGGTCTAATACTATATCTAACTCTCTAACTCTATGGCCTATGGAACTCGGATTTTCAAACTGTAGCGTTCACAAAAGCTCTCCACTGACTTATGTCCTTAGCCAACTGGATCCAGTTTCTACTAATTGTATTTCTATTTCTGCGAGATTCATCTTAATATTGTCCTCCCATCGGCTCCTAGGTCTTCCTAAAGGTCGTTTTCCGATTGGACTTTCAATTAAGACTTTGATGAAAGCGTTCCTATTTCCTTCCATTCTGGCTAAATTAACTACCCACCTGAGCCTCCTAGATTTGATTACCCGAACGATGTTTGGTAAACAGTATAAATTATGAAGTTTCCATTACTCCACATTCCTGTTCTTCTTGGGTCCGAATATTCGTCTCAGAATTTTGCTCCCAAATACTTTCAGTACACGTTCTTTCCTCAGAATAAGTGACCATGTTTCGCAACCATACAGAACAACAGGCATGATTATCGTTTTATATTTTTTAAGCTTCAAATTCTTCGACAGAATTCTCGACGACAAGAGATTTTTGAGCTGAATAATAATACAAATTAGCTGCTTCAAGTCGACATTTAATTTGTTCGTGAATATGCTTTCCACTGTTAATATTGATCGTAGGTATTTGAAAGTATCCACTTTATCAAAACTATTATTTGATATTTTAACGCATCCATAATTTACCGTATTACTTTCAAATACCTACGATCTAATACTGCACAATCTCATTTAAAAAAGAAAAACTCGCCTCTCAGTTCTCTTATAGATGCCATATTCCGTTAACTGTACTTAGGAAACCTTAATGCTTCGGCTTGAAGTAAACATATCAATTGATTAAAGAGGATTCACAATAGGTTCAATTGATTTTATCCATAAATAAGAATTCAACGCTTTTTCAAAGAGAAGTGGGTACCCAGATTTTTAAAAAAACAAGACTGTACGTTACAGTTTACGACGATTATTTTTAAAAATATATATTATTTAACATATATGCAGCAGGGTCGGATCCAGGGGGAAGCTTTCTTATTTTATATATATAAATAAAACCCATCCCAAAGTTTGGAGCCCTTAAAAGTAGCAGTATGACAACCCCCCCTCCCCCCAGAAGTCGGTCCTGGATCCGCCCCTAAATGCGGAACATCCGTGAAGAAACTAACTTTGATTGCTCGGTTTACAAGGATGAACTCCAGAGGATTTTCTTTCCTTTTTGTCGGAGGGGAAGAGAAGTATATAATCATAATTTTCTCGGACCTTAACTAGCAAGATGTTTAATGTGTGGTGGCACATTTGTATGAATAGAAAGGGTGTCAAAGGATTCTTTTTCCTGATAACCCCAAGCGACGTAAATACTGTATTAAGAGAGATATCACTAATTAGGACGCTATTCTCGCGTGTTTTATTTATCATTTATTATAAAAGTTCACAACTGCAAGAGAGTTTTGTTTACAACTTCAAATTATAACAATGTTACTATAATAATGCGTAAGCTCACTGTTTGTATTTAATCAATGGTCAAATATTTTCGAGCATTTTCTAATGAAGTTTGTTTCTTTTTTAGTACATAGTAGTTATCTAATTAGTCATGTGTATCTAATTCATTAGTAGTAGATCGAATAGTTTCATTTTTATTTTCTATGTTATACAAAGAATCAATCTAATTTATATGCTTTAGGGAAGCTTGAAAGAGTGTCACATCAACTTCTTTAAGAGATATACTGCTGTACATTAAAAATGCAACAAAGATAAAAGGTAGCAAGCAGCCCCAACACACAGTGCAAGTGTGAAATGATCGCATTTACCGCTCTGTGCTTTGAAAGAAACAGAGGATAGTAGAGCATCGGCTTACCATGGACTTCGGAACAGAGCCACGACACGACATTAAATAAAGAGGACGTCATTCGGGGTTCTCGCGAAATGTGGAAGACATATGTTCTTCTTCAACCGTATCTGGAGAGATCTTTTGTATGTGAGGTGTTGCACAATCATGGACCGGGCTTCTTAACACGGCAGGAGGCGTAGGGCGGGAGGTAGGATTCGCATGCCGGTGAACGAAGCAGTGAAACATTGTGTTCATTCAAGAAGTGTAGAACGTTTCGGCTTCATGCATGACCTGTAGCAAATGGATCACAACGGGGTCCAACATTTCATCGATGTATTGTTGGTAGGCTAGAGCGGGCACGAAGTCAATGGAACCCCGTATCATAACGTCCGATGCCCCATATAATAACATAGGTGTGGCGATCCAAAATACGAATGTTGCCAAGTCATTTCCCATCATAACGAATGCAACCATCATGATTCGTTAGACGAAGCGAGATTCATTCGGGAAGAAGACCTAGCAATAAGTTTTCCATGCGTGACTTGCTTACCATTGCAGCCGCTCACGTAAACGTGGTCAAAGGGAGCCATGAAAACGTCGAACTGTTTGTGGGCTCACTGGTCACTATGTAAATCTCCGAATTCATGCATCAGTTTTTGGGATGTTCTTGTCCGATCAATCACGGTCATGATCACAAGAAGTTTGTCCTATCAGTCCGTGATATGATGCGGTCGTTGGAATCCTGCACACAGTTTTGTATTGCGTTTCTGAAGCCATCGATTTTCAATCAATCAATGTAGCTGCGTTCCTGTCCAGCACGGATACCAATGTCACTAGAGAATAATCTGTAGTCGCGAAACGATTCTCATATATGACACAATTCTCTCTCGATCAAAGGCGAAACCTACTAAACCTGCTGTTATATTCGTCGACGAGGCATTGTTCGACCGTCCAGGTACCCTATGTCACATCGACACTCGGCTATTACTGAACTGTGGCTGTCTGGCCTGACTTCGGATGCTGGTTTCAGGGAACTTGTCCAGCGCACATTATGCGTTGTGGAACTATACTACTAGTTCACTCTTTTCATCCTAAGTGATCTAATTAATACCTGAACCTGAATGATTTCAGTTCTTTAATATAATGAACCAGTTCTTTTAAATCATTTGTAGATATAGAATAATACAATAAATGTTATACTGATAAAAATGACATTACAGTTTAGTTGAAATTTGTAAATCTTCCACATTTTTACGAAAATCGGGTAACATCTTTCTACGTTTTAGATTTATCTTTTAGCAGTTATCTTTCTTTAGTATAGGCCTATCTACTATCTGCTTTGTCAAGAAAAATATACCATGTTTCTTGTGTTCAAACTCAAATTAAGGTCTATGTGCTTTAGAATTTCATTTAGCAAGTTTCCAAAATGTTCATATGTATCAAAATGACTAACGCGCGTATATTTGACGAGTATCGTCCATAGTACGATTCTAAGTAGGAATTGGGCCGATGTAGGAATTGAATTTCACGTTTAACTCTAAATCCTTGCCTCATATAACCTTGGTGCTTAAAATCCGAAACAGACAAACAATGTTGAGATATTGCAATATTCGTGTTGCTTTGTATTCTTCTGTAAACAATGGATCATAAAAAATTCAACCATAAAAAGATAACAATGTCTTTCTTATTAGCTACAGGATACGGAAGAAATGATACATCTACGTTTTGTTAGAAACGAGGTGGAGAAAGACAGAACAGATTAAAGAACTTTGAATCTTCTTTTCTTTTAAAATTTTGTCTGATAATTACGTTCTGATTTCGAGAACTCGAGATATTGTTATTTAATATACCACATTCCCCCTTCCGATTTCAAAAATCGACTTGAATCCAAGATATGGGGCCATGATCGATATACACCCCAAAAGTTGCGACCCCTCACCCAAAATTAGTTGACATACCCACTTTTCACTTGTTTCCTTCCGGCTTCAAATTATAGGAGTATCCAAGGACTTTTCACTCATCTCACCATATGCAAATATCGATCGAGTCGAATATTAGAACTCATTCGATCTTGACCAAAGTTGGCATGGGGTGAAGTAGGTCAAGTAGATTTACACATCCAGTGTTTTTCCAAACATTTTTCTGGGGGGCAGTGCCCCCTGGAGCTCTGAGAGTGATCCCCGGAGGACGCCAAAATAATACATCTATTAAATAGTACCAGCAGTGCCCTCCCCAGAATATTAAGAGTACCCCCCCGGAACATTTTTTCTGAAAGAACGACTGTGTGCAAACCTTTGGACTGCGAGTTATTGGCCATCAAAGTTGGGTTTATGGTTTTACGGTACAGTATATATCACTTACTAGGAATGAAAATCATTCAATCCTTATCATACTTGGAAAAGTTTAACGAGCCCGTGACGTACTATGGTGTGCAGATTCTTGTTTCCCGAGTCGTTGACGGTCAAATTAGGGTTTGAATCCAGTGAGATAATTTAAAAAAATCTATAATGTGATCGATTAAATCGTCTTTGATCTTGACCACACTTTGTATTGTGGTATGCCTTTACGAGCTTAGTATACATACAATAATAATATGAAATATTATAGTGTGAAGACCTTTGGTTCCCAAGTGATTTACCATCGAAATTGGATTTTTACTTAGGGAAATCTTGAAATTACACGAAAACGTGTTCACCAAAATCGGCGTGGTGGTAAAGTTTGACGAGATTGGATAGCATATGAAATATATTATGGTATAGAGATATTATTATTATTGTTCATCAGGGTTCGAAGTTGGAGTTAATTGAGCCCAAACTCCAAATTTGATGGTTAATAAAAAATTGGATGATTGTTAATCAATGGTCTATACACATCACCATATTTCATTTAGGTATACTTATTAAGCTTGTTAAGGTCTACCAGCATTTCAAATTTGGTCAACTTTAAACATTTGGTTCTCGAGTAATTGGCCATCAAATTTCGGGCTTAGACTTAGCAAACCGGTTAACGGAAATCACTGCAGTGTGTATTTATAATTAACTGAAATGCCCATTCTTCTCAAGGGGAGAATAGGTTTGTGGAAGTATTTGAATCCTCTTCCCCCCTTAGGATGCGCATTTCAATGAAAGTGTAACAATAAAAGATCATAAGAGATTCTATTTTTGGCATATACTTTGAACCCCCTTGCTCTCTTGGAGGGCGCGGTGGCTCAGTGGTAGAGCGTTCACCTCCGGTGCTTGGGGTCCCTGGTTTGGTCCCAGCTCGCGCGATGTGGTCTTTGTGGTAGACAAACACCGTGCTCGTGGGTTTTCTCGGGGTTCTCCCGTTTCCTCCCACTTTCGTCATTCCACTATTTTACTCATCTCTCACAATCACCGTCTCCTTTGACCTAACCGCCGGCGTAATCGTGGGACATAAAACAAGATTTCATTTCATTTTCCCCTTGCTTTCTTAGGATACAGCCTTGAGTCAAAGTAATATGACCAAAAAAGAAAAAAAAACTTGAGTCTGTATTAACTATGTTTCTAAAGTCATCTCAAACGGTTCAGCGATTTGAGCCCTCGAAAACTGTAAATTAGGCATTTGGACATCTTATTTTTAGTTCCTTTTTATCCTTTCCTCCCACCCTCCCACATGACGACGGGTGCTGGAACTTAGATTTGAACGACATCGGGGTTGTCATCATTCGTCTCAGTGATCTCGAAAACTACGAATTTGACGCTAATATCGGTCGTTTTCGATTATTTTTACATGTCATCATCTGTCACTGCTAAGGATATCTTATTACCATTTTTTTAAAAAAAGATTTTAAGTCATACGCGTACTAAGTTTGGTTGAAATTGCTCCAGACATCCCAGAGTTATGGTGTAACATACAATTTTATTTGTATAGATAAAACAAGATTTACTAAGTATAAATAAAGGGTGAGTTGCAAGCGTGCACTCAAAAATTTTTGATGGAAGGTGTCCAAAGTTTTCTTTTTTCGGGGGCTTGGAGGTCCTCCAGTACTACAAGACACTATGTCTAAGTAGTATTGAACTGTTTTTATTCTACACCCAGAACACGATAAGTTATTGTTAAGTACTGTCACCTATAATCTCTGAAAAATATAATAGAACAAGATAGTTTTTTATGAGAAAAGAACGAGTTCAGATGAAGCGTAAGACCAAATCTTTAGGCTATATCAATCAGTTCTCTGCTAAACAAGTATACGTGTAATTTTATTAAATTAGTGTGAATGCAGTGGACCTCCGTATGGATGCACTCTTAACGAGTTGTTCCTACTATAGAGAAACTTACTATCAAAATTATAGATAATTCTAAGGCATCTTAAATTTCATTAACGTATTTGAGATCAATCTAAGACATAATAATATCATAATATTTTTTATTTGTTAGCATTATTCAATATCGCTATATGAAAAATATGTATTTCTTGTGTTAATCTCTTTGAGAACATGCTTGCGTAAAATACATAAACTTCCTTTTGAACCATAGACCGCTTGCGTAAAAGATGAACTAAAGTATACTTTGTACTGCAACTCTGATAAACTGCACGTCTATTTTTATTCCTTTTGTTTATCTCGTTGGAGAAAGGCTGAAACTCTTAGCTAAGAGATAAAATTAAAAACAAGAAAGTGCAGATGAATAATGTGTTAGTGACAATGCTGCAGAAGATAAGGGAACAGTTAATAATTTCATATTGAAGTTTATAATACAAATAATGTTGTCAAAGATATGAGCTTTTTTTAAAAAAGTAAATAAATAAAACAAGTTCCAGAGTCAGTTTCGCTTCGTTTTCTTGAGGAACAAGTTAAAGACAAAATGAAATGAAATATCTAATTTTATGTCCAACAATTATGCCATTTAGGCTAAGGGAAGCAGGAGATCAATAAACGTAAATAATGGTAAAAGAAATGCTAGAACGAGAATTCGAGAGGAAAAGAGAGAACCTCGAGAAAACCCACGAACACGATGTTGTCCACCACTAACTCACTTGACGTGGGATCGAATCAGGGACCCCTAGCACCAGAATTTATAGCACTCTACTATTGAGCCACCGTACTGACAACTGATAAGGTTCTTTAGAAAATCCGCAGAGAAGTATGTGCCTGGAAATTGGATAAGCTGAGGAATCATTAGATATACGCAGTAAATTAAACTTCCTGCATGTGCCATTAAACCATAAGAATTTAATCATTATGTCTGCTTATATCCTATCTTTGAATCTGAATGACATACCTCTATATTTTAGCCTCTGTTGAAGATATATTACATTCGATCAGTGGCGGCTCTTAAGACAAGCTGCATCGACAAAAATTAAAGTTTTATTTTTTAAAAGGACAAACCATCTCCCTAATTTATTAATTCGTTGTAAAACACTCAGAGCATTAGGTAAGTTTTCTTTCCTTAATTTGAAGCGTTAAAAGTTTACCGATGATTTCCCTCAAAAACCACCACTGTTTCTGTCATAGAAGATCCGAAAGCGAACTTAGACTGTGAAGAGAAAGTATGTTTGTATTTGTCATTTTTACATAATTTTTAAAACCAAATCAAAACAAAATACTATGTAAATCTGGGATTCGTAGTGGTCTAGACTAACAAAATACTATCAAATAAAGTACTTGGAATCTTTGAGATCTTGAGTATCCAATCATAATGCAAAGGATCTTCTATTATTACGTCATGTAAGATTTGTTAGTAAAAAGAGTGTTAGCAAGCTCCTACCATTCTATTCAATCGGTGAGCTCCTCCGTGGCTAAGCGGTTAGCGTACGCGCCTTTGGCGCGGGAGACCCGGGTTCGATTCCCGGCGGGAGCTCATGTGGTTCGGATTCCACGTTAATCAGTAGGTCCACGTCTCATATAGCCTCGCTTCTGAACGGGACGTAAAACTCAAAATCAATCAATCTATTCAATCGGTATTTGTGTGTCTGTCTCTTCCACCATAACTCACGTAAAACTAATCAGATTTTAATGAAACCTGGTATGCAGGTATGTATCTATAATTTCCCACATAATCCTACTGTTTGGCAGAGGTGGATCCATGATGAATTCCTGGGGCCTATATTTCAAAGAAACAAATCTTGTAATATGTATTTTGCAAGTCGTAAAATCTCACGAAATAGAAATTATATAATAATAGTAAAAGTTCTTTTTAAATATTAATGATGATAGCTCTAATTTATCATGGTTTCATGGTATGTATATACAATTGTAAAATATTTGATTTTGAAAACTTTACACTAATAGTTTTAGATATATGCCTCTGGGAGGCCTGGTGAAAGATTCTGTTTTTTACTCTCTCTTAGCGGGTTAAACTCATTCGTGGCTAAGCGGTTAGCGTACGCGCCCTTTGGCGTGGGAGCTTATGTGGTTCGGATTCAAGAGGTCCCGTCTCATATAGCCTGACTGCTGAAAGGGATATTAAAATCAACTCAACTCTCTTAGTGGACTTTTGCAGTACTAGTGCCTATGCCGTTGGGATAGGCGAACGACCTTTGTCCCCCCCTGAATCACCTGCATTGTTTGGGGTCACAATATATCGAGAATAAGTATTTAAAGAGGATAAAATAAACCCTATGTTGCTAGTTTCGACACAGCATAGATATTAAATTGCAGCGTAATCAACGTAAAAATTATTAGAATTTGACAAAACATATTGTACAGGGTGGCCCATAAATTATAAACATGATGCTTAACTGACTGTAGTATTTGTATTTATGATCAAAAAGCTTCGATATGGCAACACTTCGTAGCCTGAGAGTGGGGATAACGGTCACTGGACTTAGAACCATTATTGTATGCCATACAGTATGGCTAAATGTCGCCTCTGGAACAGTGTGTACGTTGTGTGCGCGATTGGACGACATGGGTCTGTGGAGTGGCCAGCTCGATCTCGCGATTTGAGACCACCCGACTTTTTCATATGTGTTTTAAAAACAAAGTGTATCAACATCAGATACGCAATTTGGCCGAACTACGGAAGTTTCATAGGGTACCAGTAGTTGTCTGTCAAGCTGTTTATGACAACGTTGCTCTTCGTCTCCAGGCATGCATTTAGTTGGATGGTTCATTGGTGGACCATCCCATAAAAAACAGAGATTAATATTCTTGTAAGAAAAGGTATGAGAGTAGTGTGTTTATGTTCAAGTTATGTTGTTACAATACAACCCCTCAAATCCGTACCCCGGAAATCCGAAAATCCGGCAAATCCGAACACGTTCTCAGGAGAAAAAAATAAGTACAGCTGGAAAATGAAAAAAAAAAAAAAATAGATTTAATCACACAAATTTAGTTTTTTTAAGGTTTTAACATTTTTAGACTAAATACTTATTCTAAATCATTATCTAATTATATTCTTACAAGAAGACAGTTATAGATATGCGACAATCATTTTGGACATGAGTGCACATCCGCCAGTCAAGGTCACTGCCCTTTCGACCACTGGGCCACCCTGTCTAACCTCAGTCGTTGTTTTACCGCCAATTCAGTGACGAAATAAGTACGTAATATTATTTCCCGGGTAATCCGAACCCCCCGAAATCCGAACAGGCTTCAGCCCCAATTAGTTCGGATTTGAGGGGTTGTACTGTAGTTTCTTTACCGCAGTCGTTGAAACATTGTGTATTATATAGACCAACCTGTGCAGTTTCTTTTTTTCGGGGATTTCGATTATCGGATTGGGATTATGGTCTACCAATAATGAAATATATTTTTTTACCCGTCCCCTAATTTAACAAATTTCTTCCACTGTAGTTTTGCTTTAAAAAAGTTTGATTTTGATACAGTGACGAATATTGTATTTGAGGCTTCCGAATCATTGCTTCTGATTCAACCTAAGATCACTGAAGAGCAGAAGTTGGATTACATCCCTTCTCACCGATTTTCTCAAAACATTTTGCAATAACTTTCGTAAGAAATATTCGGTTTCGACAGACATTTTCGTTGGGACTTTCGTTGGCGCTTATGAAATAAAATAAATAAATAAATAAAAAGTCAGGATTGAGCGGCGGGATTCTGACACAGACACCCAACAGCTGGTGCCGTGTTACGACAAATGTTTAAACAAGATATATACTACAAAGTAGGTTTTGTATCACTAACTTCTAACTAACTCGATGGCCTATGTAAGCTGGGGATTCAATGCCGCGTTCACAAAAATTCTCAATTGACTTCTGTTCTTACTCAACTGGATTCAGTTCAGGGGCGTCATTTCAGACTTCGCTTGAGGGGGGAAAGAACACCACCAACATAAGACTTTCACAGTTTGTACTAGTATATTAGTAGACAATCGATAAAGTATATGTATTCCTCAAGCTCTTGGGGGGGGGGGCAATTGTCCCCTCCTGCCCCCCTAAATGACGCCCCTGATTCAGTTTCTACTTTGTATTCCTATTTCTGCGAGATCCATCCTAATATTATCATTCAATCTGCATCTAGGTCTTCGTAATGGTCATTTTCCGATTGGATTTTCAGTTTAAATTCTGAAAGCGTTTTTTTTTTTTTTTTTTTTTTCATTCTGGCTACATGTCCTGTCCTCTTGAGCCTCCTAGACTTGATGACTCTAACAAAGTTTGGTAAATGGTACAAATTATGCAATTCCACGTTATGAAGTTTCCGCCATTGCCCATTCCCGTTCCTTTTGGGTCCGAATATTCGTCTCAGGATTTTATTCTCAAATATTTTCAGTCTACGTTTTTTCTTCAGAGTAAGCAAACATGTTCCGCAACCATACAGCACAACAGGCTTGATTATCCTTTTGTATGTTTTAAGCTTCAAATTCCTCGACAGTCGCGAAGGAAAATAAATAAATAAACTGAATAGTAACATGAATCCCTTACTTTTAGTAGACATTTAATTTCTTCGTGGAGGTCTGTTAATATTGATTCTAGATATTTAAAAGTATTCACTTGGTCAAAAGTTACGATCCCGGCGAGTTTCCATGTATTTAGTTTTCTCTGCATTTACTTCTAAACCCATGTCCTTGCAAGCATGTAACAAAACGTATGTACATCTTTCTATTGTTTTCACTAACCTGTCAGTAATAAAATAACTTTCTTCTGGTGTTGTGTTTTATTTTACAGCTCATCGGAACTTACTTTGTGGAGGCGCCTCGTAGCTATTCTATTCTTACACAATATATTGTGTATAGTTTTGAGATTGCCATGCAATTTTCATTGTTTGGGGTTGAAGCCGAACAGAAAAGGGATATCACTTCCCTCCCAGCATATTCCATTTCACATTCTAAAATGTATATTAAGAAAATGGTCCACGATAGTTTCCGGATAATTCGATTTTGGTGTAATATGGTGAGATTTTTTTTTTTTCTGAGAATTCCAAGTCATCTTCACTGATGGAAGTGAAATGGGTGAATAATGAAAGAATGAATTCCCCAACTCCGTTCAATTATAAATGAAATATTTTCGTGAGAATCTTATACCATTTTTGTGAAATATAACGCTGTATTTTAGAGGCCTACTTGTACAATTCGGGGTTGAAATTGGTGAGAGGAAAGACAGATGATCACTCATTTATCAACGCACATTATCACTATAGGCCTAGTGCTATTTTTGTTCCAAAAACACTTTTGTCAAAATACCGTTTCTGAAACCTCTAACCCAACGCTCCTTTCTACATGTCATCAGGCTCGCAGCCATGGCGGTAAATAGATAGGCGTCCAATGCACATTGAATGAATCTTATGACATTCTTATTATTTTTAAAGAATTGTGGGTGGATTTTTTTTTTCATAGAGAAGACTTAAACATACAAACAAACATCTAAGGACATAATATGTATGTTTTGGACATACGCGCGTTCTGTACTGAAAGAGATTAGACCGTCGATGTCAAGACAAGTGAGACAGATGTGGTTTCATTTGTCTTAATGTATTAAATGCATTGATTTGTTATTTTCTCTGGCCAAACTGCAATGTTAATGCAGCAGTTAACACTCATTTAACTTTTGTATCCATACACTATAACGAGCAAATTTATGTTGTTAGACTTCTAACTATGCTGTGTATAAGTGTCGGGAGTCTTATAGAGCGGCAATGTCCGTCTGTCGGTTCACCTGTTTTTCGACAAATATCAGAGGAAAAACGATAAGAGATAGAGAAGCGTTTTTTTTTATTATTTTGCAATCGATTAAGCGTCCCAAGATTAGATTTCATTTCCTCCATTAACCCTCTATTCAAACCGGAAGTGATAGAAATCAATCACTTCCGGTTTCAAAGTTGACAGCCGTAGCACAATAGTGGCAAAAAGATAGAGGCAAGTGTGTGTGTGTGTGTGTGTGTGTGTTTTAACGAAACATTCAGCGTCTTGATAAAGGATACTATCTACACCCATATTACTCTACTAAAACCATTAGTGCTCCTTCGTGGCTAAGCGGTTAGCGCATGCGCCTTTGGAGTGGGAGATCTGGATACGATTCCCAGTGGGAGCTCATGTGTTTCGGATTCCACCTTAATCAGTAGAGCCCGTCTCATATAGCCTCGCTGCTGAAAGGGATGTTAAACTAAAAAAAAACGTCTACTAAAACCGGTTGTGGTAAAAAGTTACTACTACTTCCAGTCTTAATGTTGATCACCAAAGAATTTTAAAAGAATAATAGACAAGGACAATCTTTTTTTTTTTTTTTTTGTAATCAATTCAAATTATTAAGAAAGAAAATTATCTCCACCCATAACACTCTGCTAAAACTAGATGTGGTAGACATTTCGTATTACTTCCAATTTCAATACTGATCTTCATAGATCAAAAATGGTAATAACGATAGATATTGAGAAGAATTGTTTTGGTCTTTTTTGGAATCGATTCATCGTCTCAAGAATTGGTTCAATTTTCTCCGTTATAACACTATTGAAACCGATAATGGTACGAATCAACCGCGAATCCATTTTCAACATTGAAAGCCGTAGAACAGAAACGGTTAGAGATATCGAAAAGAGTTTTTTTTTTTTTAAATAAAAAAATTAATGAAATCTTCAAGTTTTACGTCCTACGATTATATCGGCTAGGCTAAAGGAGACGGTGATGATGGGCAATGAATGAAATGGTGGAATGAAAAAATGAAATGAAATTTTTAAGTTTTACGTCCCACGATATTGCCGGTTAGGCTAAAGGAGACGGTGATGATGAGAGATGAGTGAAATGGTGGAATGAAGAAAGTGGGAGGAAACGGGAGAGCCCCGAGAAAACCCACGAACACGGTGTTTGACCAAAAATGGTGGAATGAAGAAAGTGGGATGAAACGGAAGAATACCGAGAAAACCCATGCGCCCGGGGTTTGTCGACCGCAAGGCTCACTTGACACAAGCTTGGATCGAACCAAGGTCCTCATACACCAGAAGTAAGCTCTCTTCCACTGAACTACAACGGCCCTTTCCTTTAAATCAAGTCAGTATCTCAAAAAAAAAAAAAAAAAAAAATCAGATCCGCCGGTAAGACTCTACTAAAACCGGAAATGCTAAAAATTTCGGAATATTTTCGGTTTTAATATTAATTTCTATAGATGAAAACGATATACAATATCGAGAAGCGGTTTTCTTCGAAATCGGTTTAGAGCCTCAAAGATAGGTTCCGTCTTCTTCATTCACTTCTATTTAAATCAAAAGTCGTAGAAACCAATCTTTTCCATTTTTAATGTTCATCACCATAGAACAAAAATGGCATCGAGCAGTTATTTTAAGGATCGATTCCATCTTCTTTTGTATCTTACTATTCAGATCGGAAATAAGCTCCTCCGTGGCTAAGCGGTTAGCGTACGCGCCTTTGGGGCGGGAGGCCCGGGTTCGATTCCCGCCGGGAGCTCATGTGGTTCGGATTCCACATTAATCAGTAGGTCCACGTCTCATATAGCCTCGCTGCTGAACGGGACGTAAAACTCAAAATCAATCAATCAGATCGGAAATGGTAGAAAATTTCTATTTATTTCATCTCCATAGAACCTCGTAGAACGAAATTCATAGAACTTGTTTTATTGGAAATAGATGTTTTGCTTTGCAATGTTCCATGATTGCTACAATAACTTTTATACGGATTAATAGAGTGTGAATAATTTTAGTATCCTATTTGTCCTTTATTTCATATTTGGTATTACTACGTTTACTTACATCCATGTACTGTATTTGCGTTCGTATTTTGCTGGAACACCCTTACGACCTCGCCTATAATAATATAATTACCGGTACTGAATTATATTGTAATATGAATCGCTGCGAATAGAAGCCTGACATGGTAGTCATAAAATAGCATAGAAAGAACACCCATTAAATCGGTCAAAATTATGTCCTATATTCTACATATTGTAGTGATCTGTCTTTTTAGCATTGATTTTTCTTCTGAATTCAGAATTAATCCCAGGAAGCCGACGCTTTTCTCAGTATCCAACAGTAAACACTTGGGAGTTCTTAAGTTGACACAACCAGAGCAACAGGACATGACGTCAGTTAATGTCGTCACTACCCTGGAGCACTTCATGCGCAGTGTATCCATAAGCAAGGCAGCTCTGTTGACAGCATTACGGCTGAGATAATATGCCAAGGTGGATTATAATTTAAGTCATACCTGGAATTTGTTCGTGTACTGGTGGACAATAAAAAAAACACATTATGTTGTTACAGCGGTTGTGTGAGTTGCGTTTTACATTCAACAAACGAACAAGATTATACACAAACAATGCACTGAATAATGCGTAAATAATTGCGGCTCGTCCCATCAAAGGCGGGAAGAACGCCGGGATTTTTAAAAAAATCTCATTTCGTGCTGCGCACTGATACGTGTATCAAGATTGAAATTTCAGGTTTCCTCAGTTATGTTCTATTTTATAAGTGTACTGACATTCATGATATATCAATTTCTTTTAGCACCAAATGAACTCTTGTAGGTTTAGTAAGTGTTTTGGAGTGGCAGCAATGGGATTAAGAATACATGGACATTTTTAAAATTACAATTTACAGGTAAAAGATGTTAATTCAGAAGAAAAGACAAATGTTTAGGGAATTTATTTATGAAGGCGTAGAATATGTAAGTCATCTGTGAACATAGATACAGCAATAAGATGTTGCTTTCATTTCTATGAAACTCTCCGTAAGGGCGTTATTCCAGGGCTGCAAACTAATGTACAAGGGACTTGTAATATGACTATTTCGCTGCCTGAACCTACCCTAACCTAACCCGAACTACTGCTACTCTACTACTACTAGTATACTATTATTACTACTACTACTCAACTACTACCATTACTGCTTTACTATACTACTACTGCTACTAGCCTATTATTATACTATCATTGCTACTACCAGGGCCGAAACCAGCTACAAAGATTTTTGAGGGTCGTGAATATGTTACGGGGGGCCAAATCATTAAAATTATCTTATAAATATTTAAATTGTGTTTTTTGTATTAATAATAAAATTTTGTATTGAAGTCAGGAGGGGCCACAAAAAGTTTAGGGGAACCTACCCCCCTCTGGTTGCGGGCCTGGCTACTACTAAACTACTACCCTACTACTACTGCCTTACTACTACTAAGTGTGCACCCATAATTTTTTTTTTTAAAAAATGTAATTTTTGAACAATTATCTCTTGTAGCGCCCCTGAATTTTACCTGTTCCTGGTGGATCACTGACATGCGCCAACACATGTACAGGCTAGAAGGCGTGATGACACTATTTTCATCAATAAATGTGAGTTTCAAAGTAATATGAATTTGTCCACGTATTGTTGATCTGAGCTGCGGGAACTGCTCTATCCCAATTTAAGGATGCATATTAACACTGATGTAATAAAGTAATTATGCAGCCTATACCTAAGCTACACGAGGTTTACGTTTACGCACCCACTGGCTCAACTTTGAAGTATTTCATTTTATTAGCTTATCGACGTCGACCATACCCTAGACGCCGCATGGACAAAGTCGCACATAGTACGAACTATTCGCAAAATCAAATTAGGCGAATCACTTATCGACAATTTTCGCATTTATTACTGCCTTAAAATGGGAAGGTCATTAAGAGACATGAATTCCCGCCTATATCTGTGTGCTTGTGGATTACACGCACAACATTTAATGGATTTATCAAGAAATACTGAACCCACAGGTTCAGCACCCACATAACTGCATTACTTATGAACAAGGGCTCCCATCAGCGGGCCAAGGGGGGGCGTTCGCCCCCTAAGAGGAAATTGTACTTGGGAGTATTGAATACCCAATAGAATTTTTACATTACTTACAGCAAAATTTGAAACGTCGCTTATACTTGTCCCCCCTTGGAAACCCCAACATGGGCGCCCTTGCTTATGAACTGCACACTAAGAAAAATCCGTTCTCCGGTCAGCGGTATATTGTACAAATATATGAAATCCTCTTGCTTACTACAGAAATCAGTATGGAGCATATGCTACATACGCACTGCCCTTAGATGTTACATCATGCCATTGCAGGATGTCTGACATCTAACAGTTTTTCGTGTATCACCTATGTTATATTCTGCAGCTATATTCTATTCTACTATGGACATTCTGCGTCGATTTGTATGTGAGATCCTGACCGCCTATATTGTTTCATACGGAAAGTACGTATAGATGGAGCATATACGAAAAGTATTATAAAACATGCGATTTCAGTTATACGTTTGCTGTACGTTAAGTCCAAAAACTACAGGAATTACGCATGTAATCTACCGTTTTAATTACGCTACCTACTTTTTTTTTTTCTCAGTATGTGCTTTGAAAACTAGCCATATGTCGGATTACAGGGAGAAAGCATTTTTTGTTGAAAATCATTGCTGTTTTCTTAAATGTTTTTGAGGTTAAACTACCTAAAGCCAAATATACCAGTAACTAAAGAGTTTCAGACAGTAATGCTGAGCATGAGTAGTCGCTAATGCTCTCGCCTTTGGTCCTGGGCTCGATTTCCGGCAGGGTCAGTCGGTCGAAAAGGTGTAACAGCTTTTTCAGGCTAGCTATCCTAAATGAGGTTTTTCCTGCGATTTCCTCATTCACACCAGGTAAATGCCGGGATAGTATCTAATTTACAGGCCTCAGGCCGCTTCATTCCTTATCCGTTCCTTCCCCCGTACCGTGATCGTGTGCTCGCCGAGGATGTGATCCCTCAAACGTGACTTGCCATAGATGCCGGTAGTGGCCATGACTTGTATCAATAAATAAATATTGACGAGCGAGCGCTAGCAAGCGAAGTCGGATTAGAACGCCGCAATGCACGTTGTATTCGTCCATTCTAATTAATAGCAAATAGTAATTGCAAAATTTTCCATTCCGCACACGGCATTTCCAGTCTACTCAGTTCACAAATTACTCACATATCAATATCAATTATCTTTCCGCAACATGAACTCATTCCACCTATAAACATTGTGTTTTTGCGTAGTTTTGGTCCCCCGTAATCCTACAGAACCCGAGAAATATATTACATACTTCTTTCCTAAATTTTGCAAATTCAAACTCATAAAATAGGACTGCACTATCGTTTTCTACATACAGTAAACGATATATAATTTTTAAAAATTAGTAGTACAGTCCTCTTTCACGCGCAGTCATTCATTTTAATCATAAATTACTGTTTTTATGTTAATGTATTCTACACCTGCATCAATTTATCCAGCGCCGTAACTTAAATTTTTTTCTTGGGAGGGGGTAAGCATTAATACGCGTATTTGGTGCTCCTAGAAAAAAGTTGTTTCTCTAATTCTTGGGCTCCCTCTTTAAATCTTTCTCTTACTCTTTATGGGCCCGGGTCGTTCGTTACACCTTTGGGCCCGTTCCATACATGACAAATGAATTAAGGAAACAAGGGCCCCTAATAGTAAACTTTTTTTTTATTGAAATGGGCCCACGACTCATTTTTGTTTTATTTACCTTTTATGTGTTGTTTTGTTTATGTAATATAGTGGATATATTCGATGCTTCATTTATAATTTCATGTTCGTATCGTATACGGAGTAAGAAAATTTTGTCTTAAAATGGGTCCCCTCGAACAACGGGGATCTTGTTTGGGGAAGCATTTGCCCCCTCCCTCCTCAAGTTACGACCCTGTCACTTATCACATGCTAGGCTGGTAGCCAGCCCAAAAATCTAGGGGAAGCCCGGTAGAAGTTTGGTAGGGGGTCCCGATCCAAACGTATTATAGTTAATCATCATATTATAGCTCAGCGTACAATTTTTCGACTAGAAATTTAGAGCTGGCGACCAGTGTTCAGTAGGAATGGTTTCTGCCTGAACTGACAGGGCAGCGCATTTTCTGTTTCGTAAGAAAATAATTGTCACTGAGTGAGAGAAAACACGGAATCTGAAGTCTTTCTTTGTCAAACCAAAGGCCGTTTGGGGGGGGGGACATCTCAATTTGTACGTGAGAGATACTGGCGACCATTATTTTTGGATTGGCGAGTGCGTCTGACTTTGAAATTTTGCACCCTGTTATAGCTCATTTGCAACCGTACTGTGGAAATTTTAGGGGATCAGTAAAGATTTAGAGGGGGCCCGCCCCCCTAGACCCCATGGATACGGGCCTGTCACATACTAATATGATGTAGACCTATCATTAATTTGTATGTCAATTATATATTGTGGATGTCCAAATTTTTTGTGACAACAAATCTTTCGCGGAGCACATCATCAAATTTCGCGTGTGGAGATGCTATGTTTTCATACAAATAAACAAATATCTCTTTAAGTACTTCATTAACAGATAATCATTTTTAAACATATTTTCTTTACCGGTCTGTTACTCTAGTATAAAATTAATAAGTTGTCACCAAATCAGTTGCAAACACTGCTCAACTTACTATCACATTTAGTGACGTCATATTGTGTGGTGCTCTGGTTTTGTCAACTTAAGATCTCCCGTAAACACTTAGGCCTGTCAAAGTGTGCGCAGTAGTTCACTTCGTCTGTTTCCTGACGTCATCTTCCTCTTCGTGTATTTTCCCCGTCCTCCCCTTACCGAGTCTTGTTCCTAAGCCATTAGGCAAGGCAGAAAGGCATTTCGTTGACAGTGACACAACGCAGCCGGATGAGTCGAAGCGAAAGGCACGATGTCGACGGCGTTATTAGCTGTAGTTGCTGTGATTTTATGTATATTGTTTAGGATTTTAAATGTGAACAGTCAGCCTCAGAAACCCACTATTTATTGCAAGGATCTCTCATTTTTGGACACCATTTTAAAAATTGCTCCACTTCTACATGAACCGTAAGTAATGGGGAGTGTGTGATTGTTCGTTCTATCGTGAGTGTTTTTAACATAAATTCGAAATAAATGTGAATTAAGTGTTAAATATTAATTCATGGAAATGTTGTGGTAAAGCCAATCAGTGAATATGGTGAATGTGCAATATGAAAAAGTGTTTCTGTAGGTGTTGTCTCAAATTTCTTTTTGTTTTGAATCCAGGAATGCTTGCTGTCAGTGATCATATGTTCCAGAAGTATGTTCAGGGGATTAAAACATAGAAGTGGAATTTGTTGGATACAGGCATTGAGAGGACCTCCTCAAAATCAACTATATCCAAATAATGTTATCATCTTGTTTGCGAAATGCTTATAATAATATTAAATTATAAGCTCGTGTTTTCTCTTGCATTGGTTTTAAAATTTCCAAATGGATTTTGTATATTACTGTATATAATGTTGGTGAAATTCGCTGTTTTACGTACGATTCATGAACTTTAATGCATTTGTCAACATACGCAAATCAGCATGAAAGAAAGCATAGTATACATCTCTATTCATCGCATAAACTTCGTTAAACCGAGTAATCTTATGACACTAATTACGAATGACAAACTTTTATAGGCGTATCTGAATGGAGAGTGTAAACAAACCTGAAATATTGCACAAATGGTAGTTATGCTGGATTGTGTAAGCTATTTTATAGGCGTGTGTTACATGTTGAGTGTAAACAAACTAGATGACGCATAAATATTTGTGATCCACGCTTGAGCAAGCAGTCAAAAAAATAAGCATCTTTGGTTCAAGTAATTAGTGTTTTTTATTATTATTATAACAGAATGAACATCTCGAGATGCCTTCCGTTGCGTTTTAATGCTGGACCATTTGGAATTACTTTCATTTTTGTTTGTCTCCCACACTTTAACATTGAGTATTTATTTCGTTGATTTGATTCACGAACGGGAGTTACAGCTTTGAATTGAAATTTCTAGTTAAACATTAGTCTTCTTTTGTTAATTGACAGAGTTTCGTTGTGTCCTATTTTAATATATAATAACGGTATTTATGAAATGCTAACTTCTTTCGTTATGAAATGAACTCTTACTACATTGGAAAGTGATGGCAGGGTTCTGGAACACTGGGCCACAACCATTGAATTGTAGTAAAGAAAGTGATTAACCTGGCTACAAACCCGCCTACGCTCGCTGTCGCTTGCTCCTCATTAATATGTGAATTGAGGGGTAAGTTTCAAAGTTGGTCGTCCGTTTTTAGCAAAATTTTTGAATATTTACCGGGAAAATTTTGATAATTTGCTCGTTTGTGTGCTTGATAATATGTAAGGAGAGCGAGAGTTGTGTATATTATTTTTTATTTTTATAAACGGTTATAAACATGGACCTATTCGCCGTGTCACGGTTACCGCATGGCTGAATTCTAGAAAATAACAAGCATTTGTATTCTGAACGTGGCTGCAATAGTAAAAAGACGCTCCATTTGGTATCCATAAGCAAAGACGAGAGATTACACTATTAATTTTGACAAAATGAGAGGACTTCCCTAACTCTAAACTAATCCGATCCGATCCTACCCTACATGTCCTTACCTCACTCTACTCTATCCTTTTGAAGCGGTTCTAAAAGTTGATGTATTTTAATTTTTTGTGCCTGTTGGTACACTTCTTGTCGAAAACCAGTCGGACGACCAACTTCGGAATAAATGCCCAATTGAGTGTTGAGCTTTGTTAAAGAAAGAAATTACCCTCGCTACTAACACACCTTCATCCATGTGTGCGGAACATCAGTCTAGAACTTCCCGAAAGGGTTCCTTAAAGAAGTACTTGCATTGGTGAGTGCGCATTCACTTGAGGAGAACCCACTGCATTCCTGGGTGTAGATTATACCAGAAAAACTACAGTGCTAGTAACCATAAACCAGCCTGTGGGAAGTTGTCACTAAAATGCACCAATGCACGAATTCTGTCGAGTCGAACAGTCACAATAGGGGCGGGACAAGTGGGCCCGCGTGCGAGTGCGTTCGTAAGCAGCAGGTTGCAACGGTGGGTGTACACGTAAATGACAGTACGAAGAAGTTTACGTATTTTACTGATATTTTAACAGCACATCAGAGATATTTCCCACTTAAAGTCACTCTTTTTGGGTGCAATTATTGTTGTGAATTCTAAATTCATGTCTTCAGAGTTTCATATTGCTTGCTTAATAAGTTTTCTTTGTCCTTCTCCAACATCAATACTTACACAACAGATAAGATCCACGCATCTGATTGCGGATGGCATTTAGTATATCTTCCAAATCCTCGTCGGCTCCGGAGACGGTACTGTGATTTATAGTGAGGCGTTGCAAATGAACCCGTTTATACTTACACCCACCGTCGCTGACGTGCCCCATATTCTTAATCTTCACCGTCATTGGCTTGAAATACGTTGTTGCGAACGAGAGGCCGTAAGACACTGCTAAATAATGAATATCACCTCTTCTCAACTCTGTCTGCTTTCATCACTTCGTTGCTTGCATTTCCAGAATTTTGCATTCCATAAGTTGATTACTTTTTCCCTAATTAGAGAGTTGACGTGTATTTGCACATCCTATTTGATATATGCAGTGTACTTGGATATTTTTAAAACATATCATTAATGTATAAAATTTTAAAGAAAATGAAATCCTCAATTAAACGTCCTAGCTGAAGGTTAAAGGAATCATGAGTAATGTAAGTGAACGATTATGGAATAATTAGTAGAACGAAAATGTGGGAGGAAAGTTGAGAATGTGTCCGCGTCACTATGTTGTCCATCGCAAACTAACATGGTCTGGGATAACCAGGAACCCCTAGTTAGCGCCAAAGGTGAGAGTTCTACCGAACCACCGCGCCCCTCTAAAACATATATTTTGTTTTGCATTTATTAAATGATTGACAGATGTAACTTGGCCTTGTACATTTTTGTCCAGTAGCAGAATAACATACATGAAGTCAGTGTGAACAAGGATAAAATTGGAAGGTTTGATTAAGGTAAAATTATTAGTATATCTAGTTTCTATTCTCCGTATGTGTATTCACAGGGAGAAGGGAATTGTTATGTAATTCGAACGTTACGGAAAACAGATCTTTATCGTAGAGCCTTATAGCGTACTAGGAAGGGACCTTAAGCTCCAAAGTAATCGAATAAATAGACTTTGAGGAACCTGGGATGTAAAATGGTCAAATTTTATTTCATCAAGTAGACTTATCTATAATATGACCAATCAGTCAAACACTTCCGATGTGTTGCAGGCTGTAGTGGTATTTAAAAAAAACATACCGAAGATGTTAGTTTCCCAGACAAGATTTCAGTCTTCTAATTTACTAATCTGAATTAGTATGGGTGATGTCCGAAAGCATTAAATATTGTACAGGAGTAAGATTTTTATTTCATATAATTATTTCTTGCAAGTAGTGCAAGATTCTCTTTTTAGAAGGTATGAATGGCCTCTGGCTTCTAATTAAAAGTCTTCATGATTGATGGAAATCCATTAAGATAATAAATAAATACGGACGCTTTTAGAAAAAAAAAGTTAAAAAATGAAACTGAATATCTAGTTTTATGTACAGTCATGTCCAAAATGATTGTCGCATATCTACAACTGTTTTCTTGTAAGAATATAATTTGATAATGATTTTGCAGGGTACTTTTAATACTGATACTATGTGTATAATTGGGAACTGTATATTTATGGTAGATTTCATGGGGAAAAATTTATAAATATACGAAAATTAGAATGAATATTGTTTTCGTTTTATTGTTCTTATTTACTGATTGCTCTTTTGACATGAAATTTACCATATACATGTCTTTGCCGATTATACACATACTAACATTATAAGAAATATCGGACGAATTCGTTATCAAATTATATTCCTACACACATTTATAGACATGCGACAATAATTTTGAACTGAGTGTACCATGGAAACTAAAGGCTAAAGGAGACGAGTAATTAATGAAAATGAATAAACTGGTGGAATAAGAATATGGGTGGGAACGGGAGATTACCAAGAAAACGAACGGATACAATTTTGTCCACTACAAAGTCATATGGTCAGGATTGGAACCAGGGACCACTCTCACCGGAGTTAAGCGCTCTACCACTGAACCACCGTGCCCACGTCGTGTCTTGCGAATTGATGATTCTTCCTGCTGATCTAGTACGGTACGTCTCTAATTCGTAATGCATTTCTTCATTTCAATTGTAAATTACATTTGCTAGTTTGCTAAATGTGTAGAATTGACTGATTACATGCAAGATGAGTAAACTATTCTCTTTCTTCCAATTCACTTTGTAAAATATGAAGGAAGGGTCGTTCCAGGTCAAATCAGCATAAGGTATAAACTTCACTCTTCTTTTTTACTGTTTTGTCATTTACAGGAGTCAAAATTTTTTATGATTTGCTCCAAAACATCGTCTTCTATTAATTCCTTTTCTTCAAAGTCCGTATAGTCACACAGTCTATCCATCTTCGATGTCATCTTCCTCGTTTGCATTCTGGTTTCATCTTACCCACTGCCTTGCCGACATAATCATAATTTATTCTCATAACATGCTCGTACCATTGTAATCTCTCCTGTACTTTATTAGACATCAGACACCCTAACGTTTCCTCTTTCACTTTTTATCTTATCCATACATCCATTTGAGCATTTTTATTACGGCACCATCTAGTTTCTTTTATTGTGCCTTCTTGATTCCCTCCATGCAACACTGTGGGTCCTTTCACTTTGACACTTGTCCTTTTGTCCCAAAGAAAACATAAGGATTTCTTCCAATTCATCCATCTCTTTTTAATTGTGTGCTCTATTACCGTACCTAAATTTTCACCTCCCTATCCTCTCCTTATTCACAATGAAACTTAAATATCTAAATGTATATATTTTCTTGTATATTGTCCTATTTATGGTTTTCCCTCCATCTCCTCTAAAGCTAATACAGTATATTCAGTTTTATTCCTACTGATTTTTAATCCTTTGTTTTCCAAAGCTCTTCTCCACTGTTTTAATTTCTCTAATTCTTCTCTGTTAGTATTAAGTAAAATAACTTTATCTGCATACAGCATTCACCAAGTGGACATTCATGCCCAAGGAAAGTTATTGATGTAATCCGACTCTAACGAATCCTATAGCCTACGCTGCTCTTGGCCCTTGTCCTAGCGTCTTCATACATATCTTGGGCGAGGCAAACATACTTTTCTGGCTCAGCTTTACTTCTTATGCATCTCCAGATCTCTTGTCGTAAGCTTTCTCCAAGTTGATGAACGCTACATATAGTTCTTTCTTCTTCTGTTCAGGTTTTTTCCTTCTTAGTCTAATTTAAAAAATCGCATCTTTTGTTACCTGACCAGGCATGAATCGTAATTGTTCCTCTTGTCTTGATGTCTCTTCACGATTCCATCTCTGTGATTCTTCCCCAAATCTTTATTGCATAGGACATCAATTTAATCCCTCCATAATTGGAGTCTTGAATATCACCCTTCTTCTTAAAACTTTGCATTATTATACACACTCTCCAATTCTTTAAGTATTCTTTCTTCTTGCATCAAATTTGACAATAGGACCTAGATCTACTCCCTCCTCGCCGAGGTATTTCCATACTTCCACAGGTATTTCATTCGATCCAGTTGCTTTGCTATGTTTCATTTTGCATAACGCTAGTATTCTTTTCTTACGTTATCTCCAACTCCTTGTTTTAGTGTATCGTACTCCAAGATTACTCTCGATTTTTTTTCATTTAGTAGCTTTCTGTGATAGTCTCTATCTCTATTTTATGTTCTTCCTATGGTACTACTACTTTTTTTTTTTTTTTTTGGTTCTTTATCTGTTTTATTTGGGAGAAATTTTTTGCTACTTCGTCTCGTGCCCTGGTTGTCCCTAAGAGTTTTCTCTAATTTTTGCTAGATTCAAGTTCTTCGCTCACCTCGTCAGGGCTCCCACTTGGCTTTTGCACTTCTTTTAACTGTTTTGTTTATTTCCCGGTATTATCTTGATCCTCGTTAGTTCCTAATTTATCCCAATTTTGCTTTCGCACTCCTTTTCTCTGATTGCTTTCTGTTCCACCATCAAGTGTCTTCTCTGCAAAGAACGCATTTCCCCGAAGTTTTATCTAATACTTCTTCCCTTATCAAATTAATGGCCACGCTGTTTATCTCCCGTCATGGATTGGCCCATTTTACGAATGTAGTTTTTTTTCTTTGAACTCTTAGATTTGGGTCCTTGAGTCTCCACCACTTACTGTTGGGTGTAGTTCCCCTAGCAGTTCTTTTCCTTCTGTAAGTGAACTCACAGTCCAGTACTGGGACTCTGTGCTGTTCCATCTGCTTTAGTGTTGATGATTTTACAACTCATTATCTCTTTTAAGTGTTCTCTTTTGCATAAGAGATCTATTTGGCTTTCCCTTCTTCCACTTATATATATACTAGCTGAAATACCCTTTCTTCGCATGACAAAACTAGGGATGTGAGAAATCCCTTCCTTTTTTCCCCGTGGGATGTGCATTTCACTGGAATTTTAATGATGATAATCCGTAAGATACTGTACTTTTGGTATAAATTTTAACACTCTACCACGATAGAATACGAATTTTATGCTGTGACATGATAAAACCCCACCTTGAGGTAGATACTAACTCCAAAAGTTATTTCAAAGAGATAACCCGTTTTCCCGACCTCGAAAATTATGGATTTGACACTATTCTTGGTCTTTTTTTAATATTTTATTTTTCACTCCTCACCTACTATCCTGATGAAGGCTGAATGTGGAATCAAACAGCATCGGTAGTGTCAATATTTATTTTAGCGATTCTACAATGAGTTCGACACCAATATAGGTTGTTTTCGATTATCTATATATGTCACCTCCTTCCCATCTCTTAGTGGTACTAATGGGGTCTGAACGTGAACTTAAACGGCATCGGAAGTGTCACTGTTCACGTCAGCGAGCGCTAAGACTATGAGTTAAATACTGATATCGACCATTTTAAAATTTTTACGTTACCCCTTCTTACACATGTCCGGGACAGAACTTGGACTTAAACGCCACCAATTAACTAATCGAGCCTGAAAAGGATTGATTCGATACTAAAATTGGTCGTTTTCGATTACGTTACATGTCATCCGTCTCCCCCCCCCCCCTCCAATGGATGATAATGGGGGCTGAACTTAAACGGTATCGAGCGTACCACAATTCACCGCAGCGATCCCGAAAACTATGAACTCAACACTAATATCGGTAATTTTGAATCATTTTTTGTCTCACCCACCTACTCCCCAAGGTGGAAGACAAAAGTATTTTCTCCGGATTGTATTATGTGTAAAAGTTTACTTAAAATGTTCCCGAGTTATGCTGAAACACACATACATTTTTATATGTATAGATAAACTGCTTTTGGTGACCTCGCATAGCGTAGTCGCTGTATCTCTCCTTTAGTGCAGTTAGTCCAGTTTCGATTCCCTCTGAGAATACTTGATCAAAAAGATGTATCAGCTTTTTTTTTTACAGGCTAACCAACCTGAGTGAGGTTTTACGTCCCACGATTATGCCGGCTAAGCTAAACGGAATAGTAATAATGAGGAATGAAGAAAGTGGGAGGAAACGGGAGAACCCCGAGAAAACCCATGCACGCGGTGTTGGTCCAATACAAAGCTCACTTGGCACGAACTGGGATCGAACCAAGGACGCCATGCACCAGACGTAAACATTTTACCACAGCCGCAGCGGCTCCTTACCCCTGACAAATACCGGGGTGGTACCAGGCTACTTCCTTCCTCGGATAGTGTGCCGTCTTTCATATGTGACGCGTTTAATGCCACAGATGGCGTAATGGCCAAAAACAACTATAAATAAATATGTATAAACTGACTGCTTTGAATTCTTTTTTATTTTTATTATTATTATTACAAAAGTTCATATAGCATAAGGGAATACCATTGCTAATCTTCTCTCCCTTCCCTGTTCTTTCTTCGATATTCTCGTGGACCCTTAAATATTTAACTCTCAGGAAGGGTTAACCATTGAATATTCGGTTGGTCAATTAATCTTAAAAGTGTGTTTTCCTCCGACGATGCCTCCAGGAATAAGTAAGAGAAATATCAGCAATTAAGAGTAAATTAAACACACAGGCTGTGTGAAAACATTTATTTTTTTAATAGCTGTAATTTCAAACTGATTCTGATATATCACAGTTAAAAATTTAATATTTTCTCAAGTGTATATGAATACTATAACTGGGCCAGATTTCTTGTAGATTTGGGATAGTGGGGTAAACTTTTTCCTAGGATTGCTGATTTGAGACGGAATGACTTGGGTAAGATAATTTCTGGTTGCTTTGCACTATGTCGGGGCGTAATAACTATGGTGACTCAATTGGTAAGAGTCTTTTTCTTAACTGAAAATTATTTTTACAGTGAAACTGCTCAGATTTTAGAAGGATCTTATGTAGGGAAGTCGCATTAAGAGTATCATTTTTTGAACGCTTTAGTCCAGTATTTTCATGTTTTGTCATGTTATTTTTTCTTCAACAAATTCTCTTTATTATTATTATTACAAATAGTATCTGTATCTGCTAGGAGTATGTGTATTACCGTGAAAAGGAAGCAAACAACAATAGATACCACATGATATACAGGGTGTTTCAAAACAACACCGACAACGTTTGAGCAGGCAGTCTGGGTACGAGCATATAATTTGAAGTACTCATTAACTCTATAAAAAATGTTGCGGAAGTACCGCAGGATTCTGATACTTGGATATTTGCATAGGGCACATACTAGTTCCTAAATAAAGTCTTGACCCGATTACGGTAGGTCTCATAGTATTGGAGCTATGGACCTTTAAAGTTCATTTTTTCATGTTTTCCGGAGCGTATAACTCCGAAAGGAAGCATTTGTGTACCCAGATTGGTCTACTTTTTTTGTCTTATCTTGGTGTTAGGAATCACCTCCCAAACGTTGTTGGTATTGTTTTGAGACACCCTGTAACCATAGTATGGTTAATCATAATTAGGGCAACCCAAAAGCATAAAAAGCACAAAAAATATAACAGTAATTCACACATATGGTTGGTATCTTGAAAATGGTTGTGGTTGTCTAAGGGTTCAGAAGGAACTAATTTTAAAAGCATAATTTAAAATATATATATATAGCACAATTCTTGGGAAATTGTTTTAGAACAACTCTTAGAAAATTCTGTTTAACTGCAAGTTTAACATACTGTATTATTATTATTATTATTTTAAAAAATCTATATTTACAATGCGAAATCTTTGAGAACATAACAATGCAACAATGAAATGCATATGTTTATTTCTGTAAACTTTTCGCTGTAATCCTTTGAATTGCAGGAAAAAAAAAAAGGAAAAGAAGAAAGCTCTGTGCACAAGAACTCTACACTATATTGTTATGTGTACCTCTTGAACGTGAGCACTTTCTGTACTTTTTGGTGCATCTTTTACTTTCTCTTTCTGTATATATGCACCTCGAAGGCGCACACAAGTAATTAAAACCTGACTCGAGTAAAGCACATCTCTTTACAGTGCATTAAGTAGTAGAAAGTTCATTAAATACGAAAGAAGCTGGTTGCATAAAATATTAATAAATAGATCAAGATATTTAGAATATTTAATGTATAGTAAATATTATACATTATACACGATTAATGTAAAACAATGAAATTAAAAATAAAGCATAGTTAAACAAAAATAAATAAATAAATAAAGCATAATGTGAGTTGCTCTAATCATAATTTTGGGTTATATCCTATTAACCATACTGTGTATGTCGTCCTTCCAGTGTTATAATAAAAAGTTTGGTGAGAGTATAGTTCAGGGCCAATTTTATCTTAATAGGGAACTTGGTTCTTGTACAGCATTAGTTTGTGTATTTCTCATCTTCGGACAAATGTTTTCTGTTAAATAATAATAATAATAATAGTAATAGTAATAATGGTAGGATCAGATTTTGAATCAGCTGACGGCATCCGTCCTTGGACACCTCAGACGATAGGCCTTGGATCCTTCCAGCGGTTACCACACAGTTACTGATTGTCTTCCTTGCTTTGCAATTAGAATGGTTCTGCACAGTCTCGTGCTTCAGAAACTGTACGCAATTGCCCTTGTGCCTATTATCTGAATTACTTATTTTAAATGTATTTTGCAATAGTAAGACTATTCATGGCTTTGGATTGATTATTTTAACAAGAGAGACACTGACCAAAGCTTAAAACCCACTTTATTTTAAATTATAATTTGTAACTGTTTCGGATATCTAGCATATCCTTCTTCAGACACTATCGAAAATAAAATTTAAAAAAAAGGTATTTTCATTTATTTTCGATAGTGTCTGAAGAAGGATATGCTAGATATCCGAAACAGTTACAAATTATAATTTAAAATAAAGTGGGTTTTAAACTTTGGTCAGTGTATTTTGCAACTATAGCAAAGGATAGTGAGTAAAATGCCTAGCACTTAACATTAAAACTGATATTATGTCTGTATATTTATCGTGTAATATAATTTCAAGAATCCTACTGTTCCCGTTGTCTGTTCTGATGTACTTTGAAACAGAATTACGTCTATTTCCCACTGAATATTCGGCACATTCTTATAGATATAATGCCCAGATTACTCAAACCTCAAAGCACGTTTAGAGCTACTTAAAAATTTTAATCAGGGTTTACTCCCCCATGTAATGGACCGTGATCGTAGGGAGGAGTGGAACTGAGAGGGCGGCTTAATTCTTGCATTTATCACCATTTCATCTGTTTCCGCATGTCCTCACAGGTGCGAATAGCGCTACTGGACTCACTGGTAGTTGGTGGGAATCTTGGGAAGTGTCTTCATCCATCTGCATTGGATGTGCACCCGTCTCGTCCTGCTGTTGTGTGCGTCTAGTGTGCAAAGTCTTCGAAAATTTAAAAAATACAAATAAAATATAGAAAACTAAAAAAAAAAAATAAAATAAAATAAATAAAAAATTCGTACGTTTTTGTTCTTTCGGGCTGTTGAGAGTCTTCTTTCTCCTGGGCGCATGCTTTTGTCGATAGGGAAGATCTTCTACATCCATTCCTTGTTCGCGTCAGCTCGACGCTGATTCTCAGAATGAGGGCATGCTCATGGGATAGCGATGGGAATAATGTAAGACTCCTCACAAATGCCGATGTGACGTTCATACATCTTTTCCCTTTATAAATGTTTATTTAAGAAACCTTGTTTCATAGGTAAAAGCACTTTAAAAACGGGCCCGGGCTCATCCTCTCGTAAAAGGCCAGACCAAGGGAGACTGAAATTGACACTCAAGCTATAGAAAATGTGGAAAAGACAGGTATCGCGACACCGGGAAGCTTCATTCCTTCATAGCATCTAGAAGTACAGAATCCGGGTATTCGTACACGGTAGTATTTGTACATTCCTTGTCATTTTGATGTATTTATGAAGATAGAGAAAAAGATTTCGTTATATTTGTGCGTTTATCTGCAGTACCATTACCTAGGTAGTATGTATCTAATTTTTATAATTATTATTTTTCAGTTACATTCCAACAAGGCTATGGGGTTTCAGTGGACATATCCAGACGATTGTCCACAGTATAGTTGGGCGAGTGAAGTGTCCTTGGCCAATAGGAGAAAGATGTTACTTGCTATTAGCAGATGGTACAACATTAACCTATGATCTCTATGAACCGTTAGATGTTAGTAATCCAGAAGGTAACTACAGTGGAGTTAATTCCTTGTATTGTAGTTAAACTTTTTGTAGTATAATGTAAAATTCTCATATTCTTACATGATGAGTGTCAAGTGTTCGTAGCATGAGTTAACGTTACGGATAAAACTAGTCTTAAGCACTTGTTTAATGTATCTACATTGTGCTCAGTATAACGAGTCATGACTGTTATGATTATTTATTAAGTGGTAGCTTTTTTCCCATATGGTTGATAAGTCATGGGTGATTTCTAGTAGTTAGAGGGTTTTGAGTGTTAAATCAGCAACGTGAAGCAGTTGTAGAGCACTTGAAATGAGTAATACCACTTTGATCAAGTAAACTATAAACAATTTTATGCGGAAGTTGATCACATGTTATTAAACAATTCACTTCATTGGCCAAAGCCAAACAATTCACTTCTTCTGGGCTGTAATGCTCAGGAGTTTTTCATTTTTTTTAAAAGCATAATATAAAATGTATAGATATGACTAGCAAATTCCTTCAGAGAGTGTTACTGCAGGGAGTGTTTTGCGCTTTTCCTTCATAGAATTCGTCTCTCTCGGGGTTCATCACACGAAATTCTAATACCTCTTATGGAGATGTTAGTGAAACACACTCATCCCGTTTTCTCTCGTTCTAGATCAAGTATAAACAAACGCTGAATTGGGTGTTCTATTATTTAAAATGAAAAGTCCAAATACCAAACGTAGTATCTTTAATCTTAAGGGATTCTGACGTATGAATATCTTAATATAATAATTGCAGTCCTCTTTCCTCCTCCCTTCCACGTCGAATATCCACAAATCCTTTCTTACTGTCATTTTATGTCATAAAACCTATGTACTGTCCAAATTTCAGGTTTCTATCTTAAGAAGTTTGACCTAGGGGGGATTAGTCTTCTGAACTTCTTTTTGAGATTATTCAATTGTTGAACGTTACAAGTCTACTGGTTGAGTGTTGAGTACTGAATCGTAAGCTGATATTTATTTACTTTTAGTTGAGTAATGGAGAAGCCCAGTGAAGATGGGTGAGGATAAATTAATTAAAAGTGCTTGTCAGTCCTAAGCAAAATCACTGAAGATTGTAATGGTGATCATTATTATAATAGTTGATATTAGGGAATTAACAAAAGTATGATAATCAATTTGATAATAAGGAATTCAATTCCCCAAATAGTTTTTTTCTTTCTTTCTTTCTTTCTTGTAGTCAAGTCACCCTCGTGGCTAAATGGCTTCGGCCTGGGAGACCTGGATTCAATCCAGCAGGAACTCGTGTGGGTTGGATTCCACGTTAGATGCATAACTCGTATAGTCTCGGTGTTGGAAAGGAAAACTGGGTTAGAACGTTAACTACTGAGAATAATTGTAGCCCTGAATCGTTGGAGTTTTTTAAACATATAGTTATTCAGCTATTTTCGTAAATACGTTGCAGGCATTACGTAACATAGTTCGTCTTCCTTCGTTCTTATTTTGCGTGTGGAGTTTCAGCATATCTCTTCATCCCGAATACTATTTTCTGATTTGGATCTAAAGCTTGTGAGATTCGACCATATGAGTTTAGACTGAGAATCCAACCTAAGTAAGAAGTCGAGGAGGCGAGTAATTGTAGAAAGAATAGCGAGGATTCAAATAGCACCCAATTTCAGCATTTCTCTTGTGGTTCTCGTAATAGTACCAGAGACAAAATTTATTTTCCATATACTGTGGTATTGTTATAAGATTCATTGAGTGTGATAAATTTGAAATCAATAACATGTCGTTGAGAATTTTTTTCTTTAACAAAAATTTAAAGTTTCAAGGAATAACTTATGTAAACTCATAACTCGTTTAAAAAAATATGTGTATTAAAGTTTGATTCATGTGTAAAATAATATTTGTGCTTTCCATACTTTTCTTCTGGTTTGTCAAAATATTAAATACAATCAGTTTGCCATACAGAAGAAAAGCGTGGAAAGCACGAAAAGCATTAATACTTTCTCACACATGAAACTGTAATTTTTACGCATGTAGATTTAATGTCCCTCCCCCCACCCCACCTCATACATACACACACTCTCTTTTTGTTATTAAATACAATAAATTGTGTAATCGTAACACAATAATATTTTGATGTTCCAAAAGTTAGGGAAGTAATTCCCTTTTTTTACTTTAAATTTTGTTTGTTACCTCATTGTATCCTTTCTATTTTGTTGATTTCTGACGATTTGTTTTATCATTTAATTCTCACTGTGTTAGATAAAATTTTTGTGCATCATTATATACACGAGTGTTTTAATATGTTAAACGATTTTTTTGTTTTGCGGTGATTATTATGTCATACACTTTTTCCGGTTGTGCTTCATAAATTGTGGTATTCAGCATTGTAGCAGGTAATTTCTATTCAGCTTTTATTTGTGATTATGTTCTTCTCGATTTATCATAAATGGTTGTAGTTCTAAAACTTATTTCTCTTTATATGTGAGATTTTGTTCTGCAATAAATAATAATAATAATAATAATAATAATAATAATCTATTTAGAATTCAAAATCATTTCAGTCTGTAACACTAATTCCTAATAGTTAACATCACTGCTTCGCTACGTTTGCTACCAGCCTGCCTTTATTTAAAAACGGAAGTGATAGTGATGAACATTAAGTACTTTGATGTTTGTTATTAAGACAAGAGTCGTATTAAATGTGAATAAGGTTGTAATTATTTACATTAAAGTCCACAAGTATTAATTTCGTGTCATGCACAATATAATTTATTAAGTAAGCAACATGATCACAGTATATAAACGACAGACAGTTGTTACCGTTTATCTTTAGGACAATCCAATATTTAACAAGTTTTATCCTCAATCCACATGAAGCATACTACCCTTAACAAGTCAAATCATATTTAGATTTGATAATTAATATTTGTGTAATCGCAAGTTAGTTGGGCAAACAAACGTAAATGTAAACCATTAGAACTTCCAATTTAATCACAATTTTAATATATAACATACAGTGAGCCGAAGGCTAAGGGGACAGCTAATAATAATAATAATAATAATAATAAAGAAAACATGTCTTGTATGTACTGAGAATGAAAACAAAACTCTGTATCAATATATTTTCTCTTTTAAATAATGAGAGTTTTAGTTTTAGAGTTTGTTTTCATTAAAATAAAGAATTCAGAATTATACTAATTAAGAAAATTTAACATTGTTTAATAACTATAATTTACCTAATAAAAATGAACAAGTATTATAGTTGGAAACTCTAATACGTAACTCCAGATTTAATCGAATACCATTCATAAAGTTTAAAATAGTTTTTGCAATGTACGTTTAATATTTTCCTTGTTCACTTGTCTGTCTGAAACTTTTAAGACTTCATCCTATCTTTGTGATCAAAGCTCTTTTGTAGCTCAAATACCGAAAGGATTATATTCACTGACAAGCGTTGGATATAGTGAGATAAGAATGCATAATAGTTTAAGTGTTGTTTTACTAAGTTAAAATTATTGAACCATTTTTTCATAATTGTTCTCAGTGCTCTAATCCTAAATGTTCTTTTTAGCTTCTTACTGAAGTAGATACATTACTAATAATAAATTAATCTTACGAAAAGTTGTGTGTTTCTGGTTATTTGTATATACCGATTCCAGAAAATAATAACTGCATGTGTTCTCAGTAAGAAAAATTGTCGATGTATAGCATGGAACTATAGCCGGTAGCTTTTTTCAATAGTTTGTTTCCTTATGTGAATAATGAGTGTTTTATCGTTGACTTATGTGTGTTCAGTTGCATGATTTTTAGACAGGAGTTACCGGTAATGCAAATACTCGATCATTAATGGTTTTCCATGTAGATGTTCGGATAATATTTTTTTTTCCAGTGGATTTAATCGAATTGGTTTTGTGTGTATGTAGATGATTCAAGTATGATTTTAAGTCTGAATG
Source organism: Thermobia domestica (assembly GCF_964235325.1). NCBI lineage: Eukaryota > Metazoa > Arthropoda > Insecta > Zygentoma > Lepismatidae > Thermobia > Thermobia domestica. The sequence goes on from NC_137466.1 coordinate 120,407,045, forward strand.
TTAGAGATATCTTTCGGAAACTATTATACTACACTTGTAAATTCCTTTCTTTAATATATTCGTAATCAAAGTTCCAGATATAGCAGATATGTGCTATTTATGTTACAAACAATGATGTCACGTGAAATTACGTTTCTAAAACAAAATTGATGAGAGCACAGAGACATACGCATTTAAAATTACCTTCTGGCGTTTAGTTAATGAATCTGAGAAAACTTAAGATGATCGATCACAGTATTCGAACTCGGGACCTCTCGAGTAGGAAGCGACTCTGTTAACCTGTCCGAACGTATAGATCGTTTGGAATTTAGTTCTTTAAGCTGGTTACCCCAAGAGCTAATACAAAAGATTGTGTAAGTTATATAGGGCCAGGTTTAAACGGCATTTATCTTACATTTAAAAAAAAAAAAAAAATTCACAGCCGCTGCTGATAGTGTTCTAGTGGACCCATCATGTAAAACATTGCTCGATATCCAGATTTTTAATCCCTGACGAAGCACGGATCAGGGAATTCGGTCTCTCTCCTCCCAGCAAGGTTTCCAGAGACTAGCGAGAGTGCGCAAACGCCGATGTTGGAAACAATTTTCAACAAGCTAAAGTGCAGAAATCCGTAGGACCGGCATCAGGGCTAAACATGTCTTGAAACTGAATGACACGAATTCCTAATTTCCATTGCACTTCCTGATAAAAATATAGAAATGTACTGGTGGTATGAATTGAAGCTTTATCCATATAGATCCTCACCGTACAAACGTTGATTCGAAAGAAAAGTCTCATAATGGATTCCTAGAAGTATCTTGCATTCACTTTCATCTTTAAATCTCTTGTCTATTAGCAACGTCTCCGCATAACTGAACTTAACAACTATAAACCCGGGTGGGAAACCTTCCCGACAGTAGCGAACACAATTGCAGCGGCCCTTAACAGCGCTGTCACGGTATGTTTAGCGCTCGACTGTAACAGTCAGTAGTAAGATGTAAGATGGATATACTTCAACCTCCAATTCACTTTTTCTTCTGCAATGTGGCGTGGAAACAGGTGGCTTACGCGGAGATACATCTCTGCCAAAGCCACTTACGCATTTGGCCATATACGCCAAGAGGAAAGTGAAGCTTTAATCACTCAGGAAACAAATCCCAACGAGGGAAATACTTTCAAGTATTTGGGTTGGAAAGTTTTGGCTGATGGCCTAATGACAGAAGAAATTATCAGGAAACTACTATAAGGAGGAGAATTTTAAGAAAACATGATAAACATCTGATATGTGGTAAGAACATATCGAGGAAAACTAAAATACTACTTTGCAACGCGTACTTTATAGTACGCTGTGGGGAACGTGGAGCGTGGCTAAAGGAAAGTAGCCCAGAATCCAAGCAACTATATGAAATTTCTTAAAAAAAAAAAAAAAAAAAAAAAAAAAAAAAAAAAAAAAAAAATTTGAAACTTACAAACCCACACCCAACTAAAAGAATGTCTGAGAAAGAGTAGGAAAATCTAGGCTAAATTGGTAGAGACAGAAAGAAAGGCAATATGGTAACATGCACAGGAATTTCATAATTCATTGTATTACTTGAAATTCTGATTCCTGATAATCTCTCTCACTTTCAAGCTTTCGACTGTCCTCTGAAGCGTTATTCACGGAGGATAAAAATTAAAAAAAAAAAGCAATAAAAGGAACGGATTTACCAGGGTAAATATGTGGGGGGGGGGGGGAACCTTGTCGATAGCTGCCTGTCAGAATGCTGCTAGATGACATGACAACAAAAACATTAAAATGATCTGGCAACCTTCCCTACCTGATCAAAAAGACATATCTGCAATTATCGACAACGAGGTTTTCACATTGCATTATCCTGGTAAGTTCGTTCCTATTTATTTCCTTGTGTTTTTGCTACCCTTTTCTCCTATTTTTTACCTTCTGTGAACAGGGCTGCAGGGAAGAGCCGAAAGCTTGAAAGTGTAAAATATTTTCAGAAAACAGAAATAAAAGTAAGTAAAAAGAAAAAGAGTTGATCAATTGATGTAGATGATACTGCAGATAAAAGTGACTGGAAAATTGCAACGCGAAAGACCAAAGAAAAGTGATGAATAAGGTGATAGAAGTCGTTGGAAAAGCCTCTCACTCACTACAGCAGGATGCTGGGTTTGGGGAATAATGGTGATGATAGAATTCTATCGACTCTTCACTATTTGTAGTGTTGGTTTTAATTTGAAGATTTAAATTTAAATTCAACTCAACGTTTTTAGCTGGTATTCTACATAGGTATTTTGAACTGACGATAATGCCGTGTGAGTTTTGATCATACCCTTAAACTTCATAGGTAATTTGTCACGTCGAGTAAGATTTATGGCTAAATAGTAGTGTCAGTTTGAAAGATCAAAGTTCGGAGAAGTTAACCAGGGATGTACCAATACCCGATATCAATACTGAAGAGGTCGATACTGCGTATACCGATACCGATACTTTTGAACACATTTCTTACATATTATCAGGAATTTTCAGAATAATGAAATGATCAACATTGTAATAGGGTATATTAGATTTCACACAAAAAATACATTTCCTCCAAATTTCCTCACATAAAATGAACTAAAAAGCAGCAAATAAATACATAGTGTAAACTTAATTGTAAGAGTCAGTGATTGATATTAGGGTGATAATGTACTTTGATAGTTACATTGTATTTACTAGTCTCTATTACATACATATAATGCAAACGGATGCTACCGTTACAAATTTTTATTTACAAAATTATGCGTGCTGAAGCAATGTGTTGCTGTGTATACTTAAAAAAAAAAAAAAAAAAAAAAATTAAGCGAATTCGAAAACTATAAAACTATTAACTTTAGAACTAATTTTTTTAACCAGTAAGCAGGAGAAAATAATCACAAAATGAGAGTCTTGTGGGTTTCTTCTATAGCATTTTCTTCAGAATCGAAACCTCTGTCTCGTTCGGGATTCAAATTACAGGTCTGCTATCCTGACTATGGGTGCTCGAAGGGGGAGGGCAAAGTGGGACCCCTCTGGCTCACGAAAATATATACGTAATATAGCAAACCACGTATATTAAATACCAGACGTAATACAACAACCATGGAATACCCCCCCTGTCCCTAGAAAATTTTCCTCCGGCGCCCATGATCCTGACTGAGGACCTTTGGCTTTTCTTCACTACTATTTTGGCATTGAGGTACTAAAAATATCAGTTAGTACGAGTAGTGCAAATCAAAGGTGTACACATGCATAAAGAAATCGATTGTACAATTAATAATAATTTAGATCAACTTTCAGTCTAAAAGAAACGGATGTTTAGTGTCACTGTTGATATTAAACAAATTGAAAATAGTTCGGAAAATGTATCGGTAAATATTGGTGTCCATTTGCCGATACCGATACTCCCCAAAGTGGCCGATATCAGCGATACCAATATATCGATACATCCCTAAAGTTAACCAGTCTGAATAAACAGTTTGAGTTTTTTTCCAATTTATTGTCATTATTTATATTTCCCATAATCTCCATTAGTTAAAAAAAAAAAAAAAAAAAAAAAAAAAAAAAAAAATTGTAGTATGAAGATAAATGGCTATTAAAAAAAAAGATTGCTTCAGAGCACTAGATCGGTATCTTAGTCTGTTATTCATTGCTATTTTGCCGCTCAAAAATAGAGATCTGTAGAATATACCGTTGACAATTGTTGATGTTACTTAAGTAAAATTGAAATGAAGTTGCTCGTGACATATAGTATTCAGTTTTACTTGCATAATATGATAAATCCCAATTTGTCTGACGTGATGCATTTGTTTCAGCGTATATTTTACATAGACAATATACAAGTGCATATTACAAACAAGATAAAAGAACTACCTAGAATAAAATCTTTTAAAAACTAGACGTGGATGATAGTTTAGTTATTTTTAAAACAAAAATTGAGACTTGGGGTTGACTGCAGTATTCTTCTTCGAAGGAACCGAGTGTGAGGATTTAGATTCGGAATATTTAGCAGCTGTACGTCGTCAATTTAATCTCTTTGGTGAGTCTATTATGAATGTGTAATGTTGCATCTGTTAATACACTTTCACATAGTGCTTGGCTTTGTAGCACTTGGTGCACAAAAGTATTGCTGTTTTCTCCGTAAGAGATTCATCTCAGACATTTAATGTCAATTACGAGAGCTGCTTTCATTATTATTATTATTATTTTAATTTCCTCCGTTATTCCTTTAATTTTCAGTTCGCTTTGTAAATCATGATTGTAAGTAAAAATTATAGAATAAATTTGTGTTCTATTTGAATTTCTTTTCTGAGGGTTACGCTTCGGGGTCCTATTTTCGCCTAATAATCTCTTATCGGGAAAGCACACACTATGATTTCATGTGTCTTTGAATATTTTCTTGATTGAGTGATCATATAAACTTTCCCCTAGTTAATACAATATCTTAAAATGCGTATGTGTAGTATATATAAAGCGTAAACATATTTTGTGCGTTACTGTACATACATAGTTAAAAGAAAGGAAAAAGTGTACTATATATATTATAGTGTAAGTTTCATTTCATATATATATGCTTCATAAAAGTGCGTATAATCAATCTCTTACTTTGTCCTTTAATCAGAGTATGAAATTATCAAATTATTCTGCTGCGAAACAGTAGTGAAATGACAGAAACACTTAATTTTCGTAGCTACTGGTTATGCTGCATGTGTATGAAACTAAAGTAATTTGCATTAGAAGTTACTTTTTAGCGTGTTTATCTATAATAGATTTTTATGTTCTTATATTTTCACTAAGAAGCATGCTGTAAGTAAATATATACCTGTTTACGTATATATTTATTATCTTTATTCTGAACTAGATAATGATGTACTGATGAACTGTTGCATCTGGATTTTTGTATCTGCACCAATTAGTATATTCATTTTATTTTGCGTACATAGTGTTAGCATTGGTTCCCTGGAACGTGCGCCTTCAAAGGATGAACAGACAATATTTTGATTGGTTTTTGTGATATTATTTTCCGTCTTGTGTGGCCCACAGGTTCATATGAGGGCTTTAACTTGATCACGATAATTTGTGGATGTCATTTCGTCCGTGCCGTGGTCGGGTACATTTTATACCATTACTAAACAGTGATATCTTTGAAAGTACAGTATTATCAGGGAAGAGTATTGAGTAGGCCCTGCTCATGAATTGTGGTAAAGTCGACGTGATCAAATGATCCTTAGGCTGCTTCAAAGGAAGCGGAACACCAGTGAAATAACCCCACATGTTTCTTTGTTACATGAGAGAGATTCCAAGTCCTAGTTGAGTCTTCCGGCCGATTGCTGGAAAACAAGGCGAAGTTTTTTATAAGAAAGCTATGTACAAACCTAGTCAACACGTTGATTGATCTTTATATCTGTATATTTTGATATTTGATACGTTGAATCACTTTAAAATGACTACTTCAGTGTTTTTTTTTATTATTATTATTATTATTTTCTTATAATATTGATACTATTATTATTGATACATATTTGCAAAGTATTTTCATTTTAATATAAGTTTAGAGATGGCAACAACACGTTCCGTTAACATCACACTCGTGCCATTTATGGCTTGCTTGGTGTATTATTTATGAATAAGGTTAGGATAAATTTTATGCTTGAGTACAAAGGAAGCCGGTTAGGAAAGACTTAATCGTGGCAAGTTTATTTTGTGCATTCATTTACATTCTGAACAACCAGTTGTTTGTGTGTTTCCCTAACTGTGATTGAAAATTTGCCGGTTTTACTAGGTGGCTGTAGGGCTACACTGATTTTCTTGCTGGGCAGTCGTTAGACACACACTGTTAAACTTTAAGAAGAAATTATGTTTCGTGATGTCCAGTCATATGTTACCCTTTCAACAAATATTCATAAGAGAACTGTACTGCTTATTTATGCCTGCAGAATCTGTTGAGAGAGAGAGAGAGAGAGGGAGAGGTTCTCTTAAAGCTTCTGCAATCTCACTAACCTTGCATCGACGATTAGGTCCATAGATTGGATGCAGGTCGAAAATACCTTCGAGGTTCGAAGTCAGTCATGTGAGGCTTATGGTCCCTTGTTCTTGAATTTTTCACTTTTACTCGATTAATAGTGACACACTTACTTATTCTGACCTGCATAGCTCTGAGATCAGATTCCCCAATAGTTTATTGCCAGAAAATCTCTTAGTTTCGTCTATATTTGTACGAAATATAGAAAAAAAAAAAAAAATACTTATTCCAATAGATGTCTGTTCACTTACGACATGTCTACCAGAGCATGTCCACATGTGTGTTCCTGTTACAGAAAAGGAATGTTTGGTTTGGTATGAGTTGATTAGCTTCTAATTAAGCACACTTGAATGGTTCTCTATTTAATCATAATGAGAGTAAGCCAATGCTGAGTAAGCCAATAATGTGCAGTTTTGTTCTAATCATGTCTGTAGGTTGGTTATACGGCTTTCTTCACTCGTAAGCAGATAAATGGCAAATTGTCTTCGCTTGTGACAGGTTTCAACATTATCACTTCAGTTCGTTTGCGTTGTTGCAAATCAAATATGGCTGCACCACTGTCCGTTTGCCTCCCGGAAGAACAGTGTGCGGAGCTGATGTCCATAGTAGACCAACGTGAGGGACGAGCCACTGCTGATAACATTGAAAGAGTCCGTGGACTGATTCTGAATAACTACGAGTGACTATTGATGAAGCGGCAAACTAGGTGCACATTATTCATAGTTCTGACTTAACATTCATAAATTCTGAGAGATGGGTCCCTAAACAACTCACTGAAGAGCACAAGCGCAATCGTGTGGTACAATCTGTCAACACCTATTGGACCGTCATGCTGACGAAGGTAAACTTTTTTGAAACTATTTATCACTGGAGGTGAAACATAGATCCAACTCTTCGAGACAGAGAACAAATGCCAGAATAGAAACACCCCGAATCTCCACTCAAAAATAAACTCATGCTCACACTTTCTTTTGGGACTCACAAGGGCCAATTTTGCTGTGGTGAAACATTGCCTCCATATTGTACTGAACGTCTTCTATTAACTTAAGTTCTTGGTATGCCTTCAAATAAATAAATAAATAAATAAATAAATAAATAAATAAAAAGCAGATTACGGAACGCTGTTCTGTTGTGATGCAAACGGATAGTGCCGCAAGCATATTTACTTCATAACAGCGCAAAGCGAACTGAAGTGGTAACGCTGAGATTTGCCACAAGCGAAGATAATGGTCCCATCTAGCGGAGAAAACCGCATAGCCAACTTACAGACGATTAGAACAAGTGCGCATTGACTTACCTTTGCAATTGAAAATTGAGACATCAGGGGAAAATATGTAGGTACAAGCATAAAATGATTGTGCTATCCTTGATTGAAACTAGGTTTAGTATATGGCAGATTGGTATTGATATGCATCTGAAGCTGTGATTATTGGAACCAAGCATATAAGTATATTGAAATGTATTTTATTTAAAAATGCATGAAAATTACATAAACAATTGTACTGTATATAATCCAAAATGTAAAAGATACTTGCATGTAGTATCCACTATCGTTTACACGTAAAAATATTTGATAAAGTATGCTGGGGTAATCCATAGAAATTCTAACTTACTGTCCACAAGTTGAAAACCTGGAACATGAAAACTAATATGTGAATAATAGTTGTTTTCAGTCGAGCAGTGATTTAGTTTAGTCTCTTTTTTAAAACAAATGATCATTTCATCGTATATTCTCGGGAGAAGAAATCCAGCCCGAAAGCAAATAAAATTATACTATGAATGTCATGTTAGAGAGATCATCTGAAATATAACTATATATTTAATAAAAGAAATTTGTATAGAGTAGACAGTAACTACGTGTACGTATAATTCCAAAATTTCAGAGCAGTAAAATTATAGTAAACAAGTTGTAACACACATACCATAAAATGCATAATGCACTTATTACATTATAAGTATATAAATTGTGTGTGTGTGTGTGTATGTGAATGAATGTATGTAAAAATTATCTGGCCTGTTAAGTTGTGTTTAATAAATCCATGAATTCATAATGTTATCTCGTGAGTAACTGATTTTATCTAGTTTCGAAATCAGTTATTTTTCTGTCATTTCCAAGTAGTCTGATAAGAACTATAAAAGTAGATATTGAATAAGGGTGACGTTAGCATTTAAGTAAGAGTATAATAAACACACACACACACACAAATATTCCATCAAGTTGTTACATATGAAATATCAGATTTCGGGGTGATGTAAGTTGGATATTTTCAGATGCCATCAGATGGTGCTCGAGTTAGGAGCAAGTGAGATAGCGGATCGTCTGCTAGCACTACCAGAGAGAACTTGACATACTATTACCACATAAGGAGCTATGGGAAGGGAAAGCTCTAGCTCGTAGATTTACGTATATAAATACCGAAGGAACAAAGATCAAATCGCTAATAATATTTAGACCACGTCTCCACCGTGTGTTTTTTTTCAAGTTGTTGTTGAGAACATTACAGAAGCTGCATTACATCTATTACGTAGCTATAAGTAGTGTGATTATTTTTAGCTAGGCTTCAAGTGTTCAATCAAGAAACGTGGTTACAAGAATGGTATCTATAGTGAACAGTTCAAGTACATTGTTGCATGTCGATCTTCTGATATATTGTATATGCATTTGCACCACAGAAATGTTCTTTTTATATGTATAAACTTAAATGATTGTTCCTCAAGTACATGTAAGTTTTGAAATAGAAGCACTGGAACATTCATGAGGGCTAAGGAGATTTAAGTTCCCTATGTACTGAAAGAATTATTTCAGTTTTAATGCTATTTTTAATTATTATAATGATTGGGAAATGAAATGAAGATATCTTCTCCAAGTGCATGTTTATTCGTTTATTGATGTGTAGCATATATTTTCAACACCAAGGCTACATAGGGTTGCCTACTGGCCGGTTTTTCACCGGCCTGGCCTGAAATATTGCTGTTATTTTCATTAAAATCGGTGAGGGTACAAACTTTTTACTAGTCCCTTTATGACCGGTTTTTTAAAATTTGTATCTAGTTCGAAGCAATTTCATTTAGTTCGAAGTATAGATTTAAAAAGTAACTTTCGTTCTGTAAATCCAAAATTGTCACCTTTCACCATCTATCAACGATTACTATATTTTGTTCATCTGTTTAGATAATTTTAAAGAGATGTCAGGGACTATCAGGGAAAATTTGAAATTTACTTGTAAGGAATTTTATACATTTATTGAGAGTGGAAAAGGACTTCTTAAAGCAATTTCTTGTAGTTGAAATATAAGTTTAAAGAATACATCTTCATTTTCCAAATCCAAAATTGTCATATAAAGATTAATATACTTTTGTTAATCTATTTCGACAATTTTAAAGAAGTGGCAGTTACTGGTAAGTGTACTAAAATCATCAATGCCTATTTCAATTTCCCATTTATAGCACGATGTATCTATTAAGCTTATTAGTGAATGTACTAAGGATATGCAGAATACAGGTGCTAATGCAATTTTGTTCAGGATAGTACTTTTCCTTCCCATGGATGGATTCGAACAGAGATACTTCACACTTAGACCTCTATCATAGGGAATTTTGAGGGAGTGCCGGTTTGTTATTTTCCAGACTTGGCAACCCTAAGGTTACATGAGATGTGAGGTACCCGAACCATCGCAATGCGTTGAAATTTTTCAAGGCTATCCGACCGGAAATCGCAGAGGTGCGCGCGCTAGCCACTAGACCAGCGGGAAGGCCTCCAAATTTATATCTTGTGTGTTCGTAATTTTTTATTCCTGTGCCCGTATCTTTAAAAGATACGTGTGAACAGGGCCGAACTCAGAGAGGTTTACGGAACCTCTTCCCAAAATTTTCCCTTCTCTACATGAGTCCTTCCCAATTGATGGCCCGCGGACCTCTCGAGATCCGTGGAACAAATTTTGGGGGTCCGTGCAATTATTTATATTTTACAATTTATAAAGATGTAAATAATGCTATGGATCCTTGTATGTTGTATGCTTATAACATAAATAAAGGTTTGTAATTTAATTGTTAATCATGCTTTCTACCTCTCAACTACTACTATTAGGCACATACCAGAATTTAAGGATGTGGCGTACGTACCTTACTTTAAAAATATAAAAAAAGGACTAGACACACATACACACACTAGTTTCAATTTTGTTTTTTCCCGTTAAAAATAAGTTCAGTCTTTTAGATTCGTGAGAAATCTTCTATTAAAAGGTTTTTCTTTTTCTTTCTTTCTTTCTTTCACTTCATTTCATGTGAATACAGCGTGAATCAGGCACGAATAATGTTCATGTTGGATGAGATTAGTTTTGAGTTATGATCGGACCGACCACTTAAACCAAACTTCAGCTTAGTTGTATCACTCTTATCCTTTATTATCCGTACTCCTCTGGTCCCTCCTCCTGTTGAGATTCGATTTCAAATTTATTATTATTACATTAAATGTCTCGAGTGAATCTGTTTAGCCTTTAAAAAAAGTTGCTAGAATTGTACAATCTTACGTATTCTAAGTTCAAAGAAAGCTTGTTATTGTGCATTTATAGTTTGTCGTGCTTGATGTATTGTTTTGTTAGGTGGTGTATTCGCATTACTTCATAAAAGATAGGAAAAGATAGGTAGTTAGTTATGCCTGTAACTTAAAAAAGGGAAAGTTTGGTAGGTTTAGCGGAGTAATATTAACAGTTATTTTTTAAATTAAAGTTTTTCTTCTATTATTATTATTATTATTATTATTATTATTATTATGTCATTTGTTTTTATTCTTCTAATATAGGAGACATATTGTTTCTTAACAGAAGTTCGTAATTTATGAAAAAATATACGGGCAAGAATAGTTCGTACAAACTGTTCCAACCTACTGTAGATTTTATAGATTCATGTTCTATTATAAGTACTGTACTTAAATTCGGGAGTAATAAATCTTCTTTAATTGGATCGGGAATATTGGAACTTCATTACCCTAAAAATGAGATTAGGATGCTCTTTCAAGATAATACTCGTAAGCAAATTATACAGGGTGCCCCACATAAAGCCGATACGACTCTGTCTACCTACCTTTCACACAAAAGACATTTGATATTCGGTTATAGAAAATGCGTTCGGTTTATGTCGGACGCGTATTCTTCATTACATTTCAACGGATCCTTTATTTTCTCCATTTCTTTTATAGATCTTGAATTCTACTAGTTGTGGGAAGTTTGATACCAAGGTATTTTGCCACAAACATTTTTGTAGTCTCTTCAATGGAGCAGATTTTTGTGTGAAATTCCACAGTATCAGTTCAGCGTTCAATTGCTAATTGCATCATATCTCCACGACGATATCTTTTAAACCGTCGAACTCAACAATTACGTTTCCCTAGAAGTAATACAATATTTCAGTTAGCCAATTATATGAGCCTGACAAGCATTGAGAACAGCAACAATTATTTATGAACGACAGAATGGAAGTGAGGCGTATCAGTTTTAAGTGGGACACCCGATATAAAGAAGCCCAAGTTATGAAAAGCAAAATTAAATATATATATATATATATATATATATATAGATATAGATATAGATATATAGATAGATAGATAGATAGATAGAGATATAGATAAATAGATAGATAGATAGATATTCATATAATTTCAATATATAAAAAAGTTATATTTAATAGCCTTTAATAATATAGTTACTACAAAATAATATACTAGAACTGGATTAAAGAAAGTCCCTTTTTAAAAAGCTATTCTGTTGTTTCTCACTGCTAAAATCCCTGAAAACAATCAACCAAAAGAGCATAAATATATTTAGTAAGTATGAGTTGAATGTTGTTTTATTGAAACACTAATGTTTGTATGTATCATAAAGTGGTTTTATATACAAGTACTGCACTTTACGGAAATTGTACAAAGGAGATAATGTTTTCGTTCATGATTGATTGGGGAATTGGGGAACCTGATGTAAACATTTTTTTAACTAAGTCTTTTCTTCATATAGTTCATATTGCATGCTGTTTTGTGTAAACTTAGAATATCAGAGATATTCTCAGAAAACTTGTAGATAGCTTGTAGTACGTAGTTTGTCTACAATTATTGTTGGTGTTACTGCTTTTTGTGGAGTGTTTAGTTAGTTTGAAGTATGGCTATATACTTTTTTCGTGTTTATTGAAGTTATATTTTTTTTCAGAACCTAGGCTATGTGAAACGTGGACCTACAGTTTAAGATGGAATCCGAACTAGCGTAATGTGTTAAATGCTTTCTACCGGAATCGAACCTGGGACCTCGTGCATCAGACTATATAGTTGATTTCATGGTGTGCTGGCACAATTAATTTGCCGGGAAGAGGATAATGACTTTTGAAAGACAAGTGCCTTGAGTGACGACATTACTTAACACTTTTTTAATTGTTTCATTACATTTCCTTGAGCAAGCATTAATGGAAATTTGTCCATTGCTGTTTAGAACATGACCACGGAAGTAGCTTTAAATTCCTTTCTGAAGTGCTTATCAATTTTTTCTCAATCCATAGGCAAGATTTCGTGAAGATTGGAAAGATATTGAGGATGACTATTAGAGCAAGCGAACAGTCAATGAGAATATCTAAAGGGTTCAGCAACTGCTAATTGAAAATTGTATGTCAGTTAAGATAATAGCAAAATACTTGTATATTGTCAAAGATACGGTACGGACGATAAATGATTGAAAATTTGAATAAGAGGAATAAGATTGAGCGCTAGCAATGTTTTGATAGATGAACAAAAGAAAGAAAAAGTTTCACATTGCTTAACAGTAGCCTATGCTTCATGAGAAGAAAAAAATGACAATGAATCCGTGTTTGTATCCATGACCATGCCACAAAACAACAGTAACTGGCTAAGATTGGCAAAAATTCTCCACAGCCAAAAAAAACTTGTTGTTAGAAGTCCTGTGTTAAACTGTGTGTTTGCGTGTGAGAGAAACTGTGAAAGTGCTTTGCACACAGAATTTGTCCTATGAGGCAAGACATTAATCTATAATATATATATAATTGAAAATCTCTATGTTTGTGACTCTAAATCTCCTGAACCACTCGACCGATCTTGATCTAATTTTCAACATAGATGAGGTTCAGGCCTGGGATCGTTTTTATGATTTAAATTTGATGGAGCAACGTAGGGGAGGAGAAGGAGGGGAAGATGTATAAAAATCAATTTATATAAAACTGAAAGTGACTATTTTTGTTACTTAATAACTCTTGAACTATCGGACCGATCTCAAATTTTCAAGATACATGAGGGTCGAGATTTGAGTATATTTCACTTTGACGAGCCAACGAAGGGAGGGGAGGAGCAAAATATATATATATAGTGTATGTATGTAAAAATAATTAAAATAAAATGACTGCCTTTGTGACTTCAACACTCTTGAACCACCCGGCAGATCCCAATCAAATTTTCAACATACATGAGTTTAGAGGCAAGGATTACTTTAGGCTATTCACTTTGACGATACAACGTAGGGGAGGGGGAGAGAAGTTTAAAAATGATCAAAACTGACTGACATTAGTGTTGAATGCATAGTTTTCGGGGTCGATGAGAGAAGCAGTGACATTTCTGATGCTGTTTCAATCCAAGTTCAGCCCTGATTGTTGGTGAGGGAAATAAATATTTAAAACGATCGAAAATGACTAATATTAGTGTCGAATCCATGGTTTTAGGAGTAGCTGAGATTAACAGTGACAACTCTGATGCGTGTGCCGCAGCACGGAGGAGGGGGAGCTATATATAATGGAAAGTGACCAATGTTAGTGTCTAATCCATAGTTTTCGGGATCATTCAGATGAAGTGACATTTCCGATCCGGTTTAAATTCAAAATCAGCCCCGCCACTTGGGGGAGGGGGAGATAATAAAATGATCGAAAATACTAATATTACTGTCGAATTCATCGTTTTCGGGGTCGCCGAGATGATCAATGATCTTTCTGATACCGTTAAAAACGAAAACAACATATTTCATGGGTACTAAACGGAGTTGTGCATTTAAATTTTCATTTCAACTCAACGAAGCGGGTAATATATAAGCTAGTAATCTATATTTTCAGAAACTTGAATTCATTCAGATCACGTGGTGTGATTTCTCTTCGTAAATCAGTACACATTATATCGTAATGCATATAAAATCTATTTGATTTTGATTCAATTTCTATAAAATACTGATATTCTCTTTCGTTATTAATTATTGTGTATCCTGTTGTTTTAGATGATTACACATTGGCGATATGCCCAGGTATTGGAAACACTAGTGAGAGTGTGTACATTAGAACCTTCGTGCACTACGCTCAGTGTCATGGCTATCGTTGTGCTGTGATCAACCATGTAGGTGCTCTTATGAGTGTCAAAGTTACAGCTCCCAGGATATTTCAATATGGTAAGTATACCTCATTTTTTTCTTTCATAATAAGCATGAAAATCTTTGTTTTAAGTGTGACAGTTTATGTAGAGTTTTGTTTCTTCAGATTTTTAAAAGGAAGATCCAAATATTAGGTTCAGTTGGGAATAGTATGTAAATTAGCTCTGATTCTACCATTCAAATACACTATTGATTTAATTAAATATTATGACTAACATTACAGTGCCAGTTTATTTATTTCAGCAAAAATATTTTTGAAGACCGTTGTTGCTTTCATCCTCAATGGCTAACGATGATTATGGACCCATAGATATGTGAGTTTAGTGTAGCTATTCGTAATTTTTCGTACTTGAATCAACTAATGATGAAAACAGCAGCAAGCTTCAAAAATGTTTCCACTGCAATACATACATTAGCACCGTAAGGTTAGTCATAACATTTAGTAAAGAAGTGTGTGCCAGGCTTCTTTTGTATTTCATTGTATTAATATTACTTACATCTCATATCCTTATGTTGTTTCGTTGCAAGTTTTATCTATTGTATGATTCAGAGTCCTTTCTTTATGTAGTTCTAAACATCTTGTTTGCTAAGTACTTGAAATTTTACGGATGTAATTACTCTCATGGCTTGCTTGTAATTACTCTCATGGCATTACTTGAAAACCTGATTTTTCTTTCTTTATTTAATAGACTCATGATTAAATTATTTCGTTTTCTCTCAACTTTAAAATGCCAAAGTGTGTGGAATAATTTCCGAACACCTAAGAACCTATTAGCTGTACTGGTTCGAAATAGAGTTCTCAATGTCCACCCTTCGGCTTTGTACGCCAAAACAAAGCTACTAGGAAGACGGATTTAGTTTCCTTTAATCTAGCGATCATATCTTTTCTTTTATTATGCCTTTTTTACATGTACGTTCTATGGTTGTAAATTACACGCATTTTCTTCAGTGTTCACTGCTGAGCTAGCTGGTTGCGATTTTACAAACTTTTCGTTGTCTCTGCACGTCATATACATAGGACCTTAATTTGTTATAACATGCATAGTGCTCTGAGTAGTCTCCTTGATGTGCAAAGTAAACACCCCTTCGTCCAAGCACATCCTTCTATCATATCATAGATTATTAACACAGAGACGTGAGGTACAGCCCTGTTGAGTTCTGAGCCATGTTGGCATAGCAGGTAGTGAAGAAGTAGACCGTGCAAATGGAGCAGGAGAGCTCTCTCCGTACCTAGCACAAACCTGCGTCTGCTATTTACTGCTCAGCTCTATCGGCGCTGGCAGCTTTAATTACACAGAGCTGTCAATAATAAATAACATGTACTGAAACCCGACCCCTTGATGTCTAGATCACCAGCTCAAGATCTCGACGGCAGGAGCGAATTCTAACTCGACTTCGCATCGGACATTCAAACTTAGGTCATGGATTTCTGCTTTGTGGTAATGATCCACCATTGTGTGCGTTCTATTGGAGTTAACAAAGTACTCAACATCTGCTTATGGATCGATCTCACCACGCTAGTAGCTCCAATAGCCAGGAGTAAGTCCGCACTGACTTTGCCTTACCAGCAGACTTACCAACAGTGCTCGGACATGACTACCACACGATCTCGCAAGCTCTTACGGCTCTCCGTCACCTTCATATTCTAACTGCACTGTGATTGTCCTAGTGGTTATATTTAACTTATTTCTAACTCCCTTTTGTGTGTTTGTTTTCTGCTGTCACTTAATGAATGCATTCTTCGCTTCAAGTGACAACCCCGACATGTATTTGACTTTCGTTTTATCTTCGCACTAACTAGAGCCTTTCTGTGGCCGTGTTTTTTTGTCACTGTTTGAATGTTTGCTATGTAATTTTGACATTTGTGGCAGGCTTATTACTAACTTTTCAACATTGACGGTTGCAAAATGTCCTTTAGAGTAGCTTTACCCAATCCCTATATCTTCTTTATTTCCCCTCAAATGTCCTTTTTAGATAGAGTAAGGGGTCCTCGATTCTCTATTTTCAATCGTAATTTGAAATTCATGGGCAGAATTCTGTAAATAATGGATACTTATGATTGTAACAGGGATGACATGCAAGATTCAGAATATTCCTGTCAAGTTTAGATACTGAGATTTGATTTGTCTTCCTTAAAAATTCTCTTGATCAGCACTGCCTGGAGAAAGAAGTGGTTTTGTGTGCAGTGTCAATCCGAAACAGAAGAAAATAAAAGGTACCGAAATTCTAGCATTATTTTGCAAACTGCATGGCAGCTGCTACTACCCCCCCCCCCTTCCCAATATATATATATATATATATATAAGAAACAGAAGATGTATATTTTGGTTATTGAGTTGATTTTACTGAGAACGAAAACAATTTTATTGTTATTAGTGAGACCAATACATTTCAGGGTTGAGTTGCTTGTTGTTCTACTTTTCAACCAGTAATTTTATTTTGCTGACC
This sequence comes from Thermobia domestica, assembly GCF_964235325.1. NCBI lineage: Eukaryota > Metazoa > Arthropoda > Insecta > Zygentoma > Lepismatidae > Thermobia > Thermobia domestica. The sequence continues at coordinate 120,423,906 of NC_137466.1, forward strand.
TCATAAATAATTTTGATAATTGTTCTTCTAATTACACATTTACAAGAAATATTGTTTCTTCTTTCAGGAAACACAGATGATTTTAGCGAAATGCTGAATAATATTGTGGAAAAATACCCATCAACAAGAATAATATCTATAGGCTTTAGTATGGGTGGCAATATAGTCACGAAATATATGGGGGAAAACAGAGTTCGACCTCCAAATATCATTGGTGGAGTTTCTATATGTCAGGGATATGATGCAATTGAGTAAGTTATTTCCCTTTTTTTCTTTTTTTTTTCTTTTTTTACTTGGATTTTGGTAGAATATATATATATATATATATATATATATATATATATATATATATATATATATATATACTGTATTGAAAATCAAACAATAATACCGAATAAAACAACTTGCTTTTCTGTCAATAAATACTGTTTCAGAACAAAATCGCCATGTACCTTTAATTCAAAAGCCTTGGATAATTGTGTCTGGCTAGAACTGTAGAAGAATTGCCATAAATTGTTATTGACGATAAATTGTCAAAAAAAAGGTCGCGTTTTCCCTGATAAATGTTTTCTTTGTATATTATTATATCTATAAAAATTTCTTATCGGAAAATAATTTGATTGTGTTTTTATAGAGGAATTAAACAGTTATATTGCAAAACGTAAAGCATTTTAAAAAAATGGATGAAATTACATTATTATATAAATTTTTAATCATTCTTTTCAAAATTCGAGATTTCATAATATCGTACCTTCGACGTGTTGATTGCTCTAATAGGAGTAGTTATTTTGCTAATTTCGAGTCACATTGTAAAGGGTGTAACTATAAAATACAAGAACACAACTGAAACCCCAGTGCACACTTTTAAGCTTTATGCTGATCCCTGGAGCTCATATAATATGCGTGGAGCAGTTCCAAAAACTGTTTAGATTTTTTTTTAACACTTCCATGATAAAAATAAGAATAACAAATTAAATCATCAAAGAAATAAAAAAAAGTAATAAACTGACTGGAAAAGAACTCATTTCGTGTTAATGGGTTGTAATATTAATGTTATAAGAGTTAACGATTTTCATGAAACTGGGTGAATCAACATATTCAAGAGTGTTTAAAAAAAAAATGTTTAGCTAAATCTCGACTTGCTTAGGAATTAATTGTAAGGGACGGCGGGAATCTTACCAAAAAGAAGAAAAATACTTGAGAGACACAACGTGCGTAGATAATAAATTATTCTGGCTTACAGTCAGTGAAGATTTGATTCTTATTGCTGATTTATTTCCTTCATTATACTTTATTATTTAAGGTTTAGATTAATGTAAAATACGAGAACTGAAATAATAATATATATATATCGAGTGTTCTAAAAATGGCGCCCACGGACCACAGATTACTATTTTACAGGCCAAAATAAAGTGAAAATGTTAATGATGGTATGCCATCCGGGACCTCCTTCAGCCACTATGGGGAATCAGAATTTCACAATGTGGCAACGTCGCAGATTAATTTGGAGCCATTATCATGACTCTACGAATACAATAAGCAGTTGAATTGATTGCTACACTAATAAGTGATGCTAGTGTGAATTCAATACCGACTTTAGCTACCATTTGGAAAGAATCGAAATAACTATTTGATAGATTGGTAGATTTAATCTGTGGTTCTTTATTTACAACGTTGCCACATAATGCAATTTGTGTCCAGATGAGGAACTGAAAGGTAGATATATATAATAGTCTTGACCCGAATGCGATATATAGACCAGCAAAAAGTGTTTTTCAACCGAGAAAGCAGAAAAATCGAAGCTCTTTTTAAGTACTTATTTTTCTCTTCACTTAAATAAAAACACTATATTGGAAGAAAGTATTGCAGATAGTTAATAATTGGATGAAATTATTGGTATCGTACATCATACTCTGGTTCGAAAAGTACTAACTCTATTACAGTAATTCAGTACATAGATGAATTAAGAGGTGAAATATTGCAGTTTCTAAGTAATGTTACAATAATTTAAAATTGAAGGCCACACAGTACAAATAGAAGTACAAAAATATCAAACATATATAATATTTGATCCTCATTGTTTGGAATTTATCGCAATTTAATAATGTAAAACGAAATTCACTTGTTTCTTATCCGAACAGAATATTCTGTAATTTCAGTTTCAAGCTTCCCCATCTAACTTCACATATTTCCACTAAATTTAAATTATTCTGCTTCCTCTCTTCGTAATACTCTACTTTCCGCGATAACATTACACGAGTTAAATACTTTATATAATTGTTGAATGTATGTATTTTATTCTTTGTAATTTGTTATTAATTATTTGTCAATTCTGTGCTAACAATTTGTCATTGATTTTATGTTAATAACTTACTATAATGTTTAAATAATTCAATATTAATTTGAGGCATTGGCGAGCAGAACTTAATTCTTCATCTTAAATATTTTGATTCCTGGAAGAAGAACGGGGGAAAAAAGTAAATAAAAAAAACTTTCCAGTGTATGGAAACTGATTTTACTTCAATAGATTATAGAAAAATGCTAATTGTGTTAATTATTAAGCAATGTAATTGAATATTCTGAAAGTTAGATACAAATAATTTTGATGTGAAGTAGAACTGCAATAGTTGTTTATCGTAATTGTAATGTAAGATGCTCTTTGAAATTATGGAGCTCTAACCAGTGAATCAGTGCTGGATTCTCGTTAACAAAATCCGATGTCTTCGTACGTAATTTAAATTTTAAATTGTATTGAAGCTTTGTCAAAATCTTAAGTAAATATTGACCTGTTATCTGTCGCAAAATCAGCAGGTGGCCTTGCATGCATTATCAACTTTTCCTATATGGCTATATGGTTAGCGTACTCGAAGGAAGTTCATGTGGTTCGGATCCCATGTTAAGTTGTAAAACCAAGTCTCACATAGCCTCAGTGCTAAATGAGACGTTAAACTCCAAACAAACCAATAAATAAATAAATAAATAAATAAAAATACTTTTTAAAAATGGTAGCTCTCTGAGTGATCTTTAATAAATAAGTTTATATTTATAAATTTATATAACCTTTCCTTTCTTTCAAAGGGGCACACGTTTGTTGCTAAACTGGCAGAATTTCCGAAGATTCTATTTCTATGTGATAACGGAGTGTATGAAGTCCATTATATTGAAACATCGATACGCTTTGCTATCTGAAGACGTTAAGAGACGCTTTTCACTAAATGAAAGGGATATAATTGCAGCTGCGACGTTACCTGAATTGGATGAAGCTTATACAAGGTAAATGTATAGTCCCTAACCAACTTTGTAAAAGAAAGGTAATAAATATATTTGGTACGCATCTTAGTGGTAAGTAAAGCCCGGAATTAATGGTGAAATAAAAGCCCGAAAATGGCTGGCAAAATCGCAAAATAAACACCCAAAAGTGTCAGGTAAAATGGCAAAATAAAATAAACAAGCAATCACGAACTTTGGGGGGTGGGGGTGGAAATAGGTACTAACATATGTAAAAGCTATAATAGGCTATAATTCGTTTACTAATCGAATAAAATGTTTCTTTTGCACTTTGTACTTACCACTTAAAATTCTGGAAACTTGCACAACCCGTGAAGGGACGACATCAAACAATTCATTCGCCATTCTTCAGTAGTAACAATGAAACAATAACTTAAAAACACTATCACATTTTATTCACACGCGGTTACATTAGCACAAACATTCAAAGCACAAGAAATACTAAAGTGAAGTCATTTTACACTACACTAGCAGTTTATTTTCATTTACGAAAGGTTTTTTGTATTTTTGTTCTCTGAAATTATTAACATCTTTTCAAGATTTTCAAAGGAAAGACTTTGTCTCCTGTCAGAAAGAATTCGCTTTAGATGTGAAATGATCTTTCCACATCTACAGATGTCACTGGAGCATACTTTAAACATATAATTTGGGAAGGATCCTTGTCACTATCAACAGTAGTATCAGCATCACCTTTCATAACACTAGCGATGTCCTTCAATTTTCGCAAATATGGATTAGCGCTTACAACACGATCACACTTACACCGAATGTACTCGCCCTTGTCACCAGGTACAACACTCAGATCGTTGAGAGTATCATTAAAGATTTTCAGAGAACTAGCGAGAGTCTGTTCTTTTTTCAAACTTGGGAATAGCATCTGGTAACTTTGCAAAATGTATTGCAATGAAGACTAAATCCTTTTTCAAGGAATTCTTCTTAAGCAAACTTTGAGCACCCTTAATTAAAGATGCATCATCCTCATCAAAAGTATCAATGATTCTTTTGATGGGTTCAAAGTTGTTAGCATAATAGAGAACAGCTGTAATCCATGTACCCCATCTCTTAAGACAGGCTGTGGTGGAAGCGGAAGTTCAGGGGCTAATTCGCGAAACGCACTTGTTCGCGAGGGAGCTTTCAGAAATACCTTTTTCACATTTGACACAAGATGGTCACCGTCAGGAAAATGGGAACGAACTTCCTCTGCAATTCTATGTAGCGCGTGTGCCAGACAGGTGACATGCAGCATACGTGAGAATAGAACCTTAAGGGCTTTTGCTGCACTTTTCGTGTATGCAGCTCCGTCTGTGACAAAAAGAAGGACCTTATCGTATTTTACACGTTCTGGCCTCAGAATACTCAGTGATTTTGTAAAAACCTGTGCAAGTGCCGTGCCATTTACTTTTTCTAGAACTGATGCAATCAAATATGTTTGTGTGCCTTCTTCCCCTCCCAAAGTTCCAATTACAACGCTGACAACGGAACGTCCTAGAATATCGCATGTTTCATCAATTGAAATCCATATATTTTTGTCAGCAACACTTTTACGGGTATCGTCAATAGTTCTGCTGTACGCACTATCAATGTAAGTCTTTCTCAAAGATGATTCACTTGGAACTTTTTGTTTTGTGTATTTCTCGAGAAAGTTTCTAAAGGAAACATTTTCTAACTTCTATAAAGGAATGTTCGCGTTAATTAGAACTTCACACAGATCATTTGCAAAACTGTTAGTACGCAAAGCGGGATTCATGACTATTCCAAGATTTTGAACCTTTTCACCAGCTGATTTGCGTGTCCTTGCAGAATTCTGTTTTGCAGTGCTTATATGATGTGTTACAAAATGACACTTTTCAGCGGAAACCACAGTTTCACATAACTTACAAAACAGTACAGAACCGTCTGTTGAAAACAATACGCCCGAACTCACTCACAAATTTTTCCAACTTCTTAGATTAACTTTCGGCATCTTGAAATACTGAAACGCACATAAATACCAGTTCTGTATCACGCACGCCTAAGATTCACAATAACTGCCCACCTGGCTACTTCTTGAAAATAAGCATCTTCGTTTGTCATTCCAGGAACCGAACACTGCTTCAAAATTCCAAGAACTGAATACGCACTAGCATCCCCACCCCTCCACTTGTCACATTCCAACGGAAATAGACCAGTTATTATCAGACACCGAGGCCAGATAAGAGCGACTCAGATCTGTGGTATGCTGTCATTTATGAGTAAATAAAGAGTAGTGGAAGAGAGAACCTGTGACAGTGGCTTCTAAATTGTGAAATTACACTTTTCCTGAAAATATGAAAATTGCAATAATGACACTTACGGCATTTTGCCATTAATTCCGGGCTTTGGTGATAAGTAGAGATGCAAAAAAGCCGGCTTTTTTGAATCGATGGTTTTTTTCACATAAAAAGCCGGCTTTTTTGGGAAAAAAACGAGAATTTTGGAAATTTTGGCTTTTTTAATTTTCATGATTTTTCTATCTAAATAGCTTTCTTATAGTATATTCTATAGTTAGATAAGAATTCCATGACCTAAATGCGATATTTCGCTCTGAAATTCACCATCAAGATGGATGGAGCACATGTTTTACGAATTAAAGCTAACGAATTAGTATTTGAGGGCAATGTTAGAGGCTATTCAACTTAATTTCAACTTTTGAGTTATCGACATCTTTTTTTTTTTCTCTAGATCATTTTAATTTGTCATCCGTGTTTCATTTCTAAGAGCTTAGTACTCTAGCTTCTAGCGCAAAAGTTAAACTTGCCCGTTTTTCTATTTATCCGTCAAAGCGTACGTTTTTCAATATATCCGTCAAACCATACTTCCAAATTTCTGTTATACTGTAGTTGTGAAGTGATTTAGCAATAATTTTCCGGACACAACCTTGAATACCAATTTATACAAATAATCAGAAGCGGATTTAGAAAAGTACTTTAGGAGGGGTTTTTCTGATTGTTTCGTTTTCTAAAAAACTCCTAATTTTATTTGGGAGGTGCTTGAAGTTTATGAGTACAGGCATAACTAATATTTCGTTTCGTTTATATGTTTAGCAATAATCTTCCGGATACAATCTTAAAGATCATTTTATAGTGAGAATCAGTGGCGGATTTAGAAAAGTATTTTGGGAAGGATTTTTCTTACTAATGTTTAGTTTTTCTAAACATTTGTAATTTTTATTTGACGGTAGCTTAAAGTTTATGAGTAAAGGCATAACTAATAGATATTTCGTTTGTTGCAGACATTCCGTAACTTTGGGGTACAGGCTTCAGTCCGAAAGACCGCCCCCCTAACCTTCGTAAAACTGTCACTGCTGGTAATTAGTAATAATAACGATTTAAAAACAATAAGGAAGGAAGTCGGCCAACTCACAGTACACGCACTATTTCTACTTCACAGATGGAATGAAGAAAAGCTTTGTCAGAATGGTCGAATGCTGGTTTGAATCCCGGACTTCCCGATAAAAACGCAAAAGCTAACCACTCAGTCATGTTTGTTGTGCAGTTGTATTTAGTTTAAATATATTTCGTAGTCCTTTTTTTTTTTGGTAGGGGGGGGAGTTCCGTAATGATATGTTGAACCCCTCTTGTTAAAAATTCAGAAAACTTGAGGATTGGGTAAACCGTGATGGTGGTTATATAAAACTTAACTGTAGAATTTCAAAAATATACAGTACCAAAAACTAGATGGGCAGCCTTTAAGTGTATCATATAAATCCAAGTATTTCTCTTATGTTTTATTTTAATTTTATTTTGTTTCAAAAAGAGGGTATGGAATATTTTGAAGTAAAAATACTACATACAATTTTGCTAGTTATTTGTGTATTTTTTAAAAAGAAGTGTTTACTTTTAGGGTTGGCTGGTTTACCCCAACTTTTTTTTAATAACTGGTTTAAACCAAAAAATAAATAAATAAATAAATAAATAAAAAGAACGAAAAATGCGAATTGTGTGAACTTCATGGTGAAGTTTCCAGATATCAAACCACCTGCAATAGTTTTATTTCCCTTTCACCTTTTAATCAAGGTGTCCCATGTTCAATTCTCGGTCGAACCATAACCCTTCTTTCATGCTAAACCAAGTAGCGGTTCAGATGTCAGTTTAAGCGAAAGCCTTCTCCTTGATAACCTCGGTATTTCGTAAGGTATTTCGGTTAATCCTAAACATACGAAACGAAACCAAATTGTATATTCCTACATGCCTGAATGCCTGTTGTTTTATAAAGAAGCCAAGATTGCTTAAATATATTGATAGAAATTGGCAAAATTTATCGATTGCCTACGTAGCTTCCAACATCAGTTTGGTTTGGACTTTCAATGATATCTACGCACTAAATTTGTAATTTAATACCTCAGTTTTAGCGTACTGATTATGATACGTTGACCTTTAAATTTTATATGCAAAGCAATAACAGGATTTTTCCGTTATTGTCTTACAATTCAAGTAATGATGGGATTTTCCCGATGGTTAGGGCGGGAGCTTCTCAATTTCAGAAATTTACTGACCGGACTTCTTTAAGCTTATGGGAGTTCTTCCGGCATAACCCCCCTGTTGCATAATAACACCAAGGCGAAACAAACCTATTTCTGTAAATATATAATACAAATACATAAAGCAAAGAATCTACATCAAAAAAACCTGGTTTAAACCAAAAAAGCCTGGTTTAAACAACCCCCCCAAAACGGGTTTTTGGCATTTTCAAAACAAACCATGGTTCGTGCCAACTCTGCTTACTTTTGTATATAGGAGGTTAAAAAAATCTTATTATATACATTGGTTAATCCTTTGGAATTCATAATGTAAATATGTTGAAGAAAAATCGTTTGAAATATCTTTTCGAAATTCATAGTTTATTTTCGAGGTTTTATATTATTATCAGCATCAACCACTAATGAAATGACTTTTTGTGTTATAGAGAAGCGAAACAAAGTCTGCTTTATCAATTTAAAGCAGAAATTTGAAAAAAGCCCAAAATTTCCCAAGCAAAAAAGCGAAGCAGAAAAAACCGAGTTTTTTTTCCAAAAAAGCCGGTTTTTTTCAGAGCCCTTGCATCTCTAGTGATAAGATATATAGGATTAAGCTGCAGTACGTTGACTGCATATACTTCCTTGATTAATTTTATTTATTTATTTTGAAAATTATCATGACAACATTTGCGAAATTTATTTAATGTATGTTTAACAAGGTAACTAATATAATACTGTATACTAATATAATACTTTTCTATTGCAGAAGGGTATATAATTTTAAGTCAGTGCCAGATATGTATGCGTGGAGCAGTTCCAAAAACTATTTAGATGGATTGAACACTCCCATGATATTTATTAATGCCAAAGATGATCCTATTGTGCCTGAAGTTTTGTTGGATCCAATTCGAAAGTTTGCTGGTAAGTGTTATCTACGTTGTGTTTTAGTTTTTACCAAACCATAATATGGTAATAATTTTGTTAACAAATGAATTGCTGTAACTGTTAATAGTTTACATACCCTAAAAGGTACGAAAAATAAAAGCATAGTAGGCATGAGCACTTCCTTTATATTCTTCTTATTCGTATATGACTGCATTTTTTAAATGTGATATGTTTGTAGATTGTTTTCTTAAGGACTGCATACGGGAAAACCTTAATAAAGTGCAAGATTTCAAATCATTCCTATGAGAGGGGGGAGGGGGGCTTAGTCAGTCATGCAATGACTGCACAGTCAGTAACATATTAGCTTTGTTCCTAAAGAATCGTGGTTGAATAGAGAATTTTGAGTTTTCGATAGGAACACCTAACAAATTCGGAGTTCATGCTTTTAATACAAAATATGATAGTTGTAACTGGTTATCTTTCTTCTGAGAAGTGTGCTCACTGAAAACTATCCCAGGAATAATGTTGCTGAGAATTCAAAATATAAGGAAAATCCTGTAGGCATTGAACAATGTTTCCTAAGGGGGAACAAAAGTTTTTTAATGTGGGCTGTATTTGAGAAAATGTGCCATTCTTATACATTCGTATTCCAGAAGGTTGTATATTCAAAACCGTAACAACCGAAAACCTTATGAGTATAAGCTTTTAGGTTATCTATGTATATTCAGATGTGTATATACGCCACCGTGATATAGCGGTGACTCAGTGGTAGAGCGTTCACCTCCGGTGCTTGGGGTCCCTGGTTTGATCCTAGTTCGCGCCGTGTGGACTTTGTGGTGGACAAACACCGTGCTCGTGGGTTTTCTCGGGGTTCTCCCGTTTCCTCCCACTTCCTTCATTTCACCATTTCATTCATTTCTCATCATCACTGTCTCCTTTAGCCTACCCGACATAACCGTGGGACGTAAAACTGAAAGATTTCATTTTTTTTGCCACCCTGATATACAAATCTCTCCCCTCCCCCAAAAATGTCTTTGTTCATCGCTATATACCAGTGCACGGGATGAACTATTTCGGATGCTGGAGTCCCCTTTGGCATAATGTAGCTTCAACCCTGCGTGGCATGGTATCCAATAATTCATCGATAATATCCTGGGACAGTTGATACTATTCGTCTCAGAGCGCTTCAAATAACTGTTGTTTGTTTTCAGGTCTGTGTGTTTTGTTGGCAATTTTAGTTGTTGATATATATATTTTCAAGGTATCTCCGGAATGTTCGCTGAACCCCATTTTGCCTTTTGCAGCTGGTGGCCAGCTTTACCCAATGACATAGTGTCCCATCATCGAATAATATCGTGGCGTCTCAGCATAATTCGCATATATATATATATATATATATATATATATATATATATATATATATATATATATATATATATATATATATATATATATATATATATTATATATATATATGTATGTGTTACTACGATCATCTTTCGAAATTGAACCCCACACTGTAATACTTGCGCCGCAGTATTTCACCATAGGTTAATGGAATTGTGTTGAGTCGTGGTCTGTCGATTGCTTCCACATTCATATTGTCCGAGAATTTGCAAAATCGGCTTTTATCGGAGGCGTAACATGGTTCCGAAAGAGTTGTGGTTTGTTGCACATGCTATGGCTCAATTGTGTGTCTGTGCCATTTGGGTTTTGAATGCAGAGACTTCGTTTCGGCCACGTGTCGATACATTACCTCAATATGCAAATACCGCAGGACGGTTCGAGCTAGGCTGTCAAGCTCGGCTGCGATGTTATTGGTAAATTTGGAAGGATGTGTCTGCACTTTTCAGGCCTACACGTTTCTGATGTGGCGTTGGTCTCTGTGTATTCGATCTTAGGTCTACGTATGTCTTTGCATCTCGTTTGAACTATGCTATAACCCTATTGCTAACAGTTGCTAATGATACATATAAGGCAGTGCTGGTGATCACTGCTGTCATAGTCTCTATCCGGAACTATGCGACCTCGAATAAACTCTTTATTATTTATAGCCATGTGCGCAGTCCATGATATCACTTTGTACTGCATGCTAACACCACTACCCTTGCCACACTCATTAGCCGTAAGATGTGTTCTATTTTCACAAAATCGTGTTACCTTGCAGGCGTCTACTTATGTCAGGATAGTGTGTATCAGCAGTCATGTGTTGACTGTCCTTGATGTTCTTTTTTTGACAGGAAAATATAGGCACCTAAAATATTAGACTTAATATGTAGCTTTATTTATTTATTTATTTGAATTAAATAAATAATGGGTGCAGTGACCTGAATCCTGAAAGCAATTCTATCACTTAATATTAAATCTTCAGCCGTTGTAATGTATAGCACGATGGTCATCCAGAAAAGGAACGTTTTGGTGTGAAATGCAAACCACAAATGTGTACAAATGATTTATGGTACACAAACTGCTTTCCTTATTCTAGATTTCAATATTTTCGCCACATTATTCAGGCAGTTATTATAGCATAATAGTAGTTTTTACTTACATCATTGTACTCTGTTGACACCAGTGTATTCAGCTATGTAATGACAGCGTCTTTGAGGTCATCAGTAGAATATATCGTCTAGCTTCTTTCTAAATGCCTCATGATAGTACTTTGGACAAACATTTTTCAAAGTAGGAAAGGAAGCTAACGGTAGAAATAATATTAAGTAGTTCTATGTTTTGCAATGCGCACAAAAGATTAATCTCTTTTACACACTAAAACAAGTTTTAAAAGGCAGAAAAATAAATTAGAGGGAGAAGAAGATATGAATTAAGTTCAAACCAAATAGGTATTTAAGTGTAAATTACTGAATACCATTGCAATAGTCTGAATAATACAGGGTAATCCAAAATACAGTATATACCAAACCACGTTTAGAGAATACATCTATTATCTGAATACTTACGTGGTAAAACGCTCATAGCAAATGCTTGAAATGACCGTCGTGCTGTCGTAACGCAGGTTAAAAATTGCTTTTCGCAGCAGCATGACAGGACTGATGTTAGCAAGAGAGGACAGTGTTTTTTCCCTGCTTTCTCCATATTTCTTGGTTTGTCACGATAGACCCGTGTCGTTAAAAATCCTTGCAAATAAGGTCCGCGGGCGAAAAACCGAGAGATCTTGGAGACTACAACCTCCTTGAAATTATTCCGTCTCAAATAAAAGTAGCCGAAACCTCCATAGTTGCACTCACAGTATGACAAGTTGTTCCATCCTATTGAAACGACGACTATCGTTCCTCAGGTTTCAGTAAGGCAATATACTGTTCCATCCGTCCTTTACTGTCGAATTGTTCTGTTACCACTACGGGCCATGTCTTTAACGTCTTCAGTCGGCCTAAACTTTCAACCTCCCGTATTGCCATATTGTCAGTATGCCATTTGCATATCTGCGAACAAGCTCTTCCATTCACTGCTTGAAGAATATTCTCTTACTGTGCTGGCGAAAATAATCTTTAACGAGATATTCGAAACCTTACATTAACATGTGCTGTATCTGGTGTTCTATCTACTGACCGTGGTCAGGGAACCAGTTCAGTCTTCTTCCTCCCATTTCTTTGTTATCCACCCCTTAAGTGGGTCAGTTTATTTCCAGCCAGAGAGTAGGGGGAAGCTGTCATACTGACAGATAAATCACACCGACACGTCTTATATTCGGTATCCTTGACGAGTTTTTATATCACTTGTATAAGATTTCAGCCGCTGTATATGTATGTAGTTGCACCATTATATTGTAGGTAGCACACACAAATGTCTGAATATAATACATTATATTGTAAAATCCACTTAAAAACTTTACATTTCATGTAGTTCTTAAACAATATTTTGATTTATTTTCGTTCCAGAAAATCACAGCAGAGTGGTGTACTTAGAGTTAGCTCATGGTGGCCATTTGGGATTTTATGAAGGAGGTCTGATGTACCCCAATCCAGTTACATGGTTAGATCGGACACTTGTTGAACTTATAGGTGGACTAATTTACGCCCATGCTCACACTCTGAAGGTTGATTAAGCATTAATCTGTTGCAACAGGGTAATTTTGCTTAAAAATTTGTATTTACTCGTACAATATTGAAAATTGATGGATTAACAAACGTTAGTGAGTTGCTGAGGAAATATTTCAGTAGCTTAAATTGAGACGGCGTTGAGATTCATTGGAAAAAATGACACCAAGTTGTTCCGAAATTTTATAGTTATGTAATAATTTTACATGCAGGAAGCTTGTTAAGTGTTTACAACAGAAGAATGGTTTGTCACAAGATAATCGTGTAAAAAATCTGTGGATGACGTTGTTGAATTCTGTACGTTATCTATGAAGTATGTTGTTTGATGTGCTTTTAACTATTTTGTTTTTAATGCTAGGGTCCAGTATGATTACATATACTGTGTTTGAAATGGCTGTGATCCGTTAATGTTTTCGCATAATAATTCTTGATCAGTTTTTTTAATACTTGTTGTCAAGTTTAGATTCGCCATAGGGAAACTTCGAGAGAAATGAAAATTGAAATTGTTTCGAGAAGAGCATTTTAAAATAATTCGCAAAGCGAAATGATTTCTTCATTCCACATGAGGTACTTACGTATATGTTTTTCCACCTTTTTCTTGTTTTGCATTTACGTTAGTGAATGACAATAGTCAACGTTCCTGTGTCTGGGTTAGTGAGTTTAGTTGTTCTTCGCTTTTTTTTTTTTTTTTTTTTTTTTAATTGTTATATTAAATGTACAGTCTTTGTTTGTGATTACCTATATATATATTCACAAGTTTATATATACCAAAGATGTATACTTTTTTTTTGTGAATGTTACATTCACGTAGTAAGTATAGCTTGTTAAGTTATAAGTGTATATTTATTTTCAGTGGTATATATGTGTATGTTGAAAAGATGTGATTTATTTTGTGATGTGCCTTATTTCATTGTTTTGGTAAACGAAAGTTAGATTTTTTCAGTGTAGAAATGGTGATTTTATCCTAAATTTTGAAAGCGCATGAAGCTTGCAGTATTTCGTATAATATATGAATTTAGGGAGTTCGTAAAATTGAGAAACCAGTAATCGAAATTATAAAGCTAAATGCTTTTTTATGTTTTGTGTCTGTAGTTCCCGTGTATTGAAAAAGGCTTAAAGTGTCATGATAGATTTTAATTTGGTATCTCTTCTTGGATTTTTAAAATTACTTTTAAAAACATAATTTTAATTATTACTATTGTAGAACTGGTTTCAATAATGGATGTTGTTGCTGACAAACTCAGCTCTCAACTTGCGTGAGGTTCTGAGTTGTAGAAGTTTGAGATTGCCAAAATTAGAATGATATCATAAAAACAAAATATTATTAAGATTGATGTATCTTAAATATTGTTATAAATTATGTGAAATCGCAAAGTAAAGTTTCTTTTCTACTCAGGGAAGACATAGTTTCGCTTTATACATGTAATTTAATACACGTATTAAGTGAATTTTTTTACAATATCAAACTGATTGTTCTTAATGGAGGAATTTTGTACTACAATTTTTGTGGAAAGCCGACAGTGTTAATAATAAGGTAATTTAAGTGGTGCAATTTTATATCTCTGATTTACACACAATTTCCATCCTTTTTTCTTCTTCTTATCTCTGCAACGTACTCCCGTTCCCACTAAAAGAAAAAATCGGCGTTTTTCATTACTATGTAAAACAAAGTTCTCTGGTATGTAAATATGGTTCATAATTTTTATCACGTGTGGAAGTTTTTAAAAAATGACTGCATAGCAGATTTCAGAAGAAAGGATATTTGTCGTTAATAGATATTTTCCGTTTGTTAATTGTGAATCAAGTTATATCATGATTATTGAACAAATGGAACCGTAAGACACTAAAGATAAACAAGTAAATTGTGGAAGTGCACAGAGCAGTTTTAAAAATTGATACTGTAAAAGCTGCATGAAGTCAGAGATCTGGAAGAAGAAAGAAAAAAACAATAATAATAATGGACTCGTGTTTGGAATGGATTCCAATCAGCACTAAGCCATTTAATTTGTTTCCAGAGTGTCTGAGAACAGCAAGTCTTTTTCAGAATTCCAAAAGAAGTTAATTATCATATCTTAACTTAATATTTCTCTCATTTAAATTGACAAGCATTTATTTATATCACCTTAACAGGCATTTCCTGCAAGAGAAAATATGTTGATTAAGATAACCAATTTTGTTGCGTATATAAATTGTGTATATATCGAAAAATGAACTTAGTGCTGTATGAAATCCATTTTACATAGAAAACTTCGCAATCTTAACGAAACTTAAAAATACTTCTGTGATTCGCACAAAATAATAGTAGTACGTTCCATTAAAAACATCATATTTATATTTTAGGTGCATAATTTGTCCCGTAAAGTTACAACGAACCATAATATATAATGCTTAAACATTGACATAAATGTTGACCGCTGTGCAGTGTTTTGAGAAAACGAAATTTTTAATGAGTGTGGGAAACTTAAACAAAAATGTATATTTACTTCGAATATGTCATTGGACTCTTATTGTTAAAATGTACAGTAAGCACAAAAGGAAGATACGTATCCTAAAATGTACCATCTGTTCGCTGGTATTTCATGTAACAGCATTTATCCAGGTTAGCAGATGAGAAATCAAAACTAAAGTATACGAAATCGATAATTATAATATAATATGGTAAAGTTAAGAGTGTGTAACTTCGTAGTGACACAGTTTAAAAATATCCCGCTAATAAGTAGATTAAAATTTGGACGAAACATTGCTTGTTACTAAAAATTATCTAAATATATGTATTTGAAACAAAATAGTTTATTTATTTGCATAGTATATATATAAGTTTCATATTCATGATTATACGTTGCGTTATCAACGAAATGTTTGTAATCAGTAATAGATACGTGATAATAGTTCAATGATGAAAATGTTGAGAGTAATATTCGACGAGAGAAGATATATTGAGATGCTAGTAAATAATGTAAAACTGTGGTACAATGTCAATCTCTTGGAATTACCAGTTACAAATCTTAAAATTAATTAGATTTGTTAGAGCGAAAGGTCACCTATAAGATTGTACTTGGAATAAAACAATTCGTAAAGAGAAAAGAAAACAAAGAAAAAAGTTTCTACTCCGCACTTTGTTCAAATTCTATTATGCAGATTTCATATTTTAAACTTTAGCTGAGTCCTTCATCAAAAGTTACGAAGTAAGAGATAAAACTGTTAATAGGATATTTAAAAGGATACAACAATGAAGTCTCCGCAGATTATACATGGGAACTGTCAAAATTATCCTACCTTGGCAATCACCTTCAAAGACAATGGGTGCTCCCATCAACTGGCACAGTAACGAATCGGATTTGACTCATCTTTGCAGTAACGAGCCAAAATCGATTAGCAACTAGTTTATCCATTTTAATTATCCACTCTTCCAGAAGTTGCTTCTCCAAAATATTATTCATCTTATATACACTAGTCACTTCATAGTCATACTTTTCAAATTTTTTGATAGACCTAATACAGTGAATTTTCATTTGTAGTATCCTTGATGTGTTCCTTTTAATCTAACCTAACATTTATATATATATATATATATATATATATATATATATATATATATATATATATATATATATATAATATACATGCTGCTACATATGAGCACGAGCTTCAAGTTTAACATTTTACTAGTTAAAAGTTACTTCACAAATAAGGCAGCTTCTAGAAGTGTGGAAAACTAAAGTGCATAAATCAGGTAAATTTGGATTCTGACCAACTTTATAAAAGGTGGGACGTCCTGGGTTAGGTAGTAAAGTCGAACTCAACATCGGATCTTTCTTCGCACTCAAAGGAGTGATAACAATAGCAAAGGTTTCAACAATAATGAGAACAATAACTAATTGATAGAGGAACGGAACATGTTTACCTGTATGAGAAACGTTTAAAATACATTTTTTTTTTTTTCCCTCAAAACAAGTTCACTTTGTTGAGATCACCCTTAAGTTTAATGCTAGGAACGTTTCATATAATCACCTTTAATTGAGGAGCAGCCCGCATCATGTCACTCAACTCAACTACGATTAATAATTTATGAAGCCTGTGTCGTTCTGGTCTATTAAATATCTTAATTAGCAGTTTTATTTCTTCGTAGCTAGTGATAAAAAATTCCGACATTGTTTGAAATATAAAGTTGACGTCATAGTATTTGAACGATCTTGGAAGTTTTTTAAATTTTTAAGTTAATTTTACCGTTCCAGCGCATTATAAATTTTAGAAAAAAAAATATGTATGTGCTGAAACCATACTTAGTTACATGTACAGAATCCCAAGTAACTTTTTTTAAAAAAAATCTTTACGTGATAGCAGGGCCCGCAGATAATTTTTCTGTGGGCTAGCTGGCCCTCTCTTGTGGGCGGTCCTACATAATGGAGCAGTTTGAACAAAATTTTGTGAGTTATTAGTATATGTAGTTTGCTAGAAGGCAAGACTTACTCTAATTTATGAATTCGGTCAGATTTATAGTTAATTTATTAGAATATAATATTAACAGGGAAAATTGTATTAAGACCTATTTGACTGTGTCTGTTAACTTCACGTATATAGCTTTCGTTATACATTAAGGTATAGTTATACAATGTATTAACATGAATATAACTTCATTTTAATATGAAGAAATATTATCGATAATTGTGTTCAGAAAAAGTCTATCTATTCTTCTCTTTTTGAATTTTCTGTACTGTTCGTTCATATGTATATGTGGAGTTTTTAATCAACCAAAGATAAATCTTTGTAAATTTTTACTCTTACATAAGGATTAACATATTTTATCTCCGGTTTTTAACGAAAATCCCTTGAAAGAAAAATAGGCGGCTATTGCTTTATGTAGGCTCCATATATTCATGGGATTTTGTCAGAAAGGCAAGTGTACTCCAATGTTCTACAGTTTTTATAATTGATGAATATTAGAAACATAATCAAACGATATACGAATTTACAAATGTGCATATACTATAGATAAAGCTTGCTTTAAATTGTTGACATATAGTTAGCTTTTTCAACGTCTTTTCGTTGTTCTGACAACACTCAGTAATGTGGATTATTCATTTCTAAATTTGTAACTTGTAATATGCTTTAAATTAAAACTGATAACCGTAAATATATATCTAACCAAATATTTCTTAAGTTATTTTAATCAGATTTAGGTTAAGAGTTTTATTATTATTATTATTTTATTTTAAAAAGTGTACTTCATAACGTTCGAACTAAAAGCTTGTGTTGATATAATTTTTCTGTTTTATCGAAGTTGTGAATATAGCAGTGCTATATTGAAGAATGTTTATTCATTCCAATTCTGCAGTTAAATATTCCTTCGTAACAAATTAATTAAATGATTTGTATGTCTAGTCATAGTTTTGGTTTTATTTTTTATTTTTTTTATTTTTCTCTTTCTTTCTGTTATAGATATTTATGAATCAGAATAGAATAAAAATATTTTTTTTTTTACTTGACACACAACATAAAGAGAAATTATTTCAATGAAATTTTTGAACATGCAATTTATGTATTTAAAAAAAAGCTTGGTTTTAGTTGTATATTAATTAGTACTTTTAATAAGTATCTATCGATCGTTATAATTATTTTTCATATTTGCTAATATAGTTTCTAAATTTATATAAATGAATATACTTTCACTCTAGTCTGTAGATGTTACGTATTTACTCCTGTTTGTGAAGAATCGTGAAATAGTTGGTTAGTCTCTCGAGACTAACTTCTGGTTGGACCTTGACATAATAATAATTTGTTATTGAATTATGTGGAAGTGAGTCTAACCAATTTATATATATATATATATATATATATATATATATATATATATATATAGAGAGAGAGAGAGAGAGAGAGAGAGAGAGAGAGAGAGCAGCAAGCGTAATTTATCTAAAATTTTGTCATTAACACTGTATCAGGTGTATGTAGAAGAGGGAACTTTAAGAGCTAATGTGTAAGAATCTCTAATTTTGATCTAGAAGGAAAGAAATTGTGTAAATAGTAGCAGTTGATGCTAATTTAAATATGATAAAAAACTGAAACTTGTAATTTCAACACACGTGATTTCAATGTCTGTTATCACAACAATCCAAATCCTCATTGCTACTGGAGTAAGTTACGAAATATGATTTAACATGAAGTAATTGAGTATAAATTTATTTATGATCTTAAACTTTAAATCGTGCAAAATCGCGGATTACACACAGCATATCGATTAATATCCAAAGAATATCGAAAACTAACAAAAAATATTATCACAATTTAAAAGTATTTGTGATTAAAAATCCTTAGTTTAGATTTTATTTTGATAGGCTTTCTCTTCAAATAAAAAGCCCTTTATCCTTATTTTAAAGTGACAAGTTTAAGTATACTTGTTTAAAGTGATTTTTGAAAACAACCTAAAGTGTGCCATTTAACTGTTTTTCATTGTAAATGTACGCTGAAAAATAACCTGTTGACTTGCATTGGTTATGTGGAACAAATTGCGTGGAAAGTTTCCATGTATCATCTCCCGAACAAGCTGATTTCCAGATCTGGTTACAATGATAAGTTAACTCAAAGTGGATAAGTAAAGATTTACTGCATTGTTTTTATAACTACAAATGTAGTTGAAGTATTGAACCGCTACAAGGCATGCTTGTAGAAAATTAAAATATACAAGTTTATCCTTTGTATGTAATAAATCGTCCGTTTAATGTGCCAAATATTTATATGTCCATTTTTTCTCAAAAGATTTTCTTTTTGTTGACTTTTTTTTTTTTTAAAAAAAAAAAGAGCCTGTAGTTACCATATCTATCTAGTGGTAGAATTTTTTATAAGACAATCAGACCACAATAATACAATCACTTAAAAGAGAAATCACATTTTGAGAAACAATTAGAAAAATTTAATCCCGCTTTTTTGTGGTAAAATATTTTATATTCCATTATATATTTAAAGAATAAAGTTTTAAAATTTAAAATACGTTTTTCAGGTACCTGTTTTGTATATTTGTAAATTTTGAAATTTTAAGTTCAAGGTATCTTGATCAATTTTTAACATATATCGAAATTATTAGATTTTTAGAGTAATTGTGACAATAACAAAAAAATTTCAACGTGAGAAAAAGAACATTAATGAGCTTCGGAATTAAAGTAAACGTTACAGGGTGAGTGAAAAGTATGCATTCCTTGACATCAGTATACAAAGCTTAATATGTAGTTGTGTTAACTGCTGGCCAGCCTAGCTTTACAAATTACAGAGGTGTTATATGAGCAGTTTAGATTATACATGCTGTATTTGGCTTATATACTTGTATGTCATTGGTAAAATATCTAGAAAATTTGAAGATAGTGCTTTAGTAAAAGATTACAGTGCTGTCCGAAGATAGGAATTCACTACTCTTGGAACTTGGAAGCAAGTCACAAAGAATATCAACGATATGCAGATACTTTTAATTCATCCTGAACGTAAAATATAAGTATTACTGTAGTAGTGTATAAAGAAATAATATATTCGTGATCTTGTTTAGTGACAAAAAATGTCACAAAGTTGATTTTTTAAATTATGAAGACGGTCTGCTATATATATATATATATATATATATATATATATATATATATATAAATCGAACGTTCTGTTTTTGCCAGATTATCAATTAGCAAGCTCCAATTTATGCAAAGTGGTAAAGATAGGTCTTCACTTTGTTTTCATTTATGAATCTCTTGCTTGATAAGCTTATTAGTCATAAAAAAGATTTTTAAAAATAAGAATTAACGAGATCGGGAAATCTGGGAAGCTGTATAACTTCCCACTTCTACTTCGGTAGATCCTTGGTATGTCTTTCCAGTTCAAAAATTCATGAAGTTTGACTTTCATAGAAGCAGCAGCAACACTTCGTCGGAGATGCATAAGTACAGACACGATTTTCTGGTAAATAAGAATTCGTAATTTCGTTATAAAAATACGCGTAAAGCTGTTTAAAATCGGTAAAAAAAAATTAAATGTAAGAACCCTATTTTCGTTGGCAATTACAAGTAATTACCTTTTATTTCACCTTAATTTCCACTCGTCAATCATCATGACATGATCTCATGCATGACTATATTAAACAATATTTGAGCTTTTAAAAAATAACACTAAACATCCCCATTGAATAAAAGTATCATTTAAAGAAAAAAAAAAACACAAACAGAGAGAACATTAATAGAAAACAATAACTATAGTGTTAACACGTAAACATTGTTTCAATGTTTTTTGGTGTTAAATATGTTCTTTTGTCGGTAAGTATGTAATTGCAGGAGAGAGTTCTTTCTGCACCAACATTCAAAACTTATATGTACATTAGTTGGTGATATTTTCCAGCTTTTTCTAAATGCTCATCTAATATACTCCATAGACAAATGACGAACTAGTACTCACGGTCAAGTATGAAGAAGGGAAAAATAATGGTAATGAATAAATCGTAAAAGCGTCGAAAAATTGTCACTTTTGCGTAAATTTTGTGGAATATCGAGATTCGTTGCAAATTTCGCTAATTCGATAGAATTTCGCGTTTAATCGCAAGCGTTGTATGGCCTAACAAGTAGTGAAAAAAAAAAATATTTTGGGTACACAACATTTTCGTACAAAACATACTTTTCGCGTGTCACCAAAAAATCGTGTCTCTATGCATAAGTCATTTTGGTTGTGCCACCATTTACCGGCAAAAGCTCATTAAAATTGTAATTTATGCTAGAAATTTTAAACTCGGGATGATGCCTAAGGATCATCATTCACATAATTTGATATCTCACCGTACCATTTTCTTTCGGCTCAAAATGTTCTAGTCTTAGAGAAAAATCTCTTACGAGTCTAATTCTTAATTTAATTGTCTGAAAAAATCTGGTAACTTCGCACACTTCTAACTTGAAAGTAACTTTTAAACATACCAGCCGTTTCACTTCTTTGTCAGACATTAACTAGTAACTAGCAGTGATTTCATATGATTTTCAGTTTAGCGCCCCTCTCAGCAGCAAGGGATGCAAGGCGTGGACCTACAGCTTAATGTGGGATCCGAACCACATGAGCTTCCGCCGGCTTCGCACGCCAAAGACACGTACAATAACCACTTAGCATCGAGGGAGCTCAACTAGTAACTAGCAAATAAACTGTATACTTAATACCGCAGCTCACCACATTTTACAAGCTCGTGACGTGCGTGAAACAAAATAATAATATTTAACATCGGATATTTCTCGCAGATCAGATGGTAAATTCTCACTAAAAGTAATTGGTGGAAAGTCTTGCCTTAAAAGATTTCACCGATCTCAAGAAAGATTAGTAATAACGAGGCTCAAAGTAAATATGTAGCAATTTAAAAGTGCAATGAGTTCCCCCTCCCTTTAAAATACATAATTGTCTCCCACATATATGTTTCAGTTTTCTTAAACGAAGTTAATTTAATGAGGTAGTTTTCTTTCCAACGAGCAGTTATTTTGTTTCTGTACAGGACTATTAACTTAAATCATTCCCATTGTTCCAGTTTCAATGTTTGTATTACGTAGGAAGCTGAAGCAGAAATTGCATGATTAAAAAATAAATAAATACTAGTTGCTGAATTTGCCATGTTTTGTGATCGTGAATGTCAGGAGTTAATTTAGAACTTCAAACATTGTTGCTGTTCTATAATGTTGGTTTTGTAATAATGATCAATATACTAGAAGTATTATTACGACCAATGCTACATTGTAAGCAAGCCTTAATGCATGTGCCTTAGCAGATACTGTAGTGAACAACGTTTCTACTTAACATATCTGATCCAATATTTGGTTGGAACTTTGTTCTGCGTGAATTTTATTGTTTTATTTTGTGTGTGAAGTTTGAAAGTTTGTTGGGGGTGTTCTTCAGAATCCGTCCGTCGTTTTGCTATTACATAAATGTTTATATAATTTGATTGATGAAGATAGTGTCAGTTTTATAGCTTATATAAAGTCCATATTGATAATATGTGGAAATATATTAATATGGACAATATATCAATATTTATAACTGAATATTAACTTCTAGATGTTAGATAGTATGTATTTGTTTTTGCCTTATTTAGGATCTTTGCGGCCTATGAGCTATTTATTTATTTACCATGTTACAGATACACGCGCAAAGCCATTTTGCACTGAAAGATTTAAATATTGGAAGGAATTTTTCCACTGAACTAGAAAAAAGCATATATCCTTAATCTTGGAAGGCGGGTCGCTCCGCACTGTATGCCATTTCCTTCACAACTAATCTCTTGCTAACAAACATACTGGCAACCGCAAGAGTCCAATAACCTTCCGTAATGAGGTGCCCAATTACTTGATGGTAGATAGCGTATAATGCCTAGACAACCACCAGTCTGCGAAATTATTCATCTAGGAGTGTGGTACTTCCTGTTTAGCTGATCCCAACGTATCCGTCTTGTGCCGATCCTCGGATATCGAATGGTTGAAAACCAGGGACTTAAGCCAGTAAAACTACTTGCATTATACTGAAATGCTGTAGTGGTAGTCCACGAATGTCTAGCCAGACATGCTTTAGCTCGTTTTTTGACCTGAATTCGCTATCTCTTTAGTTTCCGTATTGTATCAGTGATGCAGAGTCAACATCGAAAATTCTGTTCGTTCAACCGGAAATATCAATCTATATGTGGTATCCCCAATCGGCTATAAGTGTATTTTATAATGGCTATGACAGGAGCCAATTTAGCATTAGAAAGCACATTTCATAATTTCTGAAGCTTTTTTTGAGTATAGACTTCTATGTAACTGTTTATACCAATGTTTTAACTCTGTGATATAAAGGCACCCATTGTATACGCTGTCACATTGAAAATATCATTAAATTATTTGAATTTCAAAATATATCACTATCTCGTGCTACCTTAGTGAATTAAAGGAAAAAATGTGTAAACTTGCTTCTGTCGAAATTAAATAGCGAGCGTTTTTGTGATAGTAAACGACTCGCTTCGTTGAGACGGACAAGCAGTTCGAAGAAGACTCCCAAAAATATAATTTAAAACTGAACTAAAGTAAATAAATCTACGAAAAAATATATGTATTGTACAATACAGCAGCGTAATAGTCACTAAGTTCGTCGATAAATATCCTACGATGCACTGATAGCTAGTCTTTTGTAATTAAAGGGGCATGTGCATAGTTTTCTATGTGTACATACAATGTATGAGACAATATTAATTATGCTACTGACTGTATATGAGAACCATGATTGTTTCCTATAACATCTGCTGAGGTTTGCATTAATACATAAGTAAATAAATTCTGATACAGCAGAACAACATAGATGTTTTATTTTTGTATCTTTCCTTTGTTTTTCTAAACTGAATTTGCAGGAGACAATATTTTTGTAACAATGTGTGTAAATATATATAATAAACCATGTTTCTTCTGAAAAAGTGTTAATATTTGCCAATTGTACGAAGATTTTTTTTTTTTTAAATGAAAGAGCGAAATGGTATGTTTGCACATTGTATGTATTGATTACAAAACACGTTTCCTCCTTGTATGAAAGTGTATAATTGTGTACCACTGTTAAATATATCCGCCATTGTATATACTGCGAAAAGTATTATTATTTCTTTAAAAAAAAATCCTTAATGATAACGTATGCACAGGATATATGTCTTGTAGCAAAGTGCTGTGATACTGTTTCAGTGCATATGTAAAGAATTTCAGCTTCTGATTTCCTGTTTGCTTCATTATGTCCAAGCTATAACCTTTAATACCACGATTTTGCTCAAGAACTAAAACTGGTATTGTGTAAAAACAAAGTAAAAAACACAACTTGTCCTGTTTTGAGGAAGGTGTTTTTAAATATTTTACACCAAAAAAAAAAAAAAAAAACTTTTTGTTAATTTTTCGATACTTAATGTGGTTGGGAGATCACTCTTGTAAGAGGGTTTGTGGTTCAATCTCAGTTTTTTGGAGTAGCATGAGTTTTTCGTTTTGTTCCAATTTCTCTCATTTTATCAAATCTTCCAGAATCATTCACTTTCATCAATCTACCTCTTTAACCTACAGGACATAACCATAAAAAAAAAAAAAAAAAAAATCGTGTTTTTTTTTCTTTCAATTTTGTTTTTCCGATACGCTTCAAATTTCACTATGCTTATAGATTTCGTCGATTTTTATCGCTGATGATTGCTAGTCAATGTCAGTGGTGCACATTTACACATAGTTCTAAGTGTTTACTCAACTTACAGGTAAAAATTCTGTCGTAAAAGTAACAAAAATTTAATCTGA
This sequence comes from Thermobia domestica, assembly GCF_964235325.1. Taxonomy (NCBI): domain Eukaryota; kingdom Metazoa; phylum Arthropoda; class Insecta; order Zygentoma; family Lepismatidae; genus Thermobia; species Thermobia domestica. Next base: position 120,448,886 of record NC_137466.1, read on the forward strand.
TACAGCAATTTTAGTTTGGACTAAAATTGCCCACTCTTGTTAAACCACTTCGTTGGAGGTTATTCTTATCACATCAAACATTGACACATTCTCGTACACTTACTATAACAGTAAAGTTCTGTGTTTTATTGGTTGGTCAAAGGACTCCTTAATTTTTGTGTTATTACACTTGTTTCTGAAGCATTATGAGGAAAAATGGGTCATGACAAAGAAAACTTGAGTTGTTACTAGAAAACTCTCCATCGCCCCGATACAGCCAGTAGTTGATACTACGGAAATTGCACTGAAGCTTAAGAAACCAGTAGATACCATTTAGGGAACACTGGGAGGAAATCAAAGATAGACCAAAATACAGGGTGGTTCAAAAATAGATATACAGTCCCGTACTGATCAGCTCATGACATTCTATATCATTTACTGATTATTCATACAGGTATTAACTTCGTTTCTTATTACTTATTCTTAATTTCTTTTCACATATCTTAAGTTCGGAACAAACCGAAGCACATAAATTTATTATCTTAACCAATTAAAATGTCATACTTGATCGATGCAGGTCTGTATACCTACTTTTGGACCACTCTGTACAATCGACTAGAAATCACCAGATTGACTCACACGTGAAAGTATCTTCTTAAGAAGTAATGGCAGCAGTTGTCTTCCTAGAGTAGAATTATGGAGTTCTTCGTAAGACCAAGAAGCTGTTGATTGGGATATATTGTATCTGAGTATAGTGTCCTTGTGCGAATGAAAGATTTCTTTAAGTTCGCTCATTTTAAAGTAATAAAATCAGTATGAATTTCAGAGGTTCCCTTACCTCATCATATGATGTATTCAAAATGACGACTCGTAAGCAGAAAACTATGGAATTCTTGTATGCTCTTGAATTAGGATAGAAAAAAAAGACAACCCTTTTAGCGCGCAGCTTTGCATATATACAAAGTTTATTTTGAAATTGTATTGTACCATGTAGTTTCTACTTCGGACATAGAAAAGCAGCTTTGCGTATCAGCTAAGATGTCCTTTCAATAACGAAGTTCTGAATTTCCTGCTAGATGTCATAGTAAGTCAGCGTTGGTCTTTTTTATTATTATTATTATTATTACTTCCTGCACGCGGAGTTATCTTGTCATCTTCGAGTTTTTTTTTTGTTCGTTTAGGTGGGCACGTTTCAAACTGTTGATTTTTTTTTTTTTTATATTAGAAGTGTAATGAGTGCAAATGTGCAAGTACGCTCACATTCGTCGCATTTTATTGGTTCTATCTGGTTTTAGTAGACTTTGCAGATGTCAACGCGCAACTTTACATAGATCCTATATGCAAACACCATAAAATATACCATAGACCACATATTTGCATTAATTGTTTTTTTTTTTTTTTTTTAATCCCTTGTTTCCTACACAAAAATCACTCCAAATTTTAAAAAAATCAGTTTGATCGGGGGAAAAATGGTGCGTTTAAGAGTTAAGATCTTTAATACACGATGTTATGTTACTAAGTCATTACATTCTTCTAATTTCTCTTTAATTACGATGACGGTAGTAATATTAGTACATCTGTCCGTTATTCCACACGATAACGAACAAAGGTTTTTTTTTTTTTTTTTTCAATAAACACCTAGAGCGACTGTCTCGGCCGATTTCTTCAGCGTAGTAAATCCGTTAACATACGGGTAACTGTGACCATCCATATCCCTTTCGGCGGCTGGTACTATATGTTGCATGGTTGTGCAACCGGATATTTTTTAATACTAAAGATATTTTTAAAGTAGGTATTAAAGTAGTGTTTCAGTAAAAATAAACCTTTGCTCTTGAGCGCAAGACAGTATTGATTCATCTCTAAAAAATCAAATTAAGTTTAAAGAAAGATATAGATTTACGTTTCCACTTGCAACGAGAGTTGCCACTGAAAGCAGCAACGTTAAGCATATGGCAGCGAACTCCTCTCTCTTAACATGGGGAAGTGGATTTATACTGTATCGCTCCTATCTTCCCGTATTGTTCGCTCGCAGTTGCACCTACCACAGCAACCGGTAGGCTTCTAGTCATCATCTGTAATAGTTATGAATTCCTCCGCTTGGCAGCGCTTGATTCAATTGATAGAGATACAGAAGCTTGAAAGAAAAGACTGATTCACAAAACACAAACTTGCAAAGAATAAACACGCGTTTGGTGGTGGTAGTGTTTCTTCCAGGCATAATGTTGGGGGGGACTTTGCCCTCCCAAAGTTGAGCAACCTCCCCCCGGAGCTAACAAAATCGAATTACTACCCAGTCTACTCCTTTCGATCCTTTCCCCAGACAAAAGTTTCTAGAAGGAAGCTTAGGTAGTAGTAAAAAAATAGCAGCGGCGTAAGTTTAGGACCAGCAATGCAGAATATCCTTTTCCGATTGAGAGAAGCGAGATTATGTATTACGGTGGTTTTATAATAAAAGTCCTAAGTATAAACACCTGCAGCGGAGAGTAAAGGGGAGCAATTCCCCTGGATTTTCGAAAGGGTTAGGTTCTCCGAAATACATACTCAAAATTTAATTAGCTTACTCACTCACTACAGTACTTAATATTTTACTACAGTTAATAAAGATATGAAATATGCGTCAATAATTGAACAGTTTGATGCAATTAAGGCGTAAAGTTTGAAACATGCAGTTGGAGAAAAACGATGTTGCAAATTTAAGTTTTTTTCTTACACAAAACAATGTAATATGTAGCATTTTATTCCGATATTGAATTGAAATGTTACCAGGAGGCTAAACAAGCATGGCAAAAGCCACAAATGCGTTTGATGCAAATAGGGCGTAAACTCGCTTACGCTCTTATTATATCAAACTCCTCAATTATTGTATTACGTGAAGAATATTGTTTGATTCAAAGTATGTATATTCGATACTTCTCTTGTGTCTCGGTTTTTTCCTTCCCCTCTTGCGAGTAGGGAAAAATTCTGCTGGCGTTTCTGGTCCTAAATATTCATTCTGGGTAATTCCGTATTTTAATTTTGTGCTCATATCGGTGCAGTTTTTAAGAACGCTTACTGCCTCAAAAATGTCTACTATCGACCCTCTCTCAAGCAAGATATTTCCTATTTTTGGTATTGTCACATTAGCAGCCATGAAATCAAGAGATTCCAACATGGAATACCAAGAAGTATATCTAATGAAAAATTGAAGTATAAATGCAGTCAACGGGTTTTAATATTTATATGATATTTCTTACTACTACACCCAATTAAGTAATTTTTAATCAATCTCTCATCAATATTTTTCATTACCGTATACGTAACTTTTACGAAATGAAATTCAATTTTACGCTCCATATGTATTTATACCGTGTAGGCTACATGAGACGAAGAGAATGAATGAAAAGTGGGAGGAAACAGGATAACCCCGAGGAAACACACGTACACGGTGTTCGTTCAACACAAAGCCCGCTCGACGCGACCTGGAATCGAACCAGAGACCCCAAGTAACTTAGAATCTAGGAAACAATTTGTGACACTGAAAGAATAATAATCTTACTATGCACAGAAGTATACGTATTCTTTTTATGCTTAAGAGCTTGCTTAATTTTCTTTTCACAAAATTTTAAAATTTTCTAATTTAAAACATCGTTACAGTTAAGAACTGAAATAAAGAAGACAATAGTTAAACATACATGTAATATGATGTACAGAACGAATAGTAAACCTAAATCAAATCAAATCAAATGAACATTGATAATAACAGAAATGTCTAGTGCTTGCAATCGTAGTTTGTTCTTTTTTCCTACTTTGAAATATACTTTTACCGCTCCCAAAAGATAAATTCCAATATTCAGGGAATTTTCAGTGTCAAATTCAATGATCTCGAATTCACGGTAATACTCATTGATTGAAAAACTAACAAATCATTCCAAATATTAATATTTTGTTAAGAATGTCTCGAAGGGGAAAAAATCCTACCACTGGTCTAATGACTAGGTCTGTGTCTTTTGTGCACATGGTCCCCTGTTCGATTTCCGGTAGAAGAGCGCAAAAAATTAATCTCACAATCAATCACTTCCAATAATCATCTGTCTTCTTTAGCTTAATTTGCGTGGAATATTCAACTATTTTTTTTTTTATTTTAGAAGGAAAAAATCTTAGATTTAATGCTTCTTTATAATAGAACAGCAAACAAACATACGTGGTTATTGACAATGAACTTTTTGTCCCTTATAGTCATATAAAGAAATGCTTACAAAACGCATATTGTCGGAGAAGAGAGGTGTTTTTCTACCATAAAGAAAATAAAGCTAAAAATATTCGCTGCAGTAACGATTTATATTCAGAGAGACTTGGAGAGCGGCATTTCAAATTTCATTAAGTGATTAAAAAAGTTGAAGGTTAAAAAGAACGAATAAAGATTTTCCCATTCCCATTTTAATTAAATAATTTTGTTTAACTGCGTGCATAAGTATATATAATTTTCTATTTTTTCATCTTTTTCGGTTACGCCATCATTCATGACTTACAGCATATGCTATTTATGCGATTTATCTCTTGTTCAACAACATCGGTATGAAAGTTTTGTATAGAAAGAGTGTACAAAGGTACATTGACAGTGATTGTTTGAAGAAAAAAAAGAAATAGATTATAAAATCAATATGAGATAATATACTTAAATCAATAAATATACAAATAGATCTTGAAGAGACTTTCCCCTTCATATTTCCTGAATATATTCTGGATAAGACTCAAGAATAAGACTGGGGGAGGGGAGCACTTGCGCGTACGTACACTCATGTCCAAAACGATTGTCGCATATCTATAACTCTTCTTGTAAGAATATAATTTGATAATGATTTTGCAGGGTAGCTCAAGTGGTAGAGCGTTGGCTTCGCATTCGGGAGGTCGTGGGTTCGATTCCCGCTGCCGACCATCCTGACTGGGATTTTCCAGGGTTTCCTTCAGTTCTACCAGGCAAATGCCGGGATGGTACCTACTAAACAGGCCCTGGCCAATGCCTTCCCAAATCCTTTCCATTCTTGTTGTTGTTGTTGTTAGATATCCAGTATAAAATGGCCTCTGAGCTGTATCTGGTGGTTGTTAAATAAATAAATAAATGATACTATGTGTATAATCGGGAAATGTATATTTGTGGTAAATTTTATAGGAAAAGAATTATAAATACGAAAATTAGAATGAGCAAAACGAAATATTGCTAAATGGACAAGGAAGTTTTATTTTCGTTTTATTGTTCTTATTTACTGCTCTTTGGACAGGAAATTTGCCATATACATCTCTTTGCCAATTATACAGATACTAATATTATGAGAAATACCTGGCGAAATCATTATCAAATTAAATTCCTACAACCATATTTATAGATATGCGACAATAATTTTGGACATGATAGTACATACCTTTGCTATTGCAATCGCTGCTTCTACAGACCATGAAACACTACTGCTGCATATACCTTTCGCGCAGTGGTGCTATTCAGACGGTTCGCTAGAACCGTTCCTTAAAATATTTCGAGTTCGCAGAACCGTTTGTTATACCGCATAAACTCTCTCTCTCTCACACACATGCAGATGGAAGGAAGAGATTGTATAATTTTTCACAGCCAAAAACAAATGACCAATTTAAAGAACCTTGCTTTGCTCTGTACATATCAGAAGATTACTGGCGGGGTGGGAGAATGGTAAATTTTATTTTATCTTTGCTTTTAGAAATTCTTGTAGCTATAGGGTTAAACATATGATCTCTCAGAATAAGGTATAAGCGCTTGTCCCTAATATATTAAGAATGAGAACTGGGGTTATATGAGTGATATGGTGAGGGCTATTTATATTTGAAACACACCTACCATTATCGTCAATTACCGATCCATTGCTAGATGCAGGGGCGGATCCAGGGGGGACGATCGGGGCGATCGCCCCCCTCAGACGAGGAAACTTTCTTATTTATATATATAAATAAAACCCATCCCAAAGTTTGGAGCCCTTAAAAATAGCAGTATGACAACCCACCGCTTCCCCCCCCCAGAAGTCGGTCCTGGATCCGCCCTTGGCTGGATGAAGCTCTTTCCAATACTTTTTGACAATCATCTGTATTGGACAATTCGTTTTCAATATACAGTATTTCAGGGTGCGAAATCCCGGGGGGGACGGGAGGTATTCCCCCCCACCAAAAATTTTATACTTACGTTTCCTCCTCACCAAAATATGTAAGGGGGAACACCTTTATATGAAAATATAAGTAGGTCTATAATGAAAATTTTCAAATAAACAATAAATTTGAATGCATGCCTGTTTTTTTAAAAACGTAGTTTAGTTGTAAAGGTATCAGGTGTTTAACTTTGTCGGCTGTTTCGTTGTGACGAGATGGAGACCTTTATTCTCTAGCGTACCAGTTGCGTGCAAAATTGGTAAAATTTCTTAAACAGTTGACGAATCTACAAACAGGTTTCCGGATAAGCACTTGCTTTTATATGTAACATATGTGGACGAAGAAAATAACCATTGTTGTTGTTTTTATTAGTACCTGTGGAAAATGCCGATGCAAAATTCCTTGAAGAGAAAATTATTCAAGCGTTTTCCGAAGATGGCATATTTTTAATCTTAAAGAAAAGCTTGTTGGATTTGGTTCGGACGGGGATGTAGTGTTTACTGGGAGAAACAAGGTGTTGCTGCCCAAATTGTCGACCAGTGCCTAATTAGCGTACACTACATGGCACATCGAATGGATCTTGTATCTGAAAGAGTTTTTGGTGTTGTGAATGCTGTTCACAACTTTGAATATTTGTTAGGCGAACTTCATACAGCTGCAAAACTTAAAAGTATCGCTACAGTCACAAATGCCGCAGTACTGCTAAAAATCAAAAGATTCTTTCACATACGTTGGATTTCAAATGAGGAGCATGTATAATCTGCAGTCTTTACATATTTTTCTTGTATAATGCAATTCCTACTTTTGGAGTATGAAAATGCTGACCATTTCAACAGAGATAGTTTTAAACTGAGTGGTATTTACCAAAAAAAATCTGTTGGAATAAAAGAACATTCTATTGCTCGGTTTTCTTCTGGATGTTGTGTCCATTCTGTCTAATATTAGTAAAACGATGCAAAAGGAACCAGTTTCGTATAATGAAATAGAGCAAGAATTGAGTTGAGTTGATTTTAGTTTAGCGTTCCTTTCAGCAGCGAGGCTATAGAGCAAGAATTGAATCTTTAATCCAAGCTCTTTGAGAGAAATTCGTATGAAAGATGATGTCTACCAAAGTCTTTGTATTAGTGCACTGCAGACAAGCGTCTGATACAGGGAGTGATGATAGTGAGTTTGATCAAATAAGAAGGCAGGTAATTTAGGGTTTAGTACAGGGCCGTGCTGGGATACTATTGAGGGCGGTGGACAAGTCTACTAAAAGGGCGCCCATACAAACGGGAATATATATATATATATATATATATATATATATATATATATATATATATATATATATATATATATATATATATATATATATATATATATATAGAGAGAGAGAGAGAGACCTCTATATATATACTTAGAAAGAAAGTATAGATGCCTTTCTATTTGAAAATCATCATAGTATTTGAAAACAAGATTCTTAAAACAATATTCGAACTCCAAGAGGAACGGGAATGGGGAATCGGGAATGGCGGAAACTCAATAACGATGAACTGCATAATTTTATACCGTTTACAAAAACATTGTTAGGGTCATCAAGTCTAGGAGGCTCAAACGGGCAGGTTATGTAGCCAGAATGGAAGAAATTAGAAACGCATTTATAAAAGCTATCCATTGATTTCCGTCCTTAGTTTACTGGACCCAGTTTCTACTTTATATTTTCAATCTCTGCGAGAACCATTTTAATATTGTCCTCCCATCTGCGCCTCTGTCTTCCTAATTTTCGTTTTCCTATTTGGATTTCCAGTTCGAACTTTGAAAGTGTTTGTAAACGGTATAAAATTATGCAGTTCATCGTTATGGAGATTCCGCCATTCCCCATTTCCGTTCCTCTTGGAGTTCGAATATTGGTTTAAGAATCTTGTTTTCAAATACTATCAATCTGCGATTTTCCCTCAGAGTTAGTGACAATGTTTCGCAACCATACAGCACAACAGGCATGATTATCGTTTTATATTTTAAGCTACAAATTCCTCAACAGAATTCGCGACAACAAAAGATTTTTAACTGAATAATAACACGAAATCCCTGCTTTCAGTTGACATCAATTTTGTGTGTGTGTGTGTGATTATGGTTTTGGTCTGTTAATAATGATTCTAGATATTTGAAAGTATCCACTTTGTGGAAAGAAAATATTATTTGGTATTTTAACGCATCCATAAATTGCAGTATTACGATCCCGACAAAGTTCCGTTTATTTAGTTTTCTCTGCATTTACTTTTAAGCCTATATCTCTGCAATCGTTAAGTAAGATTTCTGCATTCCATTCTATTGTTCTATCATCCCCTATTAAATTTACATCATAAGCATACGCCATAACCTGGTAAATACAATTCAGCTCTAGGACCTGATTCCTGTCTTTGATTTTCCTTATAATGTTCTCCAGAACAAAGTTAAATAATAATGGCGACAACGCATCTCCTTCTTTCAGGACATTCTCAACGTAAAACTCGTGAACAAGAATTGCTGTACTCGAACCTTACTTTGGGATTCATTTAAGCATATCTTAATTAATCTACCTTCTTCGGTATTGCAAATTCTGTAAGCATGTTGTACAATGTTTCCCTCCTGCCCTAGTCTAAAGTCAATAATTGATGTGCCTGAATATTGTATTCTCTCATTTCTTTCCAAGTATTTGTTGAGTAGTAAATATCTGGTCGATAGTTGATGGATTTTACCTACATCCGCTCTGATAATCTCTAATAATTTCATCTGCGTATGGAGTCAATCTTGCTAATAGAATGTTTAAGAAAATTTATTGGATGTTGACAGAGGAGAAATGCCTCAATAATTATTAAATCAGTGTTGTTGCTTTTCTTCTGAACTGGAACAATGATTGATTCTTTTCACTATTGTGGTAATTCCTCCTTGTTCCAGATAAGGAGAATGAGTTTGTGTATCTTGCTCTACAATTCCTTCCCCCCCAGCTAAAATTAAGTCAACCAGAATTTCGTCTACACCCGGAGATGTGTTTTTCTTTAATTTTTTTAATAGTGATTTCTATTTCTGTCTGGTTAGGTTCTGGAATATACGGTTATGCTGTATGCATTTCACTTTCTCCACGCACATTAGTTTTTGGCTATGTGTTAAGCAAATCGTCAAAGAAATCTTTCCATCTATTTAATATGCTATCCTGATCAGTGAGAACTGTTCCCTTAGCTTTCTTTAATATATAAGCACGAAATTGATAGCCTTTTTAAAGTCCGTTGATGCATTTATACATGTCCAGAATGTTTTTATTTTTTAGTATTATCTTCAAGTTAATTAATTTTAGCTTTCAGAAAATCGCGTTTCTTTGTTCTAAAAGTTTTGGAAGTTTTCCGCCAGATGACAGTGAAACTTTATGTAGTTATTTCGTTCGGATTTTGTAGCCAACGCTGTTTCTTCTGTTTTCTCTTCTCTGCTACTTTAGTGCATTCCTGGTTGAACCATGCTTTGTTCCTACGTATTTCTGCCTGTCCCAATATTTCTTTTGCTGAAATCTTAATGTTTTCTCTAATTTCAACCAAGTATCCTGAACACTAGTGCACTCCGAACCTTCTAAAAGCGAGAATCTATTCGACACTTCAATCTGGCTCCCTTCTCACCTAACTCTCCTCTAATTTCTTTAAATTAAACCGCTCCGTTTTCAGATATTGAATATTTCCTTTATTCAACGGTAGACTGTTTTCTTCTGTCTACTAAAACGTGATCGATTTGATTATGTGTTTTTCCGTCTGGTGTGATCCAAGTATATTTATGAACGTCGCGATGTGGGAATTTCGTAATCATCACGATAAGGTTTCTGGATGTTGCAAAGTTCACGAGTCTAACGCCGTTGTCACAACCTTCCTTATGCACTGCAGACATTTATTCCCTATAATCGGTTTGAAAATACCCTCTCGTCCTACCTTCGCACTGAAACCGCCTAATAGAATTTTCATATGGTATTGCAGGAGATGATCAAATACCCGTTCTATTCTTTTGTAAAAACTTTTTTTTATTGTCATCCTTATTTTCTGTTGGGGCATGCACTTTTAAAACAATAATATATCACCGACCCTTAAGAGAAGTAAAACAAAAACCAACATTAACAAATTCACCCCATGTAATTGCTGATATTACGTATTCGTTTGCAAACGAAAAGCCCTGATCCTAGTTAGTAATTTTTAATTCGTTCCCCGTAAAAGAACGTAAAATTTCCCGACTTGACTTCTCCATTTCCTTCTCATCTAACTTCCTGATGTCTCACTAGTTCAGTCTTCTATTTCTAAACTCATTCGTTACACATTTTAGCGCGCCTGTCCTATAGAGACTTCTTATCTTCCATGTTCCAATTCTCGTGTCGATTTTACTTTGCTGAGTTCGTGCCAAGTTATCAGTTCTGATCCGAGGATTCTGCGAATATATCTGAACAAGCCTTTTTTCACAGGATGAGTTGTTAGCCCCACACCAAATCCTCAGTCTGGAGGACCATCCCTTGTCTGTCCGCGACTGCTTATTCAGTATATTCGCAGCTAATCGCTATATCCCAGAGGCCTTCTCCTCGATCCACAACCTGAGGACGCGCCGTGTCGTGGTGACAGGAAGACCACATTCTACGGAAATTAATATAGCTATATTTTAGAATTACAATAGGTATTGATTATCCGAACACTGATTTAAAACACACAGAAACAATCAATATGCTCGGATATATGGATGCATATTAGGACTGTGAAAACTTCGATGCCGTAAAAATCGTAAATTAGAGACTAGTGTCAGTGTAGTATTTCATGAATGCATCGTACGTCTGACTATCCGAACTATTCTTGATGTATCACGTTGTTTTGTTTTATAGCTACATAATTTTATAATATTTTTGTAAGTGATTATACTCTTTACCTGTTCTCTGCCAATAGCAACTGTATGAATTGTAAAGGGCGCCTTGTATTCTTTACAGCTTCTTTATTAACAATCATTATTTGAATTTATTATATAAAGCTGATACACAGGATAACTAAAACCACTTGTCTATAACGTGATGTTTCGTAGGGCGCCTTATGTGAAAGGCGCACTGTACCTTTCATGGGTTCTTTACCAATAGTTATTGTATGTATTTATTGTACAGAACTGTGGTATACAGAAGAGTAAATAAAATCGTTCATCTTTGATGTGGACTGGCAAGGGCGCCTAATGTAAAGGGCGCACTGCACCTTTCACGGGTTCTTTACCAATAAAACTGTAAGAATTTATTACTAAAAACTTGTAACTTTATTTATATTGTGATGTTTCGGAGGGCGCACCGGGACACGTCCCGGTGTCCCGGTGGGCCAGCACGGGCCTGGTTTAGTAGAAGAAGTGGAAAGAAGGGTTTCCTTCTAATGATGTCCTAAAGTGCTTTTCAGTGTTTGAAAATAAAGGTCGTAATAACATGAGTGGTTTATACGGTAACGTAGACGTATATAAAGAAGCTCAATTGTTTGGATTAAATCCTGATACTGCAGTGTTAGAATGGCTTGGTTTGATTTAGTTTAATGTCCCACGGTTATGCCTGCTAGGCTAAAGGAGACTTGGACCTACTGATTATAATGGAATCCGACCACTTTGGTCGTTCAACTGTACACCATCGGGAATCGAACCAGGGACCACGATAACCGAAGTCAAGCGTGCTAGCCACTAGACCAAACGGGGGTTCTACAGTGTCAGAATGGAGAGAGTACAAGTCAAGTTCTAAGTCGGTAAATGATTTTCAAGTTCTTAAAGACTTAACGCGGAAAGTTCGTTCTGTGCCATTATCAACTGCTGCCTGTGAACGTGGATTCAGTGTTGTTCATATTAAAAGTTTCGAAAGAAACCATATGTTGGCGAGTACCTTTCAATCTTTATTAACAATTAAACTCAGTGGATCTCCTTTAAAATTATGGGATGCTGTTACTGCTGCTAATACGTGGGTTTCTTCTGGCCGTCACATGTTCAACTCTCGTTACACACGGAAAAAAAGTAAAGTTTAATCTTAATTTTTTTTCTCTAAGGTAAGATCGCACACTATCGCACACTATATTTTAGGTCTATAAATACAGTAACACAATCATTCATTACTCGTATTATTGTGGCTCTCTCCGCTGGTCTACTGGCTAGCATTCATGCACCATCTTCGGTGCACGGGGTCCCGCGTTCGATTCCCGGTGGAAGCGCCTTATAAAAAATTGAACGATTATCGTGGTTCGGATTCCACCTTAAACTGTAAGTCCACATCTCATAGCTTCGCTGCTGAAAAGGGACACTAAATTTAAATAAGCAAATCAATCGTATTGTTGTATTTGTGCTTTCATTTTCTAAGGTTTAACGTCCTACGAATATTCACTAAAACTAAGGAAGACGGTCATGACGAGATAGATAATAATGGTGGGTTAAGATAGTGGAAGGAGGCGGGAGGACCCCGAGAAAACCCACACACAATTGTTTGTATATCACAAGCAGAATTTGGCGCGAGCTAGGATCCAGCCAGGAATTCCACGCACCTGAGGTGAGCGCTCAACCACTGAGGCAGCACGGCTTTTTGTTGTTTATCATGTATTTGTATTGAAATCATACCTGTTATTTATAAAAATATATTCTTGCTAATAATACAATATAAATACATAGCATTATTTAGACTTACATAAGTGACCGGATATCTGAGCGACCAAACTGAAATACTAAATACTTCGCGAAGAAACGGGAATTTCATAAATAATAAAAACTATGCTCTGACTCTACTGCTCATGGGAATCTATGGCTGGCCAGGTGAAGCGCTTCAAGTTAGTAGTTCTAATGCTTGGTTAGGACATCGGTTCTCAGGGACTGATAACTGACACAGATCCCTACCGTATTTTCGTGAATGCAGTCTTCAGTATGATGGTAAACACAAGGGTACTGTGATCCCACGGGACTCTAACCCTGGACCATACGCACCGAAGTGTATATTAAATGCAGTAGATATGTTATCAATTTTGGTTAAATGAATAAATAACATTAAAGTATTTTTAAATAATAATGTCGACTAGTTTGAACATTTATTATTATTATTATTATTATTATTATTATTATTATTACTAATAATAATAATAATATTATAATAATCCATTAAAATTTCAACTTTTTGGAGACTCCACGAAGCATTAGTGTGGATCGCTGAACTTCTTCTCCCCCACCATTTTCAAATGATTTCGCAGCCTGCAGTATTTGCAGTGCTACATAATTTCGTCACCACCTTGTATTAGGATGCTGTATGTCGCTATTTGTCACTTATGATATCCGGTAAAAAATTTGGTTGGTTGGTTGGTTAATTTTGAGTTTAACCAATCAATCAACCAATTTATCTACCTTGATTGATTTGTTTCCTAAGAGAATAATATCTATCTACCTATCCATCTACTATCTCTTTCTCTCATATATATCGGGTGTTCTAAAAATGGCGCCCACGGACCACAGAGCACTATTCTACAGGAGAAAATAAAGCAAAAATATATGATTGTTTGCCCACCGGGGCCTCGTTCAGCCGTTATGGGGAATCAAAATTTCACAATGTTGGCAACGTCACAGATTAACTTGGAACCATTAGAATCTCTCTGCAAATATATCAAGCAGTTAAATTGATTGCTGCACTCAGGGCCGGACTTAAGCCGATTGGACCGATTTCTCCCAATCGGGCCCCGTGCTAATGCCGTCTACTCTATTCTCCAATTCCATTTTAATATCATATTAAGGCCTAGAGCAAACAGGTGTGCTGTAGTCCCTATGTCTATATTTTGCTTCTAATACATGTAATTAATACATGACATTCTGTTCGCGGCGCCCCCAATGCTTGCGGCCCTCCCCGGCTAAGTGGCTATGATACCGTTAAGATGGCTCTGCTACTCTCGGTTGTCAAGTACACACAACAACCTATTGCAATGCAGATACATCCATGGACTCCATAAGGGAGGGTATGGCTTATCCCTAACAAGTAAATGAATAGTTTGCATTAAGTATCCAGCAGTGGTGTAATGCTAGAATTTTTGGTAGGTATACGCTCCATTGTTTCCAAAAGTACAGCGTATACGCAAGACTCCTTGGCGTATACGCACCCAATATAGACTCATTCTTTCGTAAATTTAAGGTGAGTATACGCTGGATTATAAAAATTTTAGGTGGGTATACGCCGTATACTCCCGTATACGCCCCATTACATTCCTGGTATCCAGGCATAAGCAAATATTTTCTGAATTTAATGCTGCAGTATTTTCTTTATTTTTTTCTATGTTTATAACTTCTGCTGTAAAAATAGATATTATGACTAGGGAGCGTGCTGCATACTCCGAACACCCGGAACACACACTCAAATTTCCTTACACACACTCCTGAGCGTATAAATATTGTTTTATTTGAGTTTGTGTAAAAATGTACCGATATATCATTATTCTGAGTGCACACCCTCTTTTATTTTGAACACGACACTAAGCAAAAGTTTCTGGCGTTCTTACTGATTATGTCATGTGATACTACCGTGAATACCTAGATAGTATCAAATAAATAATCATCAGTGAGACTTCTTTGCATATCTCTTATTATAGCTATATTAAAAATACAAAACCAGAGGACAAAATTTGCCCTCTCCTGCGAAAAACCACTTGTATGTATTTTTTTAAATCAAGCCAGGAAAATCGAATGTACGAGGGCTGTCTAAAAAGTATCCGACCTTTGGCCAGAAAAATAGTTGCGAATACCTGACAGATTTGGGACCCTAATCCCCTTCAAAGTAGGCCCCTTGTGCTTCCACACACTTAGCCCACCGATCCTTCCACTGCTGGAAACACCGCTGGAAGTCTTCTTTTGGAATGTTGTTCAGCTCCGTCGTCGTGTTCCGCATTATGTCTTCTCTACTCTCAAAACGGGATCCCTTCAGAGGCGTCTTCAATTTTGGAAACAACCAGAAGTCACAAGGAGCCAGGTCTGGAGAGTAGGGAGGCTGGCGAACGGTTGTAATTCCATGTTTGGCTAAGAACGTGTGGATCAATTGGGATGAATGTGCTGGGGCGTTGTCATGATGGACGTGCCAGTTCTTCGCTGTCCACATGTCTGGTCTTTTGCGCCGGACTGCGTCACGGAGTCGCCTGAGAACATCTTGATAGTACTCCTTTGTCACTGTTTGTCCTTCCGGACGTACTCGTGATGCACAATTCCACGGGCATCGAAGAAAACAGTCAGCAACACCTTGATTTTGCTTCGCACCTGCCACGCTTTCTTCGGCCTTGGAGAATCGGGATGCTTCCATTGAGACGATTGTTATTTTGTTTCTGGGTCGTACCCGTACACCTATGACTCATCTCCAGTTATCACGGAATTCAGATACCCAGGATCAGTGTTGGTGGTGTCCAGAAGTTTCTGTGCAACGTCAAAACGGGTGTCTTTTTGTTCCTGAGACAACAACTTGGGTACAAATTTAGCAGCCACTCGTTTCATGTTCAAATCGTCACGCAAAATTGCATGTACAGAATCTTTACTCACTCCAACATCTTCTGCAATCTCCCGCACTGTCAAATGGCGATCTGCCATCACTAAATTTCGCACCCGCTCAACAACAGCTGCATTCCGAGCAGTTTGGGGCCTGCCACTACGCTGCTCACTCTCGACTGATGTGCGGCCATCTTTGAATCGGTTGAACCATTGTTTAATTTGTGTTACACCCATCGCATCTTCTCCAAACACCTGCTGAATCTTACGAATTGTTTGGCTTTGAGAATCACCCAGCCTTTGACAGAATTTGATGCAGTATCTTTGCTCAATTCGTTCAGTCATCTTGCGAGAAACACTAAATCCGACGAACACTACCAACAGCACCTCACTTCGCGACCATCAGCTCACGACTGGCACATGCGAACGCGGTGAAAAAATTCAAGCATGCGCATTAAGGTTCCTCCTTCCACCGTGCACGGTGGCGCCGCCTGAGAATCACTACTTTGCGTGGAAAAAATTAAGGTCGGATACTTTTTAGACAGACCTCGTATACTAGTGATACTGAATACGTGGCTGTTTATGGAGGTTTGTCTTGTAACTTGAATAATCCAGTGGAAAACATGTCATCCATCTTTCATCAGTTTCGTAAGGTTTGTGATCGTCTCATCTTCATTTCATTTTGTCTGCAGTCGATAACGATTTCAAGCTGATTATACCTTTCATAAGTACATTATCTACCAAAAAGTCAGCGGTCACCCCACAACTTTAGGAATGAAGCAAATCATGACGTACCTAATATCGGGTATGGCCTCTTTGGCCTAGATCACAGCATGAATCCTCCGAGGAAGGGTTTTCACCAGTTGCTGGTAGGTATCAGGTAGGATGGCAGCCCACTCCTCCTGCAAGGCGGTTCCAAGTGCGGCAGGTCAATTTGGACGAGTTGGTCTGGACCTTAAACGCCGCTCCAATTCATCCATTAGATGTTCCATGAGGTTCATATCAGGCGTGAGCAGGCCATTGGAGTTGTTGCACATTGTTCTCGTCACGCCACGACATAACATTTTCAACTTTATGGCAAGGGGCATTATCATCCTGATAGTAACATGGGCCCATTCCAAAGAATTTCCACAATGTGGGAAGCACTGAATTGTCCCAAATGTCCAGATAATATGCAATCGTCATGTTACTAGGCACAACAACAAGCGGGCCTAGGCCGAACCAACAAAGTGCACCCTACACCATTACACCATCACCACCAAATTTCATTGTTGGCACAACGGAGTCTGGTAAGAAGCGTCCCCCCTGTTGTCGCCACACACACACCCGTTCATCTGACATGAAATATGTGTAACATGATTAATCACTCCATAACACATATTTCCATGGGTCTAGTTTCCAATTTCGATGAGCCTTACACCATTCCAACCTCCTGGCTTTGTTCGTTGGAGTGATGTGTGGCTTGTGGGCAGCTGCTCTATCATGGAAACCAAGTGCATGCAGTTCTCTCCTGACAGTGTTCAGTGAAACTGATGTGCCCGATGCAGTGTGGAACTCGTGTTGGATGGCAGATGCAGTTTAACGGCAATTGCTGGATACCACTCATTTCAGCACTCTACAACATAAGCGGCGCCACAGTGGTGCAGCTGCAGCAACATTAACTTCGATTTTCAGATTTCCTACAATAATCCTTTCTATTTTGTGTATTTATTGTTTCCTATGTCCTGATATATTTGAGTGACTTTTTAAGTCTCTCATAAGTTACTTGCTATCATACAGTGTTTTTCTTGTTGTTGTTGTTATTGTTTTTAAAGTAAAACCTAGGGATTATTTTTGAGATTTTAAGGCTCAATAGTGCAGAGCGTTCTGGCAACAATGATAGGATGTGTTGTCGCTTCCCAGCCTGCACCCACATTACCAAAATCCTGGCGCCGCCAATACTCTACAGTCCCTGTCCATCAATTTCTTTGGTCGTCCGGGCTGTTCAGGAACACTGATGACACCGTGAGGTTTCCATTTCATGCTTACATCACCCGCCGTTGATTTGGTGGCGTAATTGAGCACCAATGGCACGATTCGACAAACCCGCAATAAGACAACTGACGATGACTCCCTATCGAACTCACTAAGTTCTTGTCTGTGCGCCATTCTCAGTCAAACTGTCTCCTCGCATGACGCACGATCATTGATAATGCCTTCTGCACCGAAACAAAAATGCACCAATGACTGGCTCTGGCAGGTTGCTCTGGATTTCTTGCGGCGAAGTTCTAGTAGACTGACCGGTTACTTTTTGATAGATAGTGTAGCTACTATGTTCTCACTAGCGTACATTAGGTTTTCCTGACTTGAATTCTTTTCAAAATAATACAGCTGTCAAGAAATCTTTGAACCAACGAATTCATATCAATGTGCATTTCATTATATCTCACAAATATAAACTTATGGAAACATAGACTTCACCAATGTATTTCTCGTAAAATTCTAGCTCAATTTGATATTTCACATGACCCCTTCCTATTTAAAAAAATCCAGCGAGATATAAGATGGCCGATTTCAAGATGGCGGCCATAATAAGTATATCCTCAAATAGAAGTCTACTTCCTCCCGGTATCGGTTAATGTGTTGTTTTTGTTTTTCATCCCTTTACCAATTTTACAAATAAAATGAAATTTTCAAACTTGAAACACATTGTTATGACTTATTCTGATCAAACAGGCTTTTTGGCCACTGCGGTCGTCTTTATGGACGGATTTTAATTTTGCTTACGTTCGTTTCTTGATATCCTACGCTTCACAGCCAACTTTGCTCAAGAAACTAGGTTTCGATATCGATAGGTTTAAAATTGCGAGGCACAAGGATGAATTACGTATTTTAAAATTAATTCACTGTCTGTATTTCAGCTTGTCATTTTGCTGAAAAAATAGCTGCTCTAAGCAATGAACAGGGTGAGCATTTTCACCGAAGATTTTGCAGATGGAAAAACGTTATATATATATATATATATATATATATATATATATATATATATATATATATATATATATATATATATATATTGGTTCTACAGATCTTGGTGCAAGTTGTAAACTAGGGGCCCCGCAAAATGTTCCCCGCTCCACCTAAGGCCGGCCCTGGCCACACTAATAAGCGATGCTATAAATATACCACATTGACTTGATCCCTGGTCTTCCGTTGCAAGCGCTGCTATCGGCTGAATGAATTCCACTCGCTTTCTCTCGCTTAGCAACAGCTGAACCCTTATTGGCTCAACGCGTGGGTGTGTGAGGGTGTGAGCTTTAGTTCGCATTTTTGCCACGGCTCAAGACATTTTGGCAGCACAATAGCATAAATCTATATCTACTTTAGCTGCCATCTGGACAGAATAGGTGCAACTGTTCGATAGATTAGTAGGTCTACTCTATGGTTCTTTATTTGCGTTGCCAAATAGTGCAATTCTTGTCTCCAGACAAGGACCCGAAAAATATACAAATATATATATTTTTTGCTTTATTATGGCTTGTAGAATAGTGCCCTGTGGTCCGTGGGCGCCATTTTTAGAACACCCGATATATATATATACATACAGAACCGGTTGTTAAAAATTTAGAATAGCACCACTGCTTTCGCGTAACGCTATTATGGCAACCTCAAGACACTTGAGAGTTACCAGTTGCAAAAATATATAGGCGAAAATCTTTAGGTATTCTTAATTGTTATTGTAAACGCAAACCCATTCATAAATGTATGCTTTTGCATGGTCCTGTGTACGGTCTTTAGCAGTGTTTATTTTTCTCTCCTCAGCTGCAAAGCCTGTTTTGATAAGGAGCCACTGCCCTCTCTGCTTGTAAAGAGAAACAGAGACGATGTCGCTTATCTTTCTCGACATTGTCCAAGTTTGATTGATTGTTGCTTGTAGAGTCCATAAAACTGGAATTTCTTAAGTTAGCATCACACGCTAGGTAAAATCAATATAACTCTGAAAACGACTCTGTATAGAGCCTCAAATCTTCAGGAAATAGTTGTAAGATTATGAGTTCCTCTCCAGATACATCTAAAATTACATACCGAATTTTAGAAATGAAGTTACATACCGAATTTTATCTTCCTAACAAAAAATCGTGAGATATTCTTTTTTTTTTTTTTTTTTTTTTTTACATTAATTTTAAACCATACCTCTTTCTTTGAAGCACCTTTCTTCCCCTTAGAAAACGAATCAAAAAGTTTTATATAGCCTATGGTCTGTTGCATAAAATCACTTTGAAGGATACTTAGTGAATGGTGTAGATTTGTATACCGGACAAACACACAAAGAAACATTCATTTTTATGTATAAGATGCCCAATATGAGGAAACAGTTGAACCGTTTGAAAATAATTTTTAAGAATAATACTTGGATTGAGTTTTTTTATGTATCTTAAGAGTCTTCATCCCGGAGAAATTAAAATACCGGTAATTTTACAGTAATTATGTGATATCTTCAAATAGATAAAAGATAATTGAAATATGGAACAAGAGAGC
The DNA here is from genome assembly GCF_964235325.1 of Thermobia domestica. Classification (NCBI taxonomy): domain Eukaryota; kingdom Metazoa; phylum Arthropoda; class Insecta; order Zygentoma; family Lepismatidae; genus Thermobia; species Thermobia domestica. Next base: position 120,469,007 of record NC_137466.1, read on the forward strand.
CCTAGACAATATTATTTTGCGTGAGGTACCGTTATCACAAGTCACCTTGTGGCTTTCCGTTTTCAGCCTTCTAGAAACGCGAAAATAAATGCCGATTTTGAAAATGGCTCGAAATCGAAAACAGATAAGTGAGTCGTGATAGCAGTATCTCATGTAAAATGATATTGTCTAGGGCGCTCTTGTTCCACATTTCGATTATCTTTTATCTATTTGAAGATATCACATAATTACTGTAAAATTAGCGGTATTTTAATTTCGCCGGTATGAAGACTCTTAAGGGAGAAAGTGTGTTCAAATATCATCCGTAAACCTTAGTCTTTTCGTGCAAAGAACAAGCATTTTACTATTTTAAATCATGGAGGAATGTGTTCAAATATCATCCGTAAACCTTATTCTTTTCGTGCAAAGAACAAGCATTTTACTATTTTAAATCATGGAGGAATGAAATAACTGCCTCATTCTTGACTGATTTTAGCTTTAAGCAGAAGGAATGATAGGCAAGCCTCAAAGAAAATATACACTATAATACAGTGGTTTCCAACCTTTTCTGATTGATAACACACTTTTCTGAACGCTTGTAACATCACGTTTGATATTTTTATTGATAATAATATAAATGATTGTAGTGCAAGTGACTATATGAGTAAGAGCATTGCAACGGCGAAAGTGCAAAACCTCGTGTCTCTACTTTTTATAGAATTTTAGATTTTGGTTGTATTAAATTCCCCACATCCGAATCTACGTGTGTGCAAAAGCTCCGAAACGAAAACCCAAAAAGAACGTGAAAAACTAAGTTTTTAAAACCTCGTATCGCATATAAGATATGGTAAAAAGCAGAACGGTTTTCTTGCTCTCCTGAAGAGTTTGGTTTTGATGAGTTACGAGGTTTTACTTTTTTTTTTTTTTTTTGTATTTTGTTGCTGTCCCTGGAGGTGTTGACAGTACAGTCAGCCAAAGGCGCCGATCCCGGGAGGGCCGAGCCCCCCCTTCCGAAAGCTCATGTGGACTCCCTTACTCTTTTTGTAAATTTACAATATTTGTCATAATTTGAATGCAATTTGTTTCAAAATCCTCATATATGATTTCAGCATCTGAATGCCATCCCCCACCCCCAATTTACAGAGAAATCGGCGCCCTTGAAGTCAGCGACAAAAGTTATTTCCGATTATTAAAATTGATTTTGGGAATAATGGTGGTATGTCTGGGACTTACAGATTATCACCTTCTTTTTAACTTACTGAAAACTGTACTTCAATTGTCCTTCCATTCTGAAGTTATTTACAAAACTAATTTCATCAAATGGAAAGAACATTTGTCACTGACTGTATACTGTGGCTTAAAATTGGTTTTAACTGATTATTATTAAATGCTCCATGATTGTTGAGATCTAAAATTTCGCGATTAACCTTATGGGACTGCACGACACACAAGTTTGTCGCAACACATCGGTTGGGAACCACCACTATAATGTATCAAAATCGAATATTTTTTTTATGAAAATAGGTTGGTAGCCAGTGGCGGAGCCAAGGGTGGGCCTGGGGGGGCCAGGCCCCCTTGCTCAAAATCTTGGCCCCCCTAGCGGCCCCCCCACACAGAGTGATACTGCTATAGGTAGACAAACGGTGAGTTAATGGCCGCAAGTGAAACTACTACCGAAACATATCTCGACAACAAAGTTACCAACTGCAGAATATCGTATGTTGCAATAGTCTGCGTTCCGAGCAAAAATCTTCAGGCTCCTTTTCGTTTGTAGTACAGCAAGATCTAATTTATCTAAATCTGTAAGGTGCATGCATTGACCTCAGCATCTGAACGTTCCTTTTAACCTCTATCCCTTATCTGGTTGTCTTCCTTGTTTTCGACAAAGAACAAAAAAAAAAAAAAAAAAAAAAGCAAAATCAGTCTTCATTCTGATTTGCTTCAATGTTGAAAGTCATACTAAAATAAGAGATGCTTACTTACAAATAGCATGCACTGCAGTAAAACTTTACACTCATGTTGGACGAAAGAAGCCTTCGTACACTAAGTAATTAATTTCCATCGATTAATCCTGCCCCTCCTTCAAATCTAATCTCAAAACTTACAACATTAATTTAGCATCGACTACAGGATAGTAGCGTTATTTCAACTACATTTGAATTTATTTTAAGGCTTTGAAACATCCGAAACTCAGAGGATAAAAATAAGGGAAATTAGTCAATAGGGCCACCGAGGAAGAATCTTGGTAATCTCCTCAGTTGAAATATTTATCCATGAGGGATCAGTCACACCATCTTCCGAATCTTAAGCTGATGTTCTACCGCTGAGCTTTGGCCATTCGCTGTGGGTGTGAAGTGTTTGTGTATTTGAATTCACGTCAAATTCTAAAAAGTAGTGAAGGTAAACAAAAGAAAGAAAGATCATATATACTTCTTTTGCTGTAAGGAGTCCCGATTTAAATGTCTGCTCTAACACTGTTTGATATTAGGGAAAGAAAAACATATTTCCTCTTTTTGCTTCAAAGAGTGCTCACTTCATCATTTTATAACGTAAAGGCACATTCATTACTCAGTTTTAGAGCTCAAGGGTAAAAGTAACCAAAAGTAATTGAACTACGGTCAGATCAAAAGAAGATCCTGAAACGCAGTTGCCCGGGCGCCAGCAAACTAATATGTGTGTTTGTTGGTGTGAATGTAGATGAAAGGGATACTAATCACAAAATTTGCCCTGGGCACCAAATGTCTAGTTTCGTCACTAATTAGGCTACCATTTTCTAGAGCATGAAATTTTGACATTTTTCTGAAATATTAAGAATACATGATAATTATTGGCAGTTTACTTTAGAGTGAAACTTAAGCTTCAAGAGCAAGGCTTATAATTTAAAGTGGGCTGGAACGGCAAATTAGTGTCCTGTTAGAGTTCAGTTCCTGTTCCTGTGCGACGTTTGTCTCGTAAGCACTTTTGTCCTCGTACATCACATTTTACTTTATTATTATTATTAATAATAATACAGTTTATCTACCAAACAACTATTTATATTATTATGCAGTATTAAACTAAATCTGGAACTTGTGATATTTATTTACTTCCATCATTCCATCCGGGAAATAAATGTCATCTATACGAGATGGAATGTTTACGGGTAAAATTTAATATGACTGCTGCCATGCTGTAACTTTGAGCTTCGCCTTATTTTAAGTAGATGCAGATATGTTGGAAGGTTTGATTCTTGTAGATTCACTAGTTCAAACGCTGTCGAAAATGTGGTCTGGAGAATATGACTCTCAACGAACAACATTCGAACAAATTTATCAAGAATATTTGTGGATATGCAAAGAAAATGGTCCTGAAATTCCAGAACCGGAAATAGATGGACTATAGGGGTTCCTCGTGGAAATGAACTAGACATTCGCCATCGAAATATCACAGATTTATTTTGGATGAATCTCTTCCTTTACTGGAGGCAGAAAACTAATTTTCTAAAGATAATACACTAAGAGACATTTTTCTGCTTACTATTGATAAAGCAATCACCGAGACGGAAAAACGCTTTGGATCATGTAGCAAAATCATTAGATCAATCACCACTCTACATCCAAAAGGTGAAAACTTTCTAAATTACAACATTGTGGAGCATATGGCCCAGTATTATGAAAGTGATCTGGAAATATTTAAATGTAAACTCAAAATCCTCCCAAACACAATTAAGTTGTTTGAAGACGAGATAAAACCAAAGTTGGTTCCTTGGTGAATTTCGTTGATCTTTGCGTCTACAAAAACGCATTCCTAGAAACCAACTAGTTAGATATAATTTTTTTGACCATATCAGTTTCTAGTGCTACATGTGAAAGGCAATTCTCATGTTTGAAAAGATTAAAGACATATAGGCAATTCAATGACTGATGATAGCTTGAAAAACTTAGGCTTACTTTATATTGAAGAAAATTGCTAAATCGTTAGATCTTGAAGAAGTTGTTTATAAGTTTGCTGCTGCCCACAAGAATAGAAAGATCCTCTTTTAAGTAGAGGCATGAACCTCTAAGTTATTTTCTTGACCTGTAAAAGTGTATTTTTCAGCTTCCACTTAATCAACCAGCCACACATATTTTAAATGCAGCGATTAAGTTACCACTTACTTATATTGGAAATCAATCGTATTAATGTATCCTAGTTGTTTGAAGTAGTAAATTCATACATTTTCACCGTAAAAGAATAAAAGCATGAACAACAAAGATGAAAACATTCACCTTGAAAACAAACAAACAAACACACACACACACACACACACACACACAAATATATATAATTCATTGGAGATGGCCCCCTCAAAATTTTCTTGGGCCCTTCATTGGCCCCCCCTGACAAAAATTCTAGTTACGCTACTGTTGGTAGCCATGCCCGCTTATTTTTTTACCTATTTCCATTCCATTTGCAGATGCTTGGAAAGATTCAAATAAAATACATGTCAAAGTATTTTATCATATAATGTAAGTGGGGAAATATCGAAGTTGAGAATAATTCCTTTTACTCTCCTTGGGCGATTTAAACCCTAATTAATTAGGCTGATCGGGAACACCCAATCTAAATTGATTTACTAACATTGCGTGACTATTATTATTATTATTATTATTATTATTATTATTATTATTATTATTATTATTAGCGAAAATTATGGTGGAAAGTTGTTTTATATTATTTTATTTGTAAAAATTACGAACTTGAAGTTAATTTTTTCCACATATCTTTGAAAGATTTAACCACAAATACCTAGATTATTCCTCAATTCTAGAGGAGAAATACGTGTCAAGTTGTACTAAAATTGGACAAATTTTTTATGAAAGTTATGATGAAACAAATAAACACACAAATTCAAAGTGAGTAGGGTAGAAGCTTGTTTCAGAAGATAGACATTTTTTCCATCAGGAGAGTGACGGATAAGAAAAATTACGTAGCATTACTACCTTTATTACAAGGAAAGTGACTCAGTCACACGTGCATATCTGACGTTAGAGAAATAGTGGCCTTGGTTACCATGTTTAAATTAATAATGAATGTGAATACATGTGTGTAAGCAACGTTCTACTGACACACAACTCCGAGGAATGCCTGCGGAAGTACATTATCATTCAGACATATTTTTACATTTCTCTGTTAATTAGGCATATTGTGCAGACAGATAACAACGTACTATTAGTAAAATGGGGTGATGAATGGATAGAGAATATTATACTTCTTTTTTTAATGGGCTGCATCTGCAAAGTTGGAACGATATTATTACCTTATTTCAGTTGGTAATACCCGCTTTAACATTTTGATCAATTTCAATTTGGAGAAGAAATTCATGATGTTTCCAAATATCTTACAAATTTCTCGTCAGACAATATTATATTTTACACTGCGTACTTGCATTGCTGAACTCACAATTATTAGAATAAGTCTACAGGAAAGTCACAATGTGAGAAACGGTTCAGCTGCATAGATAAGGAAAGTATACGAGAAATACTTTAAATACTTTTTTTTTCTGGGGAGGGAGGACATTCAATAATGTTATGGTGTAAAATTAACATTAATAGACTATTTCGGCAAAATATTATACAAGCCATCAGGGCCGGATCTACGGTATATTGCGCCCGGGACAAAGACGTTTTTCTGGTGCCCCTTTTCTCCCAGGTCTAAATACCTTATTTAGGGATTGGAACAAATCTTAGATTTATGTAATACAGTTATATAGTTATTATTACAATTATATAATACAATATATTAAAAAGTTTAAATCATTTGTCATCTTTCTCCCTTTTATAATTTTTACTGAAATTTGTGTCCACGTATGAACTTGAAACCAATTACAAAGTGTATCCAAAAGATAGAAAGTGAGAATTATGAAACTACACTGCAGAAGATTTTCTCGCTTACTCGAAACACAAACCGATACATTATGCAATGTTTACATTATTTTTATATTAAATATTTATGATATTTATTAATACTTAGATCCTGAAACCGGTTCTTTTGTTGAAGCTCATTTTATTTCGAAAATAAAATACTCTGTTATATTGAAAGCAAAATTCTCAAGATATTCCTTGTAAGAAATCCACAAAAGACATAGTTGTACAGGGCCGTGCCGTGGAAAATCAGTGCCCGGGGAGAGAGTATACGACAGCGCCCCCATACATATATTCCTAGCAATTTTTCCTATCCTTTTTCCCTTTTTCTTCCGCATTTTTCGCCCCCCTTACTTCGGCGCTCGGGGCCGTCGCCCCGCTCGCCCCTCCACGGCACGGCCCTGTAGTTGTAGAAGATGCAACTTTGTTATATACCGTACATCTACTGGAATCTATTGTTAAATGTCCTAGAGATTTTACGGAAAAGTAATATTAATGTTGAAAACGGAAAAAAAAATACACAAGTCAAACCAGCTATTTAGAAACATTTTTCTATAAATATGGACCCCTAACTTCACAATCTGTAGTTCCCTCTTCTTCTGTTTGCTCACTTTATGATTCCTCCTGTGTGTTTATTAGGTATTTTGAATTTCAGTTGCATGCTTGGCTTCACACTATGTGCAGGCCTTCCACCTGTATGTAGATATTGTTTATATTGACTTTTCTTATGTGCGTATGGGCTTTTCTCATGTGTATATTGGCTTTTCCTTGCATGTGTATATTGGCTTCACTTAGTGTGTTGGCCTTCCACTTGTGTATAGATAGTTCTTCTAATAGTAATATATACTTAAGTTTAAGGTAAATAGTTACACACGTTTTACATCCGTTCATATGTATCAATAAATATAGAGAACAAATTTCTAGTACCTATTAATAACGATATTCTATGTAATTCCCTTCTCGTTTTGTAACCTGTGCTCACAAAAAATACTATCCTGGTTTTCTTTTCGGCAAAGTCCTCAATGTATATATATATATATATATATATATATATATATATATATATATATATATATATATATATATATATATATATATATATATATATATATATATATATATTCATAAGAAATTGATTGAGTGATCTTATTCTCTATAGCTAATGTTGCCAAATCAAAGGACTATAGTACTCTCTAAAACAGTGCTTCTCAAACTGTGTCTCGCGAGTCACGTGTGGCCTTCGTGGCATAAGAAGTTTCTCAATTATGGCTATAAAGCTTGGTCTAATTTTAGAGACCATACTGGAACGCAGCAAAATTCAACATGATATTATTTTTACAATACTTACGGTACGTTTTAGCACATATACGATATCGTATATCCGGATCAAACACAATTCGATTCGGCACACATCGATCTGATTCGGCACGACCCAACGCTATTGATTTCGCATTGACGAAAGCGTGCTAACTCGGGTAACCCGGGCTGCGGTCTCAGTGCGAAAAGACCTAAAGATTTAACTATGTAGCAGGATTAATGAAAGGTTTAGGCCTACATTTCGTTATACCAGGAATTTCATTCTTGAACGTGAAGTACATTAGTCTTACGAAGTCACTTAAAAATTTGATTTTTATTTATTTTATTTTTTCTGTATTTTGGATTGTGTGTACAGTATCGAAAGTATGACTTGCGTTCAAGTTCTAAAGTATTATTATTATTATTATTTTACAAACTACTTACCTCAAGAAGTAGAAAATTGTGTCACTTTTCAACGTAATCACCCTTCAGACGCATGCTTTTTTTTAACGTTAATACTATAATTCTGGGCCGCCAAGAAGGCTTCTTTAGAGATGTGTTTTGATCACTGAAAAATTGTTGATGCCAGAATGGCCCGACTGGAAAATTAGCATTCACAGAGAGTGTCTGTCATCGTTGGAAATAGTCAGAAATCGCTAGAAGCGAGGTCTGGTGAGTACGGAGCATGAGACACCACTGCAAAGTTGTTATTACGAAGCAAATGCTTAATTAGGAGTGTCTCATGAGCAAGAGCATTGTCTTGATGGAAAAAAACACATTAGCAGTCTTCTTGAGTTGTTTTGTTTACAGTTCTAAAATGAGTGTAGTCCTCAAAACATGTTCATAAATTGCAGTCGTCATTATAATGTCATCTAGTACATAATAAGTGAGAATTACGGCTTCGCTATCCCAAAATGGCCACCATCATTTTCCTCATGTATGAGTTTGTTTCTCTCTTCTTTAAACACATCACAACGTCAATATTCTACTAGATTAAATTTCGTATACTTCAAGAAACTCTAATGTAAAAAAGTATTACACCTCGTAATTCACAAATGCACCCATGAACAAGCTAATTACCTTCTGTATCTGCTTCCTTCTTCTCAAACTTATAATTAACCTGTTTAAAAAATAATTAAATTAATTAGTTAAGTCTTTGTTAATTTTAATTTTTAATTGATCATCGTTAAAAAAATGGTTAACATAGAAAAGTATATATGAAATGGAAATTTTACAAGTATTTTTGTGATGAACTTCAAACACTTCATGAGGGTTTCCGTAGTAGGAATTTGAATATATTCCAAAGTGAATACTTTTACTCTTATTTGCCTCGAAGTCTGTATCAATATCCTCTTTCTCTTCAAAGGAGAGTAAACCAGCTTCTTTTAATAGTTTGTTTGACGCGATATATAGGTTTCTCGAACAAGAAGGGTTTCTGGTGATTATAATATGTTATTGGTGACATGGTTGCTCGAGATTTACTCCCTCACTAATTTTTGTCTGTTTCTTTGCAGTGAAGCAATCGTGTTTTAAAACCTTTTTACAATCTCAAGCGAGTGCTTCTGGTTAAAGAACAAAACAGTAGGTGGCATGTTTTGAATCGAACACAATACAAATATCATTGTCGCTTGCCAGGAGCTAGAAAAAGAACAAGAACTGATGCTGAGGGTATCTAACTGTGTCTACTGTTTTCTCAATACATATTTTCTATTCCTGTTGCTATATTCCTTCTCTAATTCTTATACTGGCAATATTCTTGCTTTATCTGATACTCAAACAGAGAAAAGCAATTCAAACTTACAAAGAAAAGCTCCGATATTGCGTTTTGATTGCCTTAAGTTGACAATTTCTGAAGAGACAAGTACGACATAAACTTAGTACGCTCCGGAAAACAAACTACTGAGTGGTCCGGTGAATGATATCCTTTTTTTTGTTTTGTTCGATCGACATACCGAATAAAGTACTTAGAAAGAAGTGGCTAGAAACTAATCGACTATTGTTTCGAAACTAATCGAAACGAAAATAAGGAAATAATTAAGAGGTTATATGACAATAAATTGTCTTATGAATGTGATAGATAGTGTGGTCGAGATGAAAGAGGGGAAAATTGAGTTGTTTTTGAGTTTAACTTCTCTTTCAGTAGCGAGTCTATATGGGACTAGGGATGTAAAATACCTGGGTATTTATTTCAGCGGGTAAATACCCTGGGTAAATACCCGGGTATTTACCCAAAATGGGTATTTTAGTGGGTATTTTATGTTTCTATTACCAATAAATGGATTTTATTATTGTCAATGAAAAATATAATGGTCATTTGTATCACCTGCAACAGGAGCACTAAATAACCATCTAATTAATCATTTTTTCTAGTAATTAAAGAATGAATTTGATGTTTATTAAGTAATACAGTACAGATTTCCTAGCTACTCAACATTATTTCTCTTTCTACTTACACTAAATTTTCTTCTATTACCCTTGGCGGAAAATTATTGTCCATTCTATGCTGTGAATTCTTACTTTAGTGTGCCACTGAGGCGTCCAATCAGCTGCACATTAGAGTTCGACAGTGGCCCAATCCAACACGAAAATAAAAATTTATGACAAAACATGACAATGACTAAAGAAACTGCAGTCAGTTGTCACCAAACTAATCATACACTGTTATTAAGTATTCTGTCTGTCACCAGCTCCTGGTATTAATGACAAGGAATTTAAGTTCTGGTTTAGGTTCGCGTCTGACGAAACTGCTTTCACCATTTTTCTCGATCTGGCTCATCTTCTTTTATCTTCTAATACCGTCTCCAGCTTTCAAAATCACCGATGAACACACTACCTAAACTATTTAAGTTACAGCAGGATCTCTATAACTAAAATGAACAACCACTTTTTCTTTTGGTTTACCAAATTTATTAATCGTGGAAAATGAATTATTAATAATTACTTTCCTATTTTAAGGATTTAAAGTTTACATTACCTTAAAAAAATTAATAGTACTTATGACAGACAACTTTTTTAATAATTAGAAAACTGAACTAATATTCCAAATACAGATTGTTATTTTCTTCACTCAAAATAATGTTATTTTTGTTATTTTATCTATAGACAATGAGATGTCCTGAATTGTCAATTATGCAAAAAAAAAAAAAAAAAAAAAAAAAATGGACCAATAAGTTTCTTATATTTTACTCCTGATTTACTGAATTAATAAATTAATGCTGTTTAAAAAACTACATTGTAACAACTAAATTGTTGATACAATTATATCAAAGTAAAGAAACAAGACTTTAGTAAGTAGCCTAGCCTAATAACCTAGAAAATACTTAGAAACTAAATATTTACCTAATTTGCCATTCTGTAGAAGTAATTGTATGATTACAAAAGTTGTAGAATAATCAAAGTAACTAAATTTAATAAATTGGTAGATCAAATTATTTACTAAATATGCCGTTGAAAGAAAATTATAAATAAAATAAGGAATAACAGTTCATAAAACACTTAAGTAACTAATTCCTAATTTTTAGAAGTGTTCACTAATTGGAGTTTAAGAATAATGCTTTGTGAAAGTATTTATTGGCATAGCATACTAATAATAAAACTATTACAATAAATACTTTTAAAATATTAATGTGATAAACAACGTTAATCTGTATAGTAAATCAGTGAAGGAAATATTTATATCTTAAATTATTCAGTACAAAACAGCAATTAACCTCTACCATATTTGGAGCACTACTATAAATAAAACGACCACAAATTTTACCGTCCTATTCAGAATCAACCGTAAGATCAAATTCGGAATTATCACACAATTCTTCAGTATCAACATCACTATCACTCGTTTCTTCATTTTCTTCTATGTCACTCCTGTTCCATGCCAACGGCTGGGGACTTTTTACTTGATGACCCTGGTCCTGAGTGTTGCATCCGTGAAACTTCAGATAATTTCTTATTGAAAAGCTTCCAGTTATATGAAAGATATTTTAGTTTTCCTGTCCTCTTCGATGATAAACGATTTCTGGTTTTACTGTAGATCCATTAAATGTAGAGAAAGCTCTTTCTGTGGCAGCAGATGTAACTGGAGCACTAAGGATTCGAATGGCGACATCAACTAATTCAGTGATGCTTCGAAACCCTCTCCACCAAAGCAGTGAGCTCATTTGTTCCACTCCGTCCCATAAAACTTCCTTGCCAAAAGTCCTTCCTTGTCCCTACAGTCAGTCAAATGTGCTCCCAGTAAAACAGAATTAAATCCCATTTGTTTTCCAACTTCACAAACGAAGTTTACTTCATCAAGCAATTCTTCAGAGGTCAATTTGCAGCCCTGGAAAGTGGGACTGAGGAGATCTCAGTCAGATAACTTGGACCCAAGCCGAATTAACTTCTTTCTTTAAATTTTTCCATGATTGAATGCTCTTCTGTTTTCAAAAGGATTGATGATGGTAACTGTTCTATCAGAGTTTGATGAAGGCTCTGGAATTTTGAGTGCACAGTGTCTATCTGAGGCTCTTTTTATTCGAAGCAATTAATCAAATCCACTATAGGTTTCAAAATGGCTACAAGGTTTTCAATACAAACCGAGAATACATCATCAAGAAGTCTTTTCTTGATTTCTGAAGGTAATGACGATTCCTCACTCACAGCGAGCGTCTGAAGTACAGTTTTATTGACAAGCAAACTTTGGAGGCAGTGTAAATGGCTTCCCCATCTTGTTTCTCCAAGCAACTTTAACGAAATTGTAACCCATTTCTCCCTTGAGATTTGTGCAAATAGTGCTTGCAAGTGATGGCTAAGTTGGATTGTTTTAACAACATCAATTACACTTCCCAGTAATGTCTTTACCGATGGACATCCGATGATGTCAGAACAAAGCAAATGGAGAAGATAAACAAGACGACACAAAGATACTATACTAGGTACTTCTGTTTTACTAATTTAAAAGCTGCTCTCATTTTGGACGCGTTGTCTCCTATGATTACTGAAAAAAAATTTAGGGTTATATTTTTACAGAACTTTCATAATCTCTTCAGACAAATAATGTGCATCGTGTTTATTTTCTTTAGGCAACACGAAATCAACAAAAACAGGTTCAGGCTTTGAAATGACGAAATAAATGATAGATTCATTTCTCAAGTTACTCCCAACCGTCACACTGTAAATATAGGTTTCTTGATTCCTCTAACTTCTTTTTAACTTCCTCTTGCATTTCACTGTATTGAGCATCCAAGTAACTCGTAGTCAAGCGATACTTTGATGGGAGAAAACGTACGGAAGAAAGAGTTTTCTGTAAAAATTCAATCCACAAAGGGTGATCAACAAGTGACAGGGGACACCCACTAACGAAGATCGCTTTGGCAAGGCTTTCGTTCAACACTTCCTGTAAGACTTCGTTATCGTTCTCCCATAGTTTTAAGAAACATCAAGATTTTATCAAAAGTCCTAAATAGTAACGCTGAACCTAAGAAGCCATAAAAAATTAAGAAATGTCTGTATTTGATGAAAAATTAATGTAATGTTTTTTTCTTCAGCATTTCTTCTTATAATAAATGCGACTACATCAAATATACCGAACTCACTTTCTCCTTTCATGATAAAACTACTCTAAAATGTCCTTTAAAGTTCGAAACTAGTAGACATAAGGCACAATCTTTTCATGATTAATTTTAACTCCATAATGTTCGACTTGGAAAGATTTTGATAATTTTGGTCATTTTTATTCAACTAGTTGTAGCCTCTGATATGTAATGCTTTAGATACATGATCCAGCTTTAGTTTATCTTTTATTTGTGTGTCGGGTGTCTGAGTTGTTTTATGAGAATTTTAAAATTTCAAAATTTCATATTTCGTGAAAAATTGTTGGATTGAAGGAGTCTCGAAACATCTGTTCTCAAATAAAAAATACACAATTACTTGATAGGGTTCTTGAAAATCGGTGGCGTATCAAGACTTTATTTAAAACTGGGGCTGTCTCCCAAAGATTCAACAAAGAGGGTTTATATATGATTTCTATGTTTGGACAATCTCAAGCTTGAAGTCATACTACATTTTTTTTAAGTCTTGGTGAAACTAATTCAAGTTTAAAAAACGTTCACACTTTGGTGAAGAAAGGGCATAGGTGAATTAGTAAAATAGCCCCAGATCAAATCTTGAGACGACAAGTGGGTGGTAATGAAGGTATCTCGAGAAGACATTAATCCCTCAAGTTTCAACTCTGACTGATTCTCTATTCTGATTTATTAGTAAGCAATGACGTAAAATCGGAAAAGTTTTGTGAATTATTTCTCAAGATTGGCTTTATCGATGTTGTTCAAACTTAGATGTATGTATAGATGTACACGAGGGCATCGTCTGAAAATTGTAACAGCTCACCCCACTATTTCCTCCTTTCAAAAAATTCGTTTCAATATTTCGATATCGTCTTTACCTACGATGATTACCTTCGAGAAAAAAATAAAAAATAAGTTTTAGATGTCGCTTTAATCTAGAATAACATATCCAAAATTGTATCGCTGGTGCGCCATGGTCAAAATTGTCTGCAAAACCGCACCGCACTTGAACGGGGTCAATTTATTATTATTTTGCATATTTATAGTGAATGAACGGGAAATTACGCTCGAGAGACCCTAAAATCCAGAAAAACTTCACCGGTATGGTTAACAATTCTTAAAACTTCATAATAGTTGAACTTTCGTAAAATACCCAATTTTTGGGTAGGTAAATACAAAAGGGGTAAATACCCGGGTAAATACCCATTTTTTATTTACCTACCCACTGGGTATTTACCCGACCCACATCTCTATATGGGACAGGACCTACTGATTAACCTGGAATCCGAACCACAGGAGCTCCCGCCGGGAATCAACTCGGGCCTCCTACGCCAAAGGCTCGTACGCTAATCGCTTAATCACGAAGATTGAAGAAAGAAGACTATGATTACTGAGTGGTATTAAAGATGGATAATTTTTACATTAAAACGAAAAGACTTCAGTGGAGATTTGATGAGCATGGAAGATTTTTTTCCAATTCGTAGCAAAATATCTGCCAGTGATGGAAAATACCTCATTCATTACAATGATCAATATCATATTTTATAAAAAGCTTAACATATTCGTAGACTGTTATATGACTAAAATAGCTGCAGTGTCCGCTCTTCATCTTTCAGCTAGTACTTCAACTCCTTTTCCTCTTAGGAAATTATTTGGAATTGAACGGAATCGGAAGTGTCGCTATTCATCCCAGTGAACCCGAAAACTATGGATTGGACACTAATTTAATTTGATTTGATTTTGAGTTTAGCGACCCTTTCAGCAGCGAGGCTATATGAAACGTGAACCTACAGTTTAACGTAGGATCCGAACATCGAGAGTCTCCGCCGGAAATCGAACGGGGTCCCCCACCAAAGGAGCGTGTGCTAACTGCTTAGTCATGAGGGAGCTCTGATTGGACACTAATATCGATTATTTTCACATGCCATCCCTTCCCACCCCACCCCTCAGCACCATATAAGCTAGGCTAGGATCAACTCATGTACCAAAATTCGTCCGAATCTATGTCACCCCCTCCCCTTGCCTAAAATGTGCTAAAGAATCTAATTTGGACAAAGTAGGGCTTTCACTCATTTGCGAAAAACATGGAAATCGGTCCAGCAGTCTTGAATGAGTCAGTGAGCAAATATCATTAGCTTAATCTTTATTTACACCTTATAGATCACTGTACAAATTGGTAGTTGAATTCATCGAAGGACTAATGAATCCTTCCATGAAAGTAGAAAAAGAAGAACCGTTACAGTCTTGATTTTCATTCTCTTCTGGTCCTATTAGTTGTGCAGTATCTAAAGAATAGTCTGTCAAGGTGAACGTGTTCCAGAAGATCCCCACGTGATGGAACGGCAGAAGGCATGAATACTAATACAACAAAGAGTCTTATTTTGCGTTTAATTCCTCCTTCCCCTGGCCTAGCTAATGTAGTATTGCATCCTTGTCAGGAAATACTGCAAATATTCAGGGTTTGAGATTCAGGATTTAGATTTCTGGGCTTTCGGCATCTATGGCCATGTTAGCCCATCACGTTGCAAATATTCAGCCAACTATTTTTTTTTCCTCTTCTCCTCACCTCGTCAACACTACTCAAGAAACCATCGTGCATTATTCGAAGATTTGTTGCAACACTGTGTGTCAATTAATACACTTTTCTTTTTAAAGTGAACACTAACACAACAGTGAAACTTAAATAAACTTGAAATGAAATTTTTAGTTTCATGTCTCGCTTGTTATTTCCATGTTAGGCATGATTATGAAACAATCGGGCGGGGAGGGGGACAATCAGAGAACCCCGTGAAAATTCAAGGACATTATGTTGCCCGCCACAAGCTGGAGTGGCCGGAGATCAAACCGGGATCAGATGTGAGCGTTCTTGGCCGGAGATCGAACCAGGGACCCCTTACACCAGATGTGAGCATTCTGGTATTGAACCGCGGTGCCTTATTCGTCATAACCAGGGTTAGAATTTTAAGAGATTGATTGTTTTCATAGTTGAAAAAAGGGAAGAAAAAGATGCTAAAAATAAGACTAAATGGGGGCATAAAAGACATCTATCTCTACTGCTTTGACGACTATCCCTTTTTCTAATCGAAAGCAAGTTAATAGAAACTACACATACAAAATACTTTCACCTACATTTTCAGAAAACAAATGAAAGAAGTACATTGTTTTTTATAAAAGAAAGAGTACAGATGAAGTATAAGATCAAATTTTCAGGCTACACCAACCATTTCCCTGTTGTAGTTTTATTGAGAAAGTGTATAAATGTATGTTGATTTAGGAAGTTTTAAAGGGGAATCTGCACACGGTGGATCCCCTGTAGGTGTACCTTTGGCTTGGCTAGAACTATTTAATAACAACAAAAGATTGACATTATTTTAATGAATAACGTTAATCAAAATTTGAAGAGACAGATAAGATATATTTCTCGTTTTACACTTTTGTATTGTTGTTTCAATATTGTACACGGTTCATGAACAGGAATTCAAGTAAACCCTAAAATACTACAAAACGAAACCTGGAACTAAAAGATACGTAGGCCTATATTTGATTTAGGGATGGCTAATTTCGGAATTTTTACTTTCCGGAATCCTGAAAGTATTATTGGAAAAATTCCGGATTTCGGGAAAAAATCGAAATTTAAAAAATTCCGGATTTCGGAAAATTCCGGAATTCGGAAAAATCCAGAATTTAGAAAATTACGGAATCCAGAAAAAATCCGAATTTCGGAAAATAAATTGTCTGGTATCCGGATTCCGAAAAATTTTGGCCATCCATAATTTGATTGTAATTTAAGTTACTAATTAGCGTCAACGCTCATCACCATTTTCTTTTTCTTTCTTTAAATCTTATTGATGAACAGAAAATTATCAATTTGGAAAGTAACCATCTATATACATCTTTGGCGGTTAACTCCTTCTACACCACAGTGAAGATTTTTTGTGATTTTTGTTACATGGGTAGAGATTAGACTAACTTAGGTTTCTTATCACAGTTTCATGAAAGAGCTTATCCTAAAGAGGATGGGGTTAAGAGGATCAAAAATTTATGCAAAAAAAAAAAAAACAATATCTCACAACCCGATTCCATTTTATTTCTAAATTCATCTCCCATTGAATTGGGGGTGACGGAGGGGGATAGAAATCACATATAGAAACAATCGAAAACCACCGATATTTTATCCAATCAACAGGCCGTTTTAGGGATCACTGAGATAAATACTGATTCTCTCGATTCCGTTTAAGTTCAAATTCATGGCCCATTAGGGATGCTGGGAAGGGAATGACATAATCGAGAATGACCAATATTACTGTCTACTCTACAGATTTTGGGGTCACTGAGACGAATAGTGACACATCCGTTGCTGTTTAAGTCAAAGTTCAACCTTATCGGCATGGGGATGATAAAAGGTGACATTATGGATTTTTATCATTACTATCATTGCAATACGTATCCTAAGGGGGAAGGAGTTAAAATACTTTCATAAGCCTAATTTCAGCTTGTTTAGTATCATATTTACAAAATAGTATCTAATGAGCTAATTAACAGTTCAGGAGTTCATTACATCTCAACAATTTATGTTTCTAGCTCATGACATCATAATTGTTCTTTATATGAAAGACCTTAAATAGCATTTACTATCTGATAGTTTTACAGAAATATTGTTTACTACTTTCTAAACTGCACATTTATACTGCTTATCTCCATTACTATTATTATTATTATTATTATTATTATTAATAATAATAATAATAATAATAATAATAATAATAATAATAATAATAATATATTCAGAGAAAAATGGAGAGCATTGAGTAAAATCTTAAAATGAAGGATGCAATTCGAACCCGTATCTCCTGCATCAATTGTGGAACGCTATTCATTTTTGATCACTAGGAAGTCTAAGAAATAAAAGTGAATGCTACATGCAGATCGATATTCGTACCCCATATTGTACCTATTCGAAAGAAATTTAGACTTCGCCTACTGGGAGGAGGTCGATTTGCATGTGCATGTGGAAAGAAAAGAGTAAAAAAAAGGAAAGAAAAAGAAAAAGAAAAAAGAAAAGAAAAAGCTAGAGTGATTCATGTTTTTAACGCTTGTAGAATAAATACAAAGAATACAAGCTGCTACAAGACTTCTTTATGGATAGCAAAACATTCCACTTATCTTGCGCAAAGAAGTGAGTTCATCGTTATGTGAAAGCATTCGTTGAATCAACGTCGCTTACGTCATTTCTTGATAGGTAAGGTTACCATGCAGTTCTCGATCGTTTCTTCACACGAACTTGAATTAAAAAAAAAGAAAGAAAGAAAAGAAGAAAATAGAAAAAATGAAAATGTGACACGATGCCGATAATTTAGGCGGATTCTCTTCGTGAAGTTTCTGTCATGTCAATATTTTAAATGATTCCCGAAATTGTTCTACAGTATGTACGGTACTTTTATTATTATTATTATTATTATTATTATTATTATTATTATTATTATTATTATTATTATTATTATTATTATTATTAGTAGTAGTAGTAGTAGTAGTAGTAGTAGTAGTAGTAGTAGTAGTAATAGTATTGAAAGAAAAATCTTATATAAGTTTTTTTCTTTTTTACCTCCCTTAATATTATCAGACTCTTAGCAAGTGGAATTGTTATTTGTTGAAGTTTAACTGTGAATATGAACGGCGTTCTACTGTAAAATTTCCCCTTACACAGTACCATTTTAGTAATCCTGAAATAAATGTATAAATCACCTCCTCATTGTCACTGTCTGTAATTAAAAACTCATAAACTAGATTTAACAGTATCTGTATAGTGTAGGCAGTGGCGTATTTAGGGGGTGGCTTTCGGGCTTAAGCCCCCCCCCCGAAATCTTACCTAGTACAGTAAAGTAAATGAAATATCTTGCAGAATTTTCACATTTTCAGGCAAAGCCCCCCGAAAGTTAGCAAAGCCCCTCCCGAAACAAAATCGTAAATACGCCACTGAGTGTAGGAAATAAGTGAAAAGAAGAATATACAGGGGATAGACAAAAATACGAAAACACCTGGTATAAAAGTAGTAATCATTCCAAACACGATGTGCGTCTGAATGGTAGGTGTCGCTATGGTCACCGGCACATCCTGTGAGGTATACAACCTGGCCAATTGAACAGATGGGCTAGTTACAGTTCAGTGTTCTGATCTGACAGTTTCAAAGAGGGCAAATAATTGATTCACGTATGACGAAAGGAGCGGAAGTGTTTAGTGTATCAAGAGGCAAGTGTTTAGTGTATCATGACTGCCTACGAATGTTCTAAAAAATCGCATTAGGGAAGCACCAACGTGGACGCAAGTATATGTTGCGTGACAGAATCACATTGGGTAGGATTGTGACCAAGCAGATCACCAAGGCGCCAAAAGTCACAGCTGAGGTGAATACATTGGCTGTTAGCGTCAAAACAGAAGAGAACTCCACAAGCAGTGTATTTATGGTAGATATTCAAATCCCAAATAACTCGCTACTGTTGACCATGCTTCTATACGGAGACAGTGGTGCAATGCTCTAAAAACTGGACAATGGAGCAATGGAAGACTGTCATCTGGTCGGATGAGTCTTTCTTTACATTGTTTCCAACTGCTGGCCGAGTTTACGTGTGGAGAACGCCAGCACAAGCGTCTGTTGGATACTTTCTGTTAATAATAGTGAAGCATGGTGGTGGTTTAGAGATGATTCGGTCAGCCATATCCTGGTATTCTGTCCGACACATAATCATTCTGCACGGACATATCACTGTCAAGGACTTTGTAATTATTTTGAGTGACCAGCAGCGTCCCATGGTGCAAACATTGTTCCGAGATGGCAATGCCGTGTTTCAAGATGACGGAGTCCCTGTTCATACAGCCCACACCATCCAGGACTGATTTGAGGAGAACGAAAATGACGTGCCACATCTACCATGGCCTCTACAATCGCCAGACCTCAATAGCATTGAGTCCTTGTGTTCACTTTTGCAGAGCAAGGTGTGAACCCACTACCCACCATCATCGTCTCTACAACAACTTGCAGCTATTTTGGCGGAAGAATGGTACAACATCCCTTTGACAACTATACGCGACGTATATTACTTCATTCCCCATTGACCAGACCATTCTGCGTGCTAAAGGTGGTCGTACTCGCTATTAATAAAGGTAATGTGCAATTTTTCAGGTGTCTCCACATTTTTGTCCATTCCCTATATATGCATGAAGGCTAAGACCAAAAAGAAACACAAGTAACGATGTAAAATCATAATATTTAAGCTTGAAAGAGAATATGACGAAATGATAATGAATTGCACAAGACGCTACATCAGGGAGTTCTGTTAGTGGACAGATGTTGGTATCTTCTGTTCCTGGTGCTATTCAGGAACTGATATAGATAGGGGAGGCCCATATTAGATGGTAGTGACTAAGCATATGATGAATAAGTCTGAGATGATAGATGGAATGAATGATTGGTGGAGGTGATACAAAGTCATATATAGTGTTCCGGCGAAGAGTCGAAGTATGGCGGTAGTGGATCGTTGTTTCTATCATGGCATATGACGTCCTGTATCATTTCATACAGTCAGTGGCGTATTTAGGATTTTGTTTCGGGGTGGGGGGGGGCTATGCATAAGACGTGAATAAGCACTTATATTTCTTCTTTTGTGTGCCGAATTTGAATGAAGTTGTGCATATAACAAATTGATTTCGGGGGGCTTGAGCCCGATAGCCACCCCCTAAATACGCCACTGCATACAGTATCTACTGCACATTATGTCTAAATAAATACGTATTTTGCTGTGACAAACAAACAAAC
The DNA here is from genome assembly GCF_964235325.1 of Thermobia domestica. NCBI lineage: Eukaryota > Metazoa > Arthropoda > Insecta > Zygentoma > Lepismatidae > Thermobia > Thermobia domestica. Next base: position 120,489,517 of record NC_137466.1, read on the forward strand.
AAGAGTTGTATCATACCACTTCTAGCTACGTCATGTAAAATGTTTGTGTATAGTACAAATAATAGTTATTTTACAAATTCTGCCAACAAATTTGGCATAGTCTGCAAATTCGTTTCGAAAGAACAAGTGTTTCGAGTTAACTAGACTAGAAGAAGAAAACAGTAGGATCAAATCATTAGAATTCCATTCATTTCAAAGAAGAGAGTAAAGTGTAGGGCAACCCCAAAATTCTTTTGCCTTCATTTTTATTATTTTTTGAAATACAATGAAACGTTTATTTTCAATAATGTTTACATTCATCTAATTTTCTACATAATCGCCACCGGTCGATCCAATTTTGAAATCGCTGTTGCCGTTTTCGTGTGCCCATATCATATCAGTTCACTGCCTTATGTTTAAACAAGCATTGAATCTCATTTTTCATCTTGGCGTCGTTGCTGAAGCGTATTCCAGCCATATCTAATTTCAACTTAGGAAACAGTCGCTGGTCATTGGTTTGCTCAACATTCGCGATTATCTCGTCGGAAATTGATAGTCTCTTGCTGCATTCTTCGTCGTGAAATTCAGTACGACAAACTGCAAATTTCATACAACACTTGCAAAGGTTTTTGATATCTATGCTTGACTGACCATACAGTTCCTTCAATTGGCAATGAATTTTAATCGGTTTAACGTTTTTTTTTTTTTTTTTTTACGTTCAAAAAACGAAAAAAAAACTAACTCTACGAACTTTGCACTGGGCAGTAGCGCCAAGCAGGAGCTCCATTATAAACGTCTGCCAAACCAAGATTGAACGTCCCAGCGAAATGTACGCAGGTTTGTTTGGAACCATTTGGAACTAGGGGAATAACAAATAGAAGAATGCTACCAACAGCCGAACGACAGTTTCCCTGCGTCCCCTGCGCTTATGAATACCTTATTTTTGTGATTACCTTGATATATATATATATATATATATATATATATATATATATATATATATATATATATATATATATGTGTGTGTGTGTGTGTGTGTGTATGTATATACAGGGGTTAGACAAAAAATCTAAACGTTTGCAAAAGTGTGATGGTGTGGGGCCTCCTTTTGTGTCCAGAACAGCTTGGATCCGACGTGGAATGGACGTATACAGCTTCTGAATCGTGGTGTGTGGAATTTTGTACCATTGTTCCTCGAAAACATGCTCCAGTTCCTTAAAGGATGCTGGTGGGGGGTAATGAGACCGAGCACGCCTTTCTAACTCAGACCACAATGGCTCAATGATGTTCAGATCTGGTGATTGTGGGACCCAGGAGAGGTGTGATAGCTCCTAATCATGCTCCCCAAATCATGATTTCACAGTTTTTGTAGTGTGATAGCATGCCAAATCATCTTGGTAGATGCCATCACCATCAGGGAACAATATTTGAGCCATGGGTAGAACCTGGTCCTCCAAAATGGGCTCATAAATCTTAGCATTCATCATTCCATGCAGGGCTATGACGGGACCTGCAGAAAACCACGATATCACTGCCCATACTGTAACAGAACCACCCCCATGCTTACAGTTGATAGCAGACAGTCTGTATCATAGGCCTGCGACGGTGTTCTCCATACGTAAACAAGACCGGTTGTTGGAAACAAGGTGAAGGTCGATTCATCGGACCACATTACGCGTTTCCACTGCTCATGAGTTCACGCCTTGTAGTCCTTGCACCATTGGATACGCCTCTTCATATTTACTGCTGTGACCAGGGGTTTGGCGATAGCGGTCCTGCCATGAATTTTCATTTTATGAAGTTCCCGTCGCACTGTTTTCGATGAAACCGGATTCCGTACGCTGGAATTGAGTTCAGATGTAATTTTCATTGCAGTGGTCTTCTTTTTAGCTGTTACAACCCGTTTTAATTCCCTCCGGTCCCAATCTGACAGGATTGTCTTTCGATCACTGTTGTGCTTTGCAGACGTCGTTTACTCATGAATTGTGTATACCCTCGTAACATTGGATACAGTGCCTTTCGATACCCCCACAATGTTCGCCACTGTTGTCACTGAAGCTCCAACTAGATGGGCACCAACGATCATGCCTCTTTGGAAGTCTGTCAGGTCGCCCATTTTACTGCACCACTTTCACACCACGACACTCACAGGTGAACTGGTTACTGCTGACGAAAGAGGAAGGTCCACATGACACATTGAAAACAAAAACCGATCGGCAACCGCAGCACGTGTTGTACAGTGGAGGGCCAAACTTACGTGTCCTGTATGAAGTGTTTTTAATTTTCTTGTCCAACCCCTGTATATATATATAGGGGAGGATCCAGGATATGATCAAAGGAGGGGCTAAACCATATTTTGCCGTTTTATCTAGTGTAAAGCAGGATTGAAGCTCATTTTATCCAGTGTATAACTTACCTGACCGTCAAGGGGCGGCTATGGATATATATAAATTCCATTTTAATTACAAGTACGGATATGCCATTTTTGTAAATGTTTCTATTTCGTCTTTTCAAGACAAAAATAACAAAATTTCTAAAGAGAAGTCAACCAACCTTGTGCGAAATTTCTTGCGTAGAGCTACTTACATAGGTACCTAGCCCTCTGACTGTTATAATTCCATTACTTAGGGTCCAGGTCATTTGCAGTTGTGAGAACGCCTAGACAGATGCAACCCAACTTACAGGTGACTTTTCTAGGCACTGACAGCAGTTGGTAGCCCTGATCCAGGTGTTTATGGAGGTAACATTATAAAGTAGGTGACTAACAAAACAATTGTCCATTGTAAGATGAATCTCTATGGTTCGGATCGTGTTTTCCAAAGAACTCCATATATTAAGCTCAATATTGCTGTGTATGTAATGTATCATTTCTTTATATACTGTATGTTTAGAGAATTAAAATATTGACCACGCATGAATCAGGAAATGCTTGAAAGTAGCTGAAAATATCAAATTTAGAATAACCGCTGGAAATAACTTTGTAAATGATTGCCTCAATTGAGAGACCTTCTCCAATTCTCCTCGTTGCAACATATTTATCTTTCTGGAGGAGAGAAGATCTTGCTTATCACACTGAGAATGTATTGAAATTGAAACATTTGAAAAAGTTTTAGCCTGGCCGGGATTCGAACCCGATCCGCCAAATAGAAGTTCAATACGCTAACCACTTAACTACCGCGTTACTTCACATTTTTCCTAAACTATTGGCTAGTTAAAATCGTTGCGTGTACGACTATACAAAATTCTAATGCTCGTATAGTGAGACGTTCCTTATGAGTGTCACAATGACTTAAAATTTCCTTGTTTCGAATTAGAAAACAAGTTATATAGGAGGAAAATATTACGAGATGTTCTTCAAGTTGAGGCTACCTATCGTTTTTAGCTGCTTCCGATTTACATTACTACTATTCTTCCTCATCGTAATTTCTAATTTCCAAAAAAAGAAAAGCCGACAGCATTTACGCCTACCCTAAGAGATTCAGTATTCGCGTGCTACCGTAGCCAGCTGTTTGAAGTTGGTCATTGAAAGACACAAAAAAAATGGGCATGAGAACAGAACCTACCCAACACCTGGGGAGCTTCTAACCCGTTTCTATTACTACTACTACTACTGCCACTACTGCTGCTGCTACTACTGCTATTATTATTATTATTATTATTATTATTATTATTATTATTATTATTATTATTATTATTATTATTATTATTATTATTTATTTCTACAACTCTTATTACTACTTCTTCTTTTACTATGGATTCGTATAGTAAAACTGCAAGCTTATTTTAATGAAAAAAGTGTTATGAAGATTTAAAAAATAATCGGTAAATTACTTTTTTGAGTATTATTTTCAATCCTTTTTTAAATGGAAAAAGTGTTATGAAAATTAAAAAAAGTACTAAAATCCTTGGGCAGGGGTTGAACCAACGCCAAAAATGACTTTCAGTACTTGCGCTAACCCGCTAGGCTACAAGGGCTGATTTACTTCCGCTATATGAAAGTCTTGACTCTTGATGTCCTATCTGCATCAGCCAATAAAATCAGAGGATATCTGAAATTCTTGGAATCCGCGAAAATGCAAGCCGGCAGACATTAGTTTCGCATTCTTTGAACTTCATCAACACGTGTAGAAAAAGAAAGTTCTATTTTTATCTTCCGTAACTACTAGTTTATTGTTTTATATTTGTATGAGGAATTTGTGGTAGATTGGCAAATTATGAAACTCGTATGACAGAGACCAGGTTCGAATCCCATCGTGCAATCATTTTTTTCTTAATTGGAAGGTATTGTTTATGTAATTTGTTTTATAATTGTTATTCCTTTATTATTATTATTATTATTATTATTATTATTATTATTATTATTATTATTATTATTATTATTGTAAAATCTAGACTTGGCTACATATTTTATATTTTATGAATTTTCTGATGGGATTTCAAGTCTTTTTGTTGAATAATCAACACTCTATTGTAGGGTTTGTGGGGGAGGAAAATATTATTCTGTTGCCTTTTATCTGTTTACTTGCAAGCTACAACAAGCCTGGATACTGCATTTCACCTTTCTATATCTACGGGAAATACCCTAAAGGTTTTGATGATCATAAGAGAGTAAGTGAATAAGTGATGAGATCAATGAACTTTGTGTATTAACAACATTTAAAGTATCATGTTGTCGGAAAAGTCATGACGAATATCGGTAAAAATGACAAATGATGATTTGTGGATATACTAGAGATATTTGGATTATGCAATAGTTATGTCATGAATAGCTAAGAAGTTGAACGTTTTGTGCATTAATATTGCTCTTTGTTTAGTTTGGTTTTACAGATTTGACCAGAGAAGGCATGGGTCAATGAAAATTTGACTCCGACCCACTGACCCACCACCCACAGTGACCCACTATCACCCATGACCCAACATGACCCACCAAGCACCGTGACCCACCACCCACGATGACCCACTCCGACCACCAACCACTGTGAACCTCTGAGTCACTAAAGCACATCGTCATCAACTCTGACACATGATCCACGACCTCTTCTCTACCGACTAGAGTTTAAACTTGTAATAAAACCAGGTTGTCAGATTCTAACTAATCGGAGTTTGAATTTCTATGGTCAATCGCTCAAGCACCGCTCTGTTACAATAACGATGGATCTGACCTTTACGATATAAAATGGTAGTGTCTGTCATTGGCAAAATTACGATGAATTTCAATTAAATTATCATGGGCTAATTATTTCCATGTTGAATTATCGATTCTTTTCAGTGGATGAAATTTGAAAGTCCCGAATTAAGGTAAGTAGACCAACATACAGAAGCTTATATTACAAATTTTATGTATATTTTTCTCACAACTTTATGGGTTGATTGCCTTGTGTTCTAAGCGCTATATGTAATAAACAAGCTTCAGCAATTATTATAGTAGAAAGTGCATGGTAAGCATATATGGATATATGAAGCGAAGCATTGTATTTTTTGTTGAGTTGATTTGATTTTGAGTTTAACGTTTCTTTCAGCAGCGAGGCTATATGAGACGTGGACCTACGGATTAACGTGAATCCGAACCACATGAGCTCCCGCCGGGAATCCAACTCGGCCGATCGTTTTCAATTATTTTTACAAACTAGCCCACAATCTATTTACCATATGTAGAAAGTGCACCCCTTCCCATAAAGGAGAATGTTAAAAATGCTAGGAGACGTTCTGTTCACTCTCCATAAAGAGTTAATACACCCAATTTCAGCTCCATAAGTTAATGACTAGTGAGATACTCATTTTTTTCGCGGGAGACCTGCATAAGATTCCCGGCGGGAGCTTATGTAGTTCGGATACCACGTTAATCAGTAGGTCCACGTGTCGTATAGCCTCGCTGCTGAACGGGACGCTAAACTAAAATCACCTCACCTCAGTTTTTTTCCAAATATTCGGATCCGCACTATCCTTTAGGTATTATTATAATGAACGCAATATGATAAAATCACAGTTTGGATTAAGGCCTAACTATATACCAAAAGCCATTTTATTTGAATGCAATTTCGCCGTGATGATTAGGCACACATAGTTACATTCAATTTTTTATATAATAATTTATATATTACAGTGATTCAAAAATGTATTTTATCCAGTAGTTAGATCCTCTAAAACTCACAGGGTGTGTGTCTCGAAAGCCAAGTGGTAGTATACGTCCTATTGCTATCATTACAATTGCCGTACAAGTATCAATATCCGAAAATGCCTCAAGTTTTTTTTTCACTTAGAGATACTCATCTCAGATAAATAAACAGAAACAAATGAAAAAGGGAAATGGAGGACTTGAAAGTAAAACGTAGACAAATTTTTGACCATTGTTCAGAAGCATATCTTTAAATCACGCTCAACCCTACTCACAGGAGCTAAATACGCGGTTCTGGTAAGTTGGAGTTATCTCTTTCTCGCCACGTAGCATAAATAAAGCAAAAATCAAGTGTCTGTTACTGGTGGTCTTTGTGGCCGAGGGTGCGAGCGCAATGGGCTAGTAATTACAATTGCTTTTTGGTGTGGGTTCAAACCCGGGCCAAGGAAACAATTTTATATTTATATTTTATTTTTAAAATTTTCAAAACACTTGTTTCATTAAAATGACATGAAAATAATACTCAAAAATGATTATGTTACGTGTGCAGTTTTGCTATACGAATCCACAGTATAAGTAGTAGTAGCATTAGGAGGAGGAGGAGCGGGTTAGAATCCCCGCAGGGCTCGTTTTGTTCCACCTTGACTGCCATGATATAAATTTAACCTCAACTGCTTCTTCAATTTTCTTCTTCTTCAATTCCAACAAAGTGACAATTTTCTTTTATTACTACTATAATAAACAATACATACAACAGAAAGTTTGGACAATCGCAAGCTGCAACCAATCAGAAACATGTTTTTAGTTTCTATGACTTGGGTCGAGGGTGAAAAATATGCTGTTCAGAAGATGCTATCTACAATACAGTAAGCAGAGTGGGTCGGGGGTCAATTTGGGTCATACTGAGTGGTGGGTCACGGTGGGTGGTGGGTCGCAGTGTGTCACGGTGGGTGATCGGTCGCAGTAGATCACATGCTGTTGGCCCATGACCCACTGACCCACTCAGAAAACTTGATCCATTTGACCACTGGCCCACTCTAACTCTGGATTTGAGAACACGGAAGATGGAAGACCAAACATTGCATGTTTACCATATTTTGTTGTTTCACTTCAGGAAAGGGAAGAACGTGCGAATAGTGTTTATGATTTTTACTGTCCTCAATGTTTCTGTGTTTTTGTCCCTGTCTTTAAAGAGTTAGTGGAAAAATTGTAAAAGTGAGCAAAACATGAAAAATAGGAAACAAGATACTGAGGAAGGTTCGTTAAATTAGTTAACTTTAAAAAATAATCCAGTGCCCTGAAGCACCAGATTCCAATCAATATGAGTATCTGTCCAATGCCGTGCCGTGAAAACTCAGGGCCCAAAGCGACAGCATACGGTAGCGCCTCCGTACATATGGGTTGTCAATTTAAAGTTGACTTCTTTGGACTATTCTTTCTGCATAATACTTTACTATTTTATCATGACTGAATCAGAAAGTTTCAGCATTATTACACTGGAATCGTAAAAGTGTGTAATTACTGAATTCACTGCACCTCCATTTTCCTTCTCCCAGAACAGTGATGTCTTCGAGTAGTGGCTTAAGCGTTAGTTTCATAATGTTGGAGACGCGGGTTCAACTCCGGCTATGGTAATTCAGGAAACTTTTATAATTCGCAATATTGATACTTCTGATGTATAACTAACAAACTAACTAACTCTATGGCCTATGGAACCCGGAGGTTCAATGCCGCGTTCACAAAAGCTCTCCACTGACTTCTAACCTTAGCTAACTGCATCCAGTTTCTACTTTGTATTCCAATCTCTGCGAGATCTATCTTAATATTGTCCTCCCATCTCCGCCTAGGTCTTCCTAATTGTCGTTTTCCGATTGGTCTTCCAGTCAAGACTTTGAAAGAGTTTCTACTTTCTTCCATTCTAGCTATATGACCCGCCCACCTAAGCCTCCTAGACTTGACGACCCTAACAATGTTGGGTAGACCGTATAAATTATGTAGTTGCTCATTATGAAGTTTCCGCCATTCCCATGAAAAATATTCAATTTCTCTGGGTCTAAGAGTTGAGACGGCTTCCTTCAGAGGTGAAATGCCAACAACACAAAATTACGTCATCCATGTCAACCTTCATTTGTAGCTGTCTGGGAAGTAACGTGTTTGGACAAGAATTGATGGTTGATAGTATGGGAAAAAAATAAATGAATTCCAAGGAATTGTTCCTAGCTATACATAATTTGCAAATAGTGATCGAACTTACAACGCTAGTCACGGGAATGATCCTAATTATTTAAGGTGTCATCTCACATTTCTACCTAGAAGAAGAACGAAACAAAATGCATTACTGTTATCAGCTAACAAATATTTATATTCCATTTCTTGTTGTCATAAAATGATAATTCTATCTGTAAATCTATAAACGTAATAATATTATTGCGTTCATGTATAAACCTAAGAAACATCTGACATACTGTATATCTTTTCTGTTCGTATGACTAGCTTCGATTTTGTTACTTATTCTTTCCTTCTGTGGTAATAATAATAATAATAATAATAATAATAATAATAATAATAATAATAATAATAATAATAATAATAATAATAATAATAATAATAGAATAACATAATTACAATAGCATTTACATAAACATTATATTTCCATTCAGAAAAAAAAATAATTGCCACGACGCGATTTGCAATGGGAGTTTCAATGGGAGTTTCCTGCAATGGGGTTGCAATGGGAGTTTCCTGCTTTCTCAATTTTGTTTTTTAAACAAATCGTCCCAACCGGACTATTGTTCGCCATTGGCATCTCATGTCCTTTCTACGTATTCCAAACACTCTACAGGGACACGAACACAGAAATACTTAGCACAGTTAAAATTCCGACCTTGCTCTTCAGAGAAATTCGATCCCCTAGTGGATTGAGCCTCATAATCAGAAACCGAACTCCCGAGATCACTCGGCTAGTGCTAGCTCGGCCCACCGGCTCAATTTGCCACAAATTCCTCATATGAATATAAGAAAATAAACTAGTAGTTATGAAACATAAACATAGAACTGTTTATTTCTACACATGTTGATACAATTCAAAGAATGTGAAAATAATTTCTGTCGTCTTTCCTTCTTTGGAAATTAGAAGTTATGGTAAAGACGAAGTGTAATGTAAATTGGGACCATCCCTGCAACCGATGACGTAGCCTCAACTTGAAGAACGTTTCGTGATATTTTCCTCATTGAGGAACGTCTCAGTTTCTTAATGTTTTTGAGTTAAACAAGGAAATCTCGAGTAAGTCATTAATACACTCACACAAGCATTAGTATCTTGTTCATATTTTTTCCATGAACGATTTTACTTAGGTATTAGTTTAAATGGAAGGTCAAGTAGCGCGGTAGGTGAGTGGTTAGCGCAGTGAACTTCTATTCGGTAGACCGAGGCTCGAGTCCCGGTCAGGCTGAAACTTTTTCACATGTTTCTGTTTCAATTTCAATTTCAATGCATACTCAGTGTGATAAGTAAGATCTTCTCTTCCCTAGAAAGAAAAAGGAAAAAGGAAAGGATGTTGGAATAAGGAGAAATGGAGAAGGTCTCTCAATGGAGACAGTGATTTATAAACTTATTTCCGGCAGCTGTTGTAGATTTCATATTTTCGTCTAGTTTCAAGCATTTTCTGATTCATGTGTGATCAGTGTTTTTATTCCTTTGAATATACAGTATATAATGAAATAATATATTACATACACAGCAATATTGTTGAGTTGAGTTGATTTTAGTTTAGCGTCCCTTTCAGCAGCGAGGCTATATGAGACGTGGATTTACTGATTAACGTGGAATCCGAACCACCTGAGCTTCTGCCGGGAATCGAACCCGGGTCTCCCACGCCAACAGCAATATTGTGATTAACATATTATGTTCATTGGACAACACGCTCTGAGCCAGAGAGATTGATCTCAGAATGGAGAAATGTTTCGTGTGTCATCTGCTCACAATTTTACTTGCATAAGAACTTGACTCAGTGCTACCAACTGCTGTCAGTGCCAAGAAAAGTCACGCGTAAGTTGGGTTGCATCTGTCTAGGCGTTCTCACAACTGCAAATGGTCCGGACCCCAAGTAATGGAATTATAACAGTCAGGGGTCCAGGTACTTATTTAAGTGGCCTACGTCTATGTGTAATTTAATAACGTAATGTTTTGATATTATTCATAATAATGCTTCGGAATAATAGGCTTATTTGTAAAGTCCATTACCGTTCCCCGCAGATCTAGTGGCTAGCTCCTATGCCTTTGGTGCACGTGGTCCCAGCGAGAGAGAGAGAAAAAAATCATTTCACAATCATTCGCTTTCATCTATCATCTCTCTCCTTTAGCCTAAAGGGCTCAACGTGGGACGTTAACTATGGTTTGTAAAGCCCATTGTAAGGTAACCACACAAATAAACAGTAGTTCTTAGAAGGTACATTCGCGAAGTGCTCCTCAGAGTTCGTGTAAAATTGATTCAAGTGCAAAGTTCTTCGCAGCCCAATGTGTATTGTACTAATTTTAGCTGTCCGTATCGGTAATTTGTATATTTATGGGTCTCCATATATCCGGAATTCAATCATACACTACTATAACACTCGGACACAAAATTGTTTTTAGTTTCTTTAGGTGTAACTGGACATGGATGTGGGCATATACAAAACAAATTGGATCAAGTACTGCTTCTCTGACACATGTAACCACTCTGGCCGCCATTTTGGATCCACCATATTGGATTCAACTTTCGTTTTTTTTTGAATGGGAATAGGTGCAAGTGATACATCAAATTCATGTACAATTTTCTCGGAAATTCATTTGTGTAGCGAGTTTTACTGTAGCTTGTACCGTTTGCAAGATACTGCATGTTAAATGTATCTTGTTAATATCTTTCAATTAAAATCTAATAGCCTGATTTCAAATTTCATTATGTATTTAGGATGTACAGTATTCTTCTTCTCACTCTATCATTTTTGTAACTTTCTTACAGAAGCTTGCAGTTGATGAAATAGTGTGTTTACCTACTTTGACATGTACTCTACAAACAAGATAGGAGCAACATGCACTTTGTTCACGCCCGGCACAAATAAATCAGCTGTCTGTCTCCTCTTTAGACCGCTATACATACAATGTTCCGCTCCTTTATCAAACAAATGTACGTGTGACGTCAACAAAATTGATGGATCGTTTCTTACTGCTGCAATGTTTTCTCGCAAGATGAAAAATCTAATAATAACACGAATGTAGGCGTAAACGATTGTTACTGAAATACCTTTGAAGTTATTATTTCCAAGGTTTCTAAGGAAACTGGAAATCGATCGTAAAAGTTATGATTTTCTTTAAACAAAAATTGATACAACTAGACAAAACTACACAACTTCTGTCATGGAAAGATGTTTGGAAGTTCATACATTCATTGAAATAAATACTTATTAAAAAGTAAATAAAATTGTGTCTACTTCATATATGCTGTACTAGTCTAGGAGAAGAATATTAAGAATAATTATATCAAGTTACATGGTCGAATGAATGTCAATACTAGTCTAGGAGAAGAATATTAAGAATAAATATATCAAGTTACATGGTCGAACGAATGTCAAGATTAAACGGAAAACGTGAGATTTAATTTAACAATGTTCTAGACAACGCTGTAAAGATATTTTTCTCTGAAAACAAATAACAAAGAAACTAAATAAATAGATTTTGGAAGATAATGGGATACTATTCCAGGTATATTTAAAGATACGATACCAGTATTCAATTGGTATAACTGAGCAGAGGCGGACATGCCGCTCGGATACCCGGAAATTTCCAGGTGGACCCTGGCCCTGCAAAATCACTTAAGATATTGGTCGATTAGTTATAACTAATTCAAAACTATGTTCTCGTTCATAGTAACCAGTGGCGTAACTAACAGGCCCGCAGTGCTAGCGAAGGAAGGGGGGCACAAGGGAAAGGGGCCCCTACCCAACCCGTAGCCTTGTTTGTTGAAAAATCAATTAGACACAAAAAATGTCTCAAAAATACATGTAAGTTATTAACTCGAAAATGTAATCTCGTCCATAATTTATGTATACAATAATGTGATGTGCAATCGAGAACATAAAAAAGCATAGAGCTGATTCTCCTACGGTAAGTAAACCGTGTTAGACATGGAGATGTTGGACGCGAGTGGTGGCGGTAAATAATGGTCCCCTAAGCACAGTGGTGATATTAGAAAACGGGACGGAAGCCCCAAAAGTCGGGCCCCGAAGTTTGGAGCTTGGGTCCATTCTATTCACCAATTAAATATGTAGTTCTTGGGCGTGGGAGGTGGCAATGGAAAGGTCGTGGTCCCCTGAGCACAATCGATCCCGGGGCCTGATGTCTCCAGATATCGGGCCCCGAAAGTATAATGTCGGGTCCCTTCTATTTACCAATGAAGCATGGAGTTTTTGAACGTGGGTGGTTGCATTGGAAAGGGTCGGTTTCCCCAGAGCACACCTATGATGTCGTAAATCGGGCCTCATAGGATGTTCATGCCATATTCTCCATGGTTTTTGCTCACAAAAGTAAGTTTCTTTATTATCCTGCCTGAATGTTATTCAACCGAACATAAGAAGACAATACTGTAATGCTGCATGGCAGTAATGTACAGCGCAATATATTTGATATCGAATAGAAGGGATCTGAGCTCAAACATGTGGGACCCGAATTCTTGGGTTTCGGGCCAGGGGACCGATCAACAAAAAATTAATCTTTGATGCTTCTTGTCTTGATCCTCGCCGGTTTACTGATGTATTAAATGAGGGTATTCCAGAAGGTACTTTGCAGGAGATAGCTGAAAAATGTTTAGTTAAGCATGAAAATTTGAAATTTGAATTGTTGAATTTTCTTTTTTAAAAAAACTTCAGAAAACTTCAGAATTAAAACTTCAGAAAACTCTGTCAGACTTAGCAAACTGTGATAAAGCAAAATAATAAAGACCGACGTAGTTGTTGCAGAATGCGACAGTTCTATTGAGTGTATTGCCTCAGAGGGCGAAAGTGAACCTGATGAATGCATTGCCTCTTTTCCAGAAGACCAGTCTTATAAGATGTGCAAAGAAAATCATCTGTGTTAATTGTGTTGCTACAGGTTGCTACTAAGGTATAACATGCATGTTTCTACGTCCCAAACATTGTTTACGGTATACAAGTATTTGATAGCTCTTTAAGTTACTCAAGTATCGTGTGAGCGAGCATTCACTTATCTTAAATTAATTAAAACTTGTACGCGTTCGTCTTTGTCAAATCATATTCTGGAATCATTTATGCTTATGGTCATTGAAAGGAATGTTCTGCAAAAAATCTCTAATGATGAAATTATCGATGAAATTGGGAAATCTTTTTCTGTATTTAGAAAAATGCTGCTGTAAAAGTTGGTTAGATAAATGAACTTAATTATTCACGTATTTTATAAGAATTGCAAAACGCATCAAGAACATGAGTGACAAATCTCTGTGTGATCAGTACATATGTGAATTTTTGCATCAAAATTTCGTGCTGTTCGTTCCGTTTTTCTTTCTTGATTTTGAGAGGGTGATTCATAACTACCATTATCAGAAAAAATATTTTAGGCTGTAATGCTAATATATTGTAGTAATGTTCCAATTTAATTAATGTTTAAAGTCAACAAGAAATTATTTCTTATCAAACTCAGCGTGCTTTATCAGAAATGTTTTAAAACCGTTTCTCTAAACTTTCTGTGTTTTCAGAATGTTACTTTCTTTTTTCTCACCTCCATAATTGGATGGCTACTCAATGTTCTTCGTTATATATCATGTAAAACAAATCTACAGAGATAGACTATTATTTTACGCAATAAAATTAAGTTTATTATAATTTATTCGCTCATTTGCATGTATCGTTCATGAAAATTAAATTCTTCATAATTTTGAAGATCGAATTTATCATAGTCAGATCTCTTTCAATATAAACAGTCGCTGCTTTGAAGGCGCGTGTACGATTCATTGCAAAGATTTTCAGACTGTAGAAAATAAGGAAAGCGAAATAATACTTGGCTATAGATACGCATACACTACTTTACATTTCGTAGGGGTGGCGATTTAGCCATCCAAGTCTCCAGCTAAGAATTCATTCCTAAAAGGGCAGTCCAGACTCCAGACAAATTCGGTATTCATCAGGGCCCTTAAGCATCATTCTTCGGGTAGGCCCTTGTACTCCCAGTCCACCTCTGGAACTGAGGAAGAAAACGGCCTGTCAGGGTGTCCATGAATGACATTCGAACTCGGGACTTCTTAATTGTGACGCGAGGACTCTCAATGTTTATTTACGGTCAGACGCCGGATGTACAGTACAACAATATATAATATGATGAGGATCGATATTTTTCACTTTAAAAAAATCAAACTTTCTTCCAGAACATTTTGTCCTGGGGACAAAATCAAAATATGAGGGGACTGCACTGGAACACTATTTGCTAAAGGACGTGCTTTGCACAAGAGTAACAACTTTAACTACAATTTGTGTTAGTTCCAGGGGGAGTCTCCCAGAAATGTACTTGGAAGAAACACTGTTTTCATAGTGTAATGGTTCAACGTGAATACATGTTTCCTTAATATTTTTTAAGACTTTATTGCAATCCATATTAAAAGTAGAAGTAAGGAATTTTAAAGACTAGTGTTTCGTTCTATTTGATTGTATCAATAGAAATGTTATTGGAGTTTTAGAAACTAAATATAACTAATGCCATCTCAAAATTATATGGTGAGATGGCATTGGTGTTCTTTTCTTTTTCTTTCTTCCTTTTCTCAATCATTTTGTGATTGAGCTATCACCACCTGAGATAATCGAGCACCAAACTGACCATTGAATTCCAATAAAAAGTGGTCTATGAGCTTTGAATTCATACAATATTAAAGTTTCTGTTATTATTGTTACACGTGCTCCCTTCCTTTTTTTAAAATTACTATTTCCTTAATTTTAAATGACTGAGATATATTAAGGAAGCAACCATTATCGTCTCAGGAAACCATCAGAGTGAGAGAGTGTCCCTGCCAAGGATACCATTTTTTTTCATCAGAGTATACCATTCTTTCAAGCGATTACAATTTCTTGTTAGGCTTTGGTTTGTCATTTAACAAGGCACAATGAAATGCATTAAGAATCACTGGACAAGCAAGAAACTATTTAAAAGTCTAACTAAACTTTATTTCTGCCCAATAGAAAGGGAGCGTGAGCGCAGCTAATATAGTAAATCATACTTATGCTCCAGTGTTAAAACAATCAGGTCTGAGGACAATACAACCTTGCTCACTCCTGTTTTTTCCGTCTTCATACTCTTCATCGTAATGCAGTCTCGTTTTCTTCCCTCTAACATGTGTTTATAACCTTTATTTTCTTTTTCTTGGGTAGCAAATACATCCCCACAATCCGCCTATATCATCTGACCATAAGTGTGTCTTCCAGACATACTTTCGGCAGAGTGGAGGATTTGATCCTCGGAGCTAATGTGAGCGGCTCGATCAGAGATTATGGTAAGCGCCACTTCCGATGGAATTGAGTCATTAAGTTGAATGAGTTGCAATTGAACCACAGAAGATTATATAGGTAGTTTTATTTTGGAAGGCCGAGGAAGCTTGTTTGGTATTTGTCATTGTATTGAATTTCATGTGAACGGTCAACCTTCTTGTCCAGTTAACTCGAAAGTTAGAAAAATGTGTCATACCATTATGTTCGACCAAGCCGCTCATATAAATTAAACTACGATTACATGTCACTATTGTGCACAAAACGACCTTTAACACGTAATATCGAATGAATGATCGTCTCTGCACTTCCTTTTGTCAATCCTGCTACATTGCAAAGGATGTCGGCTATTTAATTAGAGGCAGGTTCGTATGGAACCGACCGGAGACTGATGTAATGCTAACATTTTTGATAGGTATACGCTAGGTCTTTTCAAAAATATAGCGTATATCTACCTCGTACTTTGGACTATAAAAATATTATTTGAGTATATGCCGTATATATGCCTTTACATCCCTGTGGCCAGACCAATTACCTAATGTCTTACCATCTTTCAGTGGTGTAGACTGGAAATTACTTTCTATGGTAAAAATTGAAGATTTCTCTAGTGTTAGGAGAGCGAACAGGGAGAGCTATAGGAACATACTTGAACAACACAGTGATTTTTCACCAAATATCTCTTACTTCTTCTACCAATCACGACAGGAAAGCATAAGCTAGGACCCTCATTGCCTGGAAGCCAAATTGTGACGGAGCAAGGCAGTATTCAGAATCATACGAAGGCAGACGATGCTAAGAATCCCTAATTACGAACTAGGTTGCTATTCAAACCCAACCATTGCTCCGAGGTCGCGGTGGCTCAATGGTAGAGCGTTTACATTTAGTGCGTGGGGCCTCTGGTTCGATCCCCGCTCACGCCAGTGGACTTCGTGGCGGACAAACACCATGTGCGTGGGTTTTCTCGTAGTTCTCCCGTTTCCTCCCTTTTTATTCATTCCATCATTGTATTTATTTCTCATTATCACCGTCTCCTTTAGCCTAGCCGGCATAACTGTGGGACGTAAAACTGAAATATTTCATTTCATTTCCGACCATTGCACCGTATAATGCTACATGGCTTTCATAACCAAGATTCCAGGAGTTAGAAGAGGAGCTATAGATCACCAGGAATATTATTGGACTAAGAGAAGTCAGAAGAAAAGTAGAGTAACTAATCAAATTGAAGAGCATACACCTATTTTATTACAGACAGTCAACGAATGGCAAGTCAGTACTGGTGGTATTGACTTTGTTATCAATGCAACACTGAACGGCAATGCCTTGGAGGTTGTTACTATCTCTTATTAGAAGATCACAAGGCTTATCAACCTCTCCCAGATATAAACTACAAGTACTCGAAGTGTGTATTCTCACAACAAGCCATTCAGAAGAGAAACTGGAAGAGATCTCGGAAGAAATTAGAATTTAATAATAGAGAAAATAATTACCTAAATATCATAGGTGTCTTCAACGCCAGAATAGGACAAAAAGAGCCTAATGAATGATCGATGGGAAGTTTTGGATATGGCGATCGATACGAGTGTGGAAATCTTTATATATATATATATATATATATATATATATATATATATATATATATATATATATATATATATATATATAATTCGTGAATAATGTATTTCAAATGAGTAGGAACAAGATTAAAAATTTGACTTTTTTTTAAAAGGAAGTTTTAACTTAGAAAAACTGCTTAGTTAAATATCACATCCAATCATATACATAATTTTCAATAGGCGTAAAGATCATAATGCCGTTTACAGTAATTTGATACCTTAAACGGATTCGACGATATGTTAAACATTAGTAAAATTTACAACACTACTAAAAGCAGTGTAATTGCGAGAACTTCTAATTACAATTTCTAAAAACTTTAACTTTATAGAAGCAAAAGATAGCAACAATCTATCTATTAAAATGCTACAATAGCAATAAAAACGTTTTTTTATTGGTAGCCGAAGGCTAGCTCAATTGCGAGGGTTACGCCCTCTATCCGGGGCGAGAAGTGCAGAGACTGGGGAAGGAAGGATATTGGAGGTGGACTATGGGAAGTAAGGATGAGCGGAAAAATCATTTACTTTATTTTTAGATCATAATGTCAGTTTATGACTTTTATTACATTTTACTCAATTGCAACGGGCATTATAAACTTTGTTCATAATCATGAGGACAGGAGAAAATATAATGACAGTGAAGTGCATATCACATGACAACACAAGGAAATGTTAGACGAATGCAGATTGTCTTCTTGTCTAGGTGCTGCGCTGGACAGTAATGTGGACAAGTGGAGCCCTGTTAGCACAATAGGTTACGGTGCAGCGTATATAGGTGATATATAAAGTGGAAGGTGATCAGAAAAATAAGCTGAAGCGGCAAAATTATCTGGATGGTCTGGTAGAATGGTTTCGAGATATATAGAGAAGAGTATGGATAGAGGGCAAGTAGAAAATTTATATCCTCAATTATAGTGGCGATAGGCATCCATAGTATCCAGAAGTAATGGATGACGTTGCTGAAAACGGTTTGTAATGAACTTACTCGTAATTGTTCGAGATGACAGAGAATGGTAGGAAAAGTGATACGGTCATAAATCTCCTGCATCAGACTGGGAAGCTTGATCCTATAAGCCAGAAGAAATGCATGTCTTTCAAGAACTTGTAATTTCTGATAGAAAAAAGGTAGTGCAGCAATCCAAGAGGGATGACTATATGTTAGAACTGGACGTAAGAATACCTTATACGTGTTAAGGATTGTAGTGTATTGCAATCTCCAGGTGGTACCAACTAGACGTTTTAGTATATTGAGTCGAGCATACACTTTGCGAATGATTGCTTGAAGATGTGACCGCCAAGTTAAGTGATGACCGATGATAATACCAAGATAGGTGACTGTTTAATAGGTGATATTCGTGTGACGTGAACCTTGAGATTGAGTAGCTTGGGGTTTTTCTGAACTCGAGAACGTTTTCGAGGTGGCATAAAGAGTATAGCTTGAGTCTTAGTCGAGTTAATATGAAGGCGCCACTTAGTACACCATTGGAGAAAATAGTCTATTGCTAGACGGAGAGCAGAGTTGATTTGTTGAATAGTTCCGGCCGTGCAAAGAAAGGCAGTGTCATCTGCATATTGAAAAGCATGAACATTGGGAGGAAGGGTTGGCATATCAACTACAAACAGAAGGTAGAGAAGAGGCGAGAGAGCGGAGCCTTGAGGTACACCAGAATGTATAAAAATCGGATGTGATGAGGAACTATTGATGGCAAGATAAGATAGGCGACTAGAAAGAAAATGGAATATGAAGCGGAGGTAGGAGAGTGGAAGCCTAAAACGGTCAACTTTGAACATGAGGGTTAGATGCCACACACTTTATCAAAAGCCTTCTCTAGGTCGTCAAAAAGAATGAGATTGAGAAGTCTGAGCAATTGCTCATTGATACTGAAATTAGGTCTGAAACCACTTGGTGTCAGGCAAGAGATTATGTTGAGGAAGATGGTGATGTAGTCTGATGACAATGATGCGCTCAAGAATTTTGCTAAATACGGAGGTTAATTGTATCGGACGGTAAGAAACAACAGACTCTGGAGGTTAGTTGGGCTTAAGAAACATAAGAGTGGAAGAAGTCTTCCAGTCACAAGGGATGTAGCCGGTCCGGAGTATATATATGAAAAGAGTATATATATGAAAAAAGCAGAAGAAGACAATAAGGAGCCTCTTTGATATGACGATAAGTTATGCGGTCGATACCAGGAGCTGTGTTGCGCTTGCAGTTTACGACGGTGGCAATATCAGATGTAGAAATTGGAGCTGTGAGAGGATTGTTGTCTGGAAGAATGTGTGCTGCACTGGGTTGTAGATATGGAGATGATAAGTTCAAGCGATCAGTAGGATGCCTTTGAACAAAATCAGATGGGAACGGGGTGAAGGTAGCCTGCAGGTGGTCTGCAAAGGCGTTTGCTTTCTCTTCGCCTGTATGTAATGGTTGGTTATTAACTAACAGCGGATATGGTGTGCGAGTAAGCTTCCCAGTTTACATATGAAATTGCTTCCAATACTTAATAGGGTGGGAAGTTTCGGCTAAGTTGTTACACGTCTTCACTCAGTTGCGAAGCTTATGTGCCTTGACGTAGTTACGCACAGTGCGCTGGAGTTGGCGATGATGACGAAGAGCTTCTAGGTTACCAGTGCGCTGATATTCGCAAAAGAATTCGCGAGAACGATGTAGAGAGGTAGGTAGTTTGGCGGTAAACATGGTTAGTACCTGGAGATTTCAGTTTTGGGTATATGAAGGTCAGAAGGATGGAGTCAGTGATTTCAGAGGCCCGTGCGTAGAGATCATCTTCGGTAGTAAGAGGCTCGATGGTAACCATATCTTCAGCAAAAGTAGTGCGATAATCGTCCCACTTTGCTTGATCAAATAGTGGAACACGGCGAGGTTCAGGTAGCAAACGAAGAGTAGGAGCCTGTGCTTGATCGATATGAAGTTTAGTGGGAAGGTGATCACTACCTATGGAATCAAGCACTTCAAGAGTTCAGCGCTGGAAGAGATTGCCAGAAGAAATTACGTCAGGTGTGGTATTCGTGATGGGTCTGGTTGCTTTAGGTATATCAAAAATATGGCCGGTAGTATGAATAGCAATGAAGTCAAGCAAGCTTTGTTTCTGATTATTCGGACGGCTGTGAATATTGATGTCGGCCATGATGATATAATATTTAAAGTCATTGGAGATGTAAAAAAGAATGAGCGTGGGATGGGGTGTCCAGGGCGTACATATATGGTAGCCATGGTAACGTAAAGGGAGTGGAAGTACAACGTATAAAGAGATACTCTGGAACATTAGTCAATGCAGGATGATATTGGCGGTGACTAATCGAAGGATGGAAGCCAATGGCCACCCCTCCCCATTTGCTCAACGTGCTGCGATGGTAGAATCAGAACGGAGTAGGGTATATCGAGGTATCCTGAACGTCATAGACGGAGTAAGGAGAGTTTCGTTTAGAAGGAAGGCCTGAATAGTTTCTTCTAGAAGTAGCTGTTCGAAGAGAGTGTACTGGGAAGGAAGTGGTCGAATATTAAGAAACAGTAATGAAATACTCATGATTAAGGTGCAGGAGGAATGTTGGAAGTGGCAGAAGAGACATGTAATTTCTCAAGATGGATGGCATGAAAATAGACATGAGGTCTACAGTAAGTAGCTTGAAAAAATATTTAAAGATGATGCGGGCTGCGTGGTTGACCACCTGGAGAATATGTTGACGTAGAAAAGGGTGAATATTTTGTAATGAGATTGTAAAGAATCAAGGAGTTTCTGTGTGGAAATTGCTTCGTCAAAAAGTTGTGGTGCTACATTGTGTTGAATCTCAGGTAGGATGGATCGCAGCAGAACAGTGAGCTCCGGATTCAAAGATTCGGCAGTTGGCCTTGCTTTGCAGCGATAGCTATATGTGGGACTTCCTTGGCTGGGTGCATTTCGATGTTGGATGCGAATTGTATGCTTGGTAGCGCTCTTACCTCAGTGGTAAAGGTGGTGGCGTCTGCGATGGCTCTGCTCGATGTTTCTTTTTATAGATCAGGGCACCATGAGTGAGAAGATCATCAATAGTGGTTTGAGAATTGGTTAAGACTCGTACCATATAGGTAGTTCCTTGGTCGCTTTTAATAAGAAGGCATTTTATAATGGAGTGTCCCTCAAGAGTGAGTTCTTCCATGGCGTCGTCGGTTAGAGAAGGGTCAACCCCCCTAATGATAACTGAGAGAGCCGGTGTTTTATGGGGTGGCGGTGGTTGTCTAAATGTTTAAGGTTCGAGATGTTTCATACTAGCGTGCTTACCAAATATTTCAAAGCTGCACTTATTTCGCACAGTTGTTAAGAAAGTAAAATCGTAAGTTTTGAAAATGATTCCAGTGCAAGTGCGAATTATTTGTGCTTCGCGTAGCAGATGTTTTACAAGCTGCTGGAAGGCTAGTTTGGTATTTTCAAACTTGGTGTCAAAATTGGTAAGTAGAAATGAATACAGACATGGATTGGAAGCATCCTGAAGAGATGTGAATTCTTTATCGTCGTCTAGATTCATTGAACTAACAGATTGTTCGGAGTCACTAACTGTGATGACGTTTAAACGGCGGTTGATGAGAAGTGCTGTTAGTTTTATCCGGAGTGTGAGAGCGGGATCTACCGGTATTCTTGCCTTGAGATGCTGTTTTCTGCTTGCGGTCGGCCCCCTTGCTCACCGAAGTAGGTTCGAGAGACGGACCCGGAGGTTGCGGTCGTAGTCCCGGATGGCCACCTGATGCCACCCCTTAAGATGTTAGACGACACTGACAATGAAGTTGAGAAGAAATGAAATGAGATGAGATGAAGAGCGAAAAGGTACAAAAGACGTCCTCAATCGGGTGAAACCCTCTGAATCGTCTCCACAACACTTCACCCTAAATTCAGATCTACCTGATCTGCGTCCATAGAACACTAATAATCTGAATATAGACTTGGCACCTAGACGCCTCGCTGGGAAAGCCAAGGACGGATGAGTAAGAATAAAAACGCCAGTGCTCCAATCTCTAACTTTTGATTTCAAACCTTTGATTTACTGTTATTCGTGATTTCACGTTTAACAAAGACAAATGTTTTAAAGTATGTGTACTTTAAGTAAATTATTTAAATAGATCTTTTTTATAAAGTTTATTTTTAAAAAAAAAACATTGTTCAAAGCCTTTGTATTTTAAAAACCCTTTTCCAAAATTAATGCAAATGAATTGTGCTACCATCTTTGGAATAATTTTAAACTTTATTAGCTGAACCTGCGCTCTCTACACAGCGCATCATTCACATATGAGCACGAATCTCCTTGTTATTCCTCACATCTGCACATGTCCTTTTACAGACACAAGTGAAAGACGTCTTGATACAAATGGGGAAGAGATACCATAAAGGGGAGATTTTGTCGATTACTTTTTCAAAAATCTCGCACCGTTTGCAAGATTTGAGCCTACTTCCGGTTGGAGTTTTTAATTCATGTATGATCAGTGTTTTCTTTCTTCTTGGATGCAGTATGTAACAAGCAAATACATTACACACACAATTAATTATAATGTCAACGATATATGGTGTTCATTGGGCAAAACACTCAAAACAATAACGATTCAACTTAGAGTGGACAAATGGTTATCTTTCGTTTTCCATTATCATTTGGCCATGGAACAAACGCCTGTATGCAACACCCGTATACAATTATGTGGTGTAGGAATGTATAATGCGTAGGATATGGGGATTTAGTTTTTCCCCCTAATTTCAACATTTCCAGTGTGCCCGTAATAATGAAATAATGGCCATGTTTTTTAAATATTCAATTACAACTGGACAATCTACATAAAATTTGTAATCGATAAGTGAAAACGTCTCTTTCTAGAGCCTGTAGTTTTGGAAATCTCATTATCGAAAGGATTGGCCACAAACATATAAATCTCCACAAACGTATAGTTTAGAAGAACTCCAAAGATGGCAGCATAATTCATTTGCATTGATTTTGGAAAAAGGCTTATTAAAACACAAAGGCTTTGAAGAATAATTTAAATAATAAACTTTATGAAAAAGGTCTATTTAAATATTTTTTAAAGTACACATAATATAAAACATTTGTCTTCGTTAAACGTGAAATCAAAAATAACCGTAAATCAAAGGTTTGAAATCCAAAGTTATAGGTTGGAGCTCAGGCGCATTCTTTTATAACGCAGACTTTACTCGCCAGTGCCCAAATCCATCTAAATGTGGCTATTGTGGTGAATCTCACGACACAAAAGCATGCAGAAATCAGCAGCAACAACCACACTGCTCTACCTGCAACGAAAATCATCCAAATACAGGTACCGCTGAAAACCTTAGGCACAACGTCCAGAACTGACAGTGCCAGTATAAAGTTTTGACAAAGCCACACCACACTCACAATATCTTGCTCAACCTCTAACTGTCGAAGATCTTCGTTATATCATCATTGCACTACAAATTTTTTTTCTTTCCAACGGGAACACATTCTTCGTGTAGCCATATCAACAACCAAACCTCTGTTCAATCTTTACTGCTACATAGTCAGGATCTTTCGTTCACTTCCACATCGCACCTCTAGAGACAGAAGTCTAAAACCAATATGACAGTATACATTAAGGCTCTTACTTTACTATTCGTTAACATCAGATCATTTCAACAACACAAAGTACTTCTAGAACCTCTTCTGTAAGAAGAAAAAATTGATATCGTAGCTCTCAACGAAACAGCTTTAAAACCAGCGTCTTCTGCACGACTTTCTGGTTACCAACTTCAACGCTGCAACTACCACGATGTATGAGCACGCGCACAAGGAGGGGTATTGATTGGCTTTTCTCCCAAACGTCCTTATACACAATACAATCTACTGCATTTACAAAACTTTCTGAACATCGCTTATTCTCTATATACTACCCTTCTCTTACTGTTAATGTAGCTACCATATATATATATATATATATATATATATATATATATATATATATATATATGGCCTGGCCACCCAATACCATTCACGTTTTTCGATTATATAGCCCATAACTTTAAAAACATAATCATCATGGCTGATATAAATATTCATAGCAGAAGTGCAAGGGAGAAACAACGGTTTATGGACTGTGTTTCAACTACACTACAACTTCACATTCATAATCTTCCTGGCCCTACTCGACCAGCCAGCCAAACAACCCCGGATGTAGTGATTACGTCTCAGCGCTTATAAGTGACTGCGAGTTAAAGTATCTTGATACGATTGGAAGCAATCACTGCTCAATCAAACTAACCATCAAGAAGACTCGACCATCTTTACAAAAGCTAGACCACAACTTATCCACCGTTATGATAAAGCTGATTGGCCTCAATTTCGGCAGACAGTAAATAACCGTGTTTCCACTTTTCAACCACCAACTTCAGAAACCGAAATGTACAATGTTGTAAACCACATCACAGATGCTTTACATACTGGTGCTCAACAAGCTATTCCTTTGGAGAAAATTTATCCATCTAAGCCAAAATTGCCTCCACAATATCTTTCTCTAATAAAGAAATCACGCCAACAATTTCGAGAATATAAAAGAACGGCAACCAAGAATCTCTCCGTCAACACAGACAATGGCAAAGAACTGTTACAAATTATCTCATAGCATACAAACGTCGCAACTGGATCAGCGCATGTAATAAACTAACCGATGAAACCTCACCAAGCCGATATTGGAAAACCTTTCATAGACTCACAGGCAAAAGCACTAAACATTCGTACCCTCTGTTGGACAATGATGTCCATCTTTTTACCGACCAAAGTAAGGCTATCGCTTTCGCAACACAATTACAAACGGTCTTTACGCCTGCAATGTTATGTATTTCTCATAACCGCATAAATGTGTCTTCTATCCCAGCTCTTCAACCATCACTCTCACACGTCATAGATAACGACCATCCTCTTACAGCACCAATCACTACTTAAGAACTTCAACGCGCACTTCGTAAGAAACGAAACAATGCACCAGGTATCGATCATATTTCCTACCGGCTCCTAAAAGAAGCTCCACTCACTTTACTTACACTACTTGTTGCTCTCTAAAACTTCACTGCGCACCGGCTTTTAACCAATGGATTGGAAGGTATCCAAAATTTGCATGTTTCTTAAGCATCATAAACCAGCGCACGCTGTGTCTTCTTATCGCCCAATACAACTGACAACAGGCTTCAGTAAACTGTTTGAGAAAATTCTTGTCCATCGGCTCCATTTACATATTCAAGAGCAAAACTTACTGCCCATACACCAAGCAAGTTTTCGACCAGTTTTTCCATTAACGGCCAGTTACTTCGGCTGTCTACACTAATAACAAACCAATATAACAAGGCCTTTCCATCTTGCCTTGTATTAATCGACCTTGAAAAGGCTTTCGATAATGTATAACATTATGGGCTTATTCAAAAATTACAGAAACTAAACCTCCCTATCTGCTACTTACGTTTCATATATTCATTTTTAACTAATCGAATAGGATATGTATATATAGGATCTTCCAATATCTCATCCCATTTTTCCGTATTGTGATGTTCCACAGGGCTCTGCCCTCAGTCCACCCTTATATATACTGTATGCCTCTGTTATACCTAAACCTATGCAAAACGTGTACTTCTTTCAATATGCCGATGACACGGTCTTTCTAGCTCTTGGCAAAACTATGCATCAGATAAACATGAGATTACAATCCACTCTCAGTGAATTTATGCAATCGTGTAAAACTTGGAAACTTACTTTCAATAGCGATAAAACACAAGCATTTGTCTTTTTACCTCCGAAACGCCGCTCCAAGGTTCACCGCAATCCGCGAAACCTCAAAGTCGCGCAAAACATTCTCTGCAAACAACTTCTACGGCAACATATCTCGGGGTTGTATTCGACACAAAACTCAATTGGAAGGCTGATCTTGAAAAAGTATCACAAAAGGCTAATATCCGGCTCAACCTTCTACGTCGGCTAACTGGAACTGCTTGGGATTAAACGCCCCATTGCTACTAAATACATATAAAATGTTCCTTAGGCCTATGTTAACTTTTGGTCACATCGCTTAGTGCAATGCTTCAACGAAGTTTCTACGACCGTTTATCGATATTGGAATGCCATGCCATCCGACCTGCATATCGCATAAAGTTACCATATCCGAACTTCCTGATATATGAACATATCAATTTCCCTCACCTTATTCAACATATTGCCGACCTTCGTTTGAAATACATACTGTCCCGCCTATCTGCCTCCCATCCATTATTTCCCGATACTTTACAAGCTGATGTGGAAACTGACGCACCGTATAAATATTTGCATTCAGCATTAAACATTCTTTTCCCGTTATATCTAAAAACCGCACATCCTACAGCTGAAGACCACGACATCTTTAATATATATCATATACCCGATCATCTTCCTCATTTGTTTCCATTGTAGCACAATGTCTGACTTCAATATTAACCATGGGCTGCCCCCTTGTTGCCATCAGTTTCGAGTCGCCCAGAGACAGAAGAACTAACCTGCATTCGTATACCTAACACTGTGTTTGTGACTGTGGCGTGTATGCACTGCATTTCATTTTACATCATCATCTTTATTTCATAAAAGCACTACACATTGTTTCTATACCAAATTTTCCTTCTGTTTATACCTGCACCATTTAGGTGTTTGTTGATTTCTTGTATGCACATTTCAATTTATTCAGACATCTAATTGTTTATTGTAATTTTTCAGCACTGTTTGTTTATAAAACTACTCTTACACCATCCTACATGATTTAATTCGTCAATGTCGTAAATACTGTGCTAAAGAGAGGGCGAAACCCTCTAATGGATAGGGTTAGGAAACATACTCCAAAAGCATTAATTCTTTTGGAACTTCAAATTCATGAATAAAGTACAACCTACCAATCCCTAACTCTATTACCCTAAAAAAAAAAGCGCATTCGTTCCTATTGTAACATTTTAATAGACAGACTAGCAGAACCTGCGCTCTTTACACAGCGCATCATTCGCATATGAGCATGAATCTCCTTGCCATTCCTCACAACATCTGGAACATGTTCCTTTACAGAAAAAGTTAAAGACGTCGTGATAAAAATCGGGAAAGGATACTATAAAAGTGAGATTTTTTCGATTATTTTTTCAATATCTCGGACCGTTTGCAAGATTTGAGCCTTCTTCCGGTTGAAGTTTCTAATTCATGTATAAGTGTATTCTTTCTTCTTGCATGCAGTATGTAATAAGTAAATACATTACATACACAATTAATTATAATGTCAGTTATATATGTTGTTTATTGGGCAAAATACTCCAAAAATAAAGATTCATCTTAGACTGGAGAAATGGTTATCCTTGCTTTTTCATTATTATTTGACCATGAAACAAACGCCTGAAACATATACAACCCCAATATACAACAATGTAGTGTTGAAATGGATAATGCGCAGGATATGATGCTTTAGTTTCTTTAAAAAATTTCAACACTTCCGTGTACCCGTAAAAATATAATAAAGAAATAATGTCTATGTTTTTTTTAAATATTCAATTAGAACTGGACAATCTACGCAAAATTTGCAATCGATCAGTGAAAACGTCATCTTTCTAGAGCCTGTAGTTTCCGAGATCTTATTGTCGAAAGGATAAAGAAATAACGGATCTTGCAATAGACTCACCGTCTCAAGGATAGGTTTCATCTATGTTTACTCTCTGTTGAAATCGGTAGTTGTTTAAGTTAATCATTTCCGGTTTCAACGTTTATCTCCATAGAACAAAATGGTTATTATATAACAACAAGTGGTTTCTGCAATTGTATACATATAGCAGTATATAGCACTATCGCAAAAATTGATGATTGAGACAATGAAATCACTGGACAATATTGAAACGGAATTATTTAGTTTAATGTTTCACGTTTATGCTCTTCAGGTTAAAAATGATAGACAATTAATAAGAGTAAATTAAAAAGTAATTATTTTTGTGTTTTAGCAGGAATAGAACCTGGAACCGCATACATCAAAGGCACACGTGCAAACCGCTAACCAACGGGAAGAATAGAAAGCTAATATTTTATCTGAGAATAAAAAATTCTATTCACAATTATTTACGGTACTTTACTTACAGTCATTTACATCTAACAAAAAAGCAATCTGTTTTACGTGCCATAGTTATGTCGACTAGGGTAGAGGAGGCGGTAGTTATGAGAAATGAAGGAAATGGTAGAATAAAGAAAGTGGGGAAAAACAGAACCCAGAGAAAAC
Source organism: Thermobia domestica (assembly GCF_964235325.1). Classification (NCBI taxonomy): domain Eukaryota; kingdom Metazoa; phylum Arthropoda; class Insecta; order Zygentoma; family Lepismatidae; genus Thermobia; species Thermobia domestica. Next base: position 120,517,997 of record NC_137466.1, read on the forward strand.
CCCACACACACGCTGTGTCCACCACAACGTTCACTTGGCGCTAGCTGGGGTCGAACCAGGGATCCTATGCACCAGAGATGAATGCTCTACCAGTTTTTAACTTCGTCTTACTCTCTATTTCAATCACATTTCAGGACTACTAGAATCGACAGGGACATGAACACAGAAACATCGAGGACAGTTAAAATTTCTCCCTTGCAGAGGGACTCAAAAACCTCACAATCGTTAGTCTAACACCTCAGGCTGCTAGCTACTTCCACCGGCTACCAGTGGGCCACTGCGGCCCCTAGCTTTGTAACAGTTTGTAGCAATATTCATTATCTTCATCCTCGTAATCAGCTATCGAGTTACGGTGATTAAATTATACATATGTATTTTATTTATTTATTTACTAAAATATTTACGATACAGCCAAAAGATCATTATTTTTGTAAAATGAAGCAAAGAGTGAATATTCTATTTGCGTTTAGAACTATCGCTACTACACTTTTAATTGACAACTAATAGTTTATGTTCATTATTTCTGTCTATTTTCTACAAATTACTTGCAGAGACTATTCGGAGTAAATGTTTTATTTTAGTAATATTTCATTAAAGTTTAGTCATATGTTAATTACCATTTCAAATATTTATAAGTTTTCCCTTCCGTTTAGGACTATTATTAGAAATAAAGTTTCCTCTTTTTATAAAATTCTTGATAATTGTAATACTTTATTTAAAGGACGTAATTCTGGATTATTTAGAATGAAGACAATAATACTAAGCAACATTATTAGAACAAAACATTGGTGTTTAAGAAATTGACAGAATCAAGCTTTTCTAAAAAAAAGCAATGTAGTGTATGGGATTCGAACTCTCGATCGTGGATAAAAACAAAATATTTCAGGAGTGCGCTCTGACCGTATACTCTACACAGTTTTATTGGTACTAACTTCAAATACAGAACTTTCACTCAACTATTCGTGATACAACAGAAAAGTATTTAAACAACTTGAAAGTGAGTACTCAGCTTAAAGACATAAGAAACAGAAATAAAATCAATAATTAAAGGAAAATACAGAATAATAATAATAATAATAATAATAATAATAATAATAATAATAATAATAATAATAATAATAATAATAATAAAGGGAGACAGCGAAAAGTTCATTGCAGAACAACTTCCAAGAGTACTGGCTGCAAGAAAGAGCACGGCCCGATGTTTAGCGGGGGGGAAAATACGAAAATCAGAGAAGAACATATGCTCCACCGTAAACTGAGAGGGCGGACGACGAGTGATACGTCCCACTAGTTCCTGAAAAGCGTGCCAGACAGGAGGGGCTCCAGCACATTGGGTATAGCGATGAGCCTGAGTGTCCTCTTGGGTTGCATGTAGCACACAACGCATCAGGAACGCGTTGAATCGCGAACAAACACGCGCGTGTAGGGATAAGTTGGTGTACAACCTGAAACCAAAGGACTTGCATGTACGAAGGTAGTACAGGGTTCGAGAGATTGGCCCACACTTGCTGCCAACCGACATATGGAAAAAGCTGAACGACGCGCAGTTTCGTTTGAGAATATGTTAACATGGCAAGAGCACAATATAACGAGCGTGCATTGTGTGTCCTCGGGTTGAGGATCACCCCGGAATACGTCCAATAACGGATGAAAGTCCGGACATACGCCGGACACTGGGCTGGGAAATGAATGAGAGGTGGATTCATTGGATTTTCATAATCCGGTCAGAAACAGCTAAACCAGTGATTAGTGAAAGAACCAGTTGAAGAGAGCGCGGAGTAGGAGTCTGATATGAATAAAGTTTGGCATTTTAAGCGAATGTTGACCAAGCCTAACCCACCCATAGAACGTGGCAGATAAAGTGCGGTACGCGGAACACGGAAATAAAATCCACGCCAGATATGCCAAAGAAACAGAGATTCAAAACGTTTGGCATATATCTCCGGTAAGGGAAAAACGCGCGCTCGATACCACAGCTTGGGTGCAACATAAATATTGATAAAGTGGATACGGTGGAGTAAATGAAGTCGACGAAACCGCTGGGAATAAAACAAACGGCGGACTTGTGTTAAAAGAGGTGCCCAAATCTCATCATAGTGGGGAGTGGGGTGGGACGTGAAAGGTATGCCTAATATAGTTAAGGAAGCGACATGCGGTAAATTTGGGGAACCCAGAGTGTTCGAAGGTAACTGAAAGTCATTAAATTGTAACACATGAGTTTTCCGGTCATTGTAGTGAAGACCTGCGCAACGAGAATAGCGCTGCAGAACAGGAAAGACTCCCTGCAAGGACGCAGAATCCACTCCAGTAATGGTTAAATCATCAGCGTAACCGAAAATATTTTGGCTGTGAAAAAGTGAAGGTCCCGAGGGGGATAAGGTGGCCAAACGGTAAAGAAGCGGGTCTAAAACTAAGGCAAACAATATAGTGCTGAAACAACACCCTTGACGCAAACCACGCTGTAACGAAATGGGTGAAGATAAATGGCCATTAATTTGAAGACGGAAATTCGCCGTAGCATACAGATTCACTATTACCTGGCAGAAAGCTGAAGGAAAGCCCCAGGCGTCAAGCGTTAGGCGGAGAAAGTGATTATCTACGCTATCGTAAGCTTTGGCCAAATCAACTGCGAGGGCTCCTGCAGGAACCTGACGAAAATGAAAATATGCAAAAAGATGCCGGAGAGAACGAAGAGTGTATTAAATGTTATGAGTCTGGTGTAGCGCCGCCTGGAACGGACTAATTAATCGTTGAATAATAGGACGAACTCTAGCTGTTAGAACCTTCGTAAATAATTTCAGGTCGACTGGTAATAAGGAAATGGGCCGGTAATCGGAAACCTCACGTGCAGTGGGCGATTTCGGGAGAAGCACCACTATAGCTGTATTGTGCGCAAAAGGGGCACCCGAGAGCCACGAATTAAAGAGTGAAACAAGAGTCACGAGGAGAAAAGGCCAATAACGCTTATAAAAGGAAAAATTCAAACCGTCGACCCCTGGGGAACTGCGGCCTTTGGCACGCCAGAGAACAGAAAAGATCTCTTCCTCTGTGATAGGACGCATCAAGTCATGACCGTCACTCTCTGACAGCGTGTGAGGGATTGCTGATAAAAATTCAGGGGCGGAAGTGTAATCCATTGTCTTCGCGCTCGCAAACTCGGTGTAGTACCGAGTAAATTCTTGTAACATGTTGAGCGAATCAGTCGTGATATTGCCATCCGCCATAACAAGGGACTCGATAAAAGTGGCACGCCGTTGACGCAGCAAAAGATCGACATGATACAAGGAAGATGTTTCCTCCGAAAAACAATGATATAAGTCCTCTGAAAAATATGCCTGAAGCGAGGCATGAGAATCTATCTGTCGCATCCGGCGTTTAAGATCATTGATACTGGCCTGATTGACAAGGGACGGTGGTGCCGCCCAAAGGTCACAGAGCGCACGGTAGAAAAAATCGTATAACTGACGATCCTGTTGACGTACAAGTTTACCACGCCATTGAAAAAAACTACGTATTTTGGGTTTGCAATATTGACTCCACCATGCTCCTACCGTTGGATAATATCGTTGCATTTTACACCAGTACTCAAAACGCGAAGTAAAAGCGTCTACCACTTCCTCTCGTGAAACACATCATTGTTGATCTTCCAATAGGAAGGGCCACGTGCGGCAGGAAGAGAAAACGGTAACTTAAAAGCTACTTCTACCGCTGCATGAGTAGACAGCGGGACAGGAATAGTTAAAACATGTAACACTGCTTTACATAAAGGGTCCGTTACATATGCCCTGTCTAAGCGACTGCGGGTGGTAGAACAGGTAAATGTCATGGCGTGCTTAGAATTAGAGGTGATCAGCGCATCATGTAACTTGAGAGCGCGCACCAGCTCAACTAAGGCGTGACACGGAGGGGAAGGGGTGAGAGAGTCACGAGGATCAATCACCGCATTAAAATCCCCCACCACAATACAGTGTTGAACGCCTGGAGGAATTAAAGACGGAATAGTTGTGGCAAAAAACTCTTCCCTTTCTCGTATCTTGAGATATCCAGAAAATGCATAGATACAGAGGAAGCACATATCTTGAATATAACAGCGAATTGCCCTACCATCAGGGGACAACATTATTCTATCGTAGGTTAAGCCTTTCCTCACTAAAATAGCAACACCAGTAGAAGATTCACAATTAATAATAGTATGATAATCAGTAAGAAAGTCAAATGAATGGAAAGTCAGTTCTGTTAAACAACATACATCCGGGCGACGCCCCTCGATAAATTGCTTGAGTAGTGCTATATTTTGCGCTCATCCGTTTAGGACAATTATTAGAAATAAAGTTTCCTCTTTTTATAAAATTCTTGATAATTGTAATACTTTATTTAAAGGACGTAATTCTGGATTATTTAGAATGAAGACAATAATACTAAGCAACATTATTAGAACAAAACATTGGTGTTTAAGAAATTGACAGAATCAAGCTTTTCTAAAAAAAAAAAAAAAAGCAATGTAATGTATGGGATTCGAACTCTCGATCGTGGATAAAAACAAAATATTTCAGGAGTGCGCTCTGACCGTATACTCCACGATAGCATGTTTAGGTTCACTGTCTTAGTAGGTGCATATCAGGAAATCACTGGCACAAACTGCCTGATCGCTTCGCATATTTTGTGGCTTATTTCTTTTTATTTGTTTGTTTACGTATAAAATGTTTAATATCTATTATTATTAGAGCTGTGCAATATGTATAGTAACTAAGATTATGAAAGATTTACGTTGTATTTCTAATAAAGGATAAAGTTCGCTGTCTCTCTCCCTCAGTAAATTTCGCAGCGCGTTTGCCACGCTTAAAAAACGGAACTTAGAATTTGGCGATGAGTTTCGGAGATTTCTTTTATTAATTATAACTTCCTTATTTCTTAATTTTTTACAGAAATGTTTCTTTTTTGAAAATATTGGTTTAGTTTTTCTGCATATTTCTAAGAAGACATTTAACATTTGCTATCATAACAAACAGAGTTGTTTCTAGAAAAAACCCGGGTTCGATTCCCGGCAGGATCTCATGTGGTTCGGATTTCACGTTAATCAGTAGGTCTTGTCTCGTATAGCCGTGCTGCTGAAAGAGACGTTAAACTCAAAATCAACTCAGCGTATCTAGAAGAAGGGCGAAACAAAATTCATTACAGCTACCAGCTGACAAATATTTATACTCCATTTCTTGTTTTCGTAAAATAGTAATTCTACCTGTCAATCCATAAATGTAATAATATTATTACGTTCATGCGTAAACCTAAAAAGAATCTGATATAAAGTATATCTCTTCTGTTCCTATCAATAGTTTCGACTATGTGTCTTTTTCTTTCCTTCTTTTGTCAATGTTGTTTGTCTCAATAATAATAATAATAATAATAATAATAATAATAATAATAATAATAATAATAATAATAATAATAATAATAATAATAATAATAATAATAATAATAATAATAAATGAACACTGTTTTCCTCAGAAACTTGCGACTTTAAGATCTACAATGTAGAGCTCTGCCGACGACAACACACTGGACATTATTTATAAAAGACCGAAAAACATTATTCACTAACTTATTGTCTACTGTTTGAACTGCAAGAAATGATCATATTTCTTCGCGATAATGTGAATACAAAAGTGAAATGTTGTGTTTCTACAGAATTTCCTTTTCTCGGATAACTGGATATATTTTTAAAAAACTCCTATTATTGTAAAGAAAAAAAACGTATGTTTTCAGGGGGAACCGATCTGAGGGCCCCGTGAACTTGAGCCCACGGTGTTACCGATTAAACCATCAAGACTTACTTGCAAGGAAAGCGCTCCATTGAGTGATTTGGCGAAAGAGTCCAAGCACTTTAAATCTCATTGTATTTTTTCTACTTTCGTTTTTATTACGTTCACTCTTTGTGTTTTTCGTACAATGCACGAAAAAGCAAATACATTTTTCACCACGATGCCCAGGAATACTCTTGTAACTGATCTGCAAATAGGAAGCTACTGGTGGAATGGGGTAATGTGTAGTATTTTATTTTCATAGCAGCAAGGGGCAATACTGTTCCGCAGAAAACATGCATTTATTTGTTTGAGAGACAAAACAGATGTTGTGAGGAATTACAGGTTCATGCTCTATCTATTAAAATTCTAGGTTTATATGTTTGTGGCCAATTCCTTTTGACAATAATATTTCGAAAACCACAAGCTCTAGAAATGTGCTGTTTTCGGTGGTCTATTTCAAATTTTGTCTACACCTTCCAGTTCTTATTCATTAAAAAATACTTGCCGTTATTGTTCTATTCAACATTTTATGGGTCGTTTTGAGTCCATAAGATTAACATTGTAGCTGGGTCGAAACTAGGATTCAGATCCTTGTGGTAACCAGTAGAGGAGTTACGTATGGCGGGTTGATGGACGTTGCAGGCACTTTGCTTAAATGTGAATAGCAAAATCTATTGAATGCTGGTAAACTTCAAAGACCTCAAGATCCGGAATGGATTTATAAGGTGAAAAATCCATTTCGCATCGTCTGTCACTTCTCCAAGTTTGCCACAAATTCAATCCAATATCTATACATTAAAATGCTACTTTTATATGTTTATCTATAGCAGTGGTTCTCAACCTAATTCCTACCACGACCCCTATTTTATCACATCCTCTTGCCAGTGATCACCTTATAATTTCTGGTTTGTAATAAGCTTGTGTGGGATTTTTAATATATCTTTCTCGCGATATCTACCTATTTCTATAATAGTAGAATCCTTTTCTTGTATATAGTGGATACAGTAACTTCACTAAAAGCAAGTGGATTAAAACCAAATTTGGTCAGTTTATTCATATTACAAATATCAAATCCGATCCGTCATACCGTTTCAAAATAGAGGTCGTTTGAAAATTTCAAAACTTCATAAATCCCTTAATTTTGGGCCATATGATAAAAAATAAAGTGATTTCTAATTTTTGTTTAAAAAAACTCGAACAGTTACTTAAAAAGTTATTGAGTATATTAATTTTCTAGAGGCCACCACTTTGAGTTACCTCATATTGTTGTGAATTTTGTACATTGTTGTATATGTGTTCAGTTCAACAAAAAAAAATTGTTAAAATCAACTTGTTTATATTTAAAATTTAGGAAATAAATAAAATTCCAAAACAAAAATTTACCTTTATTGTGGCCAGCTTGCTCGAAAAAAGACTATTCGCTCATACACATATGTGTACAATTTTGCAAAGAACAACAAAGAATCCTAAATAAAACCAATCCCTTTTATTCCCGACAGAATAATTTGTCTATTGTTGATTTATCAACAAACACCTACGTGATATTTTCAATTTTAATTGTATTTCAATATACAGTTTTTATTTGTTGCATTTTGTATTTTTCTGGTATTTCAATGTGCAGTTCTCATTAGTTTCATGTTATACCTCTTTCATTTAAATTGATTTTTAAATACAGACGTGTTCAAATTATTAGACTCAACAGACAGACAACAATTAGACAGAATATTCAGTTTCAGAATATTTTTCTGGTCTTACAATATTACGTCAGAAAACGCGTTTGAACTTGGTCCAAATTTCTGTTCTAATTTCTTGTGGTCATGGCACATGCTTTTCAATACCAATAAAAAAAAAACGCCTACGTGATATTCAAATATAAATGTTATACAGTTTGCAGGGGCATCCGAATATTTTTTTAAAGGGAGGGCCCCATCTCCATGGTTGCTATAGCTATTACGTCTGGTATTTAATGTACGTTGTTTGCTATATTACGTATACATTTTCGTGAGCCGGGCCCCACCCTGCCCTTCCCTTCGGGCGCACATGACAGTGTGTATATCTAAATTGGAAACAAAAAATGAAATGGAATACCTACAAGAAAATGATCTCTCACACAAATATTAATATTTCATATGAAATCCGCTATTCTTTGTTAAGTCTTTTATCCTTTGTGGCATGCTATATACGAGTTTAACACATTTTGACTTCAATTCAGCATCATGATGGCACAAATTGTTGTTCTCGATCAATTGATGTTTGGTTGTAATATGCTTCTTCTTTAGTTTTCCTTCATGAAGCTCCAAGGGTTTTCAATCGGGTCCATATCAGGACTATTTTCGGCCACGGAAGAACACCAATTTCGTTGTTCTCGAAGAATTTTGCCACAGTTTTGCCCGGTGTAGAGACCTGCACGGGCCGGGCTTGGACGGGCCGATTCTGTTATTTCTTTGGGCCGGGCTGGACTGGGGCCGATCAATTGCAATTCTTTAATAATTATTGACTTTCGTTAAACGATAATTGGAATAAAGCCAAACGTTGAAGAAGTGTGTCCGAGAAAAATGTTACAAAGAATGCAATAGCTATTTACAGTTTGTGTTGCTTAGCTGCTCCACTTTCACTATAGAGGATTGCAGGCATTATGCGGTAAATTGAGCTCTGACCTTGACCTTCACTGAACTCAAAATATAACAAGAAGGGGTGGGAATGTTTTGCCTGTCGCTAAACAATATTGCCATCTTCACTTTATGCTAAAAATCAATTAAGTTAGATTTTTGTTACAGGGAATGGAGTTTTTGTTCTCTCGATGACAGGCAAAGTTCTAGGAGGCAATGGTACCATTCAGGAGGCAAGCGTCAGGTTGTAAACCAGAGTTTAGAAAAGGTTTCTGAGGTTAGGTCAAATTTAATACTAAATTTTGAGAAAGATTGGGACTCGAGCTAATTTTTTAAAAAAATTTATCGGGCCAGGATCGGGCCAAAAACTTTTAAAATTTATCGGGCCCGGGCCGGGCTTGGGCCAAGAATTTTAAAAAACTTATCGGGCCGGGCCGAAAATCTAAACTTTTCGGGCCCGGGCTGGGACGGGCCTAGGTACGTTCGGGCTGGATTGGGCTCGGGCCGAAACATTCGGCCCGTGCAGGTCTCTACCATAGGGCTCAATCATGCATAAAGATGAAGTGTGCGTCATCAAACCAGACTGCAGTCTGAGGAAGCAGCTCTTGTTGAACTTGAAGGTATTGGTCATGCTTCATTGTTCCCTCTTTTATATACAATTCCCCAGGCCCGAAGACAGACATCACACGCCAGATCATGACTGAAGTAGGATGCTTCACAGTTTGTTAGAGGCATTCCAACTTGAATTAGTACTCAGGTCGACATCAAACATATTGTGAACATTCATCAGACACGAAGACACATGATTCATCACTGAAACACCTATTCTCCAATCATCAGTAGTCCAATGTTCTAGGACTCGTGCCCATTCGAGGGGCTTCTTTGCCATGATTGGAGTAATTTTTGCTTTCTTTCTTGGCCTGAGTGATTTTATTCCCTCAGCACAAAGAATCCTTCGAACATTTTCAGCCGAAATGTCTACACCATACTCAGCCATTTTCATGTTTAAGTCTCTAGAAATTGCGTTTCTGTTTCCCAGAGTCAATCTTTTTAGTTTTCTGATACCTCTTAGCGATAGCTTTGGTTTTCGCCCACACTTCCCAACCATATTTTGCTGATACATTTGCTTCTTGCTCATCGCAACGGAGATTTTAGTCTACTAGCAATTTGTCGTTGTGTATATCTTTCTTCGCCCAGAAGTGGTTTGAAAACTTCCACTTTACGCGGAGAAAGGTCTCTGGCTTTTCCCATTATGCTGCGATTACAGGACTTCACAGAATAAAAGATTAATACACAAAACATGTCACGATCACTTTAAACTGGCCCATTCGAACTGTTGAACGCTTTGAATGTCGTAACTGCTTACGACTGCAACCACAATACTTGGGATTGTAACTTGTTAATAGAAACCACAATAGTTGTCTACAACTGAAATGCCACTTTCAGAACTCCCTCCCCTCTACTAATGCCATCTGCTGTTCAACGGTGATATCACCACTTCAATTGTACAGTAAACAAATGAAGGATCCTATGTTGGTGATTTAACCATTAAATTACATGTTCAAGAACTCCGAAATTGGACTGAAACATCAACTTTGCAGTTTTCAAGCGTGAGTCTAATAATTTGAACACGTCTCTAACTCTGCACTTGTTGAAAATGTTTAGTAGATCTATTTTTTGTTGCTCTTAACAGTATGTATAAAAATAAAAAATATGCCTATCAGAACAAAATTCAAAATAATATTTAAAAATATTTTCCTGTATTAGATATTAATTATATTTATCTTTTCCGCTTATCTTCGCGACCCCAATGAAATCCTCTTCCGACCCCTTAGGGGTCGCGAATCCTGGGTTGAGAAGCTCTGATCTATAGCAATTAAATCCCTCTATGAGTCTTCCTGTCCTTCATTTATGTGTGTAATGCGATATGAACAGATATAGTGATGAAGTGGGAAGGATGATGCGCTGAGTAGACAGCGGAGATTCAGCTAGTCATTATAAAAATATCCCAAAAAATACGCATTCACTGCCATTTTATGTAGCCCACTTACTTATATACTTCAGGGCAGTGGCGGATCCAGGAGGGTGATCGCCCCCCAGAAGAGGAAACTTTTTTTTATTTTATATATAAATAAAACCCATACCAGAATTTGGAGCTCTTAAAAGTAGCTATAAGTAGTAGTATTACAACCCATCGCCCCTCCAGAAGTCGGTCCTGGATCCGCCTTTGCTTCAGAGGAATGGAAACAAAACTCACATCGTCCTGAAACGTATTCCTGTAGATTCAATATGAAGGAAGAAAAACTTAATCTAATGTTCTACTTCCTGGAAGGCATTAGGAAACTGGATAAGCTTTCTTCTTTTAGCTTGTAGCGATAAAATAACAATTTTATACCAATGTAACTTCCTTCAAGAGCCGCCACTGGAAATATCACAACAAAGCAATTAAGTAAAATTAACAAGAGAGGCAGGACGAAGGGAAAAGAACATAAAATGAACATTTCGTGATTGGATGTCAAACTACTCTATATCAAGATGAATTATTGAAGTGAAACGAATGAACGTTTGTAGTAATTACACATGCAAACATTTCTTGTTCAGCTTGGCAACATCGGTTATATAAAAGTTACTTTTTCTTTTTGGTTCAACTTCCAACAAGAAGTTACTTTTTCTCTTTGTTTATTTCCCACAATTCTCTTTTTGTTGTGGGAATTCTTTCCTTATTTCCATGTAGGACGTTAAAGTCGTTCTCTCAACGTGCATTTTATCGATCCAACCTATCTCCTTCGTGAACTTTTCTGTTGTCGGTCGGAGAAAAGAATAAACTATTGTACGCAGATGATAACCTCGAAGGTCTCTCGTTTTATCACTACTACGTACCGACAGAAACAGGGTACACAAAAAATCTCACTTTTCTGTTTTGAACCATGGAGAAGAAACTAATAAAGGGCTAAACTATTGTTCAAGTTTTATCTATCTATTTTGTAAATTATTCAATTTTTTTTACTACGTATGGCATTTGAAACGCAAATTTAGCTGAGAGTTGAGATAGATAGATAGATTGATAGATAGATAGATAGATAGATAGATAGATAGATAGATAGATAGATAGATAGATAGATAGATAGATACTGGGAATACTGGGGATACTGGGAAACATAAGTACTGGGAATCTACATATCTACATTTGAGGATGATATGAGTTTAGCCCCTGGTGGAAATTTCGTAGCTCGGAGGAAGGAATTCCGCCGGGCCGCTCACTGAAAAAATCACTGTACGGGATCTACTTCTTAAGATTGTTAACCAGTTTTGCCCTTCAAAGTAAAATTTCTCTGCGTTACAATTCAGAAAATATTTCTAAACATGAAGTGAAATAATTTGCTCTCGATATACATAAAAGTCAAAGAATATGTCTAATAAATTATAACTTTAGGATTAAACGTCAAACAGAAAAAAATAAGATAATCTTTAAAAAGAAGCATAATTGGCTACTTTTCTGAATATTCTACTGTACTTCTAGAAAATAAGAAGATAAAACATTATACTTTGATTTCAGGAATATTTTATAAAAAGAAAGAACATAATTGGAGGCACTCTGACTTGTTGCCAGATGAAAATACAGATGAAATATACGACAGAAGTCTCATCTGTAACATGCCCAATACGAAATTTCGTGATTGTTTCTTGATCGGAAAGAAGTCATCGTACACTTTCTCATGGCTTATACTGTAAAACACATCCACCTTAAGGGAGTCGTGGATATGTTCCTCGTACAGATTTAACACTTCCCTGCAGATCTCGAGGACACTAAAAACTGTCCACGTCGAAGGCAATGAAAGGCAGTTCGTAAATCATGTTGCCGCAATATGTGTCCATCACAAAACGTATTTGGTGCTTTAAAAAAATATTAAAAAAGAAAAAAAGTGTTATGAAATGTGACAATCTAAATTAGTCTACAGTGAAATGCATAGAAGTTAGCATATTCCAAGGCTTGTGAAGTTATCTATAAATATTAAATTTGTAGAAGAAAATGTATCTATTTTGAAATATTAGATTGACTTAACTGTCACTACTCCATGATATAAAATTGGCAGCTGTTTCCAAGTGCAAGGTTAAATTCAACTCACTTTTTACCTCTATGCTTTTTACTTTCCTCTAACGCCAACCAAGCCTGTGAATTTTCCTTTTTTTCTACTGTCTACTGAGAAATATTGTTAAGATGTACGGTGTTGGCTTTATTGACCATAAAATAGTTAGCTGCAATGGTAACTTCGTTTTAAGAGGGCTGGTTCTTTTGATACTTTACGTGGTTGCTGCACTGCTACTTTCAATTTATTATAGAAAGAAAACTTGAAAACGTTCGAGTCATTGAAATCACATGGGATTCAGACGCTCTCAAAACCGTATACCTCGAAACACTTCACTAGTGAACTGTTATTAAGTTACAGATATTGATCCATTCGATCTTTCGAAACGTTTCAGGGAGAAAACGCTTTATACTTGGAAGAAAAGAATATTATATATATATATATATATATATATATATATATATATGTTGCTCTCAGTTTGCGATAGTCAATATAAAGGTATTGATTTATAATTTTGGAACATGACGTCAGTAACACAAATTTTGGGGTTTTGGTATCATTTCCACAGACTCACCACACAACTCAGAAAATAATTTCTATTGCGTTGCGATCACAAGGTTTTCGTAGGTAGATATTTAACAAGGACGCAGGAGCCAATTTTATTGACGATTAGGAAGAGAAAAATACGTTTTTAAAAAAAACAAAAAGTGATTAATTCTTTCTTAATATTTGTAATTTAGATTTATGTCCTCATGCACCAACAAAGCTATGAACGACAGACCTCGCAATCACTCCAGTTTACAACCTGTGCTTCTATTAAAGTAAATTTTAAACCTCCCATCACACACAGAAAAATAAACAGGTCAAGCCATGAGAGGCTGCTGAACAGTACTTCACTTTTAAAGAATCTCATAATAATTTTGTAGTCTGCACGTACTGTGCGTACTAATCAAATAAAAATTTTATACATTAGATTATGTAAACTTATAATAACATTTTCAAGTTTGGGTATTTATTCAGCTACAATTCATGCATTTTATTTCGTTTGAAACAAATATTCTTAACACATTTCCTGGATCGAACTAACGTTGGGCACAACATGCATTACTTATTTTTATATTCGTTCCATACCTGAAACCTGAGAAACGTGTTATCTATTCTACTACTCCGAGATATGCATATAAAGGAGAAAAAGAGTTCACTATTTTTAAAATCATGCAACATTTAATTTTTTATCCCCCTGAATTAAATTTCAGATCAGTACCGTGAAATATTATGCATCTTTTACTTAAATATAGTCGTTTCTAAAACACTATTTAATGAAAGTGTACGGTCTATATACATTTCTTACCCAACTAAATATTGTTTTCTTTTCTATCCATGGAATATACAGTTTTTGGTTATATTTAGTCATGGGTTCTCTTCACAATCGATATTGCTATCTGCGAGCAGCTACAGCTAATAATACACATTTAATCAGTCACGCACACACGCACTCTACTACGTTAAAGAAAAAGAAAGAAAGAAAAGAAAAAGCAGTCGAAATTTGTGACCTTTTAATTCCTTTTAAAATATATTGTTCAATATATATATTTAAAAAATCCGAGAAACGTATTTTCTCACTTCAGCCCAATAGCACAATCAAAGGGGGGTTTCGGGGTTTAAGCCCTCTTTAGCCAGATATTATGTAAATATAAACATTTACTAGATTAAGATATGTGTAACCAACAACTAAAATAATCTCCCCTTGATTGCTATAGTCCATTAGCTCGGATTCAGTACTTTTGCAGGTATGACAAACGCCTGGAAAGATGTAACTCAACATACACGTAACATTAGGGCTGCATCTTGAATCCTGCGAACGCGTAGTTCGCAGGAGGCGCAAAGTGAAGAGGGAGCCAAATTGGAAAATGAATTTTGTGTTTTAAATGTGAATATTTATTAGAGAAAATGTTATGATGGAAAATTTTCCAAATAGCTTCAAATAAATATTTTACAGACTGAGATCTGTAAAACACGCGTTTCAATTAAAGTGGACTAGTTCATTAATTGGTGCCAATGTCACGCTCAAAAGTGATGCTAGTTTGAGGAAAATTTTCCGCGGCGCAGGAAGATTTAGGGTTTTTTTTTTTTTAAAAAAAAGAGGGGAAAAGGAAGATTTTATTAATATGAGATAAAACGTACGGAAATTTAGCTTTTAAACAGATGTTATATTAAGCACTACGGAAGTACGACTAAAGACAGCGGCATTCTTTCCACAATTCCACCATATGCACAAAATACAAATATAACAGACTTTTCATTCCTCTCCTAACAGTTCTTCCGCGACCTTGCTAGAGAAAATCATTGTAATATATGTGTTTGAAATGGAAATGGATCAATGGATGAACAAACAAAAGGAAGTCAACTGCAAGTGTTGCTTATGGATTAGGTGACATCACAGTAGAAACAAATGTCTTCAAGTGTGTTTCGCCTCGTCATAAACATTGTCCCCGCGTAGTACTTCGGTTGAATGACCATAGTTAAGGGTTGAGAAAGTTCAGCGTAAATGAAATGCACAATATCGAAGTTCAAGCAACTAGGCTTTTATTGTTCCAGGAAGGGGGTGGATACTAAGAAAAGATGGGCGGTACAAATTGAATTTTTGATCATTTCTGAGGGAAATATTAACTTAAGTTCCTACTATCAGTGGCTCACAATCGCTTCCCCCTGCTTAATGCTCAATTTGTTAATGTCTATTAGTCCATTTGTTATTTCGTTTCTATAGTGAGTCGTTTCGCTTTATTCACTTATAGTGATGTGTGTTTTCACTTTTCAATAGTACTTTGTTTTTCATGTAATAGTAATGGCTAAGGATAAAAAACGTGAGTATTTTATAGGAAAAGAAGCTACGGAACTTGAAAGAAGATTAGAGGCAAGCAAAGGCCCTAAAAAGGTTTTTTTTTTTTTTTTTTTTTTTTTACTTCTCGACAAAAATTCGAAAATGATAATTCTTCGGTTACGGGTCTAAGTTAAATTTAATATATATATTTCAAAATTTGTTTGAATAGAACTAGTTTCCACGCAGAACATGCGTATATAACTCGAAAGGGTAACTGTAATCGAAATCGAAAGATCATTAGTAGAGACCGGATGTTAGACAAAATTTCTATTCTTTAATATTAAAGATAGGATGAAAAATAACCTTTTAAAGTTTATATGGGAGGTTATAGTTTCAATTTAAGTCAATTTTATTTTGCCTATTTTGTCCCTTCCTGCCTAAATAAGTGCTTTAGTGCCTAACGTTGCCTGTTCTATGCATTTTCTTCAAAATAAAACTTTATTGGGAAAAATATATAGACTATAATTTAGTATTTTAAGAAAGGATTTTACCTCTTCCGAGAAATATAAGTGCCGTTTGTAGTGATAAGATGCCCCAAAACTTTGGACTGCTATGTGCACTGATAAAGTGTTGTAAAACTTTGGTTTGTTGTGTGTATTGATAAAGTGTATAAAATTTGGACTGTTATGTGTAACTGTGTTGCATAGAATGTATTTACCAAATATACATGGAATACATGTCAAGCTTCGTTTTTATATGTACAGTAAAATAAGATATTAGCAAACAGGTATGTTTCTATATTCTTTGAATATTATCTATGACTTGAATTTATTTTTTAATTTTATTGAGTATTTGTCTTCATTACTTCGAGTTACATTTTAGTGACTATTTTACAGCCTATTTTTAAAATTTTAAGTGACTATTTTCCAGGTTTTTAATGCCTAAACATCCGGTCTCTATAAGGATTATAAGTAACACATTTTTTTTTTTTTTTTTAGAACTCTCACTGTCAATGACAGCAGCGTACACAATATGCTTGTTGTATTATAACAGTCGAATAATCATTATCAATCCATTCTCTTGTATTAAACTTAGATAGATCGATATTTTTAAACATTTGGTAATACTTCTAATGTAGAGTAGAGTTTTGATTATTAGTTACTTGTGTTCAGGGATGCACCGACGGAGGTGGTCCGAGAGTCTTGATCCTCCATAACTTTTAATTTGTTAAGAAAATTAGTAGAATTTCAGGGGGCAAATATACAAAAAAATATTTGCAATTTGTTGGCTACTCCGAAATATCTTCGGACCCAAAAGAGAAATCTTGGTGCGCTACTGCTTGTGTTTACATTGTGTTTCTCGTTACCTGATTTCGAGCGTCTATGTTGGAAAGAGACGTGAAAAAGACTGAATTGTTTTATAGACCTAAGGGACCCCGAAAATAATTTTTGTGGGGAGGGGGTGTAATTTTAAAGTTGCGCCACTAGATCGAAAATAAATTAAATATCGATTAAAACACACACTTTTGTTATTTGTTGTGTTTTAAAAAAGTTCAGCTAAAATTAATAAAGAATTATTTGAGATCAACTTTTTCTCAAGAACGATTAAATGGACTAGTTTCGATTGGACATTGAAAATGACATATTCAATGAAATGTATACAAATGCAATAATAAGAGATTTTGCCAAATTGAAAGATAGAACAGTGTCTTTATAACATAACCTTTTTTAGTAACAAAGAAAACGAGAAATTAAACTAATTATTATAATCGTATCACTAGAAAATACTATGTAAATGTGCTTTTAATGAACCATAAGAGCATACCTCTTTGTGAAAATCAAATCTGTGTTAATGTTAGGCTTGAAGCTCATGAGTTTCATTGTTTCGACTTTTATGTTTCAATTGTACTTGACAAAATACATCTTAGGTATATATCTTAATTATGTCTTGTGCTTATTTAATAAAAAATGCTATTAATTATTAAAATTTGATCTTTGTTCAGTATTCATCCACAGTCAGTTATAATTTCGCCGTTTTCTGCTAATATTCACAGGGAGACTAAGATATTGAAGAAATTTGCAATTGTAACAATGATTTGAAGAATTTTTGTCCATTACAACTTTCTACTCTTCTATTATCATTTTGGTGGGGGACGCCTAAATATTGTTTGCTTACACTTAAGAAATGTCTAGAACCGGCCCTGCGTAACATTTCAACTAAAGACGACAGTTGGTAAGCCTATGGAGCACTGAAACAGGCTTTTGCTGTGCAGTTGGTGCTCTAATACACTTCGTTTTACGACTATCTCTATCATTTGGAGCGTGGTGTCCAATGAGTGCAATACATCAATGATATTATAATTAATTATTTCACTACATACTGCACGTGAAAAGAAAGAAAATACTGATCATGATCATATATGAGCTAGAAAATGATGGAAATAACCGAAATTGAGTAAGTTTATACAGCGTGTTTCAAAACAATACCGACAACGTTTGAGAGGTGAATCCTGACACCAAGATAAGACGAAAAGTCACAAATACATCCTTTCGGAGTTATAGGCTGCCGAAAACATGAAAAAATAAATTTAAAGGTCCATAGCTCCAAAACTATGGGACCTACCGGAGTCGGGTCAAGACTTCACTTAGAAACTAATATGTGCGCTATCCAAAAATACATGTTTCAGAATTCTAAGGTACTCACGCAACAACTTTTATAGAGGGAGTTTGGCTACGGCCATCCAAATACCTCTATAAAAATTGTTGCGGAAGTACCGCAGGATTCTGAAACTTGGATATTTGGATTGGGCACATACTAGTTCCTGAGTGAAGTCTTGACCCGACTACGGTAGGTCCCATAGTATTGGAGCTATGAACCATTAAAGTTCATTTTTTCATGTTTTCGGCAGCCTATAACTCCGGAATGATGAATTTCTGCATCCAGGATGGTCTATACTTGTTGTTTTATCTTGATGTGAGGAATCACCTCCCAAACGTTGTCGGTGTTGTTTTGAGACACCCTGTATATCTTTGTCTTTAGTCATGGACCTATTCCAATTCCCCGTCATTCTCATATATCTTTCCTTCTTCGTAGGAGATTTTGTATATCACAATAAGTATGAGCTGAAATTGGAATTGAAGCATGTTCAAAATTTCGAGCCTACGCACACTGGACGAAATGCACAATCTGACTGTGCAAAAGTCCAAAATCAAGTTGCTTGGAATTGCATCCATTGTGCCCGTAATGAGCTGCTGAATGAACTCATTTTCATCTGTGTTTGTCTTCTCCAGTCCCAGTCTGCTCCAGACATATGTTGTAACTGCAGCATGTTTGTCAGTTAGGGTTCTTTTCTCACGCCAAATATCAACACTTCTCTCCGGGATACAGATATCGTATCTGAAATTATTAAACACATCATCAGGTTGCAGTTTTCTGCAGCTAATGTCACTATTATTGCATACGAGAACATTCATTTATTGCACATAAACAAATTTCGAGGCTGATATAGGTAGATATCTTTATTGTTTCCCCTTAAAATGAAATATCAACATATCTTTTTGTACGAACAGCAACTTCCGATGTTGTACGCGTGCTACTTGTGGTAAACGCATTTAATTTTTCAGTCAATTTGTACTTCAGTCATAGTACATCCCTGCAGCATCAAATGCAGCAGTTCTCGATTCCTAACAGTCAAACAAACGTTGAGCACGATGGGTTAACTTTGACCCTCTAAATCTGACCAACATTAGTAATACCTGCTGCTGTCCTGTATTACAACCCGTCTTTTATACGTGAAAATCCATTTCCCTGCAGAATGTCATATTTTTTTACTGTTGTTCCTGTCATCTCTGATTTCTTTGTGACTCATTACGGGTGCAATGGGTGTAATTCCAAGCAACTTGATTTTGGACTTTTGCACAGCTAGATTGTGCATTCCGTCCACTGTGCTACGGGTCGAACCTTGACGCCTGGATAAACACCCAATGCGAAAACCACTTACCGGCGCTGACCAGTTACTCGATGCTGCACAAAAACGGTTAGCTAGTTGAAAACCTCTCATGTAAGACTAGTCTAGATTCTCAGGCCTGCATGAAGAGACGATCATTGAGTTACTCATAATTTCCTTCTTCAACTCAGAAATGGGTTAAATTCACCTTCTTCAATGAGAAAAATGCGTCGAAACAATCATCAAATTGAAGCTGAGGTTTTAATGTGGGCCTCGCAGGCAAGAAAGAAGAAAAATGGCAGACATTACTTTCTAATCCCTTAAATTGTATAAAGACATGAAGGAATATTAGTTAGATTTCAAGATATTTTAACTTAAAATGTACTTAGCAAACGTATGGCTTTCGTAACTAGTAATTTAACTTGTCAGCTTTACATGAAGGATTTGTAGCATAGTTGTATTGTACGAAACTGCTAAACGGCACACTTAGAGTCAAAGTCCTGTCGTATCAAGTGCTTTTCTTCGTCAAATTTTATTGTTTAGGTAATTTTGTAAATCTATTATTACTTTATTATTACTTTATTATTATTATTATTATTATTATTATTATTATTATTATTATTATTATTATTATTATTATTATTATTATTATTATTATTATTATCGATCATTCCAAACCCCCAACAGTTCACAGATTCAGTTTTAGATATGTGGCGTAAAATAAAATGTAAGTTGTGCGAAAACTGTGTGTACACGTTGGAATACCTGTAACATCCAGTTATTTGCCGCAAATTCAGTCGTGCCTGACTGTGAGCACAACCTAGTGTATATTGGCGTCTCTTGCATGTAAAATTTGGAGGGGACATCAAATAAACTGATTTAAATGGTACTACCTAGTCCAATCTGTTTTATTATCTTCGATTCCATTTGTTACCTTTCTGCTTACCTTCACGGACTCCCTTAGGTATGTCAAGAACTCTTTTATAATCGTTTCACAGCCTGAATATTACATTCCAAATAAATATAATGATTAGACTAGTATTTATATGTTCTGTCGTTAGTAAATGAATTAAATTAGAATAAAATATTGAATATTTTGTACTTCAAAATTTTGGGGGGACGTCCCCCCACCAGAGACGCCCATGCTAGTGTGAAGCACAGCGTAACGAAGTATAATGATCGTGAGAAAAATCGAATTCGTAGTTTCAACGGATTTACACGTTTCATGGCTCCTATATAACGAAAAAGTGATTTTGAATATTCGTTCGTCTGGAGCAATCTAACGTGTTCACTCACCTAGAAATCATATCATTCAACGATTACGTATCAAATTTTAAATTTAAAATTCTCTAAGCTAGTTTGTCGAATTTTCTTCCTACCTCAAAAATAAGAGTAGTTTACTGAGAGATGAAAATAAAGAAAATATGATTTTCTCAAAAACGTTTCTAACGATTTTTTAATATTTCATATATCAATATTGCATTAACAACTCTATATTGTGATATAAGTCATTTCTGTGGAGAAAAATCTACGAGTGGTAGTTTATTCATGGCGGTGAGTACTTTTCTAACGATGTTCTCAAAACTGACTTCGATGCTTTTGTTCGTCTTACATAAATATATATTTAATTAGTAACCTTACAGTATGGTGTAAGTAATTTGGTCTGAAAAAATTTACGAAGGATAGGGTTTTGCTTGAAAAAAAAAAAAAAAAAAGACCCATGGAAATTCGTTCACATTTCTTAAATATTTTATCATTAATACCTTGGCAATACGGCATAACTCATTTATCCTAGAAAAAAGTCCACGAGAGAGATTTTATTCTTTGATGTGGTTTTTCGGATATCATACCTCAAAAACAACGGAAATATTTTCATATTTCATCAATATAGATTTCTGTGATAACTCTGTGATGCTGAGGAAATTACATTGTACTAAAATATCCATAATGAGCAGTTCGGGGGGAGCATTTTTTTTTTTTTTTTTGTAGTTTTCTACAATACTACTCATGTTATTTTGTTGGTATTTGATTTTAAAAAAATATCATTAATTACCCTAACAAATGGCATAAGTATTCCATTTGTAAGCAACCCACAAGAAGTATTTTATTTTGAGGGTTCGGGAGTTTGAGTTTTCTTCGAATGGAGTTTCCTGAAACTGCCTTATAATTTAGTTCGTATTTTACAAGAAAATGTTTCCTTAATAACTGCAGCATAACATGATTTCTTGTAAGGAATAGGAGCGGGATAGTTTAGTGTTGTAGCTCATATAATTTATTTATTTTCCTTGAAGTCGTATAGAAATGCAACTTACGTTTACTTAATTTCTCAACTTCAATTATAGGAAGTTGAAAAGCTACAATCAATTTATTCCTTACTGAACATAATTTTCCCTTCAGAGAACAACGAAACGATGAATGAATAGAAGCTGGATTGAGTCGAGAATGAGGATATGAATTTATAACCTCCAATTCTGGAATCATCTCCATACTTTTCACACAATTAGAGCTTGCTTTACGTAACACTAAATCATTCTACATGAAACTGGTATGCTAATGCACTCGTTTAGATTTACAACTAATTAAAACTCAGAACGGCATCGATCTTAAGATAACTAATCCAAATCTCTTTCAGCATCTCATCTATAAAGTCGGTCCCGTAATGTTTGGCACCAATGCAAAGGTCCAATTACTGCAATCTTTGAGTCACAAAACCTAAACGCACGCCAATGCTTTCAGTAATAGTCCATGGTGTCAATCTGGCGATCACAGTGAAGACATTCTGGGAAACTCAAAGTCCTTGGCATCCATCCTTCTCGTACTATTTGTATTAACAATGCCAGAGGGTCAACATACGTGGTTCGTTTACTTACTGACGGCAACGCTATCATCGAAGACCTATTTCAAAATGGGGTTTTCATATATCGTTGTTACCACAGAGTTAAGCTATATCAAACACCACCACCCCTCTCTCTCTTTCTTTATTGTGAATTGGAACCATGATTGATTCTTTCCACTCTTGTGGCAATTCTTCCTTGTTCCAGATAAAAAGAATGAGTTTGTGTATCTTGTTCCACAATTTTTTCTTCTAGCTAAAATTAACTCAGCCGGAATTTCGTCTACACCCGGAGATTTGTGTTTCTTTAATTTCATTATAGCGTTTTCTACTTCTGTTTGGCTAGGCTTTGGAATATACAGTTCTGCTGTGTGCATTTCCCTTTCGCTACGAACATTTGTTTTTGGTTGCGTGTTAACCAAATCGTCAAAGAAATCTTTCCGTCTATTCAAGATGCTATCTGTATCAGTAAGAATTGTTCCATCGTCTCTCTAATGTATATGCGCAAGGTTGATACCCTTCCTTAAATTCGTTGATGCTCTTGAACATATCTGAAATGGTTTTCTTTCACTATTGTCTTCAAGTTCATTAATTTAAACTTTGAAAAAATAGCGTTTCTCTTTTCTGAACATTTTGGAAGTTTCCCGTCTGATATCAACGAAATTTAGTTTAGTTATATTGTTTCGATTTTGTAGCCAATGCAGTTTCGCCTGTTTTCCCTTTTCCGTTAGTTTGATGTATTCCTGGTCGAACCATCATGATTTGTTACTACGTATTTCCGCGTGCCCCAATTTTTCTCTTGCTGAAATTTTAATGCTATCCCTAATTTGAACCGAAGTACCCTCAACATTAGTCCTCTCAAAACCTTCTAAAAACGAGAATCTATTACACTTCAATCTGGTATTCATCTCTAGCCTGGTTCTCCTCTAATTTATTTAAACTAAACCCCTCCGTATTCAGATGTTGAATATTTTCTTTATTCAACGATAATCTCTCTCTCTCTCTCTCTCTCTTGTTATTACTGCTACCAGATAGTGATCAGTGCCACAGTCGGGTTCTCTGAACGAGCGAACATCAATTATGCTAGACTATCTTCTTATATCTAATAAAATGTGATCAAATTGATTGTGTGTTCTCCCATCTGGCGAGGTCCATGTGTATTTATGAATGTCGCGATATGGGAATTTTGAACTCTTCACGATAAGGTTTTGGATGTTTTAAAGTTCACGAAACAAACGCCGTTGTCATTACTTTCCTTATGCAGACTTTCTTTCCCTATAACCGATTTGAAAATATCCTGTCGCCCTACCGCAAATCCTCTAATAGAATTTTTATATGGTATCGCGGGACTTGGTCCAATACCTGTGATACTTCTCCTTAAATAGTGTCTTTTGTATCGTCATTCTTATCTTCTGTTGGGGCATGCACATTTAAAACAATAATATCACACCACCGACTCTTAAGAGTAGACCTAATAAAAGAAAGTCTAACATTGACAAATTCAACCCGTTTAAGATTCGAAATTAAAACACTATTTGTATGGTCACTGGAAATTAATGCTGTCACATATTTCGAACATTTTAGAAGCACATAGTTTCTAATGTATTGAAATTTCATTTTTTTATTGATAGTATGAAACATTACAAATAGTTGTACTGTAAATTTCTGTAACTGATCTCCAAGTGAATCTGTTACGAACCAAAAGTAGTTTTGTCAAGTTTAACAAAAAGTCCAAATACGCCTCTTAAAAACAGTTCTTATGTGTAAAAGAAGACATAATAGTCGCTTTTGTTGCAATGGTTAGTCCAAGCAGCTTGATATAAAAAAAATCAACATAGTATAACAATAAAAGCTTCATCTCTTATATGAAAAAAATGAGGAAGGAAAAGCTTGGTGTGGTGAGTGTAGGGGGCGCCGGAATCTCTAGCTACGGCTCTGCTTGCGGTCACTCGAGCTCAGATTTACTAACCTCAATTGGCTTCACGATCAGGCTGATTTCTGATTGTTTGCTTAATATTGAAGAAATATCACTAAGATATTGCAATTTTTAACTTTATATTATGGGATATTGATTATATATTGAACCGACAAAGATGGTAGAATAGTCGTGGCGAAGCTGTGACGTATGGCTTCATAATTTTGCAGTACGAGCACAATTTCTATTTTATAACATTTTTACTCTAAGTAGTACTGATTTTTTTTGTTGTTGCCGCTAGAGGCATTGACTGGTACACTCTCTCAAAATTGGTTTTAACTAATTATTATCATAACTTTTAAATCCTAAAATTTCGAGACATTCTTGGGACAGTGCGACACTGTGTTAAGTCATAGTTGCAGGAATCTACTGTAAATAATTAAAAAAAAAAAAAAAAAAGATGTTCAAAAGCATTTTCGTGTTGATTTATGTTCCTTTTCGGCCATTTTGTGAATCATCCGCCATCCGCGGTTGCCGTGCCACCCAATCCCACTAATAATCGAGAGTTTACTGTACTTAGTAGTACATTCATTTTGTTTGGAAATGAGATAATTTTCTTCAGTAAAGAAAAGAAATATGAAAGCAATATCAAAATCTTGACTAGATAAGAGTCACTTTCGGTATCATCCATAAGAAACAAAACTAACACCAATCTGCTAACTTTTATATCCTCTGTCATCATAAATCTACGTTATTTCCTACAAAGATTTTTTTTTTTTTTTTATGTATAATTCGTAACAATCTCGTTGTCCTTGAGGAACAAGATTTTATGTTCACTTTCTGTTTCCAAGCGAATCGTGATTAGTGATATGCAATCTTATTTTTTTAAAACTTTCACTTTTTCTTCTTGAAAGACTACACGCTTACTTGAAATTGATTATATTCTATGTCTTAACAAAAATAATAATCAAAAGCAAAGTTAAGATTTCTTGAATATAAAATTCAGAACACAAATTATATTATTAATGAATGTTCTAGGAACCTCGATGGCTCAGTGGTAGAGTACTCATCTCTCCTGCGCGTGGTCCTCTGGTTCAATCCCAGCTCGTACCAGTGGGCTTTGGGGTGAGCAACCGCAGTGTACAGTGTTTTCTTTGGTTTCCTTTCCTCCTCCTATTTTCCTCACTTTACCTTTTCATTCATTATCATCATCACAGTCTCCTTTAATATCGGTGCATAAACGTAGAAAGTTAAACTAAAAAAAAAGAAAAAGAAAGAAAGAAGAAAGAGCGAGCGAGCGAGAGAAAATATTCTAAGGAACCACTCATAAAATAATATATACATAAGATGAAATGATCAATGTTTTCTTGATACATTGTTCATTGTTTAGAGATTAATCGATAAAGTTAGTGATCTCAAATTCATTGACCTTGGCGAAAGATCTTTAAAAAATCTTTCAGACTGAGGTTCCAGTGACTCATTGATCACAGCACTCCTCTAGTGTTGCCAGTTTCTTTTTTTAAAAAAAGGAATATTTTACTATATTTAGGGGGAAAAGCAGGATATATTCAGAATTTTACATTTAACACACCCATAGGCCTATATGGTTTCACATAGTTACATAGAATAACGTTAATTGTAAACTAAGAAATGTATAATACTTTTCTCAGTGTGAGTTTATCTGGTTCAGATCCCATATTATGCTGCAAGTTCTCGTCACATATAGCCTAGGTGCTGAAAGGGACACTTAACTCTAATACAGCCAAACAAACAAATCACACAAATCATTGTTGCCTTTTAATTGTATTTTAATGAATACTTTGTATCTTAAAAAGTCCCACATCTTTCGTATACGTTCAAAAAATCCTTGAGGACATATCGAAATCCATATCCAATTGATATTTCGCTTTTATTATTTCCGAAGTTACACCACCCTGATTTCATGCTACCAACCTGTTCCTGCTATTGGTAACGCTTTTGATTAAAAAAAAAAAAAGCATCATATCATTAGTTGTGCTTAGTTTATTTTGTTTATGTGAATTGTGCAGTGGTGATGTTCTCTTTTACGAAAAGATGCTTAACTGACTGGCGCGCTAGAAAAAAACATTCTTTTTTCCTGAGCGCCATAGCGTTACGAAATTAGATTAAGAACTTAGATAACAAAACAACTTTTCAACTTTAATGGAAAAATCGTTATCTTATATTGTTGTATGTCCATGCGTTATCAAACGGAGGGATCCCAGCTCACGCTAAATCAACTGGATTTTGTAGCGGACAAACACCGTGTAGGTGGGTGTTCTCGGGGTTCCTCTGTTCCGTTCCATTTTCTTCACTCCATCATTTTCCTTTATTATCATAATCACCGTGTCCCTGATTGGTGCATAAGAGAACGTTAAACTAAAAAAAATGAACTATAGTTAGTCTAGATGCGCCTCTGATTCAAGACCCCTAAAGTAAATTACTGATGGCACACTGGCCTTCTGACAACTCGATATCATGGCTTAAATTACGTTATCGTGACACCATTCTCTTGATCAGCTACCAGGGTTAAGGGTACTGAAACTGAATCAGGGACATTTAATATTAATCATCGTACAGGAATATGCTGTTTTTAAGTTTGGCAACGTTGGAAGCTGAATTGTCGATGACGTAACTATTCCCTCATATGTGCATTTATCGTACATTAATGCTACCTGCTGCCATCTGCCAGTTTACGAATACTCGTGTTCAGTCCGTGCACTCCTAAGATTTAAGAATTGTGTTTGCTTGTATATGCATTTTATAAAACATAGACTTTCAAGCATTGCAATTTTATACGAACACTTTAGAAAAATCATTAAAAATAAATCAAACTACACTAGAAATTATATTTTTAAGTCGTGTTAGAAAAATAGGATAGCAAAGTTGATAACGTAAAAGGAATATACTGTGTAGATTTTCTACTATGTACTAGTGAGAGACTCAGTGTTGCGATCTAACGAATTGTTTTCATCAGTTTTCGTTACCGTGTGCTGGGTACAATCTTATAGTTTAACAGATTATTTGTTGTTGTAATTTTACTTAAGGTCAGTAACCTTAAAATAAGTTATTAGATGTGTACAGTATGAAGCTGTTCATAAAATGAACACGTAACGAAATTAGAACAGGGTTGAGATCACTGTATAGAATTAAGGAGAAGACTATTCCCAGTGCGAGCTGCAGGTGTGTGTCAGGAGGTGTGTACTTTCGCCCGTCAACGAGATGAAACTGAAGTGAATCTCGTGCAGAAACTTAAAAGTAGTGAATGACACGAATCTATCTTATTATAGAAAAGTTTGTATGTAAATAACAAAATGACAGAGGAGAAGGAAGTTGCTATCCAAAAACGTATTGGTGGTAGCACCATAGGCAGTGTATTCTATTCGTTTGCGAAGAAAATAGGAACAGTTGTTGTTGTTTATTTGTGTGGATATTTTGAACTAAGTGTTGCTTGGTTGATTGGACCAGTGGTTTTATCTGTTATACGCGATGAATGGAAGAAAGAAAAGGAGTACAAGCGAAATCTTGCTAAAGCTGCAGCTACAACCAGTGAAAAGGAAATTATACTAGCTCGTGTGGATGATTTACCATCGTGGGTGAGTTTATAAGCTTTTTTTAAACCTTGAATTGTTTCTACCTTAAGCACATTTACTACATCGTTACACCTTAATTTCAGTGAACGTTTAGTAGGGACTCAAATTGTCACAAAGGAAGATACAGATAATTTTTGATAATCCTATTCTGTATACATTTTGTAGTGTGACATACGGGGGATTCCCTGTAATGGCATTTTGATGGTATGTTTTCAATATCTTTCGCAATAGTTTGGGTAAGGGGCATTCAATGAGTTCACTAACATATGAACCATTCTTTCTGTATTCAGTTTTGCATAACATTTCAAGTTGTCGAAGCTTTCCACTGATATAGTCCAACTCCAATCCAATAAGTGGCTCGTGCAGTATAGTCGCTGACTCACTCGCCTTTGGTGCGAGGTGATCCCGGTTCGACTCCCGGTGCAGGCACTCGATCGAAAAAATGTAAAAACTTTTTCCATACTAATTGAGAAGTCCGTCATAAAAATGGCAATTTTAGGATTAAAATCCGTGAAATTATGTAAAAGAAGATTCTGAAATGTATTAAATTCCACTCTTGGAGGAGTGTTTCACAATGTAGGAAGCCGGTATTTCACGTTTACAACTGTAATGGTACTAGGGATATGGGCTGATATTTAGTATCTTCCCCAATCTCGCACATATAAGATCTCCAGTGTTACTTCACAAAATATAGCTGAGGGAGCGAAGGGGGTTAGAAGCCCCTAATGCCCCTTTTTTCCCCTACCTTGCGACAGTTTAGACAAAAACAAGGTACTTGGTTTTGGAACCATTCGGGGGGAGCACTCGGTTCGATTCCCGGTGTGGGGCTCTCGGTCGAAAAAGTGTTGAACAGCTTTTTCAGGCCAGCCATCTTGAGTGAGGTTTTCGGGAAGATCCTAGAACACAGGTCTCCCGAGCTAAAACCTCGCAGGGTACGTTGTTTTCTGTCTTTATTACAGTTAAATGGGAAGAGGTACCTATGTTCTAGAACCTTGCCAGGTTTTCCTGGGTTTCCCCTCATTCACACGAGGCAGATGCCGAGATGGTACCTAATATAAAGGTCCCAGGGCGCTTCCTCCCCGATCCTTTTTTCCTTCCCTTTCATCGGATAATGTGCTCGCCGCGGGACGTCATTCCTCATATAGGTACGAGACGGGCTAAATGGGCTTAGATGCCGATAGCCCATAAATCTAATTCCTAATCCTAATCCTAACTGTGATTTGACATCCAATGTAACCTTAGTACTGAAACGGAGTCTAATACAGTATTAATTATTAGACTGCTTATAGCCTACTAATCGCAAGGATTTTTTCGACTGAACCGAATGTTTCAGTGGCTCAGGGTTGCGTTCAGTAGCTCCAGGTTGATTTGCTTGTATTCACGTCTATGGATAAAGTAAGCTGAGGCATAAGTGTTAGGTTTTACAGTCAGATGGATTTTTAATTCACTCGGAGGAAAGATGCATGAGTACAATTATAAACCATTAATTTGTCAAGTATTCAATATCATCTCTGGTGTTACCGAAGTCAATACAATTCCTGGTACAGGCATACGAGTTATTGTACTCTTTACAAAATTATTTTACATCCCTTTTCGTGCTTTAAATAATACTTTAATACATCTAAAGTGTTATTTTTCTTGACTCGTGTCCAAATAGCTGTATACAGAATTGTAATACAGGTATCTGCAAACTGATCTTTCATAAGCATGATTATTCATGCGAAGAACACACACCAATCAGTGCTAGGTAGTGACTACAAGCAAGTATTGCATGTTCTCGTCCAAGGCAGGACGAAGCTGGTGGGTGCAAAGATGGTGTGCAGTGATTGAGAGTATGCACGTAAACTATTATTCATGCAAAAAATACACACCGACTTTTGCTAGGTGGTCACTACAAACAAGAATTGCACGTATTTCCGTTCAGGGCATGGCGAAACTGGTGTTCCCGTACAGAAGTGTGTCAGTAGCGAGATTGCACGAAGGAACGGTGGGTGTGCTCTTAAACGAATATTTCCTTAAACACTCCAATCGTTACTCATCTTAGGAAATTGATTGATGGTGTAGAATTCATAATATACAGTCGTACCTCTTATCCAAAAGTAGTAGAACCACAATCAAAACACGTTAAAGTATTATTTATTTTTTAATTTACCTACTTGCATATTTATGTATAATAAATTATTTACGTCCTGTTCCTCCAAAATTGATTATTTCGTTTTGTATCACTTCAACCCTTCTGGGTCCTTTGTAAGTAAATTTCCAGTTGCTGCGTTATTTACCTTAGAAATTAATCCTCAAAAAGTCCTCTGAATTTGGGATGAACTTCCCGAGGACGAGTTTGTAAGCAAGAGAAAAGGTTAAGAACCCAGCATTAGGAATGTTACGACGGTTCCAGAGAGGGCCGAAATGATACAAGAGGAAACAGTCATTTTCGGATACAAGGTCAGTGCTTATTTTTTGAATACTGGAGATAGTAAAGAAGAAGAAGAAAAGAATCAGGCGAGAGCGCTATTTAAAAAAGTAGAAAAGTAAAACTTCTTATTAGAGATGGGATACAAAATATTAAAAAAAGGGAAGATGAATTTGTAACAGATCGACTTCATGAAAGATTTAATTCTTATGAGAATGAAGAGATTAACCAAGGACCATAGTACATAAAACCCTGCAGATTTATAGGAAGAAGTAGTGGCACATTACTGATTATGATTTTTTTTTACTTCTTGTTTCTGATATAATCATTTTTTATATTTATGTGTACTGAATAACTTACGAGAAGAATTGCATAATTCGAAGACCTATAAAATGATTCTGCAAGAAACTAAAAGTAATAACCATAGAGAAATTTTCGAATCAGTCAGTCCATAGTTCTAAGATAAAGGACTTGTTTCTTTGCACATATTTCTTGTACTTGTTTTGAGCAGCTGAATTTAAGTTACCTTTCCCGATGAACGAATGATCAGAACCGATATATAAAACTTCATATTGAATGCTTTTTTTTTTTTTTTTTGACAAAATTTGTTTCCTTCAGAGTGATCGTAAAACCAGGAGAGAACTAATTATAAGCCCAATAGATCTAATGGACTTAGTTAAGTTTATTGTACTTTGAAGTGCATTTTCATGACTAAATGCACACATTGGCATAAATGTTATTCTATTATAGTAGGCGAGGATGCCTCATGAAAACAATTCAAAATGGAAAGTATTCAAGTTTTAACATGGCAGAACTTCTCAGATACTTGCCTGTTAATCGATACTACCTATTTATTTAATTAATCCGATGTCTTATTTGTAAAGTGTCGTGGAGAAATTATGTGAGGTAAACGTGAACCTTAACTTGAACTGCTTATCACCGTGTGCGTAGGTTTCCTCATTCATTTCTCATCATCACCGTCTCCTTTAGCCTAATCGGCATAACCGTGGGACGTAAAAGTCAAAGATTTCATTTCATTTTTTCTGAATTGCTTATATTCCAAAATAATATCTTTTTGTTTTAATTTTGACCAGGGTTGGCAAAAACCATGGCTTTTATTAAAAAAAAAAAGTTTTTTTTTTTGTTTAAACCAGGTTTTTATGGTTTAAATGATTTGCTCTATATAGTCATATCATATATGGACATAAATAAGTTTGTTTCGCCTTGATGTTATTATGCAACAACCGGGTTATGCTGGAAGGGGTCACATAAGCTTAAAGCGGAATAAAAACCGCTTCTCGAGTTACATCCGAGAGAAATTGTCCTCCATTTGAACTCGGAACCAGGACTAATTGGCCACAAATGCGATACGTCTGCCGACTCACTCATGAAGGAATCCTGATAAAAAATACGTTGTACTGATCTTTACATGCTTCTTAATATAACTGTCAAGAGTCATTTCAGAAGGACAAAAAGATAAACAGTTGCACAAGTGAAACCATTACACAGAATTACATATGAACAATTTCAAAGTACTACGGAGTACAGAAGAACTAATTTAGTTCAAGTTAGTTAACGACTTTTGTTGGTCCAAATTAAAGAAATACACCGACTTAATCTGCATATCAATAAGAAAAGTGAATAAAGATACGAATTATTTGAGTCCACTTTGGCTCAGACTCATTTATACATAAATAGATACCAAAGATACTTATTTCACTAAAGGCCTCTCGTGAGGTCTGTATGACCTTCCCCCCCCCCCCCACACACACACAAAAAGTACGGCATTTTCGATGTATTTTATCAATAGTAAACATTGAAACGAAACAATATTTAGAATTTTTCTTCGATTGCAATTACATAACAATAATAACTACAAAAAATCACAAAATAAACATTTATAAACTTATAAAAAAAGTTGCTTTTGTAGTATAATCTTTTTGAGTAATGAATGGAGAATTTAGGTCTGAATATAATACGAATAATATATGGGAGTGAAACGTGATAACCCACAAATGTGTGTTCATCAAGATTTTACAAACACTTACACTTTTACGAACATTTTTTTGTTTTTTGGTTTAAACCAGCCAACCCTGATTTTGACAGAATACCATAATGACTCTATATTAGTTCTATATTATTTACATGAAATAACAAGAAAAATCTCAAACTCCTGTAAGAAAAATTTGATATTTGTTCTTTGAACTCCCAACTGCCAGAATTACGCACACTGTCTTGTCAATCATGCAATACCGGTAGGCCTATTTAAGTTATTTAGTAAAATAGACGTTTTAAATGTGTTCTATTTCTATGTATAAGGAAGTTATAAATGAAAATGCCTGACCATAAAAACGATTATGTTCTTTATGCTACAGAAACAAGAAAGCAAATAATAATAATAGGCTCAAATTTATTTAAAACATTTACAGTCCCTGTTTTGTTTTGGAAGACGTAAATAGCCTTTATTGCCAGCTACATTAAGAGACTTGCTAAAGACATTAATTAGACATTAGAGTAGACATTAAGACTAATGACTACTCAGTCAAAATTTGAGTCCGAATCTATTGAGAAAAGTTCATCTTTATACCTAGAAACTCACTGGTGCATTTTCCCTACCACTTATCTTTCTACTATAGACTGTTCGTGTCCATGTAGAAGAAGAGGACGAAAAAAAAAACTACTGTATCCGCATCGGAAAAGATGCTCTTCAGATGTAATGTACACGCAGTTATGTATATCACATATGTTTATAAAGCCATCCACATTCGGCAGACTTTAAGTAAGAGTTCCAATAAACAAATAGGAATATAAGTTTTATACTCTTGCTAAAAGGAAACGCTGCTATAATTCCCCCATTTTGTTATGTCATAAGGCAATTATAGCACTCCTGGTAAACCATATCATTTATCGTAACGACTGATGTAATTATTTTTTATAGTGCTTTGGAACGTGATTAAAAAGGAATTTAAAAAAATAAATAAATAAATGGCTAACTTAAAAATAACGCCAAGCAAAGTGTTATGAAATCCTCATGCAGTGGCAGAAGCAAGGTTTTTTTTTTTTTTTAACCTTACAACAGCTACTATATCAAGTTAGAAAAAAAATATGCTTGTCTTGTGTAGGAGTTATGCTAAATAACATATAATACTGAATCGAGCAGTAAAACTAAAATATTTAGGACTTATGGACCCATCCCATAACTGCCGTGTACCAGAGTTGCCACACGTCACTGTATGTGTTGGTACATTGCATATTGCTGATTAAAACATGTCAAATGACTCTTGTTCATCTCTTATTACAGGTCTTTTTCCCTGATGTTGAGAGAGTAGAATGGTTAAACAAAGTGAGTACATTTTCAGCTTTTTTATTGGTTATTTTCTTTTACGATAGAAATTAGTTTATATTTCTAGTAGCTAACAATTGCTGGTTTTCAGGATTCAACTGACAATCAGTTTGGGTGTTCCGCAAAGTAAAATAGGTAATTTTTTAAAAAAATACCTACTTGGTATGTCTTCGTGTAGCTGTGTAATACTTCATCATCCGTATGTTGTAGATTTTCTAACATAACAGGTGTAGCCTTGTTTGTAAATAACAAACTTTACACATTTCTTTTCTGAAACACTATAAAATTTTCAACGTAGGTATGTTTTTAAAATACATAGCCTAGTTGAGTAATGGCCATTTGGAGAAATGATATTAACATAGTCTTTATACTGCATAATATTATCAAGATGTGAAAAACTATAATGTTTAATGCAAATCTAAGTTAATATATTTGAATAATTATCTTCTATTAGGTATACACAGTTGCTTTTTTACATTTTAACCAAGATATTCGCTTGGCTTCATTAGGTTATATGTACTAAGAAAATTTAACTATAAATAAACCAAAAGGACCAAAATTAAAATAAAAATTCAATGAAAAAGAAGATAAAACATTCTATACAAAAACATATATTTTTTTTAATATGATGTATTGGAAACTGATAATTATGAACTGATTATATATATTAGCTTTATTATTGTATTTGACGCGCAGAACACGTGAGAATTAAAATAATCTATCACTCACGTTTCTGCTCCAAAGGTAAGGAAGTTCCTATATTATTGTGTGATCTGTCTTCACCGTCCTCAATCGGTAATTTCAAAGTTGAAGATGGTTTCCTCTTCTTTTAGTGATGCCCTCTTATCTTTGTTTGAAATACAAATGTTCATTCTTGTTACTGAAAATGATATCTTCTCACGTTGTGACTGATGGTTTTGCTGTTCCTGTGCAGATAAGTTT
Source organism: Thermobia domestica (assembly GCF_964235325.1). NCBI lineage: Eukaryota > Metazoa > Arthropoda > Insecta > Zygentoma > Lepismatidae > Thermobia > Thermobia domestica. The sequence goes on from NC_137466.1 coordinate 120,552,316, forward strand.
CGTCCTTACGCAAAGACAGTTGTAACCACCACAGACAACATACAGACTTTCTTATAAACCAATAATTTCTGCTGGTTGCGAGAGAAACGAAAGCGCGGGACTACAAACATGAAAATCTAAACATACGAAAACTTTTTTTTTTTTTTCTTTAACAAGAAAAGGACACTTGTTTCTAAAACAAAGACAGAGACATTCTATTGAAAGAAGAAAATCATTTGCAACTTTCAAATTACCGATCGAGGAAAGTGGGAACTTACCGAATGTAATCAGAAAGTGGAATTCCTTTAAAGCTGGGAGGTGAGTGACTATTGTTCGAATACTAAAGTTTGTAGCGACTTATTGAGCGTATGAAACCGCATAGATATATGGAAAGCTTTGTAAATCATTACGAAATTTATTTCGCATTGCACGAAGTTGAAAGAACACATTCTCGTGATGATGAAGAAGCTGTATTATGTTTGTCAAAACATCTACAGCCTACTAAACATTCATTTCAGAATGTATTAAGTTTTACACCGAGCTACCTCCAATATCGAATGAAACGTATTCGAAGCGTATTACATTAGGAGAGGAGACTGTCGCGTAACACTGAAAAGGAAAATCTGATAAGGACTGGGATGACATTGTCACCAATTTTATTAATAAAATTAAACTTAACAGAGTAGCAACAACGTTATTACAGTTTTTGTTATGTAAAGAAATTTCAGAATTACAAAATTAGAGTTTACGTATCATCACTTAATTGGGAACCAGCATTCAATTGGCTGCATTGGATATGGCGAAGTTCCAGTTGAAGAAGAATTCACAAAAGGACTTTAAAAGAATTCACGTATCTTGATGAACATTGTGATAAATCAGTTAAGGCATAAGTATACCTTGTAGAAGGAGATTATACATATACTTTAATTGGTTAAGTAGGAGACCTTCCGGAAAAAATTAAAAGGGTTTTCTGTAAGAAGACTAAGAAAATAAACTATGATGTGTAGATAATGTGATCAATGTAAAAGTATGTACTAACACTCACTATGATTTTTCGAGTGTGATTTCGCGGAAACAAATCATGTTGCCTTCGGCGACTAGACAGTAATGCAGAGCTTTATGTTCACAAATATTTTTTACATTTTATTCAACGTAGTGCTTTCACACAGGATATGTCTGAAGATTGACATCGTTGATTGCTTTTATCTTGGTACCGCTAAGTCGTGAGTTAGTATGCATTTAGTGATCACTAAATATTTTAATAACTCTCTTCTGATTTTAGTATTTTGTGTGAAAAAAAGGACTAAGTTCCAGAATATGTAAATAAATAAAAAGTGAAGCTGAAGCTCCTTACCACTGTCTAGTCGTAGAAGGCAACATGATTGGGTAGGAATACAACAATCCTTTTGTGATTCCCAAGGGACATTGTAGGTAAATGTTAATTAATCGCAACATCATGTGCCCGATGGTATCTGTGTGAAAGTGTGAAGGATGTAATCAATTAATTAGATCTATAAGTTTGGTTTAGTGAATTGAAATTATCCCTGCTATATATTTGACTGATTTGTCTTTTCAGATTTTACGTCAAGTTTGGCCAAACGTAAATCATTATGGTCGAGAATTGTTAAAGGAGACCATAGAACCCAGTGTGCGAGATAGTTTGGCGTCATATAAATTTAGTGGATTTAAATTTGAGAGAATGATACTTGGGAGCATTGTGAGTTTTTGTTTTGTTTATTTGTAGATAAATATGTCATATAAATGTTGTATAATTAATATTTTGATTCTAAGACTAACATGTCAACTAAATGAGCTCAATTTGGGCAGTTTCGGGTAGAACATTGGAATTTCTGTAGAGATGATTTTATTACCAATAATGAAACTAATCAAACCATTATAGTATGGTTTATGCGTATAAAGCATATATTTAAAAAAGTCAATCCAAAATACACTTTGTGAGAACAAAATTCAATATTAATTGCATTAGGGATTCATGCACCGCATCATCAGTGAAGTGAAATTGGTGACAGGGAATGGAATTTGGACAAATCAGGAAACAATATCAATACGTCACGTGGACCTAAAACGTTCGAAGGACTGAAAATCACAGGATGCGAAGTGGGGATCAAGTCGTTTTCTTTTATATGGCTTTTAATTCCATTCATAACTGTATCCCTGGTGCGACTAACTTCTTTATTCATCTATATCTAATTATTCTTTTGTTCAAAATTAGTTTTCACAATGTCTTAACTTTATTATTTTCTGTACGTTATCTACGAATTTTCACATTCATAAAATAGAGTGGATAGATTTATACTTTAAATAACCCGAATTGAATTCCCGGTGGGAGAGCACAAACACATTAATTTGACAATCATTCACTCATTAATCATCGTCTCTTTTAGCCTAAAGGCCATAACTGTGGAACGTTAAATTAAAAAGAAAAAAAAATCATTTCACATTTTCTTATTTTCTTGGGTATTATTACTGGCTGCAATAAAAAAATTGAGGTCACGTGGACCTAAAACGTTCGAAGGACTGAAAATCACAGGATGCGAAGTGGGGATCAAGTCGTTTTCTTTTATATGGCTTTTAATTCCATTCATAACTGTATCCCTGGTGCGACTAACTTCTTTATTCATCTATATCTAATTATTCTTTTGTTCAAAATTAGTTTTCACAATGTCTTAACTTTATTATTTTCTGTACGTTATCTACGAATTTTCACATTCATAAAATACAGTGGATAGATTTATACTTTAAATAACCCGAATTGAATTCCCGGTGGGAGAGCACAAACACATTAATTTGACAATCATTCACTCATTAATCATCGTCTCTTTTAGCCTAAAGGCCATAACTGTGGAACGTTAAATTAAAAAGAAAAAAAAATCATTTCACATTTTCTTATTTTCTTGGGTATTATTACTGGCTGCAATAAAAAAATTGAGATAAAACAAGCATTATACATTTTCTGACTTTTCCACTTTTTTTTTTTTTTTTTTTTTTAATTTTCCATATTTCTTATTTTTATATTGACTTTATTCTTGTGTATTACCTCCACAGCTGAATAACTTATGTAACTCTTCTACATTCTTATAATTTGGTGTGGTGTTTTTGATTTGCATATGGTTCCTTTGTTGATTCATAGGTTATAAATTAGGGTGTCAGTCAAAAAAAAAAAAAAAAAAAAAGTAAGTCTGATGTGCTGTGAACGTAATCGAACTCGGGATAGCAAAGCCGGTGCTAGATACATTTGTAGCGTGTAACAATTGGCAAAAGGAAAGGGATTTTTTTTTTTTATTAATAATCAATTAATTAATGAGAAAAATGTAACAAAGAATGCTCCGCATCGGTTAACTAAATAGTTGGCCAATATGATCAAACATCAACCATGGATCAATCGGATGATATCCAGAGTTAAAAGAAATCATGGATTCTTCCATATTTCGACAGAAAACAACACTTACTGCTGTGTTGTCCGTGGTTCTTTGTTCGCCGGTCATCATTAAGCTTTTCAAAAGCTTTTTTGTTACTGGAGATGAATAATAGTATCTATTTCAACGTCAAGATAAGAAAAGAAAGTTTGAATTGTTGCAAGCAAGCAAAACCCTGTAGAAAACTTAAGTGATCCTCATTCATGTGGTGGTGGTGGTGTACATCTAGTATAGGGTGACCAGACGTACTTATTTTCAAAGAGCTGTCCTGCGCATTGCGAAGACGCCTAGAAAATTGAGAAATGTCCTTTTTTAAAATGTCCTGAGTTAAATTATTTGCAATATCTTTCATTTTCTATTAACAACAAAATTATTTGCAATATCTTTCATCATTCTCTATTCACAACATTTTGAATCAGAGATACCCTGTTCCTGAGTGATGAACCACTGTGTTTTTTAACTCCTCAAAAGATTAGGGAAGGAGAACAATCAACAAACCATTGTTTTACAATACATTGTTTGTACTGAGAAGAGTTTGTTGACACCGCTAAAGTAGGAAAAGTTTCTTTTTCAACTTATGACAGTGATGCTAACTAAGTTGAGTAGAAGTTCCCTTGTGCCGGTCTAAAATTTTCTCTCATTTCTTAAAATAACATCACGCTCCGAAAATCGATAAACAGAAATTTTTAGCCCAACACGAAGTTCCACTATACGTTCATAAAAATAAACCACTTTGTCATTCATCAAAGCATTTGGAGTTGTGTTGAATTTGTTCAATACTTTTGTTCAGTACTTTTCTTCTTACCAAAAATCAATTATTAACTTAACGTTAAATGAAATAAGGACATGCGTATTGTCGACGCAGTAAACTATCATAAATTATTATACTTGTGTCCTACTTTTTGCTTGTCAGAATCTGGTCACCCTAATCTAGTATGAACATCAGAATGTCCTTATTACGAATTGCCTACAAGGAATCTAGCGCCACTACGGAGCTTCATTGTCAACAATTTTGTTGACCTAATACCGTTAAAGTACTGATTAAGTTTCTAATAATTCTAAGCATTATTCTAATAAATTTCTAAGCATTAATAATAATAATAAAGCTACGAAATAATCACCACCACAATTTTATAATTAGAATAGTTTATTCACAGATCACCACAAGCTGTATAACCTATAATACAAGAAATATAAAATTATTTTCTTTTTGTAATTTTAACATTAATAGGTTAATTTGGAAAGGTACATGAGTAATCTAGAAGTATTTATTTCTGTGAAATTTAATTATTTAAAATCAATTTTAACTTTTCCATGTCATAAAGATTACTTAGTCAAGTTGGAGATTAGTACCTTTCGTTTAAATTGTGTGTACATAATAAATTGTCTTTGGTCAGAACCTATATAATATTGGTCAAAATATTTGACATTGATTAATATGAACACTAAAAGTGGTTTTAATTACTTATACATTAAATACGCCTTCATTTATAACTTTTTTTTTTTTTTTTTTTTTTTTTGTTACATAGTAAGCGTTCATTACAATAGTATTATGTTTGTTTACAGCCTCCAAGAATTGGCGGTATAAAAGTTTATGACCGAAATGTATCGAGAAGCGAAATCACAATGGATATGGATATATTGTAAGTATTTTATTTATTTATTATTTCTTCCATTTTATTTGACACATCTGTTCTATTGTTTGTAGAATTCGTACTTCACGGGTTTTCTTTTTAAAATTGAAGTGTTTATATAATATATCACCATTGGAACAACCGTAGATTTAAATGAATTTACAAATAAACAAGTAAATAAAGGATTATAATAAACTTAGTTATCTTTCTACAATTTTTGACGTCAGTTTTGAATTTACAAGATCCTTCACGGAAGAGTTCATTGCATTGGAGTCGGGGGCGCGGTGGCTCATTGGTAGAGCGTTCACCTCCGGTGCTTGGGGTCCTGGTTCGACCCCAGCTCGCGCCGTGTGGACTTTGTGGTGGTCGAACACCGTGTACGTGGGTTTTCTCCCGTGTGTCCTCCCGCTCTTCATTTCATCATTTCATTCATTTCTCATCATCACCGTCTCTTTTAGCCTAACCGGCATAACTGTGGGACGTAAAACTCAAATATTCATTTCATTTCATTTTTTGCATTGGAGTCAATTTGCATAGTTGAATGGTGTAAAAGAAATGAAATGAAATCTTTTGAGTTTTATGTCCCACGCTTATGCCGGTTATGCTAAAGGAGACGATGATGATGAGAAATGAATGAAATGGTGGAATGAAGAAAGTAGGAGGAAACGGAGAAACCCGAGGAAACCCACACACACGGTGTTTGTCCACTACAAAACTCACTTGACGGGAGCTGGGATTGAACCCGGGACCCCATGCATAGTTGAATGGTATTAAGTACAGGATATTCTGTTGAAAGTTCCAGACTCGACATTACTTTACCCTTCAGTTTGTTATAATTTCTATTAACTCTTTTAATATAGAGTGAAGCTCAAGAGCAAACTCAGTTAATAAATATTTGTAATTGAGAATTTGCGCTTATAATTTGTATTTATTGTTTTAGTATTAAATGTAAACTATTTACCATGCATAATTTCTGTTCATTGCAGTTACGCTGGTGACTGTGATATTTCATTTTCTCTCGGTGGCATCAAAGGAGGCATAAAGGATTTTCAGGTATTTCGTTGTTTTTAGTTTCAAATTAATGTAGTTTCTCGCGAAAAATGTGAACGATTTCCTTTGCATCTGAAATTATTCAGGTGAAAAACTAGAAAAATCTATAGTGACTACTTCACTACCCAAACAACGACTTTCCTGGAGAGTAAAAAAATTCCACTGAGCCAAGAATTATACCTAGTTATATCATAAATATTGTTAGAGGTTTGGAAATGAAACACAGACACAGTGTTGACGATGTGTTGATATCATTTTGTAAGATGATACATGAAAGTATGGAGCATGAAGAGCACCAGTCAGTTTTCAAAGTGTCCACCTTGTGCCTGGATACAGGTACAGAGTCTTGTTGGGCATTCGTCAGTGGAATTATGAACAGTGTCGAAAGGGAAGTGGCCAGCTATCTTAACCAGGCCGCGCTTCAGGGAGCTTACATTACGGTATCTATTCTTGCAGGCCATTGAATGAAGCACTGACCACAATTTGTAGGCAAGCGAGTTCAGATCCGAGAGAGCCAGTCTAATGTAGAGATGAAATTTGGGACGTTGGCCTCTAACCATTCCTGTGTTAACCGTGTTTTGTGCGTGGGAGCAGAATCCTGTTGGAAGTTCCACTCATGGTTGGGGAACATTGTGACACTCAGTGGTTCCACAATGGGCTCCAGCACTGTGGTTTGGTATACGATAGCCGATGTCTTCTTCCCTTGTTTACAAAAATGGAGTCGTGTTGTGCTGTTGAAGCTCACATCCACCACATCATGACTGATGGTGGGTGACGGGACCTTTGCACCTGGAAACACGTTCATCAGCTTACACTGATGATGGGTACACGGTCATTTTGAGCAGTAAAGAACTGCTTGACTGTGAACAGCTTCTCGTCGGAAAGGAGAATTGCTTTGTGACTATTTCCTGCGTAATGCATGAATAAACGTTTAGGTTTCACCACTCTTTGCTGGCGTAACGCATCGGTCAAGAAGTGACCTGTACGTTTGTAGGATCTGAGTCCCAGGTCCTGATGGAGCACTCATGACATGGTTGGTCTCGAAATGAACATCTCTCGCAAATCACTGATTGAATTCTAAGGAGATTTCGCCGGATTTTTGCAGTTACGGTTTTAACTGTTTGTAGTGTCTTCACTGTGCACCGTCTACCGCTACACTGGACACTTCCCATTTCATTGTAACGCTGGATCGTGCGGTAGACAAATCATTCATTGATTTGCAGGAGTTTCAGGGTGGCGAAGATCTGTGGTGGTGGCATGCTCATATTGTGTAGCACTATGAATGCAACATGACTCTCGTAGTCGCCCCACTTCATTGTTACACGTTCCTACTACCATGCATCTCACCGTGGAATGAACAGCCCAGGGACCCACATCATTCACGACACCGAGATGGCAGCACTCACCTATACACAGCATGGTCGAACAGCAGTCAAATCCTCTGACAATATTTATAAAGTAACTTGGTGAATAGAATAAAAAGCATTCAATTCTTGTTACGATGGCAATACATAACAATGTATACAATCTCTGTTCAGAATAGATTGTTGTTTTATCTCAAACAGCAGTTACTTTCTTTTGAAGTAATCTCTATTGATGATAATGCACTTTTGGTAACGGCTGTACAAGTCCTGGAAAGCCCTGGCGTACTCGTCTTTAGTTATGGTCTTTAGTTGGGTCCTAACCTTACGTTGGATATTCGAAATGTCCGAAAATCTCTGCCCCTTCAGGGCTGGTTTCAATTTGGGGAACAAGAAAACTGGGTAGTATGGTGAATAATCGAATGACACAGTTCTTCTATTGACCAGGAACTGCTGCAAGAGAAAGGGAGTGTGTGGCCGGGCATTATCATGGAGCAGGGTCCAGTTGCCTTGTTTAGCGTACTCGTGGCGTACCCGCTTGATCTGTTGCAGCAAACATTTCGATATTTCCACTTACGTAGCGGCATTTAACGTGTTGCCGTCAGATAGGAATTCTTTATAGATGAAACCCTCAGAGTCAAAGAATACCACGAGCATTGTCTTGATGCGAGATCTCTCACTTCACACTTTCTTGCTTTTCGGTGACTCTGGACCATGCCACTTCATACTTCGACGCTTACCATCAGGCACCAGATATCGGTTTGTTATGATGGTACGCTTTTTCACTGTGGGATATGAAGGAGCGTCTCTTACCTCCCAGAATAGCTTTTTCTAAATTGTTATAAATTTTTTAATGTTAATAATAATGTATTTAAGAAAACATTTCTGTACAGCAGTGAATACTATATGTATTTGAAATACCGTTACTATTTCCCTAAACAGAAAAAAACAAAAAATAATAAAGTTTCATTAGATATTTTATTTTGGGCTCACCTAATCAAGTTACATTAGATATTTTTTCTTTGGCTCACCTATAAAATTGGTATTTTAGATTTATGATAATTTTATTCTGACTGTGTGGGTCTCCTTTGGCTTCATTCTTCTTTTGTGAAGATATTGAAGCACATCCGCAGCTTATTTTAGTAATCGTCAGTTCAAGCTTGTAATTAATATGATGTATAATAAACATTGTTGTACCAAATTTCACATAAGTAAATCCCCACGCTAAGCGGGTTTGCATATCCAGGCTCCTAACTATGAAAATATTTACGATCACTCCAACCCCAATCATTTCACAGATTCAACCTGTTGTATATAAGTTATTAGGACGTAAAATTGAATATAATTTATACGAAAAACTCTTTTATGCATTGCAAGACCTGTAACGTCCAAATATTCACCACAAACTTATAGTTGTATCGACATAAACAAAACAAAAAAAAAAAAAAAAGTGTGGAGCACGAAACCACTTTACACAAAAGTCAAAAGAGATCATTGAGGACATAGCACCTGGTCGAGCGGTTTGTGTCACTAGTCTATCAATCAGAAGTTTCTGTGTTCAAACCCTGTAGAAAATATTAGTCTTTTTTTCTGAAAAGTGTGTTCCTATTTTCATCAGAGAACTGAGAACATTTCTTTGAATAAATCTTTGGAAACTACTTTTCTCTCAAATTCGGTTAGAAGCGAACATTATATGAATTGCTAATCTAAAATCCACAGCTGAGAACAAAATATTAAGTATGTTCAATATGTCATTATTATCATTTGATTTGTAATTAAAAACTAATTATAAGCATTGACGATTTCAGAAGATTCTCCCCGGTAATGGTCAAGATATGAATGAGAAAAATACTGATAAAACATTATTAGTCTACTTTGAGCATGATCGAAAATAACTTATGCCCACGAAGGGGAAATTTATGTCGACAGGGTCTCTAATTCTCCGACGGGTCATGACCTGAAATTATCATTGTTTGAAAGGTTTCCTTAACAAATAGAATATTATATTTATTTCTCGTTCTACGTTTTGAAATGGAAAAATCATAATTTTAAATAGAATTATAATACGATAAGCATAAAGATTTATACAACTAATGAAGTAAATATCCTTGTGTAAGTTATCGATTTCTATTCGGATTAAAACTCGAATACTCGTTTGCATCACACTTTAAAGTAATTCCTCTCTATATATATATTTCCTACTGGAAAGCATGTTTAACTCCAATTACTTAATCAATATTTTTAATAATATATTTTTATTGTAATACTCTTACTATTCAATGTTGTATGCACTTAATTTCTCAAAGCAAAACCTCACAAATGTATAATTGACTAGTAAATATTATCAAATAAATTATCATTTAGTTTACGTAAATATTGCATCGCCTGATTTGAAACTTCGTATTTTAAATAATAATAATAATAAAATAATAATAATAATAATAATAATAATAATAGCAGTAGTAGTAGTAGTAATAAAATCATAGCCATATCTTTATCAGAATTTCAGGCTTAGTCAATAAATGAATTCAACATAGTCTCTATTCGAAGCTCTATTTAATCGAATCAGATAGAAATACGAAGAGGAACTTCGAGAACAGGTAAAAAAAATGTCACTTTGGTGGGTTTGGAAGTAACTTTTAAGATTTTTTTTTTTTCTTACAAATTACAGACAAATGCCTTGAACACTTTTTTCTTTTCTTTAAGTTAACTGATTCACCGAACGTATCTGACATATGAGTAACTTGTCTCTATTTTCTACTCGGTTATACACTCTTTTCCATTAACCTTGAACGACAAGAACACGAACACAAAAACATCCACATAGGTATGACAGTTAAAATTCCTAACTTCCCCCACGGGGAATCGAACCCGGGACCACATACACCTGAGGCACACGTGCTAGCCACTGGACCAGCGGGAAGAGCAAATGAAATGTATTTTGTACTGTCTGAAGTTTATAGCTATTTCACTCTGTTGTAGTATGTCTATTGATTTTTTAATGTTTACCGTATTCGTTACTTTGAGGAATTATATATATTATTGATATAGGCTTTATTACATATTCGGCCATAAATATTATATAAATTATCAGAATTATTCATGATCTTCCATGGAAATTCACTGGTGCATGCACAGTAGACAGACAGTGTAATTGGAAGATGAGTTCAACAGAGATTATATATTCCGCCGATTATATTTTATTTAATAACTATTTAGAAGAGATAACGAAAACGAGTCTACATAATGAAGATGGAATTTCCGTAGAAGATAGAATGGTGAGGTGTATACGGTTTGGGGTTGATATGGTTGTTGTTGCAGAATCTAAAAAGAAAATTAATAAGATGTAGAAAACTTGAGAAAGGCTTGTGAAGAATATGGGATGAAAATAAATGTTAGAAAGACAAAATCCATGGTGATTGAAACGAAGCGATCGGTGTGAAATATAGAAGTAGGAGCGGGAAAAAACAACAAGTGATTAGTTTTCGATATCTGAGTACTATTACTAGTGATGATATGACATGCGAACGTGAAATAAAAGCAAGGATAGAAATGGCGAAAAGAGCCTTTAGGATGGAGGAAATAGTATTTTGAGGGGACCACGAATAGAGTTGTAAAGAAAAAGACTCATAAAAGGCTTCGTTTACTGTATTTTACTGTATTTATAGGACATAAACATGGACGAAACTGTAGAAACTGTTAAGAAGGAACTGTATCATGACGGATGTGCTAGAGGTATGGTGGCAGGGAAGAGAGGGAGAGGACGAATTAGACTATATAGAAACAGAATTAGGCTATTGGCGATATCAAAACAGAAAAATCGTATGTGAAGATGGAGAGGTTAACAGAGGATCGTGGAGCATGGCAGCTTCTCAGCTGCGGTAAGTGACCCGCTGGTAATGGCGGAATACTTCTGATATAATGATACTGATTATGCACAGTAGGAACAGAAATATCCACTTTACTGTCATTGCTAATACGAATCACAATGCAAATTTCTACAGGTTGTCAAAATACCTCGCTCTAAAAGCTGTAGAAAACTATATGTTACTATGCGAGGGAAAATCATAGGTCGAGCAACAATTAGACAAATTGCCATTCAGATAGCTAGGGGTATGAGCTGTGACGAGAAAGCAGTGAAGAAATTGATTTAGCGGTATGAAGAAGGTAGTGAATATTTCACATCTTGGACAAGAAGTAGGAGACCAATAATAATAATAATAATAATAATAATAATAATAATAATAATAATAATAATAATAATAATAATAATCCCAGGAATTTATATTTATTTCCAGCAAGACTTTTGCATACCCTCCTAGTGCAATATGTTTTTGTAAAACGGCAATTATAAAATTGTCAAGCTGAATTTGAAAGTCATAATAAGTAGTGCTTTATTTATTTATTGCACAATTCTTTTATGCCAGTAGCTTTCGCCACCTTACTCGCTCTTCATGCTTACTCAGGAGGAAGCTGCGGGTCCCTAGGTTGGGAACTACTGCTTTCCACCAAGGAATTCAGACATCCTGTTAGAAATTTGTGTTCTGACCAACATCAGAAAGTTGTGTTCTTCTGTTTCTACTGCGCATACACCAGTGAATTTCCATGGAAGATCATGAATAATTCTGATAATTTATATATTTATGGCCAAATATGTAATAAAACCTATATCAATAATATATATCATTCCTCAAAGTAACGAATACGGTAAACATTAAAAAATCAATAGACATACTACAACAGGGTGAAATAGCTATAAACTTCAGACAGTACAAAATACATTTCATTTGCTCTTCCCGCTGGTCCAGTGGCTAGCACGTGTGCCTCAGGTGTATGTGGTCCCGGGTTCGATTCCCCGTGGGGGAAGTTAGGAATTTTAACTGTCATACCTATGTGGATGTTTTTGTGTTCGTGTTCTTGTCGTTCAAGGTTAATGAAAAGAGTGTATAACCGAGTAGAAAATAGAGACAAGTTACTCATATGTCAGATACGTTCGGTGAATCAGTTAACTTAAGGAAAAGAAAAAAGTGTTCAAGGCATTTGTCTGTAAAAAAAAAAAAAAAAAAAAAAAAAAAAAAAAAAAAAAAAAAAAAAAATCTTAAAACTTACTTCCAAACCCACCAAAGTGACATTTTTTTTACCTGTTCTCGAAGTTCCTCTTCGTATTTCTATCTGATTCGATTAAATAGAGCTTCGAATAGAGACTATGTTGAATTCATTTATTGACTAAGCCTGAAATTCTGATAAAGATATGGCTATGATTTTATTACTACTACTACTACTGCTATTATTATTATTATTATTATTATTATTATTTTATTATTATTATTATTTAAAATACGAAGTTTCAAATCAGGCGATGCAATATTTACGTAAACTAAATGATAATTTATTTGATAATATTTACTAGTCAATTATACATTTGTGAGGTTTTGCTTTGAGAAATTAAGTGCATACAACATTGAATAGTAAGAGTATTACAATAAAAATATATTATTAAAAATATTGATTAAGTAATTGGAGTTAAACATGCTTTCCAGTAGGAAATATATATATAGAGAGGAATTACTTTAAAGTGTGATGCAAACGAGTATTCGAGTTTTAATCCGAATAGAAATCGATAACTTACACAAGGATATTTACTTCATTAGTTGTATAAATCTTTATGCTTATCGTATTATAATTCTATTTAAAATTATGATTTTTCCATTTCAAAACGTAGAACGAGAAATAAATATAATATTCTATTTGTTAAGGAAATCTTTCAAACAATGATAATTTCAGGTCATGACCCGTCGGAGAATTTGAGACCCTGTCGACATAAATTTCCCCTTCATGGCCATAAGTTATCTTCGATCATGCTCAAATGGACTAATAATGTTTTATCAGTTTTTTCTCATTCATATATTGACCATTACCGGGGGAGAATCTTCTGAAATTGTCAATGCTTATAATTAGTTTTTCACTACAAATCAAAGGATAATAATGACATATTGAACATACTTAATATTTTGTTCTCAGCTGTGGATGTTAGATTTTCAATTCATATAATGTTCGCTTCTAATCGAATTTGAGAGAAAAGTAGTTTCCAAAGATTTATTCAAAGAAATGTTCTCAGTTCTCTGATGAAAATAGGAACACACTTTTCAGAAAAAAAAACGAATATTTTCTACAGGGTTTGAACACAGAAAGTTCTGATTGATAGACTAGTGACACAAACCGCTCGACCAGTTGTTATGTCTTCAATGACCTCTTTTGACTTTTGTGTAAAGTGGTTTCGTGCTCCACACTTTTTTTTTTTTTTTGTTTGTTTATGTCGATACAACTATAAGTTTGTGGTGAATATTTGGACGTTACAGGTCTTGCAATGCATAAAAGGGTTTTTCGTATAAATTACATTCAATTTTACGTCCTAATAACTTATATACAACAGGTTGAATCTGTGAAATGATTGGGGTTGGAGTGATCGTAAATATTTTCATAGTTAGGAGCCTGGATATGCAAACCCGCTTAGCGTGGGGATTTACTTATGTGAAATTTGGTACATATTTTATGGTACAAAGCATAAATAAATATGAATTGTAAGTTTAAAGCCCTCTCCTACCCACCATTTCGTTTACAGTGAGGCTTAGAACGTCTTACTCAGTCTTAATACACGAAAGTAATTTGATATTTTGTATTAAGATTCCAGTATCTTGAAATCAAGAACACAGAACATAGTCGAACTATGTCCTAAAAGAGGTTTAAATGAGGTTATGATGTTGATCCATTGTTTTTGTAGGTAATGCCATTGAGATAAGTAGTGCCCAAACTTACTTCTTCGCTTGTAAACTTTCACTTTCGGACAGTTTTCTTTTCTTTATGCCCTTCAAATGTTATTACCAGCTAATTGGTCCAGTATTTTGTATTCGATACATTCTTGTTCATATGTATATTTGTATGTAGAAATATTGATATGTGCTCTGTCTTTTCGACAGATTCATGGAATGTTACGAGTTGTTATGAAACCTCTTATCAATCAGATGCCTCTTGTTGGCGGCTTACAACTTTTTTTTCTCAATAATCCAAAAATTGATTTTAACCTCGTTGGAGTGGCAGATTTGCTTGATATGCCAGGTCTTAGGTAAGTTTACTTTATTAAGACACCAAACAAAAAATGAGTCACCCAACCCGCCAACTAATATTGGTCCGTTTCTATCGTTATTAGATGGTCTTTCACTGATGACACGTGATTAAAACGGCTCATCACCGCTGACGCATGAATCATTAATCATTGTAATATGCCAGTGAGTTTTATGAAACAACTCAAGGTGGTTTGAAGTAGAAATGAGACAGTAGTAAAAGGGCCATTGTATCTGGACATGCCTGAAGTAAATGAAATTGCCCGATTTGTTGGTGTATAAAAGCGGCTCTAATGTGCGTACAAGGAATGTGAATACAAAATGGTGTCAGAACTGAAGTAGCAAACATGTTCTAATTCATAAGGACTGGCGACGAATTTCACGCCTGGTCATGGAAAAAATCGTTTCCAAGTCGACAGGAATTGCTGCAGCCCGTGATTACAGGTTCATTCCCGAAAGGACATTGCTAAGTAAACTTAATTCAACAAACATTAGCCGAGCACCATGAAAGAGGCTACTTCTCACTGCTGTGCGTTAAGTTGCACGTCTTAAGTGGGCTCTAGAACATAAAAACACACAATAAGACGGAAGTAGAGACATCCTAGGAGGCTGACAATCACTTTCATTATGTTCATGAAGAATGTTTTGAATCCAGTTTGGATAAATATAAATTCTTGGAAGTCATGGCTAATACCGGTAAATTTGGGAGTGGTAGCAACATTATTTACAGATTTTACTTTGTTGCTCAAAATCGTTAAAGACCCGAAAGATATTGTCGAGCTGTCCGATGTTTATTTTGGAACAAATATGATGGCTACAGATAATCTATGTATTCTTAGATGTGCTTATAAGGAAGAAATAATGTCCGTATTGTTATTGTAATATTCTTATTAACGGGAAATTGTATGTTTAAACCTATAACACATATACAAAAGTTATAATATGGATCACTATAAGAATTCCTAGTATGTCTAGTTCACATTGTAAATGATGCCTATGGATTAAAATAAACGAGATTCATTTAGATTTAAAAAAAAATAATAATTATAATTATAAGTGAATACTTTGGCCAGATTTTATTTTAGTTGAATGTAATTTGAAACCTAGAATGAGCAGAATTTGATCTGGCATGCCTGCAACAATGAAGTCAGTTCCAAACAGATAAAATCCAGGCGGTTATCAGCGCATAGGAGGTGTTGTCCAGTATTAGGTAACTTCTACGGGGTTGATTAATTTTTTTTCCGTCGTGCATATATTTGTGCATTCGTTTTTATTAGTAATAAGTATTACTTATTAATTATACATGTATCTTTAGTCCGTTGTGATATATTTGTGCATACCTTTTTTGTAGCAAGTATTACTTATTAATTATACATGCTTCTTTTATGTTCTACACGTCTTAACATTAGGTTGTAGGTGTATTCATCCACGTTTCATGTTTTATCCTAGTGTAACCTTATCGTACATAATAAAAGTTAAAGTGTACAGTAATTTATTGACTTAAGTAAGTAATGCTTACTTAACGTACCTTGAATTTCGTCTAAATGTATATATGCCTCGAATGTATAAATTCTTAGGTGTACTCTTGTAAGGAATTGCAATATTTAATTATTAGGGTCCAAATTTATGTACACTAAAAACCTGATAATACACATGTAAATTATCTACTTAAAAATATGAACTATAAAAACATAATATGCACTTAAAAATCAGCTTACACATATCAGATTCACTTGTTCATATCTTGCGTGTAAAATGGATTTCCGCAGCGTATTATTAGAAGGCGTTCAAGGTTTTCTAATTTCAAACCGTCTGTTGTCTATTAAAATAAGTTTGTAGGCCGAAAATGACCTTTCAACATCAACTCATGTAATTGGACAATATTTGTAGAATGCACAGAAAGTTCGAAACATTTATCTGACAAAGATAGGCGACTGATCCCACAAAAGTACTAATTGATTGACTCGATCTTACCTTATCCTAAATTTGAGTTAAGCACCTTATCCAACTTCTCTTTAAGTTTTTCTAGTTTCACCTGGGACAGAACTTAAAGGACTTACTTTCTTAAGAAGTTCGAATGAATCGGGAGAGGAATGCTCATTTAATTTCAGAGGCTTAATTGTTTCAACAATTGTGAAAAAAATGTGAAGATTTTTTTTTTTTGTTTGTTTGTTTAAAAGCCATGCTAGAAACGATTACTTCCATTATTCAGAAGGTAGGTAAAGAAATGTGAAATATAGATGAAAGTACAGATTCCGAACATTAAGAATATGAAAATAATTCGTAACATCAAATATATGCAGAAATATCCAAATACCCTTCAGACATGAACTTACGTTCAAATATGCTTTTTCATTTGTATTTTTAAAACATCCAGTCCCTAATTATTATTATTATTATTACGTATTATTATTTGTTTATTTACATATGTATATTATTTATACAGTATTATTTTATAAATGTAACATGTTGCATCAGTATATATTCGGATATAAACTATGAAGATATGGAGAATATACAGGTCGTATATAATTCTTTTGTATAGAGAAATATCGTATATATTACATATGTCGTTGCGTACTGCAGTGGATGGCAAAGATGTCCCTGCTCATACGCAATAATTGTAATTTTCGAGATTTATCACGTAACTGCAAGTTGACGTAAGTCGCACATTATATAAGAAAGTTGTTATTGTTAGAGAGAAGAAAATTACCATACACCTCAGCTACGCATCTAAAATAGATCTGTGAACTGTTAAAAGAAAGATCTTAGATAAATACTGTACTATCCGAGCAGAGATACTTATTCCCGAGTCGGTGAAGTACCAGGTAATATCTCCATTCGTACTGAACGGGAAAAACAGGGCAGTGGGGATACAGGTTGTCACAAACTTGGATAGATTACTCTGTTTCCCGAATTTTATTTCCACATGCACTGAAAGGGATCGCCTTGTGGGTAAACATTGGGAATTGATTGATTTGTGATGATGTGTAATGTTCGTTTCTTAATATTTATTATTTGTTTTCCAGTGATATTCTAAGACGAATTATTGTAGAACAAATAGCTAGTATGATGGTTCTACCTAATAAATTACCAATTCAGTTGAGTGAAGATGTTCCTGCACAAATATTGAAGACTCCGGAACCTGAGGTAATATTTCTTGTGTACAGAATTTGTCTTGTATGTAACATAAACTGTATGGTTAATTTTACATTTGGGTACGTTTTTTTTCTTTCTTTCTTAAAAAATAATTATTATGCAGTAATTAAAATAAGTAAATTGATAAATTGTCTTAGTCGTGCAAAATGAAAATAGCGCATTTTAGGAAAAGTTGTACCTCCCATGTACTCGATTCATAATATTAGCGAATGGATATTGTCAAAACTATGTTACTTACTGGAATTGGTTAGTGTGTTTTTGTAAAGGTTAATTTTTCAGGCTTTCGTTTGAAACCTTCAAGCTACCACACGACAGGTCAGAATGACTGTGCTTCAGCTTCTGTATGTAACTTTTATAGTTTCTGGTGTGTAAAATTTTCCATACACTTTTTTTCGAAAGCCTAATACTAAAGATTCTTTTCTGCAGAGGTCTTTGTAGACTTGAATAACAATAATAATAATAAAAAAAGTAAAGTGCCTAAGCCTTCTTGAAATTGAGCAAGCACTCTGCTCACAGACTACTGCTATAAATTCTGAAAACAAATTAACTTCGAGTGTTGTTGGATAAGTTTTTTGGATTAATTTTACAGTAATTGGAAGAAACTTTATAGTATAGTTAAGTACATTATACATGAAATACTTTTGACGGGTGTAGAAAAAACTTAATACGTTTCCATGCTATTAAAGCTCAATATTTTAATTTAGTTTTTAATTCTCTTTGTTTTGTTTTGAGAAAATTAAGTCGAAATTTGGTTTTATATTAATTAAGTATGATTTATTTGACACTACGGTATTTTGTATTGAAACTATATTTCTTACCTTGACAAAGAAAGAAAAAAATAAGGGTATTTTCTTGTCTCCTTGCTGTCTCCCACGGTTACAGATTAGAAACCATCACTGTCTTTTGTCAATATTTTCAAGGTAAGATACGCTGGCAACCTTATATAGCCATTTACGTGGTGCACTGCTGCTGCTAATGCATAATTTGCTAACACACTATCCATATTTCATCGTTTGGAATAGAAGGTAGCAGAAGGCTGTGTGGAACATTGCTTCATCAAGTACTATATCATGAATTTCGCATATCAGTAAATTAAGCGGAGTTGACAGTTGAATACTTATACGAAAATAGGATTCCAGTTGGAAGATTGTACTAATTCGTAATTACTATTTTAGTGTACAGTGTAGTCTGAATAACCTGTAGTTATATTGCTTGCCTACAAATCTCGCCAGTGGAAAGGTATTGCAGTGTTTTCCTCATGGTTATGTATGCATAGTATTTACTCCATTAAAGTTAAGGCAAAAGCATTGAATACCGATTACTTATTTTAAGTTTTTTTCTTTCTTTTTGCGGCTGTTCTATTCATTTTAAACGAAGTCTGGTTTCTGTAATCTTGTAATCTGCATGTTAACGAAATATATAGAAATATGCACAATATTTTAAGTATAGGCAATTCTGTTGAGCACATTTAAAAGGAAACATGTAAGATATGTATATTCCAATTAGTATATCACCGTTACTATTCATTGTCTGATTTTTAGGATAAATAATAATTGTCAAAAACATTACTATCGATCTATAATAGTTATTTCTGAAATCAGTTAAGAAAGTAAATATAGATGTAGTATAATAAGTATAGTAAATATAGTATACAGTTGTTATTCGTTACTATAGGACATGTATCGTAAAATGTTCATCTAATGAACAAGTACCTATAAATGCCAGTATTTCAGGGAAAGCTCCATAACTGGACGGACTTAATATCTGGGAACTTTACCAAGTGCGACAAGATGTAAGAACAACATTTTGCTTTTCACTGAGATTATTTCACTTTAGTTGTCGCTTTAATAATAATAATAAATAAAAAAAAATATATATATTCGTGAACAAGTATTTAGATACTAAAGATAGCCGTTTACAGTTTTTATTATTATTAATTAATTAATTTATTTATTTATTTATTTATTTTAATTTTTTTTAATATACGCCTGTATGTGTCCGATTTTGACGTCTCACTTTCCGTAGTAAAAGCATGGAACCACCATCGGTTGCCCTCAATGTGAGTACCATGTGTCTTGGCAATAGCTCTGCTCTACAACTTTCATTATAGGAGGCTCCGTTGAAGTACAGAAACGGGAATCGTGAGCCACTCCTAGCAGGCTTTCAAAAGCGGCAGAACACCTGGTACTGGCGTCAGCTGATCTTACTGGTATGTCCTGGAACGGAATAGCCTGGATGCTGGTGTGTGCCGCCATCTGTTGCAGAAATCTCGTCTGTAGAGCGATATTTTTATGTGTGATAAGGCCTTATGCATATGTACACAGACTTGATTTATTGCATTTGCATACAAGTTTATTTTGCAGTTTCTAGGCACTTGCCGAATCATTAATTTTCCCTTATGGCTGTATCCCGCGACAGCCGAAATCACTTCGAGAAACTTCGGGTTTTTGACTGACGGGTTTTTGCATTTCGTAGGATGTACGTTACGGCTCGAATTTTGCCAGTCTGATAAATAAATCCATACTTCATCGAGTGTGGCAACAAACTTCCACTTTTCCCTGGATAGATGGCATTCGTAGAGGCGCCTACAGTGCGTCTCTCTCTCTCCCTCCGATGGGCCTCAGTAAGGTCATATCCACGACTTTTAAACACCATCTGGAGCTTTAATTTGCCACGTAGGTTGTTATTCACAGTTGAGTGTCACGTGCAATCGACTTGCCATCACACTTTGTGTAGGAAGGTTTTCCTGCAGGGTCGTTCGGCACAGCTTCCGAGCTATAGGTGGAGTCACCGCAGTACACGGTCGCTTTCTACTCTCCTTATTGGGTGACGAAGTGCTGGAACTTCGTGATGTTTATGTCGATTAATTATGTTCTTGATGGTCGTTGATCCCAGTGCACATCCATTTTCCCTGAAGTGTTTTTGAATCTGTGTTACGGAAAACTTGGTGTGAAAAAGTGCTGCGATGTAACCTTCCGAAAACCGGTTCTTTTTGGAAGCTGTGGTACATACAGCACACAGACACGAACTTGGCACGATATTAAGAGACCTTTGGGTTTCTCCTGCTGTTTAAATCATTCGGATCGGTCGATTGTGTGAGCAGGAATGAAGGTTTAAAATCGGACACATATAGACGAATCAACCTTATGTGTAACCTCCTGTAGGAGTTAGAACCGTACAAGCCAGACGATGTAAGTGGAGACATAACAAACTGATTACATGGTACATGTCATCAAAGGAAAGCAAATGGCTATTGTTCTCTTACCGTACTGACTTAATGGGCCCGTCTAACTACGTACCTGTATTCAGGTGTAATTCACTCAAGACACAATAACAGCTTTGGCCATATTAATTTAACCATTTATTATTATTATTATTATTATTATTATTATTATTATTATTATTATTATTATTATTATTATTATTATTATTTTGATAAAGTGGGAGGAATCAATCATTCGGCGCAAGATTTATGATAACTTAAAGTGAATAAATGTGGGACTGAGCT